>NC_039358.1:236224381-237424381 GCF_003573695.1 Papaver somniferum
TTTTTGACAAATTCGGCGTTGCCTTTATAACATGAGCTGCAAAGTTCTTTTGGTTTTTCCACGTGAAGAAGATTGTAAAATTTTCATGTCTTTCCTTGAGAAAGGTACATATATTTATTTTCTATTCATTACTGAACTTTGATTTGAAAATTGTTCATGTATGAATTAGATATAAGCAAGTCAGGGAACAAATTCACAGTTGTGAGTCTAATATCTGTAGTTGCAGGACTTACAATTTATAGTCTTGATCTTCTTATAAATACAATATTTCATGCAGAAGATTGCAGGCTACTATGTTTGGATTGATGCGCCAGCTAGACATGCATCTCAAGGATGTAGGGATTGATGGGACAAGCATATATGCAGCTCATTGTAATAACTTGAAGAGCTTACCACCTATGCGCACAAACTGAGAGGTATCTCCTTATTCAATGATTCAAAATGGACCTCAATCTATGATCGTCTCATTATGTCTAAGTAACCTGTTAAAAGAGTTAAGTTTGACGGGGCTATGTATAGATATAACAGAGAATAATAAAAGACACGAGACAAGTAACAATTTCTTTTCTGCTACAACACCCGAAAGATTCTAAATAAAAAATTTATGAGGGGAGTTCATGCCACAAATTTATCACTCTTATTTATTTTTATACCTATTTGAATTAGTGCCTATGATTTTTTCAGACCTTATTGCAACACCTTATCTCATTCTAAACAATCTGAATTCTACTTTAGAGTGTTCACAACCCGTCACTAACGTCTCTTCGAATATGTGAATCGCCTGCCCTGCATTCGTGCAATGTTTGGATCAGAAACGACCATGTAAGTTCACTAAGGTTGATTTTAGGTAAAAGCATATATCGTCTTCATTGATCTTCAGCGCCATTTGCGACATTGTGCATTTGCAAACAACTGTTGTTTTGGTGAACGTACTCAATACTTGAAAAACATGAAGATAAGCAAGATGTAGGAAGGAGAAGTAACAAAGAAACGTTACCCTAAGAAATACTTTAATAATTGTGTTTTACTTTATGAAATCTAATTTTAACGTCCCTTTTGAATATTTATGCCTTGACTTCATATAAAAATGTCTTTGGCTGAATCAAATATCCCAGCAAGATGGCATGCCGATCAGTAGTATTCCTATGATATCAAATCGCATTAACACCTAGAGTCTGGATATGTGGGTAAGGAAGACTGAGTTAACGAACACAGAAATACCTACAAACATTACATAACAAAAGAATGAGGGGATTGCTCAAGTTGGAAGCATTTTCTTTATTTGGTTCCAAGCTTTGGAAACTATAGACTAATTTGCACAATCATTTTTTTGATTAAATAGGCCCTGGATGAGATATAAGGATGAGATACTATTCCCTCCATTTGTTTGTAGAAATGCAAGATGTAGACCAAGTCACGGCATTATCATTAGTGAGATTATCGAGGACGTCAATTTTGGAGTGACCTTACAGGCAAGGAACTCCTGCAGCAACATCAAATTTAAAGTAAGAGTGAATCAAACACATGACAGGAAAAGAAAAATAAAAAGGATTCAAATATTTTAAAAATAAGATTTGAACAAACTAACACCAATCTAAAAACACACTGTATGAAATGGAGGAACTTTTTATAAACCTCATCTTTACCATCTTTGGTCCAAGGACACCACCACACCTCAAGTCTCTTTCATGTTCTGGGTTGGAATTCAGGATTCACAGCCAACTTTAAAAATGCTTCATCAGCAACAAAAAAGGTATAATTCAATCCATATTATCAAATGAAGAATAAGACTTTGAAAGCTTAAGAAGCTCAAAGGGAGAAACAACGATGTGCAAAGATATTCAGTACACTAAATTGGTTAGTGTGGAAGAAGCAAGCCAACACGTCCATAGAATGAACAAACCAAAGCAATCCATAGGTATTACAGGAAATGAAATTGAAAAAATGAGGTATGTTCACTATATGCACTACGGAAAGTGAAAATGTCCATGCCGTTACCGCACAGGTACACACTAGAATTTTCCAGTACTTCACGTAACAATTTTGTAGCTAACCCATATTTTCTCTTTTTACTGCAGCTATATGTAACAGTTGCAAGGTTGGCATGCACAATAGCTCCGATTTAGTGAGCATATCTACGTTGAATAAGTTACATTAATAAGCTCGATAGCACACTTATGGGGAGGTGCACAAGTTTGGTAGGAAATGGGACAATTAATCTGGACCCGTGCAACGCACGGACGTAAGACTAGTATAAAGTAAAAAAGAAACATTCTGCTATTCAAACTAGTTGTCCTTTTATGAAATTAAGAGCATCTCCGATGAGACATCCTCAATTTCCTAATAACAAGGCCACATAAGATTTTTTCAAGTTTTTAACAAAAATCCTTCTCCAACGGGAATGTTAGGATAAATGTAAAGGTGATGTGTAAGATAGTTACCAACACATCTGTAAACTCATCCTCTAATTTTAGAGGTTCTTGTAGAGGATCTAAACATCCTAGTCACTAGTATCTACAGTTATTAATAATTGGATTAAATATTTAATTTTAAAATCAAAAGCTCAAAAGTTTCTAATCAATGTAAAGATATTTATGGTTGAAGATCATCTTTCTGATATTCCAAAAATTATGGAAATATTAGAATTTAAGTTTCCAAAGGATGTCTTCCTGTATCACCCACATAGGAAGCACATCACAACCCGTTGGAGATGCTCTAATATATTTAACCTTTCCATGAAAAAGTAAAAAAATTGAATAAAAGAAATAGATTGTGTTATTCAATATCAAAATGAACTGACTATTTGCACAATTTATAAAGGGGATACCAGTATTATTTGGGGTGATACCAATCCATATAGGACAAATCTATGTTAACAGATCCTGACCGCCGGATCGCAAAATTGGTATCACCTTCGCTAATAGTGGTGTTCCCTTTATAAATCATGACTATTTTGGTTTTGTCATGTTCCGGGAAAATTGGTGTCTATTAACAGTTTTATCGTTAAAGTTGGTAATGGAACTACGGTAAAGTCGTTGGAAAATGAATGACATGATGATAGGGGTGATGAACGGATGTGTGGATGTGGATTTTGTATTGCTCGTATCCAATCCATCTAAATGGCAGCTTCGAAGTTTTTACCCATGTCCAATCCATTATTCGTCGGATGTAACACTCGCGGGTGCAGATTGGATGCATATGAATTTGCGGATATAAGGAACTTATAAATGGAAACAGATAAATATTGAACATGAGTAATATAATATATTATTGAAAATTTCGTGTGCCACCCAACTGTGTTGATATATATGACCTCGTACATACAAAGTCCACAGTCGATGCATTTACTGAAAATTCATGTAACTCTGTTGATATCAGCGAGGAGGTAGTGTCAACTGCAAGATTCACAAGCATATTTAAAAGTAATTATAAGGGTTAGTCCTATGGACTGTTAATCAAACAGCTGGATTAGCAATCCACATCAGCTAGGACAGCCTCTTAGTTCCTATGGAAGTGCTAATCTGGCATGCTAGTCGCAAAATCAAACAGTGTCAACGCTGAATGGTTAAGCGCAACCAATCTCAACCGTCAAATCCAAAAATAAATCTAGATGCGATGAATCATTCTACGAAAAGGTGATTTTTGTGGCGCTGAACCATTCAGCGCAATTATCTCGTTGCTAGTATGCGAGCAAATATTAGGAGAGAGAACTAGTGTTAACAAATAGACAACACTTCTTCTTTTTTTAACTACAGCAATTTTTGGTAAATCTAGCCATTCAATCTAGCCCATAAAACTTAGTCTGTGTTCGATGGAAAAGTAGACATTTAGAAAGCTTCATTGTTCATGAAAATCAAACAAAGGAATGTGACTTTCTTAATTTACTCAGTAAATACATTACTTATTCAAAAATATACTAAAACAAAGAAATAAAGTGACTAAGAAGGTGCGAAGATTAGTTCAATCTTGGTATGTCAAGTCTCTGACCAGAAAAGAAAAGTTAAATATAAACGTGGATGTGAAATCCAAATCCAAAGAAAGACAGACTTAAAAGCTTAAATCCAAAAAGGAGCTGCAGAAGTGAAAGTGTATATGCAAAGATATTACTCAAGATTAGGAGATTTTCCTTCAAATGAAGAAGCTCTTCGGTCTAGTTTCCAGAGAGCCTAAAATACTAAACAAAATTTCCTCCACAGTAATGATTGTAAACCAATTGCCTCTCTTAATATGCCAAAATAATTGACCTATTATTCTGAAATTTCAATATTTCAATCATACATTTTGTGTTCAACCAAAAGAGTGCCTACTTAAATTCCTAACCTCATGAACTTCTTATGAAAACAAAATCAACTTCAATGGTCTGAAAATGCGAACTTCCAACAGATGCATCTTTTACTCTAAACCTTAAAGACATACAGTATATGCTCAAATATAAAGACGTACAAGTGAGCTTACCGGATATACATGATTAAGAAAATAATGACTGCGTGTTCTTTCTAGGCGATAATAATCAACTATCTTGCTTGGCCTCTGAGTTGGGTCCTGTCTTCCGTGTTCGTTCATTATCCGTAACTGATTCCATCGTTGAAGTGTTCTTTGCAGACATCAACCGTCAGTTGTATTTCAGAAAATAATGATTATGTTGTCTGTGGATTGTTTCAAAGTAATATCCGTACCTTTAATGTTAATGGGTTAACGATATGTGAAAGATATCATTCTCACGTTCATTTTTGTTGTATTCTGTGACTATAATGGCCATATTGTCACTTCAAAAACACCAAATTTCGGATCATGGAATAGAAAAAGAGTCGCTTATTCTTCATTGAAACGATCGCGTCTCTTGAGCCTTAGGGTTGCACCTTCTAGACTGACTTTTTGAGTTTCCTTTAGACAATAATTGCCAAGTGGCACTCTATATTTACAGAGTTTCTGAGAGTAAATCTGTAAAAGACTAAAGTGGAGCCGCCACGTCAGCGCAAAGATTCTCCTTTATATAAAATAAAAAGGAATTGATATGACGTCCAAGGCAAAAACCCTAGCCAGATAAAGAAACTATCAAGATGAAGAAGAAAAACAAACGTAACCAACAGAAGACGAAGGAGCGAAAATCAGCTTGCTATCATCAGCTTGGCGATCACGAAGCGCTAGTTTTGGAGATACTGAGTAGACTCCCTGTGAAAGCACTTATGAGGTTCAAGTGCGTTTGCAAGCATTGGCAGTCAGTAATTCACAGAGATGATTTCTTCGTTAATTTGCACTTCTCCAAATCAAAAGCAGCAGCAACGCGTACCTTCTACCTTCTACATGTTTCTGAACAATATACAAATCGCAGTATTCGTTTGTTTTCAGCGGATTTATTACTACCATCTGAAGTTGATGGACGTGTACAACTAAGAAACTCCCGTTTATGGGATGTTTATAAACCACCAGATATTGGTCAATATTTGAATCAACATCTCATATGCACTCTGGATGGATTGATTTGTTTTATGAACAAGAATAATGGCAGTGCTTGCGTATAGAGCAGCAGTACTAGAGAGTCAACACCATGGATTAATACATCAATTATAGGAGTCCAATATGTATTCCAAAGACTTAAGACTCATGTATTTGGATACGATAATGGGACAAAGGGATACAAAGTGCTCTCGTTGTGGAATATAATATACGTCATAGGTGGGTTTGTGAGGTCATGACTGTACGACAATTCATGGAGGCGAATTGAGGACACCCTATCCGTATCACCGGAAGACACAGTAGTAAGTTCTGTTTATGTGAATGGCTCCATATATTTGCTTTGTACGAGCAATAATCAATTTGAGTATTGTGGTTCCATTACACAAACTATTGTCGAGTTTAATGTTGGTAGTGAAAAGTTCAGAACAATAGAATATAAAGAATGTTGGCGCGAGGCTAAGACTTATTTGATGGAATTCAATGGCCGGTTATGTCTGTTAACGTATGATACACAAGACGAGACAAATAGATCAATAAAAATGCTTATATATGGTCATGGTAAGAATGCTCAAGACAAGAAAAGCATGATGACTAGTTGTAGTACTACAATGTCTAGCAACGGTGTTGACTGGGTTGAATCAAAAACCTTATCATAACCGTATCAGACAGAGTTGAATTCAATCCGACACGTTCACGGGACGAACTTGTTCATCATAAGATCCATAAAACGATGGAGACTCATATCATACATATGGAACCGCGAAAACGGCAACCACTACTCTTTGGTGAGAGAACAAAGAAACAGGTACAACAATATCTGGTTTGATACTTTCACTCCAAATATTTTGCTAGTAAATTAAACAGTAGTATATTTAGACTCTTATGCTGCTTCTTGCATTTATTTACTCTGTAGTTCTTTTAATAGAATTCCGACTCTTCTAATGCGCAATTACGGTGTTGTTTCTGAAACTTGAATTAGATTCCGAATAGATGCATGATACTAGGATAACCGTTCCTTTTGTTGCTGTTTTTTCTTAGGACCTGTTCTCGTTTAGTAATTTGTTTATGTACTACATCTATCGGTTCTTCCAGGTTAATGATATGGAATAGACTGCTCTGACATAGACCCGGCATGGGGCTGCATTACAACACAAACTGCGCGCCCCAAACTCTCAATACCAACAGAAAAAAGTCTGTCAGAAATATTGAACGTTGGTTTTCCTATGACGCAAACATAGAGCAAATGAAAATTCTGAATTATAACTTGCTTGGCTTTGAACTTTTCTCTAGTCTCCTAACCCGTCTTTGAGAAGAGCTGCATGTTTGGAGTTAGAGAGGTTGATAATATTGAGAACATTGCTTCCGTGCTGAGTTGCTCTTTCCACTCTCTCCACTCCCCATCATTTATCCTGGGATTTCATTATGAGACAAAACTTTCTCCTCCACAAACTGGGAATATAGGTGGTCGAAAGATGTAGAATTAGGCTCTCTGCATGAAAGATAGGTTTCTTGAATCGGGAAGGTAAACTTGCACTAATTAAAAATGTCATTCGTAGTAGTCCGACAGTTTACTACTTTCATATAGTCTTAAGACTTTACGCATAACATTATCAGTTGCATGAGCTAAAACAAGAGTTGTTTTTGTCTAGATACAACTATCAAAACAATCTGAAGTGTAGCCACCTTAATAGGACTTAAAACATTGCAGAATGCACCCCCAATATACTATTTGGTACAGTAACCAGTTTCCCATTTCATATGCGTACAAAATTAGAGGTTAAAAGGAGATGCAAGATTGCAATGTCTAGTGCAAAGTTAAGGCCACTTACACAACAATCTATATTGCTTAGCAGTTTGACCCCCATGGCTAGCAGTTATAGATGGAAGTCGACAACCGCTTTAGAAATCTAATGTCTCCAACTCTTTCAAAGACTTCTTCAGGTCACCCTTGCAGTCCTCACCCATTTGAAACTTGTCCAAAGTAGTACACCTGTTAAGAGAAAATATCAATCTAATTCAGAAGTGTATCAAAACGGAAAACCAAGAATAGATAGTGTTGATTCTTCTCATTTCCATTTTGTACTTCGAAATAACGGTGAACATTTTGCTAAATGGAAAACCAAGATAGAATTGTGATATACAAGTAATAATGCTCTAAGTCTTAGTGGTAAAGCAAATAACATACGAATTGGATAATTCATATAAAAAAAAGTCCATGCAAAAAAAAAGAATTTAAACCACAAGTTTATAGACTAAACAAGCCACTGTGTTGTAACCGCAAAAAAAAAAGAAGATATTTCATGAAGTTTTAAGTATAATAAAATTGGAAATGAAAGAAAAGTGTACAGAATTTTAAATATACCCGAGCGCATCTTCCTCAATAAACAACCCCTTGGATGATATTTCGTCTTTGAATATTACTTGTAGATAGAGAGCACAAACAGCTTTCATACAGGGCTCAGGATCCCCTTCAAATGAAGAAAGCATATCAGCCTCGGATCTTCATTTCATTTCGTCGTCGTTCCAATTCCAATTTTCCATCTTCAGCATATCCATAAGGTCACAAAGAGAATTTTCTAAATCAACAGAACTATCATAATGTTCGCATTCGCCAAGAGTATAATCAACGAACCGGTCATCTTCCACTCTTTCGACATTTTTCCTCTTCCTCCTAATATTGCCAGTACCACCTTCTGCAATTGTAACAGCTGGACAGAAGATTCCTAACTAGTTAGACAAAGGAATGCAGTGATTCCTCTGGAGGACTTAAACATATAAGCAACCAAAATAAACGGTATCAATAACACCAACGGCAAGAACAGCTGAAATTATCAAAACAAACAACATAAAAAATCACTAAAATGAAAATATAAGAAAGAATTACTTACAGGTATCATCAATTAGTTTTTGAATTTCTGTTTCATCATCTTCCTCCTTCATTAACTTTTTCCTCCTCCGTTTCGAGCCCCTAGTTTCTTCTTCTATTGGATTACAACCTGCACGTAATTCATCTCCAGTTCTCTTTTTAAGATTCTTACCATAATTTACATAATAATTGTAATGTCTTTTACAGCGTTTAGTTTTAGGAACGCTATCATCATAAGCAGCAGCACCATAACCCATCCTAAAATTCTTGCATCTCCGTTCCTTACCGCCTGTGTGAGAACAACGATGTTCATCTGGAGGCAGCTGCTTCTTCTCCTCGTAATGTTTTTCACCATCTCTACTTCTCTTCTTCAGATTATCGTAATACTTTGCACGAAGATTGTAATGTTTATCACAATGGCTACTCTTAGGAACACTATCATCATTACCATGACCCATCTTAAAATTTTTGCATCTCCATCCCATTCCATTAATTTGACAACAACGCTGTTCGTCTGGAGGCAGAATCATCTTCTCCATTTCTGTTAAAGAAACCGTAAAATCTTGTTCTCCAGACCCTTGTGTTCTTTGAATTTCTGTTTCATCATCTTCCTCCACAACCGTCTTCCTCCGTTCCAATCCTCTAATTTGTTCTATATGACCTGTAGCTGCACCTGCACCTTCACTATCTCTAAATCTCTTCTTCTTCTTATATATCTCTGCATAATAATAGTAATGCTTTTCACAAAATCTTGTCTTAGGAACACTATCATCAGCAGCAGCACCATGACCCATCCTAAAATTCTTGCATCTCCATCCAAAACCGGTAAGACTACAACGCTGTCCATCATCTTCTTAAGATTTTCATAATACTTTGCACGAAGATTGTAATGTTTTTCACAATATTTAGACTTAGGAACACTATTTTCATCTTCAGCAGCAGCAACACCATGACTCATCCTAAAATTCTTGCATCTCCATCCTCCACCACTAGTAATACTACAACGCTGTCTATCTGGAGGCAGCTTCTTCTTGGTCTTGGTCCCAGCATTGGCAGAACCACCTTCTATATCAGCTGCATATATATAGACATTTGTCAATTAGTTAGACGATGCAATTATTTTCACTCTTCAAGTCTTCATTTCTATCAACCAAACTAATAATTGTTGAAATAGAATTACAAGTTTCTTAATTCATATCAATTTTATTTCTCAAACATTCGTTCAAAAAATTTCCTCTTTGCCCAATTTTGGCAGAACTACCACCTGCACTTCTATCAGCCGGAATTCTCAATTAGGTAGACATCGCACTTGATTAAATCAACAGATGAAACCATGGCAATTCTCAATTAGTTATCATAATTCAAAGCAAAGCGAAACAGATCACAAAATTCAAGATGCATTAAGAATTACTCACAGGTACCATTAAGGGACCGGTCATCTTTCCTTCTCCGTTTAGCACTACAACCTGCACCTTCCCCATACTTTACACGGCAATTGTAATGTTTTTCACAATATCTACTCTTAGGAACAGTATCATCATCAGCAGCACCATGACATGTCCTAAAATTCTTGCATCTCCATCCCATTCCATTAGTTAGAGAACAACGCTCTTCATCTGGACGCAGCTGCTGATGCTTCTCCATCTCCAAATCTTTGTAATGTTTTTCACAATAATGTAATTCATTATCTGCGCTAGTCTAAGCACTGGTAAGGTGTGGGGTTTTGTCTATTATATCCTTACAATTATTTCCTTGCCTAAAGCGTGGGCTTTTTGGTTATAAATTTCTAGAAGCACTATCTCTAAACATGGTAAAAAAATATATATTTTACCTCCCAGGTGGGTCCCTTCACCTAGCTAGTAGTGTATAGGTTTTCTTTTTTTGACAGCAAAAGGGCAAATTTAATTGAAAAGTTCTTGAGTCACCAAAACAGTGACATCAAAAACACACAGAGTTACATGGATGAGTGTACAACTACATCCCAATTACAAAGTAAATTGGACAAAGTAAAACCCGAAAACAAATCAGAGGGTAAACCCCGATTAAACAACAAGCATTTTACGTCAGCAATCACTTGATTTGAATCTTTAACAAGATTATTATAAAACCTAGCATTACGTTCCATCCAAATGCACCACCAAATAGCAAAGGGAAGTAAGCTCCAAATCTTCCTAATCATGTTTTTGGATTTCTTCGATTGTTTGCTTCCCCATTCCCGAAGGTTTGTTCTAACATTATCCGAGAAAACCCAATTTATACCAAAACTGTTTAGGATATAAGTCCATACCTCGAAAACGAAACTGCAATGGATGAACAAAGGTTTGCAGTGTATAGGTATTACTTGTAGGAGTGGAATATCGCACATATCAATAAGTACGCGAAGTGAAGATTATCTAACATAAGCGAGGACTATCACACATAGCAAAGTTAAGATGACGTATTCGATAATGTCAGCAAAGTCACGAGTAAAGTGTGAGGATCTATGCGAGATGTAAACTGTGCGAGGATGAGTGAATGTACGTGAGCGAATGTAACGTACAGAGATTCCGAATATAGTGGATCTCTTAGATGTCACCCACTATGTAGAATCCTATATAAAGGATAAAAGGTTATCACATGGAGGGAGATCTTTAGTAGGTGTTAGACAAGAAATTAGGAGAGAGAAAGTTTATTTGGAGAGCAAGTAAAGTCATTGTATTATCTTGTAATCCATTATAAATATGGATGAATAAACAAAGAATTCCACGATCATTACTTAGAGTCTTGTCTTAATACATTGGGGTGTGGTTGTTGGATTTCCTGCAACTACATTTTTGGCGCCAGAAACAGCTTTGGGTGATAAATTCTGTTGATGAAGTTTACTGAATCTTAAAAAGATAGATCTGGAAATTTCGGAGAAAACACAAAAGAACAATAAAGAATCGATGGAGAAAGCAAGAATAGTAGTATTTCCTTTTGATTACGAAGCCGATAATGGTTTAGAGGAACGAGTTTATTCTGAGAAAAATATTTTAGAGTCTAGCGATTTAGAAACAATAGTCTTAGACGAAGAAGATGAACTCGTAGAGCATTTAAACATGTGTGAGGAGGCATCACCTGAGGATAACCTAGAAGAAGCAAATGACCATTTTCATGATTCTGATGATCTAGAAATTATGGAAATTGTAGCTAGTCTATCTAGAGACACCCAAAACTCCAAGTTTGGGGGTGATTATCATTCTCCATGTGATTTAACTCTTAGAAAGGTCCCTCACTTGGGTCTTGACATATCTGCCTCAACCATTTTACAAGATTATCTTCATACACGTTTTCCTGGACCTGGTGATGTCCATAACGAAGTTCAGTTATTATAAACCCATCCTCTGGTTGAACCAGGCTATGATACGCAGATTGACTTTGTTTTCCCACCAAATACTTTTTTTCCAAATGTGGGAATGTATGATTTTCAAATGTGTCGAATATTAAGTTTTGAGACTAAGCCTAAGTACTTTAGGAAAATAGAACTGACACATTTGCTTAAGACTGACCGCCAGTTTCATTGTGGTCAGCTGTGTGAGTCAAAACTGATTGACTTTAAGGATCCACAATTATTCAGGTTATTATTATGTGCTTCTAAATTTTTACTTGAGTTTTTCCAGACTCTAATACCTGAACCGGACCTTAGCTTTGAGGAATTCCAGCGCATGAAAATATTTTATCTGGACCCATTCATAGAGCCTGAACCTGAACCACAGCTAGATGTAGTTGTCTTAAAAATGAAACTAGACAAGGGTGCACTTTATTTGTTAATTTTCTTGGCATGTTGCAGATTCCTTTTACTTGTGATAGCTTTATTTGGTTTTGATGACCCACAGATATTTCGGCTATTACTTTATAATACGAGGTGATTAATCCTTTCTTATGTCTGGCTGAAAACGTTAAACTTAGCACTTCTTGGGAGGTAACCCAATCTCATGCAACACGGTAATATCTTTCCTTATCTCTTTTGCTTCAAATGGTAATAGTTTCTCCTTGTTCATGCTTTTAATTTCATCTTTAGAACATTGAGGACAATGTTAGATTTAAGTTTGGGGGTATGGGAGAAACTTTTTAGTTGCAATAAATAAACTCCAGAGCCTAGAAATTTATGCCTATTAAGGATTGCACTAACCAATCTAAGTAGATGGAAGCATTTTGGTTGTAGGAGTTGAGGAACCAATCTGATTAGATGGAAACATCTAAAGAGTCTATTCATAAAAGCACAGATCTCAGGTGTTAGAAATAACATGGTAGTTTCGCCATATCTCGTTGAGTCCTTTTCACTTCTGTTTTCATTTTTCTTTTTAAATATGTTTCTAAGTGATTTGGTGGGGCTCACGATTCAAGTTGTTACCAATGTTAGGGTGAATTAGAGTGATTGAGATACCATGAAAAAATTGAGACCAGACCACCAGACCAACCGGAATAAATTCAATAAAGTCGACCACTGGTACCCTTGTATATGCCAGCTGAGTTGACATAGATTTAGGATTATCGACCACTGGTTCCCTTGTATATGCAAGTGTGTTGATATTAGTCAGACTAGTATCTCAGTCCATTAGGATAGGTTCATTTTGGCGGAGGCCTTCAGACAGATATGAGAAACACCGTTCACCTAGTAAACATCAAAATCATCTATGTTTTTCTCTATATCCATCTTCTTGATCCATCCATGTGATTAGTTTGACTCCGAATATGATGTGCATAGTGCAACTATCTGAGTAGAGGTCTGTGACTTATATATGAATTTTAGTATGCTTGAGTGCAAACTCGTCTATAACAATTGGAAGTTCGCATCAGGTTACTTCCTCTTATAGTCAATAAGTATGCCAACCAAGGAGATTCTTTAGTGCCTTCCAAGGTTCTGCGTAGATAGTTAGGGTCTGGAGTAAAGGTTTTGTGGGTATATCTCTTGTGAGCCCTCCCGAGACTATAACTCGGCCACAAGGGACACCTAGGGGTTTAAAGGCTTATTGCATACGCTAAATGCAATTGATGATGCCTGCGACAGTAAGTTAGGATTTTGTTTTCTATTTTAGTTTTGCTCGAGGACTAGCAAATAATAAGTTTGGGGGTATTTGATAGACACATTTTTGTGTCTAATTTGTCTCGATTCTATATATTGATAGTTCTCATTCTTGTATTTATTTTGGTATTTTATCTCTTTGTAGGTGTTTTTGGAGAAATAAGCTTTTGCGGCGAAATTGACTCCAAACGTGGCATTTGAACCTCCGTAGAAGACGTACCAGTGACATCCCAGAAATACCCCGGAGGAACCCCGAGAAAAGTGTTGAAAACATACCAGAAAAATTACTAAACGCACCCAAGGGACAAGTGTTATACGGACTCCAGAAGCGGATAAGGGGCGACCACTGGATAAGGGGTAACCTTTCCCCTTCACGTTCAAATTCTGAATTTGGGCGGGAAAATAGAAACTTTCTTGGCAGTTTTGTCAATCGTGATTTGGAGAAGTTTGAGGTCGATTAAACCTCTGATTTTCATAGGATAGACTCCTATGAAATCGATACGGGTGTTGAAATCGATTATACTGGCTAAATCGACGGATTTTTATCACAACAAAAAAATATGGAAAGTCGCGTGTGTGACCTTTTTTGGGGAATTTTAGAGAGATTAAAGTGCTATAAACCTTCCCAAAGATTTGTATCTATCTAAGGAAGAGTTTAGGATCAAAAGGAAAGCTCAGAAACGCGTATAAATTCTAAAACAAGGAATTGCCGCAACTTTGCCGTGAAGAGAAATGAAGAGATTTTAGAAGATTTTGGAGAGATTTAATCGGCCTTTTTGATATACATAGATTGGTTGGGTCAAATAGAAGGGGTGTCGAGAGTTTGGGAACCTGAGGAGGGCCAGAGAAGAAGAAATCAGAGTTCGATCAAACTCTGTTTCTGCTGCTGCTGCTGCTGAAGAACACGAAGAACGGACGTCTGAAGACAGTCGTTCTTCAACAGTGTTTACGACAAAGTTGTGGGGGTCGCAGCTGCAGTCTCAACATCACTTCATATATATCGTTCTTCTTGTAACAATGAACAACGCCTTTGCAACAGTTATTTCTGTTGCGATTTTTCTGTTCAATTGTTTTACTCCCTTTTTATCAACTTTTGAGCTTCATACATGTATTTTGAGATCATGATTAATATGAGGAGATAAACCCCAACACTGGGATGACGGAGGAAACCCTATTTCACGCATGTGGTAATTTTAATAATATTTTATGACTTTTTGCACTTATTTTAATTGATTCATGATTTTCACTAATTAGTTGTGATTTCGTTTGATGGTGTATGCTTAGACGTAAGAGCTTTTGATACACCATGCTTGTGATTTACACCTAAAGTTTTAAAAATCTATTTTTGGCAAAGAATAAGAGTCCATATTTTTAATATTTGAGCTATAATTGATTGGAGTTATTAATTGAGTCACATGAATGGAATTTGGTGGAATCTTGAATCTCAGTACCTCTCGATACTGTGACAGCTTTCCTTGTACATATTATATTAAGTCTAAAATCGAATCTCAACAAGTCCGAGAAACGAACACTTTACTTACCACTACAAAACTACATTATCTCCTCTCTAGATCTGAGGCAACAGCGAAAGAAGCTTTTCCAGCCTGCGAGAAAATATAAAAAGTATTAATATAGAAAAAGATTTTGAGTTACAACAATGAAGAAGTAAAAGGATGAAAGTATACCGGACTATTAAGAGAATGCAAGAAGTCGGGAGTCAGTGATCTAGAAACTCCGCGTAGAGAACTATCACCATCCATTAAAGGGACATCGCAAATTGTAGCGAGATCTTTGCAGGTATTAGCGAATTTCCTATCTCCCATGCCTTGCAAAGAATCAGAAAAGAGGCCAGAGAGCTTAGCGATAGAAGATTCAGGTGGAGAATCTTCACTTGCGGCAAGGTCATCATTATCCTCATCATCCTTATCACTTTCAGAATTTTCATGAGAAGGAATATTTGAAGGAGAAGAAGAACGGACTTTTCTTTTCTTTGAAAGAGGGGCAGTTGATTTTTCCCTGCGAAGAGCACCTTTGCCTTTATCACCAGTCTTCTCAACATCGGCAGGTTCTTCTATTTCAGCAATAATCTTCACACACAGATAGAAATAAGAAATGGAAGCAACAGTATATTGTTTAAAATCATAAGAGAAAAATTTCTTACCTCATCTGTGTATGAGCGAAGAGCTAACAAGGTACTAGTCCTCCCAGTCCTGTTATAACTATCTCTCAATTTTTGGATCTGTAGAATATCGCAAGGGTCAGCGAACAAAAGAATAAAGACAAATAAAGAAATATAAAGTGAGCAAAACTGGAAGAAACATACCTCTTTCTCCTTCTCGGTCCAAGAGAATACCCAAGGTTGATAGGTAGGGAGATTCTCAGGAAGAATATTTGATCCAGCAATATAAGGCCCTCTTAGCATCAAGGGAAAAAAACACCATTTATCATCTTTGGATTGGCGAGGAGTTGTGTTCTTACCAGAATGCCAATCAATATCTTGCATAAGTATTTTCGCTTCATCAATGTTATCTTTCCTTTTCAAACGAATACCCAGCGAGTATTCTCTTTCTTCATAGAGATCAGTTCATAATTTTCAAAGAAGCTCGCTACTGTATATTTCTCAGCAATTATTTCTAAGTCTGTGAATTTAGGATCCCTAAGTTCTTTGGAGTATAGAGATCCTTTACCAGCACCACGATTATTTCTAAGTCTGTGAATTTAGGATCTCTAGCATCAGACGGATGCAATCCCCACTCAACTGGAAGATATCTCGCGAAAATCCCGAATGAGCGAGAATTTCATAGAACAGAGGAATATCTGGGTCGTAAAGAGGAATGGGGAGACCTACGAGAATTTGACCTAGCGAAATTATGATTGATTGATCATCACAATATTGATCAGAAAAAAGTGTGAAACCTTTCTCTGCAAGATCTTTTTGGACGTCTTTTAAGTTTTTCTCATGTTTATGGCCACTTGGAGGCATATTTGAATGTAGAGTATGTGAATGAATAAAAAATAAGAAGATTGAAGAAGGAAGGATTACGGTAACGGAATTTACGGAAAAACAATAGAGTTGCAGAGATGGGAGAATAAAAAGAGAAGAGAAAGTAAAAAGAAAGTGAAAAGAATAATAAGAAGAATATATAAAGAAGATTTTTTACTCGAAGAAATAAACACCATTAAGACGAAAAGACATGAGCGGTTGAAAAGCAGCGGTTACAGAAGACGTGTCAAGAAACAGATGGAAGAAACAATACGTGTGATAAATGCAGAATATGAAGAGATGAACAGTTGCGGCATTTCTCACATCATTCTATACTTTGCAGAGAAGATATGAGAAGAGGCAAGATGTAGGATCAGAATCTCGCAACTGTAATATCTCAGCGAAATTTTCAACAACACAACATAACAGCGTCGCAGAACAATTTCAGAAATGATATAATAAACGACATCAACTAAAATCATGAGAAAGATGTGATGATCCTGCGAAAATTATAGAGTTTGCGAGATTAACATTTGTAAGGTTGCGAGAATGTCGCAATCCATATCCGAAAATAAAGGACAGATTAGCTGTCATCCACTATGTATTTCCTTATAAATAGTCGTTCAACTGAGAAGAAAGGAGAGACATCTTTTTTGAGAAAGAAATAAGTAAATAGGAGAGAGAAAGTCTAGAGCAAAGGTTATTCTTGATTCTTTTATCTTTTCTTGTAATAATATTCAAAGATTCATCAATAAAATTAATATTGAAAATCTAAAAATGAGTTGAGTATTAATGAAATCATATGAGGGGTGTAGTGTAGGATTTCCTGCAACTACAGAGACAAATAGTAAACAAATGAAAGCTGTGACCAGGAGTCAAACAATATAGCCTGACTACGTCTCCTTCCTTATGAAATCCCTCCAATGACCAAAGAGAGAGTTTGATGATTTATTTTTTCAATACTTGAAATCCAAATTGGCAGAGCAGCGGATTCATCTGCAAAGTCCTATTATTAGCTTGGATGAACCCCTTTGAATCTGAATTCACCTTTATCACCATGAACTTATGACCACTACTCTATAGACAATTATACCAATAATTTTCCTTCTTAGTAATTTTTTTCCTGCTCTACCAAATCTCAGTCATTAGTCAAGGAATCTAGGTTGTAACGAACAGAAGCAAAATACACAACAGCTGTAATATTTCTGATCACTAACATCATTGTAGATGACCAAGCAAAAAAAAGTTCGTTATATTTGTAATCTCTTAGGTGGAACGTCCAGAAAATTTGTAATTTATCAATATGGGCCGAATCCTCACCATTGAGTTTCGATACTTGAAATCCAAATTGGCAGAGCTGTGGATTCATGTGCATGAATAGATGGATCCATGAATTGCTGAACATCTGAAATGGTTCGTTATCATTTTAATTGTGCAGGTTGGATAAAATCCAGTTACACGAGCAACTTCTGTGACGAAAACCAACAAAATAGCATACGAGACAGGTTTTTTTTTTTTGAATACTGATTGATGAAATATATAAGTCACAGAAGTGTTCCACACTGCTTAATTTTTAGAACGACATACGAGAATATAATTGTGTTTGATTTCAAGTTGTTTTACCTGTGTATATTATAGGTATAAACAACTAACAGCTTACGAAGAATGTAATCAGATAAAAGAACGGAAGGGCATGCGCATCGTGCATGCGTGTTATACTAGTATGGAGAAACAAACTTGACCCTTAAAAAAAAATTTACTTTAGAAACAAGTTTTGCTAACTTGGACCCTAAGATCCTAAACTTTAAGAACAATTTTTGTACAAGACAATGTTTGACCAAAAGTCAAACTTTAACCACCGAATGAATCCCATATTTTTCGTATCCCATTACTCCATTTCTCTAAAGATTTTTAATTTTCAAACTAAACACACATGAAATTATTATTGTTAATTTTTATTACAAATCATGAAACATATGTATTTCAAACATGGAGTTTGTTCATAAATTCTCACATTTTTCTCATGATGCTCATTCTAACCCGTACAAAGCAGTATAAAATGAGGTATTTAGACTTTGGGACCCAAATTTGTGATCACATTTGATTTGTGATACTACCCAAAATTAAAGAAGGCTATTATTGAGGCGTCACATTCCATTAGAGGGGCGTCACCTAATAAGATAAAAATGGGTCACCCACAAGTAATATCAAAAATCCCTTATCTCAAATAATTTTGTAATAACCAAACAACCCTTATGTAGTTAATTTTAATTTAATTAGATAATAATTAAATTAAGAAGATGAATTTTGTTAGATGGTAGAGAGGGTTTATAACACAAAGTGATGATGAATCTCCACCAATTGAAGAAATAAATCAACAAAGTGAAGAATCAATGGTTGAAAATCAACATGTACACCTCTAAACTATCTCCCATGGGTTCAATTTCGCTCAAAACTAGCTTAAGTACGTAAAAAAATTTCATATTTTTAGACTTTCATGCCAAATTACGTCTGGGTTGGGCTTCGTTTCCAACCGTAATTCAATTTTACACATGGGTTTGGAAGAACTCCAAACCATAACAGGTTTCCAATAAGACAAAAATTGAATTACGTCTGGGTTCCCCAACCCAACCGTAAATATGTTTTGCATGGGTATTTATTACCCGTTTTACGTCTAGGTTACATTTTTGGATTTCCAACCGTAATCTAAAACGTCTGGGCTAGATTTTCTTCAAAAACCCAGACGTAGATAATTACGTCCAGAACAAATAAGCCACGAACCTAAACATACACAATTACGTCTGGAAAATCAATTCACAAAACCTAGACGTAATCCAATATGAGCGAAACTCTCAAAAGATACAGGTACAATTACGTCTAGGTTAGCCGATAAGATAAACCTAGACGTAAATTCAATTCTACGGTTGGAACTAAGGGAACCTGAACGTAAACCAACATGCGAACTATTTATACGGTTGGAATTTATCCAACCTGGACGTAAGTTCTTCATAAACCAATATTACGGTTGGCGAATCTAGACGTAGCACTAACAGTGGAGGAGAGGAAGAGAAGAAAGATGAAGGAAGGAAGAGGAGCAGCTTTTTTTTAGGATTAGAATAGAAAAGATTATGTTTTTATGTTTTTATTTTAGTTAAAGGGTATTCTAGACATTTGTACCTAAGTAAAGGATATTCCATAACCACTTTTTTAGACACTAAGAATCCAAGTGAAGCCCCTCTAAAGGAATGTGACGCCCTAATAACAGCCTTCAAATTAAAACTAGATTTATTTCCGCCAAAAAAAAAAATAGAAGGGAAATGAAATGTTGGAGGGAGCGGAGGTTATCTGAATAAAGGTAAATACAGATGTTTATTGGATGAAATTATTGAATAATATATCTTACGACGTAAGATGAAAAAATAAATATGGTTGAGAGACATAGATTTATATTTTTCAACTTAGTAATTCAAGGTTCACTGGACCGTTACAAGGTTATTTTACCATGGTCAGCAAATGTGAAATAACTAAAATGTGTAGATTTTATTTTCAGAAAGTTACTCGCAAGTTTTAATTTGTTTGTAAATTTTGGAACATTCAAAATAAATAAAAGCAATTTCCCTTATGAGTAGGTCAAGCTCAAATCCGAAATTGTTTTACATCCATCAAGGACCCATCTCCGCTCATGACCATGGGAGAGGGTTGTGACTTGTGAGAAATCAGCTAACATTTTGGAAAGAAAGGAGAAAGAAAGGGTGGCGAGCTTCATCGTACTACATGGCAAGTTCCAGCAATTAGGCTTCGTAGAAAAGAACTTCTGCAGTTTTCCACTTCCCAGCAGGCCGAGACGTTTCTGGCCAGCCCACACACTCGTATGAATTACCATCAAAAACAATTGACCAGTCCTTGGATTGAATATAAAAATAGCACCATTCAAAGCTAGATTTGACTTCATGATCTTGTTCATGGCTTGAGCAAGAAGTGATTTCGGTCGAGGGAACCAATTACCAAATGCAGAATGCAAATTGTATGCCAAATCGATACCAATCATCACTCCAGTAGGCGATGGATAGATGGACATGTTGTCAGTTGTGTAATCCATGAATTTTGCTCGTGTACAACGTTCTATATCATGGGAATCATAGTCCCCCCGGCGAAGCTGTACATCTCTATCCAGTATTTATTGCTTGCTTTCTGATCAAAAACACCCTTTGACTCGGCCATCAAACTAGGCTTTGACATAGGCCATCGATGAGCAGCAAAGAGAAGAATATCAGCACAGGAACTGTTCATCTTATATCTCTTCCTTGGATGTATTGTCTCCTTCTGCAGTCTCTATTTCCAATGCATCGAACTCTTGATCTAAAACTTGGCAGAGATCCATAACCACACTCTCCTGTAACTTCTGCCACAAATGAGCACGGAATATCTGAATCGAAGGTATCCTCAAAGTGGGAATCTTTCCATGCATGAATATACCCGTCAGGTCTAATTGAACCTGGAAACTCACATAAACATTAGCACGATTTATGGTAGGTGACCACCAAAGGGTAAACCTACGGTTGGGTATTTGGTTAAGCCCAGATCTCTGGGCATTGGTCAACTTCTTGTACTTCATAGACTCCTCGAAACCAGATGCTTTCTTCAAATAGAGACCTTCCCAAGTTGGAAAATATGTTCCCTTGAACAAGGTATGCTCCAGAATACACTCTACACCTCCAAGTGCCTGGATAACATCTGTCCTGTTACTCCTGTAGTTGTTCAAATTCCACAATTTCCCATCGTGTCGTTGGTGAGTCCACCATAAAGGATTCTACTTTATAAACTCAACCACGGGTAATAAACCATAATTACGACAGACCCCAGGAGATGCACCCCTCATAACTAGAGAAACAAGATGCTAGAATTCTGTCTTTCTAGCAAACTTAGCAACACGATAAATACCTTGTTACTAGTTCTATTAAAAAAATTAAGAGCCATTATAATCAAATAAAAAGAAAGGTGTAATCTAGATTTAAATTCAGTGATAAGATTTAAGCATAACAAAATCAGTTCCATGAGCTGAACAGGGGTTGTTTTTTCTCCGTGTACACCTACTTAAACAACCTTACGTCTAACTAACATAATATTACTACATCGCAGGGTTGATACACATCCAGTGTACCATTTGTTATATTCACCAGGGTTCCATTTCATATATGTACAAAGTAGAGAAGGTTAAAAAGGAGATGCACGAGATTGCAATGAAAAATGTGAAGGACACGTACACAACAGTATATCATTAAGCAGTTTGATCTCCATGGCTGGAAGTTGTAGCTGGAAGGAAAAAAAAGGATCTTTTCTGCTTTTGTGACATATCATTTAGCCAGCTTCTTGCAGTCGTCAACCGCTCTAGGATTTAATGTCTCCAACTCTTTTAAAGCCTTCTTTGCAGTTCTCATCCATTAGAAACATGGCCAAAGTAGTACACCTGTTATCAATCAAAAGAAGTTACATCTTTTAAGACAAAATATCAATCTAAGCTAAAACTGTCTAAAATCGAAAACCGAGATAAGATACTACTCTCATTTACATTTTGTACTTGGAAATAACTATGAAAAATTTGCTGGCTGGCTTTCCTGCCCGGTGCACGTGCAGCACCAGCAAGAAACTATACAACTCTTAAGGATCGTGTCATACTGACTTTTGCTGTGCAACATCCACCAGCAGTATCGACGGAATTTTAAACTATGTACTATCATCTAATTATATCTTTACTAACTGTATTGGAAATTTACAACCACAAGTTTGCAGTAGAGATAAAATGTGCTACATTATGATAAAAGGATAACACCCCCTACCCCCGACATATTTTGATTCCTAGGAATAAAGAAAGTCTTCAGACGTTAGGCTGGAAGTGTCAAAACGAGTCAAGGAACAAGTAAAAAATAGATTGTCCGCTAGAATACTCTAGAACAAACTAGAGTTCTAAAATTAGTTAAGCAAAGCAAGTGGAAATATCTAGCGAACTTTTGCATCTGCCCTTAGAAAATTCTAGAATAAATCTAGCCAAAGTCGGTTGTTGTAATGTGAAAAGAAAGCTAGCCAATTAGAAGAAGTCTCTAGATAAACCTAGAGTATCAGAAGGTCGGTAACTGTATGCCTATAAATAGGCAAGTCCAGTTCATTTGTAAGCAAGCAACAATCAATTCAATACAATAAGAAACTACTAAGCCTTGCTTCACAACCTTCACCACTAGAATTCTAGGAGCTCTATACGAGCAACACCACTCTGCTCGCATATCTCCGAAAATATTGTCCGATGTCAAATATATAAGAATTTCCAACATCGGACACATGTAATAATCAAAGTGCAGGCACACTTTTCCAAGGTAAAGCAAGATTATAAAGGAATTGTGAAGCAGATTATGAAAAGACTCCATGCAGTTGATTGAGCAATTGAACATAGACAGTAAATAAATGTAAACCAACAAGCTTATAGATTCTTGCACCATTGAACGAGTGAATGTATTGTTACTGCGAAAACAATAATTTCATGCAGTTTAATTAAGTATCATGCAATTTGAAATCAAGGAAATGTTTACAGAATTCATAAAATACCTGAGTGTGTCACTGTTAATGACCAACACCTTGGGTGATATTTCGTCTTCAGATATATGCTGTCGAGTTCAAAAAAGGCTTCTTAAATCCAGTTGATGTTGAGATGATGATCCATGTTGAGATGGTCTCACTTCCGGAAAGCCCCAACTGTTCCCTTCCTGAATGTTTTCTCCCCCACTTGATAAATGTAGACTTCCAGAAAAAACGTTCATAGTAGAGTACTTGGAAAATCCAGACTCTGGTTCATGATGTTTGTTTACGTCAATATCGTATGCATTCAGTACCTTCTCTTTGGTTTTAACCTTATACAAATGAGAATCCTTCCTCCCTCCACTGCTGAATTCAGTATTAGGTGTGCCCCTGCTGTGTTTATCTCTTTGGTTTTCACCACCTCGAGTAACATCATTGTGCAAACCCCGCACTTCGGACTCTATTGCTTCAGAATCACGTAATTCTAGACATCTCAATACTGAACTTCCGTTTCTACTCCTCACTACAAGGCTCTCCAAATTTGAAATGCCAGATTCTACACATCCCATTGTCAAATTTTCATTTTCCCTTCTCAGGTTTAGTCTCTCCAAATTCGAAATCCGAGACTCCAAACATCCCATTGTTGAATTTTGATTTTCCATCCTTAGGAGTCGACTCTCAAAATCGGACATCATTTTCCTACAACATTCTGTTCCATCCGCGGTTTCCCGTTCAGTCTCATCTGTAGCAGCCGTCTTTCTAGTTTCTACCTCCGTTAATTTAACCTGCAGTGCAGTGCACTCCACTTTCTTCCTCTCAAGCTCCACTCTCATCTTCTCGAGCTCCACAGACAATTGAAAACACTTACTCTTATATTGCTCCAGAGTCTCCAATTCAACCATAGATTCCCTAATTCTTGTCAATGATTCTAGTTCTCTACACCAATCTGTTATTTCGACATTTGTCATATTCCTCCCAATAGTGGCAGAACCACCTTCTTGAATTCTATCAGCTGGATAAAACATTAACAATTAGTTAGAAAACCCAATGATTCTTAATCTCTTCTGGCACTTACTTAACAGAAGAAACTATGAAATTTCTCAATTACTTATCATAATTTAAACATGTACAGAAATAAAATCGAACGACAACATAAAAAGTTACTTACATGATATTTCTCAATTATCATAATTGAAACAAGAAAAACGAAACAAACAACAACGGCAAAAACAACCACAGCAAATAAGACACATTATAACAGGGAGAAATGTATGTAAGAGTTACTCACAGTCACAGGTATGATTAGTATTTAGTTGAACTCTTGTTTCATCAATGAACCGGTCATCTTTCATTACTTCCCTAATTCTTGTCAATGATTCTAGTTCTCCAATCCCTTCTTCTCTTTCGACATTTTTCCCCTTCCTCCCAATATTGGCAGAACCACCTTCCACAATTCCATCAGCTGGATAGAGAAATCCAATTAGTTAAACAATTAGGTCATTCTTACTCCTTTAGGGGACTTAAATCAACTGATGAGACTATGAAATTTCTCAATTAGTTATCATAATTCAAACAAAATCTAACAACAAAATTAGTAATATGAAATTTCTCAATCAATTAAGATAACTAATTGAGAAAACAAAAAAAGGAAACATCAAAATTCACAGAAATTAAAACAACAAGAGAGAAATTAAAGTACGAATTACTCACAGGTATCATCATCGTCACTACCTGTATTCGATTGAGTTCCTCCTGTTTCATCAACGGACCAGTCATCTTCCTCGGTAACCTTCTTCCTCCTCCGTTTGGAATCCCTAGTTTCTGCAACTGCATCTTCGCCATCTCCTCTTGTCTTCATCTTAAGAAGCTGCTTCCTCTCATGATGCCTCGCGTAATACCTCTGATAATCGTAGTAATGTTTTTCACAAAATTTGGTCTTAGGAACAGAACTATCACCATCATCAACAGCAGCAGCAGCAGAAGTACCAAGACCCATCCTGAAATTCCTGCATCTCCATGTACCTTTATTACTAGTTTGACAACAACGCTGTTCATCCGGAGGAAGCTCCTTCTCGTCAATCTTCTTCTTCTTGGCTATAACATAATTGTAATGTTTTTCACAATACTGTAATTCATTATCACCAATAACACTCTTGCATTTCCAATTCGCCCTTTTCATTCTGCAAATTAGTAGTTCATCATCGCCAACAGCTGCCTGATGAGCCTCCATCTCCACTACAACGAAATCAATTTTGACCTAGAAATGAAATCAGAACGCTTTCGCATTTTATTTTTATTGTTTTTTTTTGTCTATTGTACCCTTATTGTTTTGCGCAGTTTAGAAAGTTCTAATAGGGGCTTCTTAGTCATTAGATTTTGTTACATTAAGCTGTAAAAATTACGGTGTTAAAAATAAATAAAAAAAAAAAAAAAACTGTAAAAAATCATTTCTTTCTACTGCTGCACTGAAGCTGTGTAGCACGACATGTGTCAGATGCAGCGTGGCATACGCACACGAGTTGGTTTGGGCACCTGGTGCACAATTTTGGACTCATTAACTTTTTATTCATTGGTTTTAATAATTAATTCTCTTGAGGCGAACCATCAAATGGTTGTGAGGGATTGAGCCAGAATTTTTAATAGGGTGGTGCAATATGTGTACCTTGATTAGTCTTTTTTTTATTGTACACAAATCATATCGTCTTGCACCATATGTTGATCATTTCTATGAGTTTATGCCCTAATTGCCGAAGAGGAAATGAAATAGCTTGAAGAGACCATTTGCGATGAACAAATTTTGAAAAATTGAAAAATTCTCATAAATTTTGCATGTTCCCCATTTTCTCTCGATATAAAGCATTACAAATTGTGTTTTTATTTTGGGTCTATTTTTCACATCATATTTCGGTCGACTGGTCGGACGGCCCGAAGGGAGGGAATCCCTTATATAATCACTTTTTTGTGAAATGAAACCTAACGAAATTTTTTACGTACAAAAATTCTTGGTTACATTTTCATTGGACACAAAATATCTCTACATGTGCAAATAAAAGGCCACTATCATCGAGTCGTTCAACGTCAGCAGCACCGTAACGAGCTTCACCAACAAAACTACCGCCACCGCCAAATTCATACACCATTATGCACTGCCGCCATTTACGATCACCGACACCACCACCACGGTCGCTACTGCTACCACCGCCAAAAACTCCACAGTCACCAATAGTTTCGCCGCCACCTCTAGCCACAGCAGATTATCTCTTCACCTACCACCACCTCCGCCACCAGCACCACCCTAAATTTAAAGCACTGGTTCTTTAATTCGCCACCATACTATCACCCACCAACTCTAGCGACAACAACTCATTTCTTCACCTACCACTACCATCACTGCTGTCACCACCACCACCACCACCAGAAACACCACTGTCACCTAGCACCACCGTCACCAATTCATACATAAATTCAACTGAGTTCCACACATTTCTTATTTTTAATTATAAACCCATCAGTGGGAAGTTATAAACACAACAACATAGAACCCCATTCACAACAGTAACACACCAATGCTATTTTTCCCATTTCTTCGTCTTCCCCTAAATGTGAAATTTCAATAACTCACTGGTGCAGTTGCCATAATTGATGTGCTCAATACTTCTCAATGAACAATCAAATTTATACACCAAAAATAAGACTGAATAAAAATCTAATACAAACCCAGTAAAGATATAAACCGCAGAATTACAAAAACATACACTTTGTGATTAATATAATGAAAACCATAAAATCAATAAAATAAAATTAGAAAACATCAAATTAGAAAAATATAAGGTTTAAATTTTGTAGTTTTATATGAACAATATCAAAATTGGAAAGGAAAACGAACATAAAATGATACATGATATTGATTCATACTAATTAGAGAATGAAATATCTTGGATTTGAGCAAATCCTTTACCATAATTTGTAGTTGAACTAATCAATCATCATGTTGGTTCATAGGTGAATGTTAAGAAGGAGGAGGAGGAGGTAGTGTTCTTGTTCTTTGCAAATCTAGCAAGATGAACGGCTGTAAACTAGATGACCGCATGCGGTGCGGAAGCCGACCCACCAAACAACAAAAACATGGTTAAAGACCGACAATTTACATCAACAAATATAAATACACATTCGTATATAAATACACATTTCAAAATTATTTGGAAATGGTCGCTGTTGAATCTAGCTATCAAGATCTCTCTATAAATCGATAAACTGGTGTAGGATCAGAATCTCGCAGCAATAATATCTCAGCGAAATTATCAACAACACAACACAACAGCGTCGCAGAACAATTTCAGAAATCACATAATAAACGACATCAGCTAAAATCATGAGAAAAATGTGATGGTCCTGCGAAAATTAGAGAGTTTGCGAGAATAACATTTGTAAGTATGCGAGAATGTCGCAAGACATATGTGAAAATAAAGGACAGATTCGCTGTCATCCACTATGTACTTCCCAATAAATAGTTGTTCAGTTGCAAAGGAAAATAAGAGATCGTTTTTTGGGTGAGAAGAAAGTAAATAGAAGAGAGAAAATCTAGAGCAGTGGTTATTCTTGATTTCTTTATCTTTTCTTGTAAGATTGTTCAAAGAATCATCAATAAAATTAAGATTGTTAATCTAAAATGAGCTGAATGTTAATGAAATCATATGACGGGTGTAGTGTAGGATTTCCTGCAACTACATAATGGCGCTAGAAACAGGGAGGATGAAGATCGAAAGTTGAAGATTGTTGTTGAGATTATTCAAATCCAGAAAATGATTAAACAAATCAGTGAACCATTTAAAAGAAGAATGATTAGAGTCAATGAAGATGACAAAAGATTGGAGTGTAATATGATAACAAAAACAATGGTTAATGAATTCCATGAAAACATCAAAGGAACAATACATAAACGAAATTTTGAAGGAAGGAAGGTTATGGCGGTAGAAAAGACATCACCCTTGAAAGATTGGGGAAAGCAAAAAATCACGTTCATGGCGGCACAAATACCAAAAGAAAATTTGAACCACACATCTCCATTGGTTATTACAGTGCCTATTACACGAAAAGAGAAGGGGACAACAAAAAAATCCACGAAAGAATGGATATTGAATAGAACTTTAGTCGATACAGGAAGTTCAGTAGATATAATATTTTATCATGCGTTCAAGGGAATGAGATTTAAAGATGAAGAAATGTCCAGTTCAACATATCTTGTTCATGGCTTTGGAAAATCCACAACAAAACCTAAAGGAGAAATAGTGGTACGAATTCCACTAGGAGAGATCGAAACACACGTGACACTATGCGTGGTGGATATGGAATCGACATATAATATGTTGCTAGGAAGACCATGGATACATGCAATAAAAGTTGTAGTATCAATGTCGCATCAATGTATTAAATTCCCCACACCAAATGGAATAGGTGAAATCAGAGGAGATGTTGACAATGCGAAATCATGTCATCAAATTGACGTAAAGCATTATGAAGGACGAGCAAAAAAGAAACAATTTTGCATAAAGTTGGCAAAGGAGGCAAAGAAAGAAGAAGAATTTAGAGTATACACGATAAGGGCAAAAGAAGGCAGGGAATACCCAGCGAAATTTCGGAAGAAGGATAAGGACCTGTGAAAACAATAAAAGAACCAACACCAATGGGAGAACCCAAGTCCAGTTACACTGCCGCAGAACCAACAAAAGAAGTAAACGTTGGGACTATAGAAGAACCTCTAATATTGAGAATTGGAACCAAGATGGATGTAGAAAAAGAAGAAAGAACTGTTAACCTTTTGCGAGAATATAAAGACATTTTCGCAGGGAGCATGGATGAGATACCGGGAATAGATACATCAATTGCATGTCACAAGTTGGAGTTTAACAAGAATGTGAGACCATTTAAACAAAGAATAAGAAAAATCGCAACAGCTTACCATTCCCAAATAGAAGAAAAACCACAGAAAATGCTTGATGCAGGAATCATAAGAGAAGCTAAATACCCAGAGTGGATACCGAATATGGTCATTGTCCCAAAGAAAAACAAAGGAATAAGGATTTGCATAGCTTTCACTGATTTAAACAAAGCTTGCCCTAAAGATAGTTTTCCGTTACCAGATATTCCTCAAATGGTGGAATCCGCAGCGGGAAATGATAGGGTATCGTCTTTAGATGGGTACAAAGGATATAACCAGATCCCTCTCGCTGAAGAAGATCAAGAGCATACTGCTTTCTTCGCCCCTAGAGGTTTATATTGTTACACGAAAATGCCATTTGGTTTGCGAAATGCGGGAGCGACATACCAAAGAATGGTAGAGAAGATGTTCGCGAAATGGATACACAAGACATTAGAAGTATACGTGGACGACATGTTAGTAAAGAGTAAAGAAGCCAAAGACCATGTATAGGACCTGAGGGAGATTTTTTAACAAATGCGGCAGTATAACATTAAACTGAATCCTGAGAAGTGTACTATTGGAGTTGCATCGGGAAAATTTTTAGGCTACATTGTATCAAAGTAAGGAATACAGGTTGATCCCAAAAAAGTGCAAGCAGTTCGTGACATGCCAACACCAGCAACAATAAAAGATGTACGGAAGTTGAATGGACTTTTAGCTTCGCTGGGGAGATTCATTTCGCGATCATCAGACAAATGCAAATATTTTTTCGATATATTCAAGAAGGGTGCAAAATTCAAATGGACTGATGAATGCGAAAAATCTTTTCAAGGGATCAAAGAACATCTTATGAATACAACTATTTTACAAAAGGCAGAATCAGGAGAAGAATTATTGATCTATCTTGCGACGACGTCGCATGCATCAAGTGCCGTGTTATTGCGAATAGACGCATGAGTGGAGAAACCCATCTATTACATTAGCAAAACTTTTAATACTGCCGAGAAGAATTACTCAAAGATTGAGAAGTTAATCTTAGAGTTTATGCATCATTTAAGATTCACATATATTTTCAAGCGCACAAGATAAAGGTATTAACAAAAGTACCAATTGAATCAGTGATGAAGAATTCAAAAAAATCAGAAAGAGTGGAGAGATGGAATGCACAAGTAGGCCACTTTGATATTAAATATGAAATTTTGTCTTCACAAAAATCACTAGTTGTTGCAGATTTCTTGGCAGAATTTCCTTTAGAAGTAGATGAAGCGGTAGAAGAAATGATGGACATAGAAGAAGAACACGGAGATCCAAAAGACTTATTAACAGAACCAAATATATGGGAGATATTGGTATATGGATCATCAAATGGAGAAGGCAATGGAGTTGGAATTGTTTTAATTTCGCCAGAAGGAGTGAAGATGGTTTTTTCATTCAGATTGGAATTCGCATCTACTAATAACGAAACAGAATATGAAGCTGTGATACATGCCTTAAAGTTCGCAATAGAAATGAAACTAGAAAATGCCAGGATCACTAGTGATTCGCAGCTAGTTATTCGCCAAATAAAGGGAGAGTACACTACAAATGAACCATCCTTGAAGAAATACAAGAAGCTCGTTGAAGAATTGTCAGCGAAAATCCCAAAAATAAAATGGAGGCACATTTCAAGAAATGATAACAGACTCGCAGACGCTTTTGCTTTCATCTCAAACATGATGACAGATCCAACTGCGAGATGCATAAAAATACAAACACTTCTGTCACCATCAATCAATAAAGAAGAAGAAGAAGTAAACGTGATGATAATATACGGTGAAGAAGAAGAACAAACGAACAATATCGCAGATTGGAGAAAAGAACTTCATGCATATTTGGCGAAAGGAGAAACACCAAGAAATAGATTGGAAGCACACAAGTTAAAAAGCCGCGAAATGAATTATGAATTAAGAGATGGGCTGCTATACCGAAAATCCTTTAATGGACCATCACTCAGATGTTTGACACGAGAGGAAGGAGAAAAAGTGCTAAAAATGTTACATAGTGGGGATGTTGGCAATCATAGCGGGGGAAGATCTTTGGCCCATAGAGCAAAAATACAAGGCTATTACTGGCCATACATGCACGAAGATGCAAAAAAAATATCAAGACGTTGAGAAGATTGTCAGCGGCATGGAAAGAAAATAATGCGCCTGGAGCACCATTGTCATCTTCAACCAGTGTGTGGACTTTTGGAAAATGGGGCTTAGATATTGTGGGACCATTTTTACCAGGTTCTGGACAAAGAAGATACTTAATAGTCGCAACAGATTATTTCACAAAATGGACAGAAGTGAAAGCAGTGCAACATATTCGCGACAAAGATATCTTTACATTCATATTCGAAAATATCATTTGCAGATTCGGAATTCCTGCGCAGTTGGTATCTGATAATGGAAATAGTTTGAAGGACAGAACATAGAAATGTTACTTAATGCATTTAAGATAAAACGTGGAAAGTCTACTCCTTTGTATCCACAAGCTAATGGGCAGGTAGAGGCAACAAACAAAACAATTGCAGATATATTAAAGAAGAAATTGGAAGGACACCATAGAGCATGGTGCTAACAAGTACATAATGCAGTATGGGCTTATAATACAACTAGAAGAGAAGCTACTGGAATGTCACCTTTTTGTTTAACATACGGAGTTGAACCGGTGTTACCAACAGAAGTTGTTATTCTGACAACAAAGAGAGAAGCTTGGGAGAAAAATCTTAGTGCGGGTTTGATCTTAAATAAACTTGATGAATTAGAAGAAAAAAGAGAAAGAGATTTACAACATATGGAGAATTATCAGCGAAGATTATCCCGAGAATATAATAACCGTGTCAAAGTACGCGAATTCCAACCAGGAGATTTAGTTTTACGAGAGACACCAATATATCAGCGAGAAAATGGTGGAAAATTAGCAAAAAAATGGGATGGACCTTACATCATTAAGGAGATAGTTGGAACAGGAGATTATAAATTAATGGATCCAGAAGGTAAAGATGTTGGTCATAGACTTGACAGACCATGGAACAGGTTGTACTTAAAAAGATATTATCCGTAAGAAGCTTTGAAAAGTTATGGATTCTAAAAGAATAATTGCGAAATTATTCATATCAAAACAAGATCATGATGTGCGAAACTTTCGCAGAGATAATCATAAAACAATGACATAAAAGAAAGGGGCGAACCTTTATGGCGTACACCCTAGTTCGCGACTAAAATTTCGCAAGAGGCAAATGTAAGACCTAAAGTACGTTATATAAGGGGGTACCTGTTGCATGGCTCAGGGAAAGGCTACACCGCCACCGGAACCTGAGTCATGGAGATTTGGGGTCAATAAACCCATCCGAGAGAGGCACCTTGGATTCTCAGCTTAAGCATATGACTTAGGTTGGGCGACTAAGGTAATAAGGACTCTCCCAAGGAGTGCAAAATATGATCAAGGCACCGAGGTACACGGTTGAGTCAAGAGTGCCAGGGGCGTTTGAAGACCCTGCCATTCTTGACAAGTCTTGGCTTATACTGCACTCGGCCCGAAGAAAACCCCACTTAGGGTGCAGTCTCGTAACCATAAGCCCTATAGATAAAAGGGATAAGAGGCTGCGAAAAAAACTGGTTGTTGTTAAGACTGGATGGGAGTATCTAACCTTGTATGGTAGAAGTATGCCTCCTTGAAGGGGAAACCAGGGGGGACATAAGGGCGGCACCCTCCATTAGGGAGATGATAAGTGTCTTAAGACGCAAATGTCATGAGGCTTTTTACTTTCAAGGGTATTAAGGCTTGTCATATTTGTGCAACAATCCTGAAGAGGCAATAAGACAAAAGAAAAAGATAAGACGAGATCAATGGGTTTTCGCATGAAAGTGCGAAGACGTCCTGCGATTTCGTCGCAAGACGGCAATGTCATGGGGATTTATTTTTGCAAGAATATTTAGGCCTGTCATATTGTCGCAACATTCCTGAAGAGACCATAATACAAAAGAAAAAGTTAAGGCAAGATGAATGGGTTCTTGCATGAAAGTGCAAGAACGTCCTGCGATTTTTTCGCAATGACAAGAGGTGGCATAATAAGACCTTTAATTAGGAAGAAAAAATAAGACCACATGTCAAAACAAAATATTTATAAGTATTCATAACAGATCATTTATCGCAAGAAAGATAATGAGAGGCAAGTATGGGAATCAATAAACAAGAGGCATTATCTTTCTCACCAGCAAAATACTAAAAGGGAAAATTAATTCCAAAGTTGGTTGAAGAATATTATTCGCAAAAAATAATAAAGATGAGACAATTCAAGAAGATAGAATTAGATAAGAAGCTCATTCTTCAGTATTAATTCCTGTAGAAGGAGATAATAGACGTTCTTCGCCAATGTTCTCATTATCGCCAATCTCTCCTTCATTTCGATTCTGATCTTCACCTTGATTAGCACCTTGATTATCGCCAGCAATTACTTCTTCAGAAGAGATTTCTTTTTCGTTTTCATCTTGATTAGCACCAACAGTTGCTTCCTTAGAAGGAATCTTTACTCCATCTTCCAAAAGACTATCCTCTGCACCACTTTCATAATCATAATCACTGTCAGCAGGACGAGGAACTTCATCATCATCAACTTCCAAAGGTTCAATTGATGTAGGAGGAAGATATTTAGACAATAAAATATCATTTACAAGGACTTCAGCCCGGAGATGAGCTTGACGAAGAAGTGCTATCTGATGATTCCTATCTTGAATATCCTTAAAGTAAGCAAGATAATCAAGTCTTCTTTCTGCTCGGTCGCGAGAAACGGTAAGGACAGAGACGAGTAATGCATTTTCTTTGAGAATTTTGGCATATTTAGCCTCCAAAACAGAAATGGAGGAATGAATATTTTTCTCAGACTCTGCGAAAAGTAGAATACAAAATTTCAGTAAGATGAAGAACTCAAAAAGATATGACAAAGAAAAGATAGTTAAGGTAGTCAAACTATTATGACTACCTTCCTTTTGCGAAATAAGATGTTGAATCAAGTTCAGACAACTATTCTCCCAACGGTCCATCGCATCATCAAATTTATCTCCAACTAAACCTTTAAGTCGAGACTGAAGATTCTTCTCTTTTAGAAATAAGAAAGGCATTTTTCTTCTCAAGAGAAGAATAAGATTCTTCTAATTTGGAATATTGTTGTTTAAGTTGATTCTCCTTTACACTTAAAGCTATTCTACCTTGAATGAGTGTATCTCTTTCAGCGATAGATGACTCTGTTACTTCTTTAAGTTCATTTCTCAAAGAGCGAAGAGATTGCTCTTGGTCATCACATATTTTCTGAAGGATGCTAAGTTGTTGCGAAGATATCGCCATCTTATTTAAACAAATTCGTTTCTCTTGAGATAGAGTTTTATTCTCATCTGATAAAGATTGCATCCCAAGATTAGCTTTAGTTAAAGAATAAGAGAGGCGAGATATTTAATTACTTAATAAATCTTGCCTCCGAACGAATTGGGTATTTTCGTTGGTAAGATTATTTATATGATCAACAGAGTATGAATAGAGGTTATCTAATTGGTTATATTGATCCATCAAAATCTCTTAATCAACACGGGCTTCTTCAACAGCAAATTCAAGATATCTCTCCATTATTCATTTCTGGTTTAAGGCTTAACATGCGAAAGAGGGATTTCAAGGATAATTAAATATGAAAAGGATAAAATCATTAGAAAGGAAACTTGAAGACACAGATAAGGAAATCATACCTCTTAGTTCATCATTCTTCTTGCGAAGGTTGTCGTGATCCAGCAAAATATTCTGAAGCTTTTGATTTTCGAGACGAAGAGTATTACACTCTTTTTCCAAAGCTGTTTGCGAAGCAGCTCTGTCATAACCGAAATACTTACTCAGAATTTTGCAAATAGCAGACTTGACAGGATCAATGGGAGACTTCTTGCCATCATCCAGGACTTCAGACAAAACTTTGAAAGCAATATTTATTCCTTCCACGGTTTCTTTCGAAAAGAGAAGAGGCTCAGGTAGAGAACTGGCAACGATAGAAGGTTGAGAAACATTATCAATAGGAGGTGAAGAAGTTTCATTCATATAAGGATCAATAATGGGGATTTCAATCATTGAAAGGTCAGTTGAAGAAATGAAATCTGAGGCATCCTTTTCGCGAATTGGAGATAATGGTTTAACTTGCGAAGATGTCGCAGGAGATTTAGAAGAGATAAGTAAATGGAATGGAACAGAGGTTTCAACGGTTTTAAGGTGGCGAGATTTCTTGAGAGGTTTATTGACATCCTTATCACCCTGTGAATTACAATCCAGATAAGAAACAGAGGCAACAATATTGTTATTAGAAAAGAATAATGTTTCTTACTACCTTCTGATTCGCAGACTTTCTTTTGTCTACGGCAATCTTATGATGCGATTTGGGAATATTAGGGTTCTGAACCGTAAATTTGGTGTTGGAGACGTTTTTGCTGAAATAACAACAGTATGGGAATCACATAAGCAACATCATTAAATAAAGAAGTAAGCAAGATCAATTTCAGCAAAACCCATAAGAAAGAAAAAAGAAAACTAACCTCGACGAATCCATGGAAAACACCAGCAGGAGGATTAATTCGTAAAAATTAAGAAAGTTACGAACATTGAAGATCTTCAGAGGGAACAGTATGGAGATGAAGATGAAAATAAAAAGAGTAAAAGAAGAAGAAAAAAGAAAAGTTGCAATGGCAGAATTTACGGAAGAATAATAGAGTTGCAGTGATGAGAGAATAAAAAGAGAAGAGAAAGTAAAAAGAAAATGGAAAGAAGAGTAAGAAGAATATATAGAGAGGATTTTCTACTCAAAGAAATAAACACCATTAATACGAAAAGACGTGAGCGGTTAAAAAGCAGCGGTTACAGAAGACGTGTCAAGAAATAAATGGAAGAGAGGATACGTGTGATAAATGCAGAATATGAAGAGATGAACAGTTGCGACATTTCTCACATCATTATCTACTTCGCAGAGAAGATATGAGAAGAGGCAAGATGTAGGATCAGAATCTCGCAGCAATAATGTCTCAGGGAAATTATCAACATTACAACACAACAGCGTCGCAGAACAATTTCAGAAATGACATAATAAACGACGTCAGCTAAAATCATGAGAAAAATGTGATGGTCCTGCGAAAATTAGAGAGTTTGCGAGAATAAAATTTGTAAGTATGCGAGAATGTCGCAAGACATATCCGAAAATAAAGGACAGATTAGCTGTCATCCACTATGTACTTCCCTATAAATAGTTGTTCAGTTGTAAAGGAAAAGGAGAGATCTTTTTCTGGGTGAGAAGAAAGTAAATAGGAGAGAGAAAATCTAGATTTGTGGTTATTCTTGATTTCTTTATATTTTCTTGTAAGATTGTTCAAAGAATCATCAATAAAATTAAGATTGTTAATCTTAAATGAGTTGAATGTTAATGAAATCATATGAGGGGTGTAATGTAGGATTTCCTGCAACTACAACGGGTATCCAGTTCTTGTTAAATTCCGGGTCGGGTCGGTACAAACAGGTATCCAGTTCTTGTTATTTCACAACTCATTCCAGGGGTTATTAGAGGAAAACTATCAACAAATCCAAATCATCAAATATCAAGTCTGGATCATCAACCAATGCTTCGTCATAATCAGTCATCACATCGATCACACTATACACAATATTGAGAGTTTAGTAAATTTGAGAAGAAAAAGGGAGTGTGACTCAATAACTTAGTAAATGAGCAAGCTCAAGAAAATGATCTGAAACGGTGTGCGCATGTAAAGGTTGGGTGGAAATAACTACTGTATACCAACATTCTGGGATAATAAATCAGGTAAGGTTTGAAGGGTCGGGTTATTGTTTAGATTTACCCGATTCACTACCCGTCTTCCTCACCCGAATAGCTGAAGAACAACTCTATTTTTTTATATTTGATTGATTGATCGGTTTTACAAAAATCAAACACCTTGTCATTATACGAAGTAAAACGTAAAACTTGATTGAAGAACAGCTCTGTTGATGATCCATTCACAACAGTAACACACCAATGCTATTCTTCCCATTTCTTCGTCTTCCCCTAAATATGAAATTCCAATAACTTACTGGTGCAGTTGCAATACTTGATGTGCTCAATACTTCTCAATGAACAATCAAATTTATACACCAAAAATAAGACTGAATAAAAATCTAATACAAACCTAGTAAAGATATAACCGTAGTAAAGATATAAACCTAGTAAATAAGACTGAATAAAAATCTAATACAAACCTAGTAAAGATATAAACCTAGTAAAGATATAAACCGTAGAAACATACACTTTGTGATTAATATAATGAAAACCATAAAATCAATAAAATAAAATTAAAAAACATCAAATTAGAAAAATCTAAGGTTTAAATTTTGTAATTTTATATGAACAAAATCAAAATTGGAAAGGAAAACGAACATAAAATGATACATGATACTGATTCATACAAATTAGAGTATGAAATATCTTGGATTTGAGCGAAATACTTTACCATAATTTGTAGCTGAACTCATCAATCATGTTGGTTCATAGGTGAATGTTAAGAAGGAGGAGGAGGAGGTAGTGTGCTTGTTCTTTGCAAATCTAGCAAGATGAACGGCTGTAAACTAGATGACCGCATGCGGTGGGGAGGCCGACCCACCAAACAACAAAAACATGGTTAAAGACCGACAATTGATGATATTTTCAATGATGTTGTAGTAAAGAGTTCGTTGAGGCTTGTGAAGGCAATGAATTCTAGACTTAATAGAACTTAAAAATATAGAAAACTTAACTCAAAATTGATTTCAAGTGATTGGAAAATAACCAAGACACTAGAATCCACTATTACACATGAATGATGTCAAATATTTCATAACTCTAATTATCCTTTTAATCCTTTATTTCTTAATCCACAAATAATCAAACATATTCTCAAAAATTAATTGTATCCATTAAGCATAGATTATCTAACCAAAGCATAACCTATCTAATTGAATCACAACTAATGAAGAAAATTATGTAAACTTTTAAGAACTCTGCAAAAGCAGTGATTGAGTGAATTATAATTAAATATTAGAGAAAATGAAATAGTTACCCATTGTTCATGTGTGAATAGCTTCATCCATTGCCTTGGTTACGACAGAATTAGCCGCTCATCATGTTGGAAACACACTCAAAAGTTGATTTCATTTATGCTCAAAGGGTTACAAATGATGAATAAGGGAGAATTATAATAAAAATCGGGTTTTCAACGCTTATAACTGTTGCAAAAGCCGTTACAAAGAGCCGTTACTGTTGCTGTTGCGTTTTTAAGTCTGCCTGTAAACTACGACCCACAGAATGAGTCGTTGTCACTGTTCAAAAAGGACTGTTGGTGCAGGTCCGTTCTTGGTGCTCTTTTTATCTCCCAATCTCTCCGTCCCTCTTCTGCTCGACCCCAGTAGCCTATTTATACACCTTTGGACTAAGAATCTTCGCTCATTACTCCATAAAATCTTCTCATATCTCGACAGTAAAGAAAAAATAATAAAGGAAATTTTCTTTCCTTTCTCGCCTCTTCACATGCCTGCTGATGTCGATATACTCTCAGGCATTGTTTTCACGTTCCACCAGAAGTAAAACTCTATCAATCCACACGCCAACTACACAGAACTCGCAAAACCCGAGCAACCCTGTTTTCTTCACTGCCGATTATCCAACCAAATCCGGATGATTTTGAAGCCCATACCACGCCTGTATATCTCAGTCAAGTGTTCCCGTCAAGTTTTAGCCATTGAATCACACTATAACATCTTCAAATTTCGATCGATAATTCTCAGAGAGCTGCCACATTTTTCCCGCAAATTTTTAAGTTTCAAAAGAAGAAGATGGTGTCCCCCTAACCAGCTCTAGGGTGCGAATAGCATCTGCCTTTTTTGGGGTGCCCCTTAGTAATTGAGGTGCCCCTTAACCAAATCTGGGCTCTGTATAGCAAGTGTCCTCCGGGGGGTGTTCCGGGTGATTTTTCGAGCCGATTTTTCCAACAATATTTATTTTCCAAAAATACCTAAAAATACACAAAACACCATAATAAGGACGAAAACGAGTACCAACAATACGAAACATTGAGGACAAATTAGACACATAAATGCGTCTATCAAATACCCCCAAACTTATTATTTGCTAGTCCTCGAGCAAAACTAATAAAAAATAAATAAAACCGAGTTAATCTCGGGAGGGTTTACCAGAGGTGTACCCACAAAACCATTACTTCTAATTGGTCACAAGTATCCAAAGAGCTATGAGGACATACATATTCTCAACCTATCTCCAAGTAACTAGAATGCCATAGAAATTAAAGGTGTCAGCTCTAAAGCTGACTGAAGAAAAGGGAGACACATCCGCAACACTGCTAGATAAAGAGATATCCGCTACACAGCTAGATAAACATTGTAAGATGCGTCCGCTGCTTTACAGCTGGATAAGATTAGGAGAGAGATAAAGATGAGAGGGACATCTGCTACACAGCTGGACTAATTACGTGTGATGAGTTAAACCAGTGCTAGAAAGATCTTGTGCCAGATTGAAAGCGGACTAACAAAGCAACCAAATGTATCTTTCTTCGACTCTCTCATAGTGCTCAGTAGAAACAACGTCTTCTTCGGTCTTCAACTGTTGATGATAAACTATCGAACCTCATAGAACCTTGACAATTAACTCTTCTCTTCGATTTCTTGCTTGACTTATAAATTTCTACTTCCCTTTGGCCTTATTGAACAAAACGTAACGATGTTTTTTTTTTCATTTTTTTTTTTTTTCATTTTTTTTTGACAAAAATTACAAGACAACAATTTACATGGCCATGAGAGAAGGACTTTCAAAACTTGGATCTTCGCAACTTGTGATGTCTTGGTATCATGGATTCTAACAACTTATATCATTTGCTCTTATAACTTCAACTTTGATTTTTGAATTATTCTCTTCTATTGTTGCTTCTAAACCTAAAACGTCTTCAACTTTCTTCATAGATTTTGATGTCGCTCCGCTTGTTGATGATGATAAGTTTCTACTGAGAGAGAGTCGCAATCCAGTAACTAAGACTACATTGTGAGGTTGCTTTGTCTTTCTGGCATTTCCTGACCTACTTGCCTTTCCATCATGTATGGTTAGGTCCATCACGGTTACCCTCTAAAAGGAACAAGTTCTCTCCTGAATTTCAAGGATCTCAATGTCTTTTTCTCTAATGTCTCAAAAGGTTGTTATCCCTAGCATTCCAATTTCTATCTTTTCGGTGAGACAGTATGTAAACTTAGCTAACCGGGTACCATGTGACGCTAGAAGTTTCAAAAGTGCAACTAAAAAGTTCTTCCCCACCCCCAAACTTAAATCTAACATTGTCCTCAATGTTTCTAATGAAAGAGCAATACCAAAAGTAAAAAACACGAGGAGAAGTTGGAAAGATAGTACCTGGGTGAAGAAATCAAAAACTAATATACAACATACAATCCTCGATGGTCAATCAAGGGTAAACAGGGTCCTCCAGAGGGACCTCCTCAACATCACCTGTAGGAAAGGGCTCTAAAAAGGGTTTCAATCTCTGACCGTTAACCTTCGAAGAACTACTACCATCCGGTGTCTCAATTCAACAGCTCCATGAGGAAAGACAGTGCGAACAATAAAAGGACCCGTCCACCGAGAACGTAACTTCCCAGGGAAAAGATGCAACGGGTATCATACAGAAGAACTTTTTGACCTGGAGAAAATGACTTCCTTAAAATATTTCTATCATGCACAAGTTTCATTTTGTTCTTATACTCCTTCGCACTATCGTAAGCATCAATACGAATCTCGTCCAACTCATTGAGCTGGAGTTTCCTATGGGCTCCTGCCTTGTCAAGAAAAAGTTTAGTTGCTTAACACCCAATAAGCTCTATGTTCTAACTCGACAGGTAAATGACATGCCTTCCATACACAAGCCGATAAGGCGACATTCCAATGGGGGTCTTAAACGCAGTACGGTAAGCCCATAAGGCATCAGTAAGCCTAGACGACCAGTCTTTCCGATTAGGATTAACTGTTTTCTCTAATATACGTTTTATCTCCCTATTGGAAACCTCAACCTGACCACTAGTCTGTGGATGATACGGGGTAGCTACCTTATGTGTAATACCATATTTCTTCATCAAAAGCCTAAAAGGTCCATTACAAAAGTGCGACCCACCATCACTAATTATAGCTCGCGGTGTACCAAAACGTGTAAGAATATTATTTTTCAAGAAATCAATCACAACCCTATGGTCATTGGTTTTACACGCAATCGCCTCAATCCACTTAGAGACATACTACAGCGACAAGGATGTATAGGTTACCAAAAGAATTAGGAAAGACCCATAAAGTCAATACCCCACACATCAAAGACCTCGACAACTAAAATAGGGTTCAAGGGCATCATGTTCCTACGGGAAATGGTTCCTAATTTCTGGCAACGTTCACAAGTAACACAGTAACTGTGGGAGTCTTTAAACAACGAAGGCCAATAGAATCCACACTGCAATATCTTAGCAGCAGTCTTCTTAGCACTAAAGTGACCCCCACACGCATGATCATGACAAAAGGAAATAATACTGGACTGGTCACTCTCAGGTATACATCTCCTAATAATCTGGTCTGGACAATACTTAAACAAATAAGGATCATCCCAAAAGAAGTGCTTAACCTCAGCTAAAAATCTAGAACGCTCTTGTTTACCCCAATGTTGGGGCATTCGACCAGTAACAAGATAGTTCACTATATTCGCATACCAAGGTAATTGGGTAACAAAGAACAATTGTTCATCAGGAAAGCTTGTCCCTTATAGGAAGGGAATCATTAAGGGTATCCACAACAAGTCTAGACAAGTGGTCTGCTACTACTTTCTGCACCCTTTTTGTCTCTAATGTCCGGAGAAAACTCTTGTAACAACAGGATCCACCTAATCAATCTAGGTTTCGTATCCTTCTTAGACAAAAGATATTTCAAAGCAGCATGATCAGTATATATTACGATCTTAGAACCTAAGAGATAGGGTCTAAACTTGTCTAAGGCAAACACAATGGCTAACAGTTCCTTCTCCGTAGTGGTATAGTTCAACTGCGCATCATTCAGAGTTTTGCTAGCATAGTAAATTACATGAAGTAACTTGTTTTCTCGCTGACCTAACACAACACCAATAGCATAATCTGAAGCATCGCACATGATTTCAAAGGGTAGGTTCCAGTTGGGTGCCTGGAGTATGGGGGCGGTAGTGAGTAAAGTTTTAAGCTTCTCGAAGGCCTCTAAACAAGCATCATCAAAGACAAACTTAACATCTTTTGTAAGCAAATTGCAAAGAGGTCTAGAAATCAAGCTAAAATCCTTAATGAATCAACGATAAAAACCAGCATGCCCTAAGAATGACCTAATAACTTTTACGGTTTTTGGGACCGATAAAGTTTTAGTAAGGTCAACTTTGGCTCTATCTACCTCTATACCCTTTGAAGATATGATATGCCCTAGAAAAATTCCTAAACGAACCATGAAGTGACATTTCTCCCAATTAAGCACTAAATTCTTTTCCTTACAACTAGTCAAAACTAATGACAAATGATGCAAGCACTCATCGAAAGACGAACCAAACACTGAAAAATCATCCATAAAGACCTCTAAGAACCGTTCTACCATGTCATAAAATATGCTCATCATACAACGCTGAAAGGTCGCAGGGGCATTACATAGGCCGAAAGACATGCGTCTATACGCAAAGGTACCAAAGGGACAGGTAAAAGTGGTTTTCTCTTAGTCTTCTGGGGCAATAGGAACCTGATTATAACCGCAGTACCCATCTAAAAAGCAATAATGGCTACGTCCAGCTAATCTCTCTAGCATTTGGTCGATGAAGGGAAGGGGAAAGTGGTCCTTCCTAGTGACCTTGTTCAATTTTCTATAGTCAATACAGACACGCCAACTCGTGGTCATTAGGGTTGATATTAACTCATTGTTATCATTCTGGACTACAGTAATACCGTATTTCTTGGGAACAACCTGAACGGGGCTGACCCACTTACTGTCTGAAATGGGGTAGATAATGCCTGCATCTAACAGCTTCAGAACCTCGGTTCGAACAACTCCTTTCATATTAGGGTTCAGTCGACGTTGCATATCCCTAGAAGGTTTGGTGTCACTCTCTAAATAGATATGATGTATACAATCAATAGGACTTATACCCTTAATGCCTGCTATGGTCCACCCTAAAGCTTTCCTTGTTATTCTGAAGGACAGTCACTAGCCTACTTTCCTGATCACTATCCAAGTCGGATGCTATAATCATAGGTAAAGTTTCAGAGGGGCCTAAAAACACATACTTCAGGGTATCTGGTAATGGTTTAAGGTCCAACTTGGGAGGCTTTTCCAACGAAGGAACTAGGGTAGACTTGGAAACGGGTAAAGGTTCGAACTAGGTTTCCATCCATTACTAGTGTCTAACAAAGGGGTTAAATCTAACAAAGCATTCACCTCATTAATCACATCATCATCATAAAAATCAATCCCAAAGTGAGCTAGGCATTTCTATAATGGATCTTCTATCAAAGTGTTTGGTAATGACTCCTCTACTAAGGTGCCTATCATGTTCACCTCTTCTACGCTCGAGTCGTCCAGTTCATGGGGTAGCTTACTAATGTGAAAGATGTTCAGCTAAATATTCATATTACCAAAAGACACATTCATAATACCAGTTCGACAGTTAATGATCGCATTGGATGTTGCTAAAAATGGGCAACCTAAAATCACCGATATCTGGTTCTCTGGGTCAGGGACAGGTTGGGTATCTAGGATAACAAAATCCACTAGATAAATAAACTTGTGGACCTCAATAAGAACATCCTCGATCACACCACGAGGAATTTTAACGGAACTATCAGCTAACTGGAGTGTCATCTGGGTAGGTTTCATCTCACCAAGTCCTAGCTTAAGGTACACATGGTATGGAAGTAAATTCACACTGGCTCCTAATTCAAGCAAAGCTTTCTCAACACGGTGTTTACCTATTGTGCAAGAAATGGTAAGGTAACCTGGTTCTTTATACATAGGAGTAGTGGTATTCTGAATAATGGAACTCATGTGACTAGCTAGGAAGGCTTTATTCTGGACACTAAGCTTACGCTTTCGTGTACACAAGTCCTTAAGGAACTTGGCATAAGCCGAAATCTTCTTAATCGCATCCAACAACGGTAGGTTGATAGTAACTTGCTTAAAAACCTCCAATATATCATTAAAGTTGGACTCCCACTTAGTCGGAACTAGCAGCTGGGGAAACGGGGCTCCAGGAACAAAGCCGAGCTCAGCAGGACCCTCATTGGTCTCTTTGGAGACTCTATCAGTTTTCTCATTCTCTGTCTCAGAAGGGTGAACTACAACATGTTCACTATTAGGCATGGAAACCTTGTTGTCTATCTCTCTACCGCTCTTAAGGGTTTTAATAGCATTTACTTGATCGGATGGTCTTTCACCTATTTCATTAATTCCTCTAGGGTTTGGTTGAGTTTGACTAGGAAACTTACCTCTTTCTCTTAAAGACTCATTTATATGACTAACCTGGGTTTTCAACTCGGAAATAGACTGAGAGTTAGCCTGACCTATTCTCTTATTTTCTTCTATACCTTGAGCAATAGATTGCTGAAACTGCATAGTGTTACGAGTTAACAAAGCAAGAGACTCTTATAAACTCATAATCTTCTTATCCGAAGGGTTCTGAAACTATGCCGGGGCTGAAGGATTCTTAGGATAGCCAAAACTTGGTTGAGCTTGAGAGTTACTAGACTGACCTTGATTCTGGCCCTTAGACCAAGAAAGGTTGGGATGGTTTCTCCAGCCAGGTTTCTGAATAAGGGTCAAACTTCTGACGGTTATCGAATCTAGTGTTGTTATAAAGAGCACTGGCTTGCTCTTCAACAGTATGGCCTTCCCAAAAAGGCTCTATTCTACCACTAGTACCACTAGAATGACCTAATTCCAACGCTTCTAACCTTTTGGCTATGACTGCTATTTTAGCATCTGACTCATAGGATCCTTCTACCCTATTGACATTTCCTCTACTTAGAAGAATTGTTTTCTGGGGTTCCCTATTATTTTCCCATTATTGGGTCTTATTGGCGATTTCATTCAAAAATGTCATCGCCTCATCAAAAGTTTTATTCTCAAACCCACCTGTGCATAAAGACTCAACCATGGTTGTTGTTGAATAATCTAAACCCTCGTAGAGGATATGAACTAACCTAACCTTCTCTAAACCATGATGAGGACATTGAGATATTAAGTCATTGAACCTTTCTAAATACCTATATAAAGATTCTCCCTCTTGTTGAGCAAAAGTACAAATTTGTGTCCTAATAGACGATGTTTTGTTCATTGGGAAAAACTTATGTATAAAGGCAGATGTAAGTTGTTCATAGGTTTCAATTGACTCAGAATCCAAACTATACAACCAAGATTTGGCTTTATCTTTTAAGGAAAAGGGGAATAACCTAAGTTTCAGTGTTTCATCACTAAGGTTTTTAATTTTCAGAGTACTACATACTTCCTAAAATTCCCTAACATGAAAATAGGGGTTCTCATTCTCTTTTCCTAAAAAGGTTGGGAGCATCTGTAAAGTCCCAGGTTTGAGTTCATAATTTTCCTCGGTTTAAGCTAACTTGATACAAGACGGAAGAGAGGTCCTAGTTGAGTTCAATAAAGCTTTTAAAGTTTCCATTTCTGGCACTACCGAAGGACTAGGAGTACTTTCTTCACAAAGAAGCATATTCTCAAAACTGAAGTTTCCAAAAACGGGGCTCTCTAAAGAAGAGTCTTCGAGCTCCCCGCCTTCACAAGAAGAACTACTAGGTTTATCACTAATCAGACGACCTAGAGTGTTTCTTTTCCAAGCCCGTTCTCTAATTACCTCGGGCATACACTAGAAAAACAAAACTAAAACGAAAAGCCCTAAAAGGGAAGGGAAGTTCTATGCAAACACAAACAAGGCTGACTCCACCACAGCAAACCTACTGAATTCTAGCAAACAAAAAGCATGATGGCTCCACTTAGATTGTTTCTAGACCAACTTCTAATCCTTCGAAAGGGAATTCGTTACAATTTAAGCAAACCCCTCTGGAATCAATCCGAGTCAAAGTAAGTTAAATTGAGGCAAGGGAAGCTCAGTGGAGCTTTGATACCCAAGGCCTCACTGCTATAACAAGGCGGCGCAGTCACGCATTCAACTCACAGAAACCATCATGAACTTCGAAGTATGCTAAAAGAGTAACCAATATTTTTCGAACGACTTTCCTACTAAGCTCGTTACCCTATAGGTCTCATTCTATTCCAAATTTTAAAGCTTAGGTTCGCGTTTGGTTTCGTTTTCCTAAGGCGGGCAAGAAGAGAACGGTGATGAGATCCGAACCCTTATCTTGTATGGCCAGTCCTTGCCCTTTACTAGGAATTTAAAGCAGCCGTTTTCAGTTCCTCAACATATATGCAAACGAAGGAATACAGTAACTCGCTGACAGGGGATTCGCGAGTGTTTCGACAAACTTACCTCCCGTTCCAGACGGGGGATAAACCGTTGTCGTCGACTCAGGCCACAACTCCTATGTTGTGTACGAACCCAAGGGGCCGAGGTGATATCGTAATCACCGTCCTTCTCTGCAAACAATTTAATATTTAATCTACCCTTCCGTAGGGTTTAAAACAATTAATGTCCAAAGTCCAAAAGAAAGGTCCAAAAAATAAAGTGCAAAAATAAAAAGAAAAATAAAAAATAAAAAAGAATTCCTAATACAATCTAATAAAATAACATTCTCTTTTTTTTCTATCTTTTTATATAAAATAAAAAAAAATTCTTCTTCTTTAGCTCCTTTCGCTTTGCCTTTTACTTCAAGTCTTTAAATATTCGCCAAAAGCTTTGGCAAAAATTTCTTTCGCTCCAAATTCCCAAAATCTAAAAGGAAAAGACAAAAACCCAAAAACGTAAAGAAGAACAAAAAAAACTATAAAAAAAACAAATCTAATAACTCTATCCTAAAGACAAGCCCGCGTCGGTGGCGCCAAAAATTGATGATATTTTCAATGATGTTGTAGTAAAGAGTTCGTTGAGGCTTGTGAAGGCAATGAATTCTAGACTTAATAGAACTTAAAAATATAGAAAACTTAACTCAAAATTGATTTCAAGTGATTGGACAATAACCAAGACACTAGAATCCACTATTACACATGAATGATGTCAAATATTTCATAACTCTAATTATCCTTTTAATCCTTTATTTCTTAATCCACAAATAATCAAACATATTCTCAAAAATTAATTGTGTCTCTTAAGCATAGATTATCTAACCAAAGCATAACCTATCTAATTTAATCACAACTAATGAAGAAAATTATGTAAACTTTTAAGAACTCTGCAAAAGCAGTGATTGAGTGAATTATAATTAAATATTAGAGAAAATGAAATAGTTACCCATTGTTCATGTGTGAATAGCTTCATCCATTGCCTTGGTTACAACAGAATTAGCCGCTCATCATGTTGGAAACACACTCAAAAGTTGATTTCATTTATGCTTTAAGGGTTACAAATGATGAATAAGGGAGAATTATAATAAAAACCGGGTTTTCAACGCTTATAACTGTTGCAAAAGCCGTTACAAAGAGTCGTTACTGTTGCTGTTGCGTTTTTAAGTCTGCCTGTAAACTGCGACCCACAGAATGAGTCGCTGTCACTGTTCAAAAACGACTGCTGGTGCAGGTCCGTTCTTCGTGTTCTTCAGTTTTGCAACAACAGAAATGGCAGCTCTGCAAATTTTGATTTTTCGCTCTGTGGTGCTCTTTTTCTCACCCAATATCTCCGTCCCTCTTCTGCTCGACCCCAGTAGCCTATTTATACACCTTTGGACTAAGAATCTTCTCTCATTACTCCAGAAAATCTTCCCATATCTCGACAGTAAAGAAAAAATAATAAAGGAAATTTTCTTTCCTTTCTCACCTCTTCACACGCCTACTGATGTCGATATACTCTCAGGGAATTGTTTTCACGTTCCACTAGAAGTAAAACTCTATCAATCCACACGCCAACTACACAGAACTCGCGATGGATAAACCAAAACCCGAGAAACCCTGTTTTCTTCACTGCCGATTATCCAACCAAATCCGGATGATTTTGAAGCCCATACCACGCCTGTATATCTCAGTCAAGTGTTCCCGTGAAGTTTTAGCCATTGAATCACACTATAACATCTTCAAATTTCGATCGAAAATTCTCAAAGAGCTGCCACATTTTCCTCGCCAATTTTTAAGTTTCAAACGAAGAAGATGGTGTCCCCCTAACCACCTGTAGGGTGCGAATAGCAGCTGCCTTTTTGGGGTGCCCCTTAGTAATTGAAGTGCCCCTTAACCAAATCTGGGCTCCGTATAACAAGTGTCCTCCGGGGGGTGTTCCGGGTGATTTTTCGAGCCGATTTTTCCAACAATATTTATTTTCCAAAAATACCTAAAAATACACAAAACACCATAATAAGGACGAAAACGAGTACCAACAATACGAAACATTGAGGACAAATTAGACACATAAATGCGTCTATCAACAATTTACATCAACAAATATAAATACACATTTGAATATAAATACACATTTCAAAATTATTTGGAAAGGGTCACTACTGAATCTAGCTATCAAGATCTCTCTATAAATCGATAAACAGGTATCCAGTTCTTGTTAAATTCTGGGACGGGTCGATACAAACGGTTATCCAGTTCTTGTTATTTCACAACTCATTCCAGGGGTCATTAGAGGAAAAATATCAACAAATCCAAATCATCAAATATCAAGTCTGGATCATCAACCAATGCTTCTTCATAATCAGTCATAACATCGATCACACTATACAGAGTATTGAGAGTTTAGTAAATTTGAGAAGAAAAAGGGAGTGTGACTCAGTGACTTAGTAAATGAGCAAGCTCAAGAAAATGATCTGAAACGGTGTGCGCATGTAAAGGTTGGGTGGAAATAACTACTGTATACCAACATTCTGGGCTAATAAATCAGGTAAGGTTTGATGAGTCGGGTTATTGTTTAGATTTACCCGATTCACTACCCGGCTTCCTCACCCGAATAACTGAAGAACAGTTTTTTTTTTTTTTTTTTTTTCATATTTGATTCATTGATCGGTTTTACAAAAATCAAACACCTTGTCATTATACGAAGTAAAACGTAAAATTTGATTGAAGAACAGCTCTGTTGATGACCAATTCACAACAGTAACACACCAATGCTATTCTTCCCATTTCTTCGTCTTCCCCTAAATGTGAAATTTCAATAACTCACTGGTGCAGTTGCCATACTTGATGTGCTCAATACTTCTCAATGAACAATCAAATTTATACACCAAAAATAAGACTGAATAAAAATCTAATACAAACCCAGTAAAGATATAAACCGCTGAATCACAAAAACATACATTTTGTGATTAATATAATGAAAACCATAAAATCAATAAAATAAAATTAAAAAACATCAAATTAGAAAAATCTAAGGTTTAAATTTTGTAATTTTATATGAACAAAATCAAAATTGGAAAGGAAAACGAACATAAAATGATACATGATACTGATTCATACTAATTAGAGAATGAAATATCTTGGATTTGAGCGAAATCCTTTATCATAATTTGTAGTTGAACTCATCAATCATGTTGGTTCATAGGTGAATGTTAATAAGGAGGAGGAGGAGGTAGTGTGCTTGGTCTTTGCAAATCTAGCAAGATGAACGGATGTAAACTAGATGACCGCATGCGGTGGGGAGGCCGACCCACCAAACAACAAAAACATGGTTAAAGACCGACAATTTACTTCAACAAATATAAATACACATTCGTATATAAATACACATTTCAAAATTATTTGGAAAGGGTCGCTGCTGAATCTAGATATCAAGATCTCTCTATAAATCGATAAATGGGTATCCAGTTCTTGTTAAATTCCGGGTCGGGTCGGGACAAACGGTTATCCAGTTCTTGTTATTTCACAACTCATTTCATGGGTCATTAGAGGAAAAATATCAACAAATCCAAATCATCAAATATCAAGTCTGGATCATCAACCAATGCTTCGTCATAATCAGTCATCACATCGATCACACTATACAAAGTATTGAGAGTTTAGTAAATTTGAGAAGAAAATGGGAGTGTGACTCAGTGAATTAGTAAATGAGCAAGCTCAAGAAAATGATCTGAAACGGTATGCGCATGTAAAGGTTGGGTGGAAATAACTACTGTATACCAACATTCTGGGCTAATAAATCAAGTAAGGTTTGATGGGTCGAGTTATTATTTAGATTTACCTGATTCACTACCCGTCTTCCTCACCCGAATAGCTGAAGAAGAACTCTGTTTTTTTTATATTTGATTGATTGATCGGTTTTACAAAAATCAAACAACTTGTCATTATACGAAGTAAAACGTAAAATTTGATTGAAGAACAACTCTGTTGGTGATCCACTCACAACAGTAACACACCAATGCTATTCTTCCCATTTCTTCGTCTTCCCCTAAATGTGAAATTTCAATAACTCACTGGTGCAGTTGGCATACTTGATGTGCTGAATATTTCTCAATGAACAATCAAATTTATACACCAAAAATAAGACTGAATAAAAATCTAATACAAACCCAGTAAAGATATAAACCGCTGAATCACAAAAATATACATTTTGTGATTAATATAATGAAAACCATAAAATTAATAAAATAAAATTAAAAAACATTAAATTAGAAAAATCTAAGGTTTAAATTTTGTAATTTTATATGAACAAAAAATGATACATGATACTGATTCATACTAATTAGAGAATGAAATATCTTGGATTTGAGTGAAATCATTTACCATAATTTGTAGCTGAACTCATCATCATGTTGGTTCATAGGTGAATGTTAAGAAGGAGGAGGAGGAGGTAGTGTGCTTTTTCTTTGCAAATCTAGTAAGATGAACGACTGTAAACTAGATGACCGCATGCGGTGGGGAGGCCGACCCACCAAACAACAAAAACATGGTTAAAGACCGACAATTTACATCAACAAATATAAATACACATTCGTATATAAATACACATTTCAAAATTATTTGGAAAGGGTCGCTGCTGAATCTAGCTATCAATATCTCTCTATAAATCGATAAACAGGTATCCAGTTCTTGTTAAATTCCGGGTCGGGTCGGTATAAACGGTTATCCAGTTCTTGTTATTTCACAACTCATTTTAGGGGTCATTAGAGGAAAAATATCAACAAATCCAAATCATCAAATATCAAGTCTGGATCATCAACCAATGCTTCGTCATAATCAGTCATCACATCGATCACACTATACAAAGTATTGAGAGTTTAGTAAATTTGAGAAGAAAAAGGGAGTGTGACTCAGTGACTTAGTAAATGAGCAAGCTCAAGAAAATGATCTGAAACGGTATGCGTATGTAAAGGTTGGGTGGAAATAACTACTTTATACCAACATTCTGGGCTAATAAATCAGGTAAGGTTTGATGGGTCGGGTTATTATTTAGATTTACCTGATTCACTACCCGTCTTCCTCACCCGAATAGCTGAAGAACAGCTCTGTTTTTTTTTTATATTTGATTGATTGATCGGTTTTACAAAAATCAAACACCTTGTCATTATACGAAGTAAAACGTAAAATTTGATTGAAGAACAACTCTGTTGGTGATCCACTCACAACAATAACACACCAATGCTATTCTTCCCATTTCTTCGTCTTACCCTAAATGTGAAATTTCAATAACTCACTGGTGCAGTTGCCATACTTGATGTGCTGAATATTTCTCAATGAACAATCAAATTTATACACCAAAAATAAGACTGAATAAAAATCTAATACAAACCCAGTAAAGATATAAACCGCCACTAGTGGATATTGGAATTTAAACCACTGTCAGGACAAGAAGTAATATCACTAAAAACGACTGTGTCCATCAATTGTAATTTTAAAGTTGTTTTTCCCAAAACGATTGTTCCTGGCAAAGGTTGAATTCATTAGGAAAACCACTTTCTTTAACAGTCTAGCGACAAGCACTGATAGACACAGTCGTTTTATTGAAGATATTTTATAAAAAAAAATGATATTGATTACTGATTCAGCTGAATCCAAAGATGATTCAACTGAATAAAAAACTAAAAGCTAAATCATAATTAAATTAATAATGACAAACTGAATTTAACAAAATTAAATTGATAATAACCTTAGAACTAAATTTGTATTGAAAAGTGCAATCAGTTTACAATTTCAACTATCTAAAATACTGCAAGTTCTAAGTCTCAAAACATCCTAACAGTAAGTTGGAAAACCTTAACCCATATTCATATAATTACGAGCTTAAGATAACAAATTGGCTCAACTCAGCAGCAAGGTTCTACCATTAGTTAATCATTGAGAATCTTCTTCTGACAGTCAAGGTGCTCAAACCAAGTTTAAAGCTTTGCAGCTATTCACCATGACTTTTTTAGCTTCTCTTGTAGCAAGCTTTGATTGCTGTAATTGTGGTTAATATTAAACAGCTATAGCTCTCCATCCCTCCAGGTTCATTCTACATATCATGTTTTACATTATAATGCTTTACATTATAATGCTTTGCATCAGTTCTTTTCGAGATCAAATGCATAGGTTTTCATATAAATATTATGTAAAGGGTTGAAAACAAAGGAAACGAAAAATTATCTTTGAATTAGTGATTTTTCAAAGATAATGACGACGCTGCAACATCCTTCGGACTCACTACAAGTACTTTCCATTCAAAGTTCTGATATTGTTCAACTCCAACACTGAAACAAAAAGGAAGTTTAAAGGATAAGATATGATATCTTTTAGGTAGATCAAATAACAAAACAATTCCATATGGTACGCCTGCTAGGAACTACTTCAGATTGACAATGCAAATCTGGTAAACCATTTTCCAATAATTACACATTTAAACTAAAAAGGTATTCTGAAAAACCAGTTGGCATGTTGAAATACTTTAATTGGGTGGCTTAGTTTCGATAAGAAGTTGTCAACCTGCATTCTGATACAAGAAAGAATCACCAGACTCCCCCTTTTTTGGTTAACGAACACGATAAAGAAGACATGGAGAAAGTTAAATATTTATAGAACTGATAAACTACATGTGTTTTAATATCAGCGTAATTCTTCTTACTTCAAACCTCTCCTGAACTTCAAACCTCTCTTAAACCTTCACATGAAGTGACAAATTAAATTGCAAGCCCTTTCGTAACAAATCGACCTGCTTTGCCAAACCTGCAAAAAGAAAGAGATACTACTAAGTTCAACTGAACTCATGCAGTACTACAATGTCATAGAAACAAAATTTCAGTAATAGAGGAAGATCATACTCTATTGTTAAAACTCAACCACAAAAATTGAACCATTATTTTAAAATAAATTACAGTAGTATACTTGCACATTAGCCAAATCACTAGCAGATTTACTAGCCACTTGCACCTTCATGTATACATATCAATGTAACAACAACGAAAGTAATTAAATGAAATCTAAGAAAGACGAGAATGTATAACTTTCTGCACGAGACATTCCATAATGAGTGTAAATTGATGGGAAGTTGCAGCCCACAAGTAACTTGTTAAGTTCAGCTGCTCTACTCACACTTTTGACAAAAATAAATACTTGATTGAAGTCCAAGCCTTCCAGTAATTCATTCAACCTGCGGTTTTCCTCCAGATCGATCAATTTTATGTAGTGTTGAACATAGGTTAACCTATAATCATTCATCATTAACAAACTAAACGTAGACAACAATAATCTTACTAGTAAGGACACATATGTTGGATAAAGTTTAGAAACCTTACAAAAAGGCTTCCAGACGACGAATTAGCATACTGAATATCCCAAACTTTGAATTTGTGGTGTAAATGTTCAAACTCGGATACTAATAGCTCATATACAGTCTGGGTGATCATTTCAGAGCAAACATTGAGCCATTCCAAGTGACTAAACCTAAATTATGGACACTCCTTTGAAACCTAAAATAAAATATTTCTTTGTATATATATAAGCATATATGATAGAATATTTCTCCTAAGAAAATATACGGGACCACATGAAGAAACCTATAATCTCTTTGTTTGTATGGAGCATCCTTTTCAATGTCAACACCATCCTTCTTTTAAGAAGCAGGAACAATCTTTATAGGTGAGGAAACCTTCTGTCGTGGAGACAAGGTGAACCTTGCTCGAACAACATTTCCATCAATTTGTGTTTGGAAAGGAACAACCATTAGAATAAATAAGAACGACAAATTTTCTAACAGATATGTTCGAGATATATGCTCAGTAGCTTACCCCATCCATGAAAAGAAGTGCCTTTTCTGCAACAGCTCTAGTCTTGTATACAACATATCCAAATCCACGGGGAAGATTAACCTGCAAGCATAAAGAACTATTTCAACTGCCCAACGATAAGCAGTAAAAGAAACCACAACATGAAAACATAAGTTAAACAACAAAATGAAGTCATGAAGACAGGGGACTTCTTGTTTGGTTACATGGAAAAAGTTTATTCGGTCCAGGTTAGCTGAAGTGATTGATTCATTTCAAAGTGCTTTCCGAGTTTGCAACATTATGATTAAAGAGTACCAGCACGTCAAAATTGGAAAGTATTGCGTACCAAGGGTTGATCTTGTTAGAATCACTTCCTAGCTTGTTCATTGTGTCACGCATGCAGGCAAGGTCAATGAATGCAGGTACACCAGTAAAATCATGGAAAACAAAGAAGTACTTAAAAAGGATATCAACATAAATCTTCCTTATCACCTAATTTTTTATAGATTAAATAGTTGCATGCACCTGCAACAAAACACGAGCGGGATTAAACGACAGTCCTCTCCCGATCGATAATCTTCTCCACATCTTCCTTCTTGACCTAAAAGACATCACAATTACAAATGGCAGACTAAAGAAGGATTCTAATAGAGTACATAAGCTTATATGTGCCAATACAATGTGACATTAAACAAAATTTCATGAATGATGTTAAAAGATTTGAAACAATGGAGGTGTAGTTGCAAAATTATCAAAAAATCTAGCTCATAGAGACTTATCAATCCTTGGATCATTCAGACCATGCAGGCTATAATATTTACCGAATTCGCCGCTCCAGGCTTGGGAAGCCTACTATAAATTCCCTTAAAAGCATTCTCAGAAGCTGAATACACCGAGTCAGGTAAAGTCTGTAGTTCAGGAATTATGTACTGAACCTAGAAGGTCCATCATTTACTCATTGTTGCTAAATTTCTTTCAAAACGCTCGATCAGGGGAAGTAGAGTAGTAGTTCTGACTTGAGACCTGAAACTTACAGGCGATCTCCAATCAAAACTGTGACTTTTCACAGAACCTCTTATCGATTGATAACAACTAAATGATCTCTTAGAACTCATAAAATACCAATTACTATTACTACTAGTAGTGAATGAGGAACGTAAACGAGTGGGTGAAGAACTAATAAGTGTAGATAGAGAACACGAGAACCGAACCCTAGAAATTCCGATAAGTTTTGACATAATAGATGAAGCGGTGGTGCAGTTATATACATGACGATTTACAACATCAAAGAAGATTAAGGACATTCAATTGAAACCAAATCCCTAACTGAAACATAAAAAAAATAAATAGAAACACAAATTAAAAAATAAAACAAACCTGAATCTCTTATAGAGCTTCAACACGTTTATTAATATTTGTAGAAAGGGAATCAAGAAATTCAGATTGTGCACTAGTGAAAATGGCATTAGCTTACCATGCAGCAGCAACAAAAAAAACCCCAAATAAAATCAAAACCCGACATTCAAAAAAAAAAAAAATGAATCTCAAAATTACAGAAGAACAAGTACTACCTTAAGAGTACCTACAAGATACACTCGATCTTCACCACTCAAAGCTTCAGTAAAGCAAAACTAGATCCGGGTTTTTAAATACCAAAAGTAGACTCAAACAACAATATTTTTTTTAGATTATCATTATTACGAGCAGGAAAACTGAATTCAATATTCGATTTAGGGGTTTTTCATATTATCATTACCACTTAAGAAGGAGAAAAAAATGGCTCACGATTGAGATTGAGAAAAGAAAATGTTTACAGATCGAAGAAATTTGTTACAGATCGAAGAAATTGTTGAAAGCTTGAGATTGAATCTTGGGTTCTGGGAGAATAAATTCGAAGAAGAACGATCTGGGATTTCGGTTATGGTTCTGTTTTCAGAAAAAAAGAAAAATGAAGAGATAGCTGGGTCGAGGTCGTTAAGGAAAGAAGACCACGTCTTTACCTTGAAAACTGGGAACTAAGGAAAAATCTTGGTCTCTCAGTGGTTTCTAAAATCCATAGGGAAGCCTTGGTTTTTTACGGAAATATCCCTCACTAAAACGACTGTGTCGGAGACTAGCTTCCTTTTTCTTTAGAAAACTACTGTGACTCACAGCTCGTATAGTTACATCAGCCCGTGGAAGTAGTTTTTCCAAATCCCTGGAAGTAGTTAAAAATGCATTTTCCACTAGTGCGCAGAATCACAAAAACATACACTTTGTGATTAATATAATGAAAACCATAAAATCAATAAAATAAAATTAAAAAACATCAAATTAGAAAAATCTAAGGTTTAAATTTTGTAGTTTTATATGAACAAAATCAAAATTGGAAAGGAAAACGAACATAAAATGATAAATGATACTGATTCATACTAATTAGAGAATGAAATATCTTGGATTTGAGCGAAATCCTTTACCATAATTTGTAGCTGAACTCATCAATCATGTTGGTTCATAGGTGAATGTTAAGAAGGAGGAGGAGGAGGTAGTGTGCTTGTTCTTTTCAAATCTAGCAAGATGAACGGCTGTAAACTAGATGACCGCATGCGGTGGGGAGGCCGACCCACCAAACAACAAAAACATGGTTAAAGACCGACAATTTCCATCAACAAATATAAATACACATTCGTATATAAATACACATTTCAAAATTATTTGGAAATGGTCGCTGCTGAATCTAGCTATCAAGATCTCTCTGTAAATCGATAAACGGGTATCCAATTCTTGTTAAATTCTGGGTCGGGTCGGTACAAACGGTTATCCAGTTCTTGATATTCCACAACTCATTCCAGGGGTCATTAGAGGAAAAATATCTACAAATCCAAATCATCAAATATCAAGTCTGGATCATCAACCAATGCTTCTTCATAATCAATCATCACATCGATCACACTATACAGAGTATTGAGAGTTTAGTAAATTTGAGAAGAAAAAGGGAGTGTGACTCAGTGAGTTAGTAAATGATCAAGCTCAAGAAAATGATCTGAAAAACGGTGTGCGCATGTAAAGGTTGGTTGGAAATAACTATTGTATACCAACATTCTGGGCTCATAAATCAGGTAAGGTTTGATGGGTCGGGTTATTGTTTAGATTTACCCGATTCACTACCCGTCTTTTTTATATTTGATCGATTGATCGGTTTTACAAAAATCAAACACCTTGTCATTATACAAAGTAAAACGTAAAATTTGATTGAAGAACAGCTCTGTTGACGATCCATTCACAACAGTAACACACCAATGCTATTCTTCCCATTTTTTCGTCTTCCCCTAGAGTAGCTAGAACATCCAACTTTTACGATATAATAACAGGGTTGTACATGAATTAATGAACTCCCACTTTCTTGACCGTTTCCCAGCCGTCAATCTCAGCACGCGCAGATGCAGGTGACACGCTCTTGTCTATATGTAAAATTAATTAATTATTGTAATTACCATACTATCCCTATTGTTTCTGTGAATCAATTAATTATTGTAATTACCATGCTAACCCTATTGTTTCTGTGAAAAATTTGTCTCATTGTAAGATTTTATGTTAAGACGTGCAGTTGAATTTGTTAAGACGTGTGGTTGAATCTGTTAATACGTGCGACTGAATGAATTGTTGTGTTGATGGTGATTTTTAGTTTTAGGGCTAAAATCGTAAACCCTGTATTTAATGCGCTGTCATCCTGCAGAGAAACATAAGTCATTTAAAAGCAATGAGTGCTTAAGCCTCTTCGCTCACATATGTATTGAGCAATTAAATATATTTGTATATATGAAATTTACTCAGAATGGTGCATGCAACAGCAATCCCAAGATATTATGTGAATTTTATCTTTCACCAGCATTATTCTCTAATGCATGACTTGCCTATTATTTTCCTATGCTATGTTCCCAGCCGAACTCTCAATATTGACATGACATGACGATTAAATGTTCACTCTCAGCAGAGTAGCATGAGTCCCCCGAAGTGTCAGTACTGAGATCTGCATGAAAACACTCACATAGGTTGCATCATCCTCTGACAAAGAGATTAGCGTGTTTATACACCTTTTAATTAAAAGTTACCGCGATCGAACACGTTTATATTCCTTAAGGGAAATCCAGACTGCCCATATCAGTCTTAAGAAACGATCACGACCACATGATTTGGCCACACAATTTAATAGGTTTAGCTCACTCCTAACAGGACTAGGCGATCGTCACGATAAACACCGGCGGGCCCACTAGCATCCATGTCGGTCGAAACTCCTTAGCTCATCCGCTGCACATCAAACGATGGCCTGAATATGGACGTTCACGCTATTAAAAAGAAGGCTCAAACGATCTAGACCGACCATGACGGTCTTAGAAGCATCACATCTGTCCAAATTAGCCAGCCAAGTTGGACGGCGTATATCGTGTTTTGGGCGATCAAAGAGGCGCCGTTGTGTTCATCGGCAACTCACCTTCATATTTAGCCGATCGAACCTCACCCGACAATCCGTAGGAGCATCAAAATGATTGCCCAAAGTAGGATGATCGCGTTGTTGAAAAATAGCTCAATCGAGCTAAGACAGGCCAAAACGGTCTCAAAACATCACGACCGCCCAACTTAGCTAGCCTAATTGGACGGCTTAGATTTTCCTTCGAATAATTAAAGAAGTGCTAACGTGTTCACCATCGACCCAACTCCACACTTGGTCGATCGACTTGCTCATAACAAGACCAAAGCACATCAAATCGCCGGCCCAAAGTAGGGAGAACGCACCGTTTGAAAACCCTAAAAAATGCTTTGCGGAAGCACACTACTGTCGCAAATCACTCGTGTCCGTCCAACTTAGACAGCCTAGTTGGACGGATTAGATTGCGTTTCAGACGATCAAGAAGGTGAACATGAGTTCACCGCAGGTCCAACTTCATTGTCATTCAATAGACTTGCATGTGTGAAGTCAATAACGCATCGAATCACTCGATTGAACTAGAGTAGTCGTGGTTGTTCTAAACCCTAATTCATGTTTGCGGCAATATGCTACCATCGCAAATCGATCGTGACCACTCATATTCGCCAGCCGAATCGAGTGTCTTAGATCCGATCTTAGATGACGCAGGAGATGTCAATGCACTCATTATAGGCTCATCTTCATACATGGCCAGGCGGCCTATTCGAATCAACGCCCGGTGCTTTGATTCGACTAGCCAAAATAGGGAGGGCTACACGGCCCTTAAACCCTAAATTACATCAACGGCAATACTACAACTGCCGCAAATCAATCACGATCGTCCAACTTCGCCAGCCTAGTCGGACGGTGTAGATTTATTTTCAGAAAACTAAGGAGGCAGCATTGTGATCGTTGGCCACTCTTCCTCCACAAGAAGTGATCGACCAAGTCATAGCACGCCCATAGGGTCCTCAAATGATCACCCAAAGATGGTCGGTCGTGGTACTTTTAAGACGCTCAATCCGTGACTGATTCGATCGAGCTCAAAAACAGCGATGCTTCTAACACATCAATTATTTCCAGCTACCTATTCGAAAGCGATGCCTTTGGTTTCACAAATAACTTATTTGACCAAAAGCACTGTGTCCTGCTTTCAGCAACGAGTCAGACGACTCGACCCACTTACTCGAGACATCAAACATGTCACAAACTGGGGATGCTCACTGGGGTATTGGTCTGGCAGTTTACTGCGTGCAGCGTGCGATGCGCCCATTACGATAAATTGTCCGGAAAGACGGACGGTTAATAGTAATGAGAGTAGTGGGTGAACGTGTGATCAGTCCTCCCTCATAACGGAAACACGATGATCATCACCTTCCGCACAAACCCACTTCTCCACTACTTAACTTCTTCCACTTCCTAAGAGATCAGGGTGCGCTGAATGACTTGTATAAATAGGTTTTCAACCTATTCAAAAGAACACACGACACAAGTAAATAGAAACCATTTTCTGATACAAGTCATAAAACAACCACACCTTCATAATTCAACATTCTGATCTCAAACACCTTCTTCCTTCCCTCCCTAAGATCAACCCTTCTCCTTCACCTTGTGACCGAATTGAATCTGGAACGACCATTTCTTGGTTTAGGCCAGAATCTTACATACTGATCTCTCGAATCTAAAAGTACTCCCGTGCAGTGCATTGTTTAGGGTTTGAATTCGTTTCTCATCAACACACCCAAATTTACCAAAAACAGTGTCATGTACCTGATGTACAATGACAATCTTATCTGATAAATTGAGGATAAACCTCTCTGAGTTCAAAAGAACACAGCCTAAGAACAAAGTTCTGGTTAATAATTTGCTTTCTTTTCTCTTACAAACTCGATTATCTTATAAAGCTAGAGACAGAACCTAGCATCTACAGCTATAATGCCACCAGATGTTTACATCTAACCCACTCATCACAATTGATAAATACAACCCCTCATAACTGAAGCCCACCAATTACTACTAATTCTAAATACTAGTAAGTAAAATGATAAGGGCACTCTCCTCTGATACCGGGTATATGACATTCCACTCCCCTTGGAAACATCCTTGTTCTCAAGGATGGAGGTTAAATAGAATAGCTCAAGTGTCTCCGGGACAACGCCAAGATCCGTAATCAAATTTCCATCCTTGCTATAGTCATCCCAGTAATGAGTCAGGGAAGCCTGTAAGAGTATATGTATGATGGAACTGGTAGCCCTTGCTTCGGTAACAGACCTGGAGAAATTTGCAACAACCTTTGTTGTAGTGAACAGTCCCATGTACAAGTGAACTTCCAAATTAGTTTGAACAGTCTCCGGTTCGTTTTTAACTTGGCAGGTACTCTTGGTAACACCTCTGAAAATGTCAGGCTTGTATGTATATACAAAGGGACAATGTAGATTCCTGACCATTGTAGAGCAATTGCGCAAATTGAGCTGTCCATCACAGTTAGGTGCAAGTTGCTTGAGCTTGTAGTAGCCCTTTCTGATGTGATCCTGCAACTGCTCCAGAATCTGAAAGTGAAGACTAGCCAGCACCACGGAAGTGCAGGCCATTATGAACCGCAGAACCTTACTGGCACATGCCACTGACTTCGACGCAGCTAGAATGTGCATCACAGTGTGTAAGAGTTGTACTGCCTGCTCCCTTCCATAAGACTTAAGCTCCAACAATCTCCCAACGAAGACTTTTCTATCATGGGAGAAAGCATGAGTAATCCAGAGAATATCATCAGCACCACTACTCAACCTCCACACTACACTCCCAACTAATATAGTAAACAGTTCTTGAGCAGCAGAAATACACTTGGGCTTGGCAACGTAATTTGCAACTATGTCATTACGAATCCCAGCTGCCAACAATTTGAACTTCGATCTCAAGTATCTTACCGCCAACATCCTCACACGGCGGAGTTGAATCACCCGAGGCATGAGCTGAGTTTCCGTAATCCCCATGAGAACTGAAATGGTCAAGATCGCATGTGCAGAATTCCCACGGTAAACAGGTCCAATATCTTCATAATGCGATGCTTGGTATGCACTCATGTAAACACCTCTCTCCTTATCAGTCTTGACCTTATACAAACTGAGATGATGCAACTGGTTCACCATTTCTTCAGCTCCCGGAATTGGACAGGGAAATAAGCTCGTGAATACAAGCCATTCTAGCTGCTCGAGAGCTGCAGTATATACCCTCGCCTCATATGTGAACATTATGACCAAAGTTACAGCAAGAACATCAGTAAGAAATGGCCTTGGTGCAACCCCATCTGAAATTTCAACCCCAAAGATAAACAATCGGACAAAAATGGCAGCAAAAATTATGATGAAAAATGAACTTGGTGTAGATCCTTGTGAGGTGTCTAGCTGAGAAGAAAAATTAGCAACAAGGTGACGAATATCCACATGTTGTATCCATGTAGATAACCAACCGTATTCCCATCTCGTGGATATCAATAAGTGTAATCGAATATTGAAGTCCACAGTCTTGAATATTGTTGTCCACAGTCTTGACATAGATGTAGTATCTCATTGAATCATTTTACACACCACTGAGATAAAATGGTTACTAACCTATCTAACATATGTCACACTCGACAACCAAGTTGGAACCAATTTGAACTTCCACTTTAAGTATCCTAGCCACAGCAACAGTTTAAGAATCTGAAATACTACCACTAAGATCTGAGTTCTCATGAACATACCCATTGGCAGCAGACAACCACTATAGACAGTAGGGGAAGCTAATAGATAATGCACAACTAACCCTTTCTGGAAAATGCTGAACTCACAAGAACAATGAGACGTGTGCAGAGAACTCAAAATGAACTGCTTAACTCCCTCTTGAATCATAATTCCAAACCCATGTTCAGGAAGAAGCTCATGAATAAATTTTTCTATGTAGTAAGCTAGTGAAATTGAACCCACATTAAGAATGAATGAACCAGAAATAAGTACCTCATCAAGAAAGAATCTATAACCAGCAAGACATTGATCGAACAATCTTTGTGCATTGTCAGACTCACTATTCCTTGGCGCTTGAAAAATTAAGATAATCCAGGGAATATGGCTTTGGTGAGGTCTGTTATGAAACATCTGGCTATTATCATAGTTATCACCAATTTGAACAAACAAAGGCATATTGGAATACTCCAACAGCAAATCGAGACAGTAACCAAGAATAATAATCACACAAGAAGTAATTTCACCTACATAGTCTTCAAAATCACCAACAAAGGAAAATAACCCATTCACAAGTGGAAATTGTTTACCAGGATCAAATAGTTTATCATCAGACGTGAAACAACGATGGAAAGACATCCCAGTAGGCAGTGTATGGTGGAAAAAATTTTGAGCTGAAAGCAGACTGTATCCACTGGAAGCATTTTAACAAGCACTTTTCCATCAACATAAATGTCAGTATCAGGAACACACAAGGGATTTTTCGAATCTAACCCAAAATCTGATTTAAACCCAGAGCTAAGAATCAAGTTTCTAAAATGCTTACCACAATCAAATATGCTACGAGAATCATCACAAAGAAGAGAAAAATGACTTTTACCAATTAGTTTATTGTGACTAAAGACTAATTCCTTCAAGCATCCAAGTTTCTCACAATTAACTGTAGAACTGATAATTTCTTTAGATTGAAATTTTACCTTGTAAGACAAATTTTCCTCTTCATCGAACAAAAACGAAGGAATGAGAAATTCGAAATCGAGAGAATCATCATCTTCTTCTTCAGCAAAGAAAAATAAAGGAATCAACTCTAATTCGAGAGAATCCTTTTCTTCATCAACACCAGTAGGAATGGATTTGATTTCCTCTGATGGAGAGACCGTGAAATCAACAATTGAAATAGCAGAGCCTTCAGTGTTTGGCGTCGATCTTAAAAACCAAGTTAAACCTTCGTCTGAATGGGTGTTAGATCCAGAAAATGAATCGGAATGTAAATTAGCCTCAAGAAGAGAAATCGGAGTAAGATCTTGACTGAATTCAGGTACCAATTTTTCAATAACAACCTCCTCCTTCTTCGTAGCTTCCGTATTCACGACTCGAGGAACGAGTGGTCTTCTAATGGTGGTATGTAAATGGATTTTCACCTAAGCTTGGTGAAGTTGATTAGATATTCTGTTTGCGAAAGATCATAATTTCGATTTGGTGAAGGTACATCGTTAAGTAGGTCTTAATATCTTATTTGCAGATCAAGTAAATGGTTATAGAGTTGAAATTTCTCCCTAACTAGATACGAAATACTCCTCGTGGATCAAAACGGCTCTAGATACCAATTGTCATGTATCTGATGTACAATGACAATCTTGGGTGATAATTTGAGGATAAACCTCTCTGAGTTCAAAATAACACAGCCTAAGAACAAAGTACTAATTAATAATTAGCTTATAAAGCTAGAAACAAAACCTAGCATCTACGGCTATAATGCCACCAGATGTTTATATTTAACCCACTCATCACCCCAATCTTTCAATTTAAAATTGAAGTATGAGAACCCATGTTTAAAGAATTGGAAGGCTAGTGCAATTTCTTCTCGCAAATTCTTTACATAACAACTCATCTTGGCCTATCACCAACTATAATAATAAACCCACATGTTCCTACAATGTCCAAGTCCTCTAGTATAGACACTGCTGTTTCCAATTGTCATGTCACTTTTCTAATAGTGACACTGGGGCAATTCCCATCCTCCCTTGCTATTTTCGGACATAGCCATCTAGTAGTGACACTGGGGCAATCACAAAATTTATTTTCGGGTTAATTACTCCACGTGTACGTAGATCCCATTTAGCTCGGTGCTGGGGAGACAGCAGGCAGTGTTGGTACTACACCATCAAGCGAAGGTGTCCACCTAAGGTTAATTACTCCACGTGTAGCTGTACTGCATGCATCATATCAAGGAGATCAGGTGATGAAAAAAATCAAACTTAAAATTGTAACTTTTTGTTGTTGTTGTTGTTAGTGATGGAGGAGACTGATCAGATTCGCAGAAGAAAAACTGGGAACTGGAGATCCAAGAATGTTAATGGTGATCATAATCTACAATATTGGTACGAACAGTACAAGAAGAAGAAGGTGGTGGAGAAGAAGATAAATCTGCCTCCAGATGAACAACGTTGTTGTCTAACTGGTAGTAGCGGATGGAGGTGCAAGAATTTTAGGATGAGTCATGGTGGTGGTGCTGCTGATGATACTGTTCCTAAGTCTAAAAAACATTGTGAAAAACATTACAATTATTATGCAAATTATCATAAGAATCTTAAGAAGAAGAAGAAGAGAAGTGGAGATGGTGAAGAAACTAGGGGCTCAAAAGGGAGGAAGAAGGTAAAGGAGGAAGGTGATGAATCAGAAGTTCAAAAACTAAGGGCTACTAGTTATAGTGATACCTGTGAGTAATTCTTCATTTTGTTAATTTTTTTGTTGTTTGTTGTTGTTGTTTGGAATTATGATAACAAATTGAACAGATTTCGTAGTTTCATCTCTTCTTGCTGTTGTTGATGTTGTCATTGTTCATTTCGTTTGCTTGCATGTTTAAAATAGCTGGTAATTGAGAAATTTCATAGTTTCATCTGTTAGTAATCCATTGCATTTGTGTCTAATTAATTGGGAATTTTCTATTTAGCTAATACAATTATAGAAGGTGGTACTGCCAATATTAGGAGGAAAAGGAAAAATATCGAAAGAACGGAAAGGTCCGGAGCCGGAGGACCAGAATCACCGACAAGGAAGAAGGTATTTGAGGAAGGTGATGAAACAGAAATTCAAAAACTAAGGGCTACTATTTATAATAAAACCTGTGAGTAACTCCTCATTTTGTTAATTTTTTATGTTCTTGCTGTCATTGTTTGTTGTTTTGTTAGAATTATTTTGGTAACTAATTGAACAAATTTCATAGTTTCATCTGTTCTTGCTGTTATTGTTGTCATTGTTCATTTCGTTTGCATGTCCCAAGAGTAATCATTGCATTGCTTTGTCTAACTAAATGGGAATATTCTATTTAGGTAATACAATTATAGAAGGTGGTAGTGCCCATATTAGGAGGAAGAGGAAAAATGTCAAAAGAACTGAAGGGTCTGGAGAGCCAGAATCATCCACAAGAATTAGGGAACCTGTGGTTGAATTGGAGATTCTGGAGCATTATAAGACTAAGTGTTTTGAATTATCTGTGGAGCTTGAGAAGAAGAAAGTCGAGTGTACTAAACTCCAGGTTAAATTAGCGGAGGTCGTAGGATGTGTAGATTGGCGTGATTCTGAGATGATAGACTCCCAATGGAGGGGCTTGCAAAATGATGTTCCTCAAAGTGGTGAAAAGCAAAGAGATGAAACCGGTAGTGGAGGGAGGGAGTATACTCGTGTTTATGAGTTGAAAAAAAGAGAGGAGGAGAGACCATCTCAACATGGGTCACCATCTCAAGATCATTTGAAAATGAGTAAAAAGCCTTTTGTGAACTTGGTCTCAGATTACGACAGTGGTCAAAGTCTAGGCGGATCTGAAGATTCTGATAATTCTTCTGATACAAACACTTCTCTTGGTACCCTTATGGACATGCTGGCGATGAAATATAGGAAGGAAGACCAAGAAATAAGATGGAAGTCCAAGGCTGATATGCTTTCTTCAATTGAAGAAGATCCTGAGCTCAGTATGAAAGCCATATGTGCTCTGTATAGACAGCATGTAGCTGAAGTCAAAATATCAACCAAGGGGTTGTTCCATCACAGCGATGCGCTCAGGTATGTGAAGGATTCTCTGCGCTTTTCACTCATTTTTCCAATTTGCTTATACTTCAAAACTAGATGAAATTACTGTTTCTGCAGTTAAAACCCATTTCCTTGTTCAATGTTGCAAAAATATGAGAGCTTGTTGGTTTACATTTTATACTGTCTATGTTCAGTTACTAGACATATCATATAAATGACACAATTCATTTTCTGTTGCCGAAACTCATTGGTTGTATTTTTAGTGTCTTTATTAGCCATATCATATAAATGACACAATTCATTTCATTTTTGGCTTTACAAAGTATCCCCTGATTTTTGCAGTTTTAGAACACTATTAGTTGCATATATCACAATGCCTGAAGACTTACCTTTATAATTTGGAATCAGTTGCGTGGCAAGAGTAATGACCACATCATACATTTGATCTTTCCTCATATCTCTGTCAATATATAACACATCTTATCTCTACTGAAAACTTGTGATTGTAAATTTTCATTATAGTTAGTGGATATATGATCCTGCAAATAGCTTTAATTGGCGTCGACACATAAATATGATTTACTATTATTATGAATTTCAATCTGCGGTCACACCAGAAAAATTAGTGGTCGATTTTTCGTAGTTGTTTCGTAGTTGTAGCTGTTGATTGAATAGAAAGAAGAACATATTTTCTTGCTTTTGGCTGCACAGGGAAAAATATTCAAAGCTATGTTGAAGTACCTACAATGAACAAAATGGAAAGGAAAAGAATCAATAGTGGCATCATTTTCATGGTTTTCCGTTTTCATATACTGTTCTACATATTGATATCCTTTTCTTGAACAGGGCTACTACTTTGGCCAAGTTTCTAATGGATGGAGCCTGCAAAGGTGACCTTAAGAAGTCCGTGAAAGAGTTGGAGGAATTTAATTCTAAAGGTGTTGAAGAGTGCAAGAGGCTGGCCAGAAGCTACTCGAAGCAGTTATTTAACATCTACCAAAACGGAAAAGATCCTTTTTTCCTTCTAGGTACAACTGCCAGCCATGGATATCAAACTGCTTAGTGATAGATTATTGTGCAAGTGGAAAACTGCTTAATATACCAAATGGTTGATTAGATGGTTATCGACTCTCCAATATAGTAAGTAGTCACAGTTTAGCTCATGAAACTGAAAATGAAATGTGTAAAATTTAATTACTGAAGTTAATGCAATCTAATCAATGAACTTAATGCAGCTATCTAATTTAATGTATTTTGTTTTGCTTAAAGAAGTAGGCAGCTATAACATGTCCTGTGACAGTTTTAGAAGTGTGCAGTTTGTTTTTCTGATATCTAATGTTGCGCGAGACAACCCCTGGGTAGATATTACTCGAAAGATATAATAGACTCATCCAGTCATCTCTAGACTTTAATAGGAGCTAGATTTCAGAAATGAGCACGCAGCATATGCTACAAACTCAAAAATGATTGCTAAAGATTTTTAAAGAAAAAGAAAGCAAAAAGGCCTGGAATGTGCAGTTTTTTTTTAGTTTTACTTCATTATTTTTACTGCAAGTATAATAAGAAAGCGGAAGAAAGATTTTACAGCTAATAAAAACTTATGACTAAAGAATCCCTCAGATGACTTTGTAAACAAAGCAATAATTGCAAGGGTATGATAGACAAAATCCCGCCAAACCAGAACTTGAGAGTTGTTGGCTTCATAAATGTTGTAGATCTTCTTTTATTAGAAGAGTTATCTATCTGATTTCACTTCTAGGGAAAAATTGGAGTAACTTTTGTTGTTGTTGTTGTTGAAATGGGGAACACTGATGATCAGAAGATTTGCAGAAAAAAAAGTGGGCACTGGAAATGCAAGAATGTTAGTGGTGATAATGATCTACAATTTTGTGAAAGACATTACAAATTTTTTACAGATTTTTTCAACAAGAGGCAACTTATAGATAACAAGGAGAAGGAGATGGAGATAAAGAAGCTTCCTACAGATGAAGAGCGTTGTTCTAGAAATGATGGAGGAAAATGGAGATGCAAGAATTTTAGAATGAGTGCTGTTGATACTAAATATTGTGAAGAACATTATTATCTTTATATTACAGGGAATCAGGAGAAGTACAAGAAGAGAAGTGGAGATGGTGAAGGTGCAGGTGCTAGTGCTGCTACTGCTGGTATAGAAGTTACTAGGGGCTCGAAACCGAGGAAGAAGATAATCAAGGAAGATGACCGGTCCCTTGGTGTTGTAACAGAAGGAATTCAACCAGCTACTACTACTGTTGTTACCTGTGAGTAATCAATTGAACAAATTTCATTGTTTGCTTACATGTTTTAAATTTTTAATTATGATGATAATCAATTTGTTCTTTTGTTTATTTCGCTGATTTTGGTGATTTTTTAATGTTTTTGTTCATTTCGTGTGCCTACATGTTTCAATTATGATGATAATCAATTGAACAAATTTCATAGTTTCACGTGTTAAGTGAGTAAGAATCTACTAATTGGGAATTTTCTATCCAGCTGATAATATTGAAGAAGGTGGTTCTGCCTATATTAGCAGGAAGAGGGAAAATGTCGAAAGATCAGAGAAGTCTGGAGAACTAAAATCAGTGACAAAGACTAGCAGGGAACCTGTGGTTGAAACTAGGGATCATTCAAATTGCTCGAAACGGAGAAAGAAGGTAAAGAAAGATGACCAGTTCGTTTATGAAACAGGAATTCAACCAGCTAGTAATGACATCTGCGATGTTTGTGAGTAACTCTTATATGCATTACTCCCGTTGTTGGTATTTCTGATTATTTAGAATTTCATAGGTTCATCTGTTAAGTCCCCCTAGATCCTTGTAGGAAGAGTATGAATCATTGCATTGTCTAACTAATTTTAAAATTTTCATCCAACTGATACAATTATGGGTGGTAGAGGTACTGCCAATATTAGGAGGAAGATGAAAATTTTCGAAAGAACAAAAGGGTCTAGAGAACCAGAATCATCGACAAGAACTAGCAGGGAACCTGTGGTTGAATTGGGGAGTCTGGAGCATTATAAGAGTAAGGGTTGTGAATTGTCTGTGGAGCTTGAGAAGAGGAAAATGGAGTGCACTAAACTCCAAGAAAAATTAGTGGAGGTAGAAACTAGAAAGACTGCTGCTGCAGATGAGACTGAACGGTCACCCGCGGATGCAACTGAATGCTGGAGAAAGATGTTTTCCAATTTGGCGAATCGAGTTCTGAGGATGATAAATAGTAATTCAACAATGGCTGAATGTTTAGAGTATCGCTTTTCAAAGTTGGAGAGCCAAGTCCAGAGCATAGAAAACAAGAATTCAATAAAGATGGGATGTTTAGAGTCTCGCATTTTGATGTTGGAGGGCCTCGTCCCGAGGATGGAAAATGAGGGATGTGCAAAATCTCTCACTTCAAATTTGGAGAACCTAGTCTTAAGGAGTGGAAACGAAAGTTCGATATTGAAATGTGTAGAATTGCCTGATCCTGAAAAGACAAAGCTCGAAAAGGGGGGTCTACAAAATGATGTTACTCTAAGTGGTAAACAGCAAACAGGAAAAAACTACAGGGGGAGACCTAATGCTGAAAGCAGCAGTGGAAGGAAGAAGGATTCTCATGTAGATGAGTTTAACACCAAAGATAAGGTGTTGAATGTGTATGAAGTTGGCGTCAATAAACATCATAAATCAGAGTCTGAACTTCCAAAATACTCTGATATGAATGTATCTTTTCGAAGTCTACATTTATCAAGTGGGGGTGATAATGTTAAAGATGGGAGGCGTTGGGGCTGTTCAGAGGAGAGACCATCACAACATGGATCATCATTTCAAGATAAGAAGCCTGCTTTTGTGAACTTGGTCTCAGATGACGAATCTGAAGATTCTGATCCAAAGTTTCCTACAGGTGGCCCTGTGGATATGCTTGGGATGGAAAATTTGAATAGGAACAAAAACGAAATGAAATGGGAATCTGAGGCTGATATGCTTTCTTCATTTGAAATGGATGCTGAGCTCTGTATGAAAGCTGTGTGTGCTCTCTAACAGAAGATGAAATATCACCCAAGGGGTTGTACATTCACAGTGACACGCTCAGGTAAATTAAGAATTCTTTACACTTTTCTTTCATTTCCAATTCCATTATACGTAAAACTGCATAAGTACTTTTTTAGTTTTTTTGCAGTAACAATGGCTTGTTCAATGTTTCAAGAATCTGTGATCTTGTCAGTTTACATTTATATACTTTCTATGTTCAATTGCTCAATCTACTGCATGGACTCTTTGCATATTCTGCTGCGAAATTCATAGGTTATTTTATTAACATCTCAAATTGGCATATCATCTGAGTGATGCAATACCTCTGCTATTTTACTTTACCTTAGAAAGTATGCTCTCATTTTTGCGGTACTTAGAGCCTTATTATTTACATATGCAATATCTGAAAACTTGTTTTAGTTAAGGATCAAAATGTATACATTTAGTCATTTACCCTTTTCTGATATCCCTACCGAAATATAGCACATTCTATCTCTGCTGCAAACTTGTGGTTGTAAATTCCCAATACAGTTAGTGAAGATACAATATTATGATCCTGTAAATAGTTTCAATTGGCATCATCGACACTACCTCACTCATCAATATGAAATTTCAGTAACTGCACTGACTGTGGACTTTATATATTGATTATCAACAGAGTTGGGCGGCACAGGAAAGTTTAGTGGTCGAATTTTCCATGATTGTCAGATAAAAAATTTGCAGCCTTCGCTAGATGTCATATCTGTAGTTGTCATGTGGCCGTCAGGAGTAAGCTATATTTTTGCTGGGGGTTGTATTGCACAGGACAGGAAATCTTGCCTAGCAAAATGTTCATAGTTATTTCCAAGTTCAAAACTGAAATGAGAAAAATCAACAGTCACATCTATTCTTGGTTTTCCGTTTTCATTTTACTTTCAGCATCGACTAATATAATTGCTTAGCAGGTGTATTACATTGGCCAAGTTTCTAATGGATAAGGACTGCGAAGGTGATCTAAAGAAGTCAGTGAAGGAGTTAGAGACATTAGATTCTAAAGCGGCTTACGACTGCAAGAGGTTGGCTAAAAGATACTCGATCTTTTTATTTGATATCTACAAGAACAGAAAAGATCCTTATTTCCTTCCAGGTACAACTGCCAGCCAAACTGCTGAGTGATAGACTAACTCTTGTGTAAGTTGCCTTTCCTTTTTGCACTAGACATTGCAATCTTGCACCTCCTCAAATGTTGTACACATATGATTTATATGTGCATTGACTCTCTAATGTATTATGGTGGTCACACTTAAGGTTAATTTGATAGGTGTAAGTGGAGAAAAAAAGGCCATGTTTTTCTCCTGGAACTGATAATGTGATGCATATTATCTTGTTGCTGAAATTAGCTAGATAACCCCTCTTTTTGGATTGTTATGTCTCTTTTCGGCTTTTCAGTTGGAGATGACTGTGTTGCAACATTTTCTGGTTACAGAAAGGTGCATCTCTTGGGGTTCTGTAACTTCTTGTGTGATTGAGCTTTCTTAAACAATGTAAAGTTTGAAGGAAATTTTTTATTTTGACAGAAGCAAATGTGAGATAATTTTTTATTGTGCATCTGGGAAATTCACAGACCTCCCAGTTGCAAGGTCATAACTCATGTCTAAGACTTCTTATGAGTTTCTTGGCAAACTCCACTTTGACCTTCTACTAGCTTGTTTCTTCCAAAACGGTTGCAGATATATGGAAAAAGGATGATGAAAAAGAAAAATCAATATCATTTGTGAAGTACAGTCAAAATACATATACTATTTTTCTCGCCTCATATCATGATTTACTGTCGTGTTGTATGCAATGACGTTTATGTGAGCCTCTAAATGGGAAAGTCCAGTTCATTTGTAAGAAAGAGAATTCTAGAAAAGTCTAGCAAAATCTTGTAATATGCATTGTAAGAAACATCTAGGATAACTTTAGTGAAAACTAGTCAGTTGTATCATTAAAACTTTCTAGATAAAACCAGAGTATGCAATGACATTTACGTAAGCCTATAATTAGCAAGTCCAGTCCATTCGTAAGTAAGCAAGAATCAACTCTAGAGAAGAGAAATTACAAGTAACCAGGTCTTGCTTCATCACAACACCACTTGAGTTCTAGGAGCTCCATACGAGCAACACCACTATGCTCTATGCTCGTATATCTCCGCAAATTATAACTCGAGTGTTTCAAGTTTTTATATTATAAATTTCCAACACCAGTACTTTAGGGAGCTCTTCATAAAATGTTGCACTAGACAGTAAAGAATTCTTTACACTTGTCCTTCATTTCTCATTTGCTTATACATGAAAATTGGATGAAATTACGTACTGTGTTTGCTGTTACAATACATTGGTTTACATTTCTATACCGTGCATGTTCAGTTGCTTGATCTATTTCATAGCGTGCAGTCGTTGTTTACCTAATATCTTAATTATCCATATCATTAAGAATTCTCTACACTTGTCTTTTGACTTTTTCACTAGTCGTCATTGCAATCTTGCATCTTCTTTTAACCTCCTGAGATGTTGTACATATATGAAATTGAAAACTGCTTAGTATACTAAATGGTAGATTGGATGTGTGTAGACTCTCCAATATAGTAAGGGATATTATGGTAGTTACACATCAGGTGGTTTTGATAGATGTAAATGGAGAAAAAACAACCCTTGTTCAGCTCATGGAACTGACAATGTGATGCTGAACATCTAATTACTTAAACAAAAGCTAGACTGCTCCATTTTTATTTATTTTTGCATATTTCAATGTCTCTTTTTAAAGTAGTTGCAAGTCAAAACCCTCATTTCTGGACTGCCTTTGATACTCCAGACTTTAGAAGGAGTTAGAATTCGGAATTGAGCAAGCAGCATATGCACAGCATAACTGGAACATTCTTAGTACTGACCACCCGAAAACGCTTTTAAGTTTTTCTGCATAGAGTCTCACCTTTTGGTCCACTGTAGGACCATGCACTTGTGGATATTGAAAAGAGAGTTAGCTTCGAGAATCCTCATAAATTGTTGTTTCTAAAGTAGAAGATTTATAAAAAGAACCAAAACCCCATTCAAAGCCGCTAGAGGAATATACATGGGTTGTGAAATTTCCTTATCAAAAAAGAGAGTCGAGGAGTAATAGAGAGAAATATTACATTTACGTAGTTTCGGTACATAAATATTCTAAATGTCAAATGGAACCTCCAGAGGCCCTTTCGAAAACAGTATGGTAAGTGATTGGAAGGATTACTTACACTCTTATGGTTATGAACGAGTTAATCTTTTGTCAGGCATTTTATTCAAAACACGAGATTCCAGTTTAAGAGGAGCCTATCAATGGTGATATTAAATAAAGACTACTGTAAAAATTGATACCCAATAAAAAAAAAATTACATCCACAGTCACCGGAAATTTGATTATGTAGTTATTTCATGTGCTGCCTAAAACCATTGTAAAACCGAAGATAGTTTGTGTCTTGCCCTACAGGAAGACTAATATCCGGTACTGCTTGGTGCAATTTCGACGGACAACTCACTTTATAAGTATTATAATTTGTGAAAGTGATTTTTCTGAGTTAACTTTGATTAACATGTAAGTGATTTTTCTGAGTTAACTTTGATTAATATATTGATGCCTTTCTTAATTCATATGTAATAAAGACGTGTAAGATGACAAAAACGCATTCCATAAAGCTTTACATATATATACGTTGGAAGAAAAATAAACACCATTAAAAAGACATGGGAATTTATGAGCATATAACGAACATGATAAGGAAGTCTGTTAGCGGAGATGGTGAAGAAACATATCTTTTTTTAAGTACTGTTTTTTTTTCTGTTTTTCATCAAATCGGAAAATCGAGCTGCCAAAAGAAAAATCGTGACAACACAGTGACCGAGCCAGGAATTTCGGTTGGGTGATACATTATGGAAAAAACTTTGCACTGTGACTAATCTTGCTGCTATGCAACAGCTTGCATCAAACTAGTGTTGGAGTTCCATCATCAAAAGATAAACCACAAACAAGTAGAAACCACCGGTAATTTAGAATACGTCTTTAAGGGAAGTACCATGTATCATCTGATCATAAGTTTAAGCAATTAGAAGTACCATGTATCATCTGATCACAAGTGTAACACAATTAAACAAAATGTTCATTATGAGAACTTTAAAGGAACGCTATTCACCAAACCAAAATACTGTAAGACGTTAACGAAAACAAAAATTGGATAGAACCACACGAAAGAAGTAGGCAGCAGCGAGTAAAGTAAAAACAGGTGGGAAATTTTTGTTTTTTTCACGACTTTGGATGGACTGAAACTGAAATCGTTTAAGTAGCAATTGAGTTTTTTTTTCTCTTGGAAATTTAGGGGGGGTCCAGGGAACCACCCAATGTACTAGTAGCTCCGTCCCTGTGACAACATGCAAACAATGGCGACAATTTTTTAATTGTGCCTAATTTCTAACTAGTAAAACCGTTGTCACGATGGGAGGGCCGATCCAAGAAGAATCTGAAGATGGGTTTGTCTGCGACTATTTTCACATTACGTTTCATGAAAAATGATCCTTTCTTCCCGTTTCGGAAAAAGTAATACTTTCACCCCGTTTCAAAAAAAATGATACTTTCGTCTTGTCTCAGAAAAAGTGATACTTTTTCCCCGTTTCAGAAAAAGTGATGCTTTCGCTCTGATCCAAAAAGAGTATCACTTTTTCTGGAATAGAGCGAAAGTATCACTTTTCCCAAAACGGAACGAAAGTATCACTTTTCTTTATATGCTGGCGATGAAATATAGGAATAGGAACCAAGACCAAGAAATCAAATGGAAGTTTGAGGCCGATATGCTTTCTTCATTTGAAGAAGATCATGTGGTCAATATGAAAGCCGTATGTAGGGGTGTAAATAATACCCGAAAATACTCGGCCTGCCTGTATCCATCCGAGCCCACCTGTACCCGAAGTAGCCCAAAGCCTGTTATGGCCCGTCATGGACCACCCGGCCTGGCCTGAATTAATTTATTGGGCGGTCTCGGGCTTTGCGATTAATTATGATGCCCGGCCTGATACCCAGCCTGGTGCCCGGCCTGAAAGTCTTCTATGTGCCATTAATTATTTAATATCCTCTTAAAAAGACTTAAAAGTTACAATTTTATAATTGTCAATTTTGTATCAAGAAAAATAAAATATATAACTGTTTTTACTTATAATTAACCTTTTTAAAACATTAATGGTAATATATTTTCTTATTAGAAAGTTTATTGTACTCTAATTAATTATTTATTATAGGCTAAAATTAAAAAAATTTGTCAGTGTAATTTAAATATAAAATAATACTATCACTTACGATATGCGATGTTGGAAAGGAAAGGATATTGTATTTAATACCGTTCATTTGAAAATTTAAACTTAAAAAAAAATTCAAAATAGTGGCATGTCCGGCCCGATCTGGCCTGCCCGTATAAAAAGCGGGCTTTGGGCGGTCTTTGGGTAGCAAATTATCTACTTGTGCCCGGCCTGTCCGGCCTGAATTTGTTTACGGGCTTCCAAATATTAAGCCTGACCTGCCCGGCCTGCCCGAATTTACACCCCTAGCCGTATGTGCTCTCTATAGACAGCATATAGCGGAACTTGAAATATCAGTCAAAGGGTTGTTCCATTACAGCGATTCGCTCAGGTATGTGTAGGATGCTTTTCCCCCATTTCCAATTCACTTATAATTCTGAATGAAATTACTGTTTCTGCAGTTACCATACATTGTTTTATTCCATACTGCAAAATCTGAAAGCTTGTCGGTTTACAATTTTATATTGCATATGTTCAGTTACTGCTGCATGGACTCTATCCATTTTTTGTTGCCGAATTCATTGGTTGTTGTTGTTGTTTTTTTTTTTTTAATTATCATACAAATGTAGCTATTCGTTTAATATTTTAAAAAAGTATCCTCTCAGGCAGTAGTCACAGCATTATTAACTGCATTTGTATATCACAAATGCCTGAAGATTCACCTTTATACTTTTGAATCAAAATTCCTGCCAAGAGGAATGGTCATATGATACTTTTGTTCTTTTTCTCATATCACAGTCAAGATATAGCACATCCAATCTCTACGGAAAACTTGTGGTTGTAAATTCTCAAAATTCTTAGTGGAGATATGATGCTGCGAATAGCTTTTTATTTGGCGTCGAGACATCGATATGACTTCCCTCACTCATCAATAATCCGTGGACTTTGTGTATTGATTAGCTGACGGAGTTGGGTAACACAAGGAAAATTAGTGGTCAATTTCGTAATCGTCAGATAAATGATTTTCTTGCTTTCCCAGATTTCATAGCTTTAGTTGTTAGTGGAATGGTAGGGGCAACAAATTTTCTTGCTTGTGGATGCATAGGGCACCAAGAAAGCTTGCAAAATGCTCCTAGTTAGGTTGAAAAACATTGAACAAAATGGAAAGAACATTCCCAACATTGTTCTCATTGTTTAATTTCTGTGTTCATACACTTTCGTCCTTATTGATATTTTTTTCTTAACAGGGCTACTACTTTGGCCAAATTTCTAATGGATGGGAATTGCAAAGGTGATCTTAAGAAATCTGTGAAAGAGTTGGAGATGTTCGATTCTAAAGGGGTTGAAGACTGCCAGAGGCTGGCTAGAAGCTACTCGACGCAGTTATTCAGCATCTACCAAAGCAGAAAAGATCCTTATTTCTTTCCAGCTACGACTGCCAGCCATGGAGATCAAACTGCCAAGTAATAGATTGTTGTGTAGGTGGCCTTCGTTTTAAAATGGGAATTTTAAGAAACTGCCACACTTTCATTATCCGGTTTAATAAAGTGTCACCGTTTTTTCAATATTAATTAAATGCCACAACCGTTAGCTTTTCTGTCAGGACCTACACTCTTGGTCTTTTCTGTTGACTCGGTCAAAAGAATTTGTTAGGATTTACATATTTACCCTTGAAAACATACTAATCACGGGTTCTCCATGAATCAATTTAGAAGATCCTGAGTGTTAAGAGGGGAAAATTGGGGAAAATTTTGAGTGATGAATCAAGGAGACAAATTTGGTGATTGGGTTTAATTAAGATTTCTATTGTTGTTTCAATTTGATTGATGAAATTGGTGATTGCTTTGAGGGTTCTTAAATCGGAAGGAAGAAAATCCAGGGTTAGGTAATCGATTGATGGTCATGGTAAGCTTTCAATTGGATATTTGCTAACATGAATGATATTTGTTAATTGGTAATTATTGTTACAGTCAGATTTTGATTTATGGGAAATTAGTCATGTACTTTGCCTCGGAGTGTTTCAAGGAGAGGCTCCAGATGTTTAAAGTAAACCTTAGAAACACAAGGGACCATTGCCATCGTACAGCTATGGCAAACATTATTGACCTCTGACTTTGATCTTCTACAACCAAAATTACTGCAAGTACCCTAGTCCAGCCCTTCAGGAAAAATAGAAAAAATTTCAAGCGGACCAACCACAGATTTATCCCCATCATCCAAATCCTGATCAACATCAGAGTCATCATAGATTTCCTCTTCGTAACAATAGTCGTCCAGATCGGTGTCATATTCAGCTTCCGAAATAGAACGAGGAAGAGGAGCTTCGAAATAATACTGCCTCCTACCATAGCTATCCACCGGAAAAAGAATGGCTGATATTGGAGTCGGTTTCAATTTCTTTCGAATAGCTGATGTTGGAGCCAGATGCAACTTCGAGATTAGAATGAAGCAGGGAAACCTCATTAGCAACCTTCTCGGTTTCAATTTCTTTAGAACAGCTGATCTTGGAGTCAGCTGCGGTCGCAGTCTCTTTCCTCTCGTGTCCTTTAAAGAAAGCAGCATCATCAGGATCCGGTGCACCAATGACAACTGAGCCATCAGGATTAAACCTTGCTCTCATTGTTACACGATTTGATCTAAACCGAAACTGGATATGATCTCCTCCAGAGAAACTAAACGACCGCGAGCCGTAACCCTAACCCTCTTGTTTCTGCGTGAGATTTATAGCAATTCCTAGACCACAAATCAGTTGGAAACTAAACGACCCCGAGCATTGTTTCCTAATCTGGACGACTATTATTTAGAGGCCCTAACCCTAATCCTCTTGAATATACGGTAAATTTTATTTTGACAAAAGGCAAAACTGAGACAACCCAGCCAACATCATCTTCTCCTCTCTGTCTATTTTTTACAGTAGAGAGAAATAGGCTTGGCATGTGGCAGTAGAGAGGAATTTTTACAGCTTCTACTGTTGTAAAAAGTGGAAAACTTATGACCAAAAAGCCCCTGATTTGATTATGCAAAACAGGGAAAAATCGCAAGGGTATAATGGAGAAAAGCCAGAGAACCCCACCGAACCGGTAGGTGAGAGTTGTTGGAGGCTTCACTTAGAAGAGTGTTCCTCTGATTTCAATTTCTAGGGCAAAATTATAAATGTTCGTAAATTCTAGGGCTACATCAGATTTTTGTTGTTGTTGTAATGATGAAGGCTGCCGCTGGTAGTGAATAAGAATAGATTTGCGGTAGGAAAATTGATCCAGAGAGTTGCAGTAGAAAATTTGGGAAATGGAGATGCAATAATACTAGCGCTGATAATGAAAACACTACACAGATTTGGAGATGGGGAAGAAGCTGCTGCCTCCAGATGAACAGCGTTGTTCTCAAGGTAATGGAATGGGATGGAGATGCAAGAATTTTAGGATGGGTCTTCATTTTAGTGATTTTTTATTTCGTTGTTATATTCGTTTGCTTAATTATATGTTTAAAATTAAAATTAGGATAACTCATTGAACAAATTTCATAGTTGCATCTGTTGTTGGTTTCATTTTCCTGTATGTTTAAAGTATGACAACTGAGAAATTGCATGGTTTCTTAATTGAATAGTAAGGATCATTGCATTGTCTAATTACTTGGGAATTTTCTATCCAGCTGATACAATTATAGAAAGTGGCACTGCCAATTTATGGAGGAAGAGGAAAGATGTCGAAAGAATGGAAGGGTCTTTAGAACTAGAATCATTCACAAGAACTAGGGGACCCGCGGTTAAATCGGAGAGTCTTGAGCATTATAAGAGTATGTGTTTTGAAGTGTCTGTGGAGCTTGAAAAGAAGTAAGAGGAGTGCAATACATTCCAGAGCAAATTAGCGGAGGTCGTAGAAACTAGAAAGACTGATGCTACAGATGAGACTGAACATACACCCACAGATGCAACTGCATGTTGGAGGAAGATGTTTTCCGAATTGGAGAGACGACTTCTGAGGATGGAAAATGAAAGTTCAACAATGGGATATCTAGAGTCTCGCATTTCAAAGTTGGAGAGCCTAGTGTTGAGGATGGAAAATGAAAGTTTAACAACTGCGGGATGTGTAGAATCTCGCATTTCAAATTTGGAGAGCCTAGTCTTGAGGAGAGGAAAATAAAGTTCAGTATTGAGATGTGTTGAATTGCGTAATTCTGAAAAGAGTCCAGAGTCTGAAATGCGGGGTTTGCAAAAGGACGATCCTCTAAGTGTTGAAAAGCAATTACATAAAAACAACAGTAGCGTATATAATGCTGAAACCAGCAGCGGAGGGAGGAAGGGTTCTCATGTTCATGAGTGCAGAACCGTAGAGAAGGTGCTGAATGTGTATGACGTCGGTAGTATACATTTTTCAAGTGGAACTGAAAACATTGAAGCAGGGAAGGGGTGGGGCTGTACAGAGGAAAGACCATCTCCACATGGATTATCATCTCAAGATCAGTTGGAAATGGGTAAGAAGCCTTTTGTGAACTTGGTCTCTGATGACGAATCTGAAGATTCTGATAGTTCTGATGATTCAGAAACTTCTCATGGTAGCCTTATGGACATGCTAGCAATGAAATATAAGAATAGGAACGAATACCAATACACAAAATGGAAGTTTGAGGCTGATATGCTTTCCTCATTGGAAGAAGATCCTGAGCTCAATATGAGCCGTATGCGCTCTTTATAGACATCATATAGCTGAAGTCGAAATATCTCCCAAGGGGTCGTTCCACTACAGCGATGCACTCAGGTATGTTAAGGAATCTCTACGGTTTTCCAGTTTCTGCGGTTACAATGCAATGGCTTGTTCAATGTTGCAAAAAGCTTGCTTGATTACATTTTTATACTATCTACGTTCAATTGCTTAATGATGCCTCTCTGCTATTATTTGGTTTTACCTTAGAAAAGCATCCTCTCAAATAGCCATATCTGAAGACTTACCTTTGTTCTTAGGAATTCCAAATCATATTTCTCATACTTATCTTTATTCTTAGGAATCTCAATGTATCCGGGTGATATATTATTGATCATATTTTATTCATATCCCTGTCAAAAAACAGCGAATTCTATCCCTACTGCAAACTTGTGCCTGTAAATTTTTAACCACAGTTACAGTAGTGGAGATATTACATGTTTCTGTAAATAGTTCCAATTGGCGTTGCGTCGTTACCACCTCAGTCCTCGATAGAAATTTCAGTATCTGCACTGACTGTGGACTTTGTATATTGATTATCAACAAAGTTGAGGGGCACCAGAAAGTTTAGGTGTCTTTCATGATTGTCAGACAAAAGATTTGCTGCCATCTCCAGATTATCTGTGGTCTCCATGTGAACGGCGGGAGCAAGCTGTTTTCTAAGAATCAACAGTAGTTTCTTTTCTTGGTTTTCCTTTTTCATACATTTTTAAATATTTTTTTCTTAACAGAGGTACAACTTTGGGCAAGTTTCTAATGGACGGGGACTGCAAAGTTGGCTTAAAGAAGTCTCTAACAGCGTTGGAAGCATTAGATTCTAAAGCTGTTGATGACTGCAAGAGGCTGCTAAGAGATACTCCAAGCAGTTATTTAGTACTTCCTCCGTTATTTTTTAATAAGCCAGTTTCTATAAATAAATATTTCAAAAAAATAGGCCAGTTTTCTAATTGGGAAAGTCAAATGTTATTTTAATTTTCTGGGACCACTTTTCTTTTAACTTCTTTTGATGATAAGTGTTATGTGGACCATTTCATTTATTTATTTGGCTCACAAGTGTTATGGGGACCATTTCACTTCACTTCTTTTATTGACAAGTGTCTAGAAGACCACTTTCAATATTAGTTCTCTTAATTTCCTTAATTTTCTCAAAAAAATAAACTGGCCTATTAAAAAATAACGGAGGGAGTATCTACCAAAACCGAAAAGATCCTTATTTTCTTCCTACTGCAACCGCCAGCCATGAAGATCAAACAGCTAGGTGATAGATTGTTGGGTAAGTGGCCTTCACTTTTTTGATTAGGCGTTGCAATCTTGCATCTCCTGTTAACCTCCTCTAGTTTTGTACACATATGAAATAGAAAACTGGCCAGATAGTAAATAGTAACATTGGATGTGTATCGACTATCAAATGTAGTAAGTGATCTATTATTACACCTCAGGTGGTTTTGACAGGTGTAGATATGTTTAGCTCATCAAACTGATAATTTTATGCGTGAAATCTAATTGCTAAATTAAAACTAGATTACCCCTTTTTTGATATTATAATGTCTTTAAATTTTGTTAATAGAAGTATCAACAAGGTGGTTCGACTGTGTTGCAAAGTTTGCTATAAAGATGAAATCTAGTAAACAATTGGGGACACTAATTTCCCCAACTCTCTTGAAAAAATTTGCGAGGCGTATGTTAAATGCAACCATCTAAATTTGTATAAATAAGTTTTCCAAATCCGTGGTAAGCTGAGACAGACTAACTTGCCACTATCAACCTTCTCCTCTCCATCCATTTGGAAAATAGTATAACAAGGAAGTTGGATCCAGAGACCTTCAGTTGCAAATTTGATTATCATAAAGCACCGCTTCCTAATTGTAGTATCCATGATTTTGTATATATGAGTTCGATAAATTTAATTTCCACCAACATCTTATTTTCCGAACCAATAATGTGCGATGGTAATCCAATCGATAAACTGATGAATAAGATTGAGTAATATTTGAGAGCCTGTCCTTTTCTTATATAAAAAATATAAATAGGATTGTTTAAGTGAAGAAACTAATGAAAAAAAAAATGGAGTTCATGAAAATATTAACCAAATTAAATAACATGATAAAATAAATCACAAAAGATAAAACGAGTTGAACATATATGAGATTTATACAAGGAGGCGCGGGCTCCATCTAGATACATGTAAATCCATTTGTTTTGTACCATGCCCAATCTTAGAACATAACTATTAACTTCTCCCAATAAATTTATTTCCTACTCTTTTGCTAAAACAATGACTCACCTGAGAGATTACATAACAACGTACAGCTACAACATTTTGAATGGCCTTGTCGTTTATAACTTCAATTAGTGTACAAGTCTAGCAGGCCTTGTCGTTTATAACTTCAATTCCCCCCAACCTTTCATTTTGAATGGCCACTAATTTGCAGAATTAAATCTGGGTGATATCTGGTTTAATTTTAGTTTTTGGGTAATATTACATAGCCATTCGAACCAGCGTACAAATAGTAAGATACATACTCCGGATAAGTAGGTAAGTATTTTGGGAAAACATGAGCATCATGTATCATGATTCATGGGAAATTTGTGAGAAGTTATCAATAAAAATATAAAGATAAATTTGAACATTTAAGATGTCTTAATAATTCTGTTTCATGATTTCGAGCAAACACACATCTTTCTCATCTCAAAGAAATAGCAGATAAGTATTTATATTAAACTTGCGCAGCGCATGCAGTGCCCAAGATAACCTAACCAAAAGTAAATGTGCATAATGATTTCATCTTCATCTTAATGCAATATATGGTTTGGAAGTCATTACTTTTGCAGTGCTAGCTGAAGAGTTTCTCTAGCTCCGTTTGCTATATGGTGGGTTGTGTTGTTGGAAAGGAAGGATATTGTGATTGCTAAGAAACAAGTTAGAAAACCTTTAAACTCTCTTATTGTAGAAATCAAAGTGTTGCTTCTTAGTTGGTCGATTAATATTGATTCTTTAAAAATATCAAGTTGGATGATTTTGTATTGATTGGGAAAGGTTGTTTAGAGAGTAGTTTGTTGTAAGCTCTCGAAGCACCTTGCTCAACTCTTCTTGTATCTTTGAGGGTGCTATCTTGGCACCCTTTCTTATTTATTTGAACTTTGCCTTTTTTTTTTAAAAAAAAAAAAAAAAAGTTTCTCTAGCTTTTTGCAAACTTTCTTTACACAGATGATGGAGATTGAAAAAATAACATCTGTATATAGAGCTAACTGGAACCATCATCAAAAACTGATAGAAGAGACCAAATTCTAACAACCAATATAAGCAAGTATATATGTACTCCACGGGAAGTGTGAGAACAAAAACAAAAAGTATATATTTACTGAAACTACATCTTGGATTGAAAACAGACTTTTATATATGCTGGTTCCAGATGAATTTGACATTCCTCAAATAGAATCTGTTGCAGGAAAAAAGGAGGATTGAGCCAAGGTAAAAAACTCAGCCGAAGGAGCTGAAGCTTATGCAAGTAGTGTAGTGGGCACAAGAGATGTCTTTTTTTTTTAAACTGAACGCACAGGAGATGTCTCTAACGAACTATTCCATGGAAGGAGATGTAAGTGGCATCATGCATTTTTGGGAAGTTCTTAACTTGTAAGTGAGATGATATGATATGGCGTATGATAATTCGTTACTATAATAGTATTGAATGACAAACTGTATAGAATTAGTATATAGACTAAATTGAAACCACCACCAAAAACTGATCTAAAGGAATTGAAACTTAAGACTCGGAATTTTCAAAGCAAATAATTAAGTTATATCTAAGAATAAATCACTGACAAACACGAGCATGAAAGCAAAAACTAATAAAAAAACCTAAAGCCTAATATTAACTATAGCCAAACTATAACCAAGTATGTCGAGACATAATACCTGATTAAAAGAAAGGTAAACATCTCAAAATATTCCGGATTTTCTGAATTGTTGTAGGAAAATTATCAATACCACCCGGCTGATACAGCTTATCTATAATAGGGTCGCATACCTTCTGTAGTGCCTTCATGTTGCTGTTGATGTCGTCTATTTTGCTGAATTCATTGCTATCCAACCACTGAAGGGCATTGTAGACTGCATTCTCAATCTTCTTCTCCTCATCTGATGATAGCATCCCTCCGCTATTATCGACCATGTTCCTCATCTTTAATGCATACATCTCAAAGGAGTTTCTCAACTCTTTGTGTTTTTGATCTTCTGACTTGTATTCCTCAGCCTCTAGAACCAACCTCTGAATCTCAGAGGACGACAACCTTTCCTTGTTATTTGTAATCGTAATCATATTTTTGCTCCCAGATTTCTCGTCCTCGGCAGACACAGTCGAAATACCGTCAGCATCAATATCAAAATATGCTGTCAGCTTAGCAACACGACGAGGTGCTGGAAGAACTCCATTTAACAAGAATTCACCCAACAAGTAATTGTCTCTAGTACTGATTCTTTCACCCTCATACACCGAAAACCTCACTCTAGTTTGATCGTCCTCGCTTGTAGTGTAGCCCTTTTGTTTCTTGGTTGGAATGGGCGTGTTCTTTGGGACTACCACACTCATAACACCTCCAATTGTCTTGATACCAAGTGAAAGAGGGGTGACATCCAACAATGAAAAGTCCTGCATGTTTTCGATACCCTCACCACTCAAAATAGCAGCTTGCACTGCAGCACCATGAGCCACAGCTTCATCAGGGTTGATGTTCTTGCAGAGTTCCTTACCGTCAAAGAAATCCCGCAATAGAGACTGCACCTTGAGAATCCTGGTAGATCCACCTACGAGCACAATTTCGTGAATGTTGTTCTTGTCTATCTTAGCATCCGTCAAACACAGCTCAACAGGTTCCATACATTTCTTGAACAAATCCATGTTCAACTCTTCGAATTGAGCACGAGTAATAGATGCATGAAAATCAACACCTTCATACAATGAATCAATCTCAATAATTGTTTGGGTAGTGGACGACAGATTTCTCTTTGCCCTCTCACAAGATGTTCTCAGCTTCCCAAGAGCCTTTGGATTTCCACTGATGTCCTTGTTGTGCTTCTTTTTAAACTCTTGAACAAAGTGATCGACCATTCTGTTATTGAAATCCTCTCCTCCCAGATGGGTATCTCCAGCTGTGGCCTTGACTTCAAAGATACCCTCTTTGATGTTGAGTATCGAAACATCAAAAGTACCACCACCAAGATCAAAGATAAGAACGTTCTCTCCAACAACAATGGTCGCCTCTGGATTCTTAATAGTGGTATCCTTCTTATCAAGACCGTAAGCAATTCCTGCCGCTGTTGGTTCATTGATGATTCGCAGTACATTAAGGCCAGCAATTATACCAGCATCTTTAGTAGCTTGACGCTGCGAATCATTAAAGTAGGCCGGGACTGTGATAACAGCATCCTTAACAGTTGAGCCAAGATAAGCTTCCGCTGTTTCTCTCATCTTAGTAAGAACCATGGATGAAATCTCCTCAGCTGATAACGTTTTATCCTTACCCTTGTACTTGACTTGAATCATTGGTCTGTTGTCTGCTCCACCAACCACTTTGAAAGGCCATAGTTTGATATCACTCTGAACAGAGGTATCATTGATTTTTCTACCTATTAAACGTTTCGCATCTACATAGAAAATTAAACAAACTCAGAAAATTGTATCTGAGATGGAGAACTCATGGTTTTTACAAAAAGGAAGATCGGGGGAGTGCATAAGGATTAGTCAGGTTGGGACTTGATGGGATAATGCCTGCCTAGTCCACAAGGATTATCTCTTTAAGTGGTTTATTTGATGTAACTGCACTGTTTCCGAATTACTACTTCCCTCAAGGTCAAGACTCAAATCTTAACGTTCATGATTCATAATACAAATACGATTAACCTAAAAAAAAATAACAAAAATGATCATGAAAATCTTACCGAAAACAGTGTTAATAGGGTTCATAGTAACTTGATTCTTTGCAGCATCACCGACGAAACGGTGAGTATCAGTAAAACCAACATAAGAAGGAGTAGTTCTATTTCCTTGATCATTAGGGATAATCTCAACACGACCATCTTGCCATACACCAACACATGAATATGTTGTTCCTAAATCAATCCCTATCGCTCTGCCTGCTGATCCAACCATTGTAAAAGAAAGCTGATCTTAACTTCGTTTCCGAATCTATGCGTATACACCACTCGGATCTAAAAAGTTTAAGTGACGAGAGAGAGTGGAGTGAAGGAAAAATAGGGTTTTACAATTTACGTAGAACAGTTGTGGTGTGGTGTATATATTTATAGATAAGAGATGGCTACGAAAAACGAAGATTTTCCGGAAGCGGGAAAACCTATCAAGGTGACGTGGGACGTTATGAGCGTAAATAACGGGATAATAGAAGTCCGATAAAGGATAAAACTTCTCAGTCTCCTCTTTTCATGGAGAAATTTTCAGATAGATGCGTACGCCGAAAATTCGAGTCGACATCATGACTACATGAGCATTATTCGGTTTAGTAAAGTTTGAATTCCGTCAGGTGGTCGTGATTCAAGCCAGCACACTACTAAATTAGGTATAAGCAACTGGTGCATCTTTTGAAGATTCAATTCACTTGGATTTGGACGTGACATGCTATCCAGTTTTGTGAGCACAAGACCCCTAGCAACCTAATTGGCATACTTTTTATTTTACTGTTTGGATTGGATTTCAAGGTACAAGAGTGAGCTGTAATATGACTTTACCGTTTGTTTTGAATTTGATTACCCCATTTGTGTTATTCTGCTTTAGGTGTGACCTAGGCTGTTCTCTTAAGCTTTACCATTTTGAGCTTTCATCCAAATTGAATGCGATAAAGCTCATTTTACAGAATACACTCATGAGAGACTAGCTAGTAAATCAAATTTTCTCTGGGCTCTACAGTTTGGTGAATCTCTGTATAGATATAGGACAGCACCACTAAAAATTTTGTTTGAAGCTGAGTATATTTTCTCGAACAACAACATATCAGAAAAACTTACAAATTCTCAACAATTGGGACAGTAGGCCATTCCTACTACTTCCATCATTTTCATAGAAATATATTGTGGTATCATAAATGTTCAAAGTCAAATTTATTGTATTGTCTATATCTCTTTTCTGGTGACTGATGTCGATTGTAAGCTGAAGACGCTTGGATCATGGATGGTAATCAGCTAAGTGGCAATAAGTGTGCAAGAGTACTCAATCAAGTGATTCGTGGAGTTCCATTTGTATTCAAGTTAACAATATTCAGTACGTACAATTAGCTAGCAGCTAGCTAGCTAAGTAGGTGAAACATTAAGATGTTTGTTTATATTGGTCGCAGTCCATCAATGCATCACATGCACTAAGCCTAGAATTACTTGACTGGATGATATTTTTGAAAACTCAATTCAGTTGTGATGTGACATAACATGCAATCCAAGACCTCCTACCTGACTGGCATGCGCATTGGATATAAATTAATTCCCTCAAATAATAGTTTTACCCTTTAGATATATGAGTCGTCATTTTTTATGAGTAAGTAATTAACATCCATTTTGTGTTTAATTTGCTTTTGGTGTGACCTTAGCTGGCCTCTTAAGCTTTTCCATTTTGAGCTTTCATCCAAAACTGATCACTAAAACAAAGTTGATTTTACAAAATCAAAAACAAAGACTAGAAAACAAAATTTCCTCTGGTCTCTGTGGAGAATCTCTGTATGTATTTTGGTATTCTCATAGATAGGACAGCACCATTAAAATTTCTGTTTGAAGCTGAACATATTTTCTTGAACAACAACATATCAAAACAATTCATACAACTGATAAACAAATCAAGTATAAGAAATGGATGGGTTTTACTCATAATTAAAGATAGGGATGATACAGATTGATCATTGATGATTGATTACATTGTGATATCCATATTATATAAGCTCCAGATCATCATAATATCAATCTCATAACAACCTCAAACCCCTAGAACTAAATTTCTAAGGACATAAACCCTAAAATAAAAAAGATAAATATCAAAGAACAACAGCGCGCAGCAGCAAACTTAATTAAAATAGTCCAAAGACTTGGCAACCTTCCATTTCCATTGACATTAGATTAGATTAGACAGCAGCAGAAACATCAGCAGGTTTGATTTTGGATATGAACATCCTTTGGATACCCTCTGAAAGTTTGAGCGTAGGATCAAGTTTAACTCCTAAGGAACTTAGGGTTCATCTCGATACAAATCTTTTTGATGTCATCCTCCTTATCATCAAAACGAGCAGCTGTTTCCTTGTTGACTCCTGTCACTTCAATGTTTATAAACTTACCATCCATGATGGTCATAACTTGATCACCTAAGCCATCCAAATCAATTGTCAAATAAGAAGATTTTCATGTTCAACGACATTCCATACAGATGTAATCTTCCACAAGTTCTCGGATGGATTAAGATAGTAATTTTCAGGGGTTCCCGCTTCTATTGCTGAATGAAACACAAAGAATCCATGCTAAAAAATCTACAAACTCCTTAAATAAACATAGCAGAAAGATAAAAGAATAGATTTCAGAGTCTAAAGGTATACCTGATTTCTTGAACAGGTGGATTTTTGAAGAAGAAGCCATTAATAACAGTGTAGAAACTACTATGAAACCCAAAATTTGTTTTTGTTTTCCTGTGTTTGTGCGAGGAGATTATATTGTAGTGTGTAGTTATTACAGAATTTATATAAGCATGATGTTGGAATCGGTGGAGATTATTCTGGGTGTATATTCAGTGTATGTAGCAGTAGGATTTGTCAAGTACTCCGGTTCTCATCCCTCGACACGTTTAGCTCTACACAATGGTAACATTAGCTCTACACGATTTGCTGACCTTAGAATATTCAGTGGCCAAAGCCATCCAACAAAGCAAAGAAGAAATCTTGGCTATTTCCTAGCTAGCCGGGTGAAATTTCAAAATGTTTATTTGAATGCACTAAAGCCTAGAATTACGTTTGACTAACTTGTGGATTTTTTTTTTTGAAGACTCCATTCACTGATCAGTCAAGTAACATGATGTTTTGGGTTCCAAAATTTTGAATTTGATTACCCAAAATGTGTTATTCTGCTTTAGGTGTGTGACCTTAGCTGGTCTTTGAAGCTCTAACCATTTTGAGCTTTCATAATCAGGGCTAGAAAGTTGATTTTTGCAGAATAAAAAAACTGAGACTAGAAAACAAAACTTTCTCTGCTGGTCTCTACACTGTGGCGAATCTATGTACGAAATACTCTGGTATTTTGTGAAGATGTACGTATTTTCTTGAACAACAACATATGAACAGAGGTGGTTCATTTTAATCAAATTTGTATAGGGTGAGTAAAATTCAAGACGAGGCTAGAATTCCTGAGACAAAAAAGTAAATGTATTTTGAGTTTCAAATTGTACTTCACAATTGAAACAATTATTTTATTTTCATCTTTCTTCCATGTAGCTTCAATGAAATACGGTTTTGTAACAAACTAATTAGTAGAAGTGGATTTTGTCGACGAATTAAGTGGTCTAAGACATGAGTTGTTGACCTTACAACTGAGAGGGTTGGGAATCAGCCTCGTTGAACTATTTCCCAATTGATTAGAGAGGAGGATGTCTTGTAAGTAGTAATTGCAGATGGTGTTGGCGGGATGGGCTGTCCTAGCTTAGACTTTGTCAAGATAAAAACTCTATCACACAATAAGTGGTACCGAAACATAATTACAAGTTACCTTAAGACCCCAAGAGATGCATGCACCTTTCTGTAACCAGAAAACTTTGCAACACAGATTTCGTCAGACACCAAGAGATGCACTCAAGAAACATCATTTCATATTTCAAGCAAACATCATTTCATCATTTCGTCAGACACCAAGAGTCGAATACCTTGTTACTAGGTCTATTAACAAAATTAAGAGATATTACAATGCAAAAAAAAGAGTAATCTAGCTTTGATTTAGTAATTTGTTTTTACACATAACATTATCGGTTCCATGAACTGAAAAGCGCTTGGTTTTTCTCCATGTACACCTATTTAAACAACCTGAAGGGTTACTACACCAAAATACCACTTCCTAAATTAGAGAATATGAATACACATCCAAAGTACTATTTAGTATACTAACCAATTTTTCGATACACATGTGTACAAAATTAGAGGAGATGCAACATTGAGATGCCTAGTCAAAAAATTGAAGGCCACTTACACAACAATATATGATCACTTGGCAGTTTGATCTTCATGGCTGGAAGGAAAAAAGGATCTTGTCCTTTTTGGAAGATATTGAGTAGCTTCTAGCTAGCCTCTTGCAGTCTTCAACACCTTTAGAATCGAATCTCTCCAAGTCTTTCACTGGTTTCTTTATGTCACCTTTGCAGTCCCCATCCATTAAAAACTTAGCCAAAGTAGTAGCCCTGTGAAGAAAAATATATCAATAAGGTCAGAAATGTGTGAATGACAAACCATTTCCTCTTTGTTCATTGTTCGTCGGCATAACTATGAACACTTTTCGGGCTTGGTTTCCTGCCCTGTGCAGCAACAAGCATAAACATTCTGTTGCTCCTACCGTTCAACTAACAACCTGGCATGTGAGAAATGAACAAATCTATGCTCTTGTCAGACATTTTGAATCTTTGATTAATTGATTCCAATGTGTAGAAGTAAGTCTTCAGGCATTGTGATATGCAACTAATCTTGCTATAACTACTGCCGAAATCAGAGGATACTTATCTAAGGTAAAGCCAAATATTAAACGAATTGCGCCATTTATATGATATGGCTAATTAAGATACTAAAAGAACAATCAATGAATTCGGCGACACAAAATGAATAGAGTCCATGCAGTAGCAATTAAACATAGACAGTATAAAAATGTAAACCAAGAAGCTGTCAAATTTAAGCAGTATTGAAAAGGGAACGTATAGGAACTGGAAATACAGTAATTTAATCTAGTTGGAAATGAGGAAAGAGCATAGAGAATCATTCACATACCTGAGGGCATCGCTGTAATGCAACAACCCCTTGCTTGATATTTCGACTTCAGCTATATGCTGTCGATAGAGAGCACAAACAGCTTTCATACACAGCTCAGGATCCTCTTCAAATGAAGAAATCATATCAGCCTCAAACTTCCATTTTATTTCTTGATCTTCGTTCATATTCCTATATTTCATCGCCAGCATGTCCATAAGAGAACCAAGAGAAGTTTCTGTATCAGTAGAACTATCAGAATCTTCAGATTCGCCTAGATTTGCACCACTGTCGTCATCTGAGACCAAGTTCACAAAAGAAGGATTCTTACTCATATCTAAATGATCTTGAGATGATGATCCATGTTGAGATTGAGATGGTCTCTCCCCAGAACAATCCCAACCCTTCCCTTCTTCAACATTTTCATACATATTCAGCACCTCCTCTTTGGTTTTCAACTCATACACATGAGAATACTCCTTCCCTCCACACCTGGTTTCATCTCTTCCCTTTTCACCACTTTGAGTAACATTATTTTGCAAACCCCGTTCTTCGGACTCTCTCATTTCAGATTCGCCCAATTCTACACTTCTCAATAGTGAACTTTCATTTCCACTCCTCAGGGCTAGGCTCTCCAAATTAGAAACGACAGATCTCATTGTTGAATTTTCACTTTCCACCCTCAGAACTCGACTCTCCAAATCGGAAAACATCTTCCTCCGACATTGAGTTGCATTCTCTGAGGTGGGTTCAATCTCCTCTGTAGCAGCAGGCTTTCTATTTTGTACGAACTCCGCTAATTGACCCTGGAGTTTAGTGCACTCGATTTTCTTCTTTTCAAGCTCCACTTTCCTCTTCTCAAGTTCCAGAGACAATTCAAAACACTTAGTCTTATAATGCACAAGAGTACTCTTTGATGGCGGTAGTACCATCTCCAAGAATTGTATCAGCAACTGGATTGAGAAAATTCCCAATTAGTTAGTCAAAGCAATGCAATGATTCCTCTGAGAGACTTAACAGATGAAACTATGAAAAATTTTCAATTATCACATTTTTAAACATTTAAGCAAATGAAATGAACGAAGATATAATAGAATTACTCACAGGTAGGTGGTTGAATACCTCCTGTCACATCAATGGACCGGTTATCTTCTTCCTTCGTCACTTTCCTCGTCCGTTTTGATCCCCTACATTCAATAGGACCAGTAGCAGTACTACACCCTGCACTTCTCTTCTTAAGATCGGACTCTCACAAAGTTTAGACTTGGGAACACTATTTTCATCTTCACCAAGACCCATCCTAAAATTCTTGCATCTCCATCCATGCCCATTAGTTTCAGAACAACGTTGTTCATCTGGAAGCAGCTTCTTCTTCTCCATCTCCCAATTCTTGTAATGTTTTTCACAATAATGCAATTCATTATCGGCACTAGCACTCTTGCATCTCCATCTATTAATTTTTCTGCTGCAAATCTCTTCTTCTTCTTCACTACCAGTGCCAGCCGCCTTCTTGGTGGTCGCCATTACAACAACAAAAAGATATCTGATGTTGCCCTAGAATCTACAAAGTACAAACACTTATAAAGCCCCCTTCAAGTACTGATTGGTAGGTGGTGTTTTGTCTGTTATACCCTTACAATTATTTCCTTGCTTTATAGTCTGTAATTTTTATTATTATTATTGTGTACAAGTTGTAAATATTTTTCCATCTTCTAAAATCTCCTCCATTTCAAAAATCAATTTTTTCCTAGAATTTGAAATCCAATCACAATTCTCTCTAAGTGAAGAAGAAGATCTATAAGATTCATGAAGCCTCTCCTGCACTTTAATAGGTGAGGTTTCCTTACTTTTGCCTATTATACCCTTACAATTATTGTCGGACTGCCTTAGAGTAGTCAAGTAATTGCTTGACTACTCTCAGGCATAGAAACCGTAACCCATGAATTCAACTAATTGCTTCAATTGAGAATAGAAAATGGGTAAAGTGCTGCTCCGTCTTTTGATATGGTGGTGGTGGTGGCTCAAAAAGGGGAAATAATCAAGTGACCAATAATGTGGTGGGTTGTCTCAGTTTCACCTTTTGTCATCGAACCAGATGACTCAATCACACAAGAAGTGATAATGCAAAACTAAACCTATAAGATGCTTCAGTGAAAACCTAAATCGGAACTGGAAGCTTGCAAACAAGATTTGAACCACTGATGATGTAGTATTACAAATTGGACCACGAGCTCTCAAAACTTGAAGGACTAATTTCGAAACACCGAATCCAAGCATTTGAACAAGAGGATCAATTGCTGAAATGCCATTTGACTTTGACAAGAATCAAAGAACCTCATACAAGAAGAGCTTTTAATGAAAGATCACAAATAGGGAGTAATTTGTCAGGTAAACTTGCACCGTAGATGAGTTGCAAGATCACAAAGTAATTTTCGAATTCAACAATTGGAATTTGTCTACGGTTTCTTGGATACTAGATGCAAAGGGCTTTTACTTTTTACTAGGCTAAAAGTTTTCTTCTGCCGCCGTCAGTGAACCTCTAGATGCAAAGGTCTGAGAAGCGAGAACTGATAAATTTGAACAAATTGAAAGGTGTTATATAAATACAATAAGACTTGCAAATTTATCAATTTCCATGAAAATGAAGTACTCAACAGATATATCAAAGCAATCAGAGAGCTCAAATAAACAGGATATGATTTAAGAACTTATCTAAAATTAATCCTAAAAACCTTTGCATCTAGAGAGGAGGAGGTCTAGTAGTTGCAGGTGTCAGATGGGGCTGGCAGGCTGGGCTGTCTTAGCTTTGCCTTTGTCAAAATAAAAATTTATTTCAAACTTAATGGCTAATGCCTAAAGAAAAAGCAATCACACAGGAAGTGGTACTGAAACATAATTACAAGTTCCCATAGACCCCAAGTGATGCAAATTTCTGTAACCAGAAAAATTTGCAATACAGATTTGTCAGACCCGAAAGACGAACTCATGAGACTAGTTTAATTTTTCATGCGAACTTTGCAACAACAGTAAGCTACCCTGTTCAGTCATAAGATTTTACACATAACATTATCAGTTACCAGGGCTAAACAAGGGTTGGTTTTCTATAAGTACAACCTGAACTGTGACTACCATAATATCAGTTACTAAATTGGAGACTCAATACATAACTAGTGAGTGAATATTGACTAGTCTTCCATTTCATGTGTACAAAATCAGGGGAGGCAAGGTTAAAAGGAGATGCAAGATTGCAATGCCTACTCCAAAAAGTGAAGGCCACTTACACAAATCCATCACTTAGCAGTTTGATTTCCAAGGCAGGAAGTTGAAGCTTGAAGGAAAAAAGGATCTTTCCCATTTTGGTGGATATCGAATAATCGCATGGAGTATCTTTTAGCCAGCCTCTTGCAGTTGACGATCGCTTCAGAATCGAATTTCTCCAACTCGTTAACAGACTTTTTTACGTCGCCATTAGAAATTTAGCCAAAGTAGAACACCTGTTAAGAGATAATGTCAATCTATGCTAAAAGTGTATGAAAATGGAAAACCAAGAAAACATACTACTGTTGATTCTACTCATTTCCATTTTGTACTTGAAATAACTATGAACATTTTGCTGGCTGGCATTCCTGCCCTGTGCACCTGCAGTCACGAGCAAGAAAATAGCTTTCTCTCTCGCCATTCACATGACAACTACCGAAGGCAGCAAACATTTTATCAGACAATCATGGAAAATTCGACCACTAAACTTTCGTTTGCCACCCAGCTCTGATGATAATCAATATACAAAGTCCACAGTCAGTGCAGCTACAGAAATTTCATATTGATGAGTGAGGTAATGTCCACCGCAATTGATCATCTTGTTGGCGCAATGCGAAAATGTGATGGGTTTATGGAAATGAAATTAGGGAAAGAGATGTTGGTTAATTGAAAAGTGAGGCTTATATTAATTTGGAAATGAAAATATTACAAAGGGAATTTTTAGTGTAGCACTTTGACTCACGATGTTTATAAACACTTTGGCTCTTACTATTTTAGCTCTCACTCTCACTCACTCTCAACTCAATTGAGTTTTTATTATAATTACAAGTGAACCCATCGTCGCCTATTTATAGGCTTTGTGCACCGACCAACAGAAAAATCTGGAAATGAAACTTTCTGGACAACATTTGCCGACCTAAGACTAGTTTAGAACATAACTTTCTAGACCATGACCGAATGACCTAGAGACATAAAACACTCTAGAGTCTATGACTGACTTCGTAACTAGGAGAATGAGAAGAGTCTAGATATCTCTAGACTGGGCCGATCCATGGTAAGCCCATGGGAAGTTTATAGTTAGCTATCTAGATAATTCTAGATTTACCCATCACAATTAACAAATATTTTTAACACCCCCTCTTAATTGTGTTGTTGAGCTTATCTCTAAAATGATTGAATTTATCCACCGTGACTGATTTTGTGAAAATGTCCGCATTTTGTTCTTGTGTCGGACAAAATTGGAGCTCGATTTCCTTGTTCTCTACTAACTCTCTGATGAAGTGATGTCGTAGCTCTATATGTTTCGTCCATCCGTGGAACACTGGATTTTTTGTCATTGCAATTGTAGACATATTGTCACAGTAGATAGTTGTTGGTTCTTTTTGCTTTTGTTGTAGGTCGGTCATTATTCTTCTTAACCACACTGCTTCACATGCTACACTTGTTGATGCTATGTACTCTGCTTCGGATGACGATAATTCCACTGTGCTTTGCTTTTTAGAACTCCAAGAGATAACTTTTGTGCCCATACAGAAAACATAGCCTGATGTGCTCTTTCGGTCTTCAATAGAACCTTCCCAATCGCTATCTGTGAAGCCAATTAAATCATTATCTTTTTCTCTTGTATACTTGATGCCAAAATCCTTTGTTCCCTTGATGTATCGGAGAATTCTCTTTGCGGCTGCATAGTGTAACTTGCTTGGCTCGCTCATAAACCGTGAAACAATGTTGGTTGCATTGACGATGTCTGGCCTTGTATTCGTTAAGTATATCAGTGAGCCGATTAGACTTCTGAATAAGGTTGGATCTAGTTTTGGCGCTCCATCATTTTTTACCAACTTCTCATTAGTACCCATTGGAGTTGCAATTGGTTTGCAATCCATCAAGTTGAACCTTTTCAGTAAGTCTTCTGCATATTTTTCTTGAGAAATGAATATTTCTTCAGGAGATTGTTTTACTTGAATCCCAAGAAATATCGCATAAGTCCTAAGTTTGTCATCTCATATTCTTTCATCATTTCCTTCTTAAATTTTTCTGCCATCTCTTGTTTTGTGCTGGCGTAAATTAAATCATCAACGTAGAGACAGACAATTAGGAAATCCGTACCTTGTTTTCTGATGTAGAGGGATGGCTCACTTGAACTTTTCTCCAATCCATTATCTCGGAAATACTTGTCGATTTTTCTGTTCCATGCACGCGGTGCTTGCTTCAGGCCGTATAATGCTTTGCGAAGACGATATACCATTTTTTCTTTTCCTTTTCGGATATATCCTTGAGGTTGTTCAACGTACACCTCTTCTTCAAGTTCTCCGTTTAGGAACGCCGACTTTACGTCCAATTGGTATACTTTCATTTTGAGTTGAGCTGCTAGGGATAACACCATCCGGATTGTTTCCATGCGAGCGACTGGGGCGAATGTCTCGTTGTAGTCAATTCCTGGTTGCTGGGAATATGCTTTTGCAACTAGCCTTGCTTTGTACTTTTGAATTGACCTATCTTCATTATATTTTGTCTTGTAGACCCATTTCAGACCAATTATTTATTTGTCAATTGGATGATTAACAAGCTCCAATGTCTTATTCTTCTCGATTACTCGCATTTCTTCGTCCACGGCGTTTCTCCATATTTCTTGTTTTGCCGCATCCTCATATCTTTGAGGCTCTAGTGCTATAAATGCACAATTAGATATTTCATAAATATCTCTTAGGGAACGCACCTTTCTAGGTGGGGCACTTGCTTCCGATGAACTTGGACTTTGTTGTGTTGGACTAGGAGACCTCGGGCTTGCTGGTGGAGTACTTTCTTCCTGATGTGGCTGATCTGGCTCGTCTTCAATGAGTAGTGGTAACTCGTGGTTGTCTAGTTCATCATTGCAGTCCCATGATTTGAATTCATCAAAGATAACATCTCTTGAAATTACCAGTTCCTTTGTATCTGGCTTTATAAGTCTATAGGCTTTAGACTCTTCGCTGTATCCGATGAATATAAGCTTTTCTCCTTTTTCATCGAACTTTTCTCTATGTTGGGATGGAATATGTGAGTATGCTACGCAACCAAAAATTCTGAAAGAAGTTACCTCGGGTTTTTTCTTATGCCAAACTTCATATGGAGTCTTGTTGAGAACTGCCTTTGTTGGAGAACGGTTAAGGATGTAAACCGCCGTGTTGACTGCTTCTGCCCAGTAGCTATTGGGTAGCTTCCTTTCTTTTAGCATACTCCGATCCATTTCCATGATCGTACGATTTTTCCTTTCTGCGACACCGTTTTGTTGTGGAGTGTATCGGACAGTGAGCTCCTTTTTAATTCCATTTTCTTTGCAGTAGTTGATAAACTCTTTTGAAGTAAATTCTCCACCACGGTCTATACGGAATACTTTCAATTGATGGCCACTTTGCTTCTCTACCAGCGCCTTGAATTCTAGGAATTTAGTGAATGCTTCGGACTTTTGCTCGAGAATGTACACCCACATCATCCTGGTATAATCGTCCACGAATAAGAGAAAATATCTTCTGTTGTTGAGTGAAGTTGTTCTTGTCGGACCGCAGATATCAGCGTGCACCAATTCGAGGGGCCTTCTTGCTCTCCACGATGTCTTCGTAAATGAAAGTCTGTGAAACTTCTCTAGATACAACCTTCACATACTTTATCTCCACCGTCGATATTGGGAATACCAATTACCATGCCTTTTGATTTCAGAACCTTTAAGGATCTGTAGTTGAGATGCCCGTATCTCAAATGCCATAGCTTTCCTTCGTCAATATGGTTTGTACTCATTGCACAATTTTCAATTGATGGCATGGATAAGGGAAAGACAAAATTTCCTGACATTTTTACTTTTGCCACGAATTGCTTATTAATTTTATCATAAATTGTGCATTCTCCGTCTTCGAAATGTAGTGAGTACCCTTTTCTTATAAGTTGTCCAACACTTAATAAATTTTGAGCTAGGCCAGGAACATAAAGAACATCATATATGTATCGAGTTTTACCTGACCTTGTACGTACAGATATGACTCCTCTTCCTTTAACATTCTGGAACTTTCCATCTCCGAGCTTGACCGGTGGAATCTCTTGTTCCTCCAATTTTACGAAATATTGTTTGTTTCCTGTCATATGGCTGCTACATCCGCTGTCGACGTACCATATACCTTGCGCTTCTTGTTGCGATGTGAGGCAGGAATAAAATACTTGATTTTGAGAATCATTTTTCTCGGAATAGTTAGCTTCGTTGAGCCAACAATCTTTTTCCATGTGATTTAATTTATCACACTTGGTGCACTTGTACTTGCAATTTTCAGTTGCATGGCCAAACTTTTTGCAAACATTGCATCGGAGATTTGAGGAGTAATTTTTTTCGTACCTTTTGTTGTTGTTTCTATAAACTCCTTTTCCTCTTCCACGTCCGCGGTAGAAATTTCTGGGTCCTTGAGTTGACGTCGACCCTTTCTCGTACTACGAGTTGGATGACGATCCCCCTCTGGAGCTTTCTTTTCTGGCTTCCATATTTTTCTTTTCACTGAAATTTATTTTTGATTGAAACGCCTGCTCCAACGGTTGCTCAGTGAACCTATTTATCCTTTTCTCGTGCGCCTCGAGTGAACCCATTAATTCGTGTACCGAGAGAGTCGACAAATTTTTGGACTCTTCAATGGCAGAGACGATGTGATCGAATTTGAACGGTAAGCTCCTTAAAATATTTTCTACGACTCTTTTATTTTCTATCGTATCTCCATAACTACTAATTTGATTTACTATACCAGTAACTCTTGAAAAAAAATTCTGGATAGTTTCATTTTCTTTCATAAGTAGATTATCAAAATCTCGCCATAAATTTTGTAGTTTAATGGAGATTACCTTTTCTGATCCTTGGAATGCTACTTTGAGAATATTCCAGGCCTCCTTCGAAGTTTTCGCCACCGAAATTCGAGGAAAAATTGTTTTAGTTACCCCTTGTTGTAGAAATAGTAGTGCTTTAACATCCTTCTTCTTGTTTTCCTTGTACTCCTTTTTCTGTGCATCCGTCCATGACGATAGAGATTCTGCCGTCTCGGGTACCTTATAACCATCTTCTACAAAATCCCATAAGTCTTGTGAAATGAATAATGTTTTCATTTGTAAACTCCAATAATCATAAGTCTCACCATCAAAAATTGGAATTAGACTTTGGGCATAATTGAAACCTTGAATACTTTGGTTAATTGCCATGGGTAGAGTTTTAGGATTACTGGGTTAGGTTTTCTCTGATACCAAATTTGTTGGCGCAATGCGGAAATGTGATGGGTTTATGAAAATAAAATTAGGGAAAGAGATGTTGGTTAATTGAAAAGTGAGGCTTATATTAATTTGGAAATGAAAATATTACAAAGGGAATTTTTAATGTAGCACTTTGACTCACTATGTTTATAAACACTTTGGCTCTTACTATTTTAGCTCTCACTCTCAACTCACTTGAGTTTTTATTATAATTACAAGTGAACCCATCGTCGCCTATTTATAGGCTTTGTGCACCGACCAACAGAAAAATCTGGAAATGAAACTTTCTGGACAACATTTGCCGACCTAAGACTAGTTTAGAACAGAACTTTCTAGACCATGACCGAATGATCTAGAGACATAAAACACTCTAGAGTCTATGACTGACTTCGTAACTAGGAGAATGAGAAGAGTCTAGATATCTCTAGACTGGGCCGATCCAAGGTAAGCCCATGGGAAGTTTATAGTTAGCTATCTAGATAATTCTAGATTTACCCATCACAATTAACAAATATTTTTAACACATCTAATTTATATCTCCACTAAATGTATTGAGACCTGACAACCACGAATTTTCAGCAAAGGTGTTATATTTTGACTGGGAAATGAGAAAAGAGCAAATGTCTGATATAATCATTCCTGTTGAACGCGTTATGATTCCGAAGCATAAAGTTAAAGACTTCGGACATTGTGATATACAAGTCAAAAAACAACTGGAAGAATCAAAGGATTCATTGTAAAGCCAAATATTAAATGGATTGCGCAACTTATTTTATATGGTTAATTAAGATACTCAAAAAACAACCTATTTAATTCCGCAGCTGAAAATGAAAAGAGTCAATGCAGTAGTAATTGGAGACTATCAAAGAACAACCCCCTGGGTGATATTTCGTCTACCGATATTTCCTGTCGATAGAGAGCACAAACAGCTTTCACGCAAAGCTCAGTATCTTTTTTCAAAGGAAGAAAGCATATCAGGCTCAGATTTCTATTTCATTTCTTTGTTATCGTTCTTATCCCTATATTTCATCGCCAGCATGTCCATAAGGCTACCAAGAGAAGTTTCTGAATCACCAGAACTATAAGAATCTTCAGATTCGCTAAAACTTTCTCCACCGTCATACGAGACCAAGTTAGCAAAAGGCTCCGCACTCATTTCAAGATGATCTTGAGATGACGATCCATGTTGAGATGATCTCTTCGACGAACTTCCCCAACCCTTCCCCTCTTCAACGTTTTGACCCTCGCTTGATAAATGTAGAGTTGTAGAAGAAATGTTCATAGCAGAGTATTTGGGAAATTCTGACTCTCTATCATGAAGTTCATTGGCGCCGATGTCATACTTATGAGAATCCTTCCACCCTCCACTGCTGGTTTCAGCATTAAGTTTGCTACTGTTGCTTTCATCTGTTGGCTTTTCACAACTTTGAGTAATGACATTTTGCAAACCTGGCACCTCAGACTCTACCCTTTCAGAATTACGCAATTCTACACATCTCAATGTTGAACTTGACTTTCCACTTCTAAAAACTAGGCTCTCCAAATTCGAAATGCGAGAGTCTCCACATCCTGCCATTGTTGAATTGCCATTTTCCATCCTCGGCACTAAACTCTCCAAATTCGAAATGCGAGAAACTACACATCCCGCAGTTGTTGAGTTTTTATTTTCCATCCTCAGGAGTTGGCTCTCCAACTTCGAAATGCGAGACTCTACACATGCTGCCTTTCTTGAATTTTCGCTTTCGATCCTCAGGACTTGGCTCTCCAAATTCGAAATGCGATCCTCTACACATTCTGCCTTTGTTGAATTTTCATTTTCTTTCCTGTGGACTTGACTCTGCAAATAAGATAAACATTCAGTTGCGTCTGCGGGTGTTCTTTCGGTCTCATCGGTAGCAGCAGTCTTTCTAGTTTCTTCTACATCAGCTAATTTACCCTGGAGTTTAGTGCACTCCACTTTCTTCTTCTCAAGATCCGCATTCATATTCTCAAGCTCCAATGCCTTCTTCTCAAGCTCCATTTTCTTCTTCTCAAGCTCCACGGACAATTCAATACACTTAGTCTTATAATGCTCCAGACTCTCCAATTCAACCACAGAACCTGCCAATGATTCTAGTTCTCCAGACATTCTTTCGGCATATTTCCTCTTCCTCTCATTATCAGAAGAACCACCATCTATAATTGTATCAGCTGGATAGAGAAAATTGCCAATTAGTCTCTGGGGATTTATTCAGTAGGAAGACTTAACGAAACAAACAACAGTAGCAATAACAGCAACACTAAAAATAACTAAAATGAAGAGTTACTCACAATCACAGTTATCATTAGTAGCTGGTTGATTACTTGTTTCATCAACGAACCGGTCACCTTCAGCTACCATCATCTTCCTCCGTTTCGCCGCCCTAGTTTCAACAACAGGTTCCCTAATTCCTCTCAATGATTTTAGTTCTCCAGACTCTTGTGTCTGGTCGACGTCTTTCCTGTTGATCATAAAATTGGCAGAACTACCACCTGCACTTGTATCAGCTGGATCCAAAATTCCAAATTAGTTGGACTTAAATCAAAAGATGAAATTTCTCAATTAGTTATCATAATTCAAAGCAAACAAACCAATAATAAGAAATCACTAAATTAAAGATAGATTGAGAAACTTGTCAATTACTTACAGTCACAGGTATCATCAAGTGAGAGGTCATCTTCCTCCTCCATTACCTTCTTCCTCCTCCGTCTAGATCCCCTAGTTTCTTCACCATCTCCACTTGTCTTATTCTTCTTCTTAAGATTCTTAAAATAGTCTGTAAAATAATTGTAATGTTTTTCACAACGAGTAGTCTTAGGAGCATAATCCTCAGCAGCAGCACTAGCACCATAACCCATCCTAAAATTCTTGCATCTGTATTTATATTTTCCAGTTCCGCTAGTTTTAGAACAACGCTCTTCATCTGGAGGCAGCTGCTGCTGCTGCTTCTTCCTCTCCATATCCAAACCTGGACCAGGACCTGCACCTTCACCATGATCTCCACTTGTCTTCTTCTCTTTAAGATTCTTAAAATACTTTGAAAAATAATAGTAATGTTTCTCACAACGCTTAGTCTTAGGAACAGTATCATCATCAGCAGCAGCACCAAAACCCATCCTAAAATTCTTGCATCTGTATTTGATTCCATTTGCACCACTAGTATGACAACAACGCTCTTCATCTGGAGGCAGCTGCTGCATCTTCTTCTCCTCCATCTCTGAGTCTACAATTTCAAAATAAATCAATTTTGCCCTAGAAATTACTTTTACTGGTTAGGTGAGTTTTTATAATTTTTTCAATTATACCCTCGTAATCAATTATTGCCTTGATTAGTGTGCCATAAGAGGGGCCTTTTGGTCATAAGTTTTTCCTACTGTAAGAAAGTAAAACAGCTGTAAATATTTTCTTCCTATTCTAGAAATGCTGTAAAGTTTTGACCGGTTGACTCAACATATTCATCTTTTCAACTTATTTTACTCGCATATTCCGTTTCAAACGAAATATTATTTTAACTACCATAAAATATTATTTACTATACTGTAACTGGAGAGTCGATACACATTCAATCTACCATTTGGTATATATATTAACCAGTTATGCAAGATTGCAATGCCTAGTAAAAACACTGAAGGCCACTTACACAGCAATCTATCACTTGGCAGTTTATCTCCATGGCTGGCAGTTGTAGTAGGAAGGAAAAAAGGATCTTTTTGTTTCGGCAGCAGAAAGTGAATAGAGTGCATGCAGTAGTAATTCACCTCAAACAGCATAAATATGTAAACAAACCGGCTTTCATATTTTTGGAACATTGAACAAGGAAATGTATTGTAACTACAATAACAGTAACTTCATCCAGTTTTCAAGTATAAGGGAATTGGAATGAGGGAAAAGCGTAGGGAATTAATCCTTCACATACCTGAGCGCGTCGCCGTAGTGGAACAACCCCTTGGTTGATATTTCAACTTCAGCTATATGCTGTCGATAGAGAGCACATACGGCTTTCATACTGAGTTCAGTATCTTCTTCAAACGAGGAAAGCATATCAGCCTCAAACTCCCATTTTATTTCTTGGCCTATATTCCAATTCCAATTATTCACCGCCATCATGTCTTTAAGGTCACTAAGAGGAGCTTTAGAATTAGCAGAAGTAACAGAATCTTCAGACTCGCCAGGACTTTCACCATTGTGGTCATCTGAGACCAAGTTCACATAAGGCTTCTTACTCATTTCCAAATGATTTTGAGATGGTAATCCATGTTGAGATGGCCTCTCCTCCGAACAGCCCCAACCCTTGCCTTGTTCAACATTTTCATACATATTCAGCACCTCCTCTTTGGTTTGCAACTCATACACATGAGAGTACTCCTTCCCTCGGCAACTGGTTTCATCTGTTTGCTTTTCACCACTTTGAGTAACATCATTTTGCAAACTCAGCGCTTCGGGCTCTATCTTTACAGAATCACACAGATCAATACATCTCAACATTGAACCCTTCCTTTCTACTCCTCAGGACTAGACTTTCCAAAATAGAAATGCGAGACTCTACACATCCTTCCCTTGCTAAATTTTCATTTTCCTTCCTCACGTCTAAGCTCTCCAACTTGGGAACGCGAGACTCTACACATCCCCATCATTGTTGAATTTTCATTTATAATCCTCAGGCCTAGGCTCTCCAACTTCGACATGCAGAGAGTCTCTATACATCCCAGCATTGCTGAATTTTCATTTTCAACCTTTAGGACTAGACTCTCCAACTTGGAATTGCTATTTTCCATCCACAGAACTCGACTCTCCAGATTGGAAAACATCTTCCTCCGATGTTCAGTTGCATCCATGGGTGTGGGTTCAGTATAATTTGTAGCAGAAGTCCTTCTAGTTTCTACAACCTCCACTAAGTCACCCTGGAGTTCAGTGCACTCGGATTTCTTCTTCTCAAGTTCCAGAGACAATTCAAAACACTTAGTCTTATAATGCTCCAGGCTCTCCAATTCAACCGCAGGATCTCTAGTTCTTGCGGATGATTCTGGTTCTCCAGAACCTTCCATTCTTTCAGCATATTTCCTCTTCCTCCGACATTTAGCAGTACCACCTTCTTCTACAATTGTATCAGCAGCTGGATTGAAAATTCCCAATTAGTTAGACAAAGCAATGCATTTATTCCTCTGAGGGGCAATGAAATCATGAAATTTCTCAATCATCATATTTTTAACAAAACGAAGAATGACAACAACAGCAGTAACTAGAGATGAAACTATGAAATTTGTTCAATTAGTTATCATAATTATAAACATGTAAGCAAACGAACAACCTAAAATAAAAAAAAAATCACTAAAATGAAGGTATGATAAGAATTACTCACAGGTATCTTCTCTATTTCAGTTTCATCATATTCCTCTGTTTCAAGCCACTATCTCCACTTCTTATTCTTCTTCTATTTTTCTCTGCAAAATAGTAGTAATGTTTTTCACAAAATTTGGTCTTAGGAACAAAACTATTATCACCATCATCAGCTGCACCACCATGACTCAACCTTAAATTCTTGCATCTCCATCCGCCACCACCAGTTAAACAACAAAACCGTTCATCTGAAGGCAACTTACTCTTCTCCTCCATCTCCTTTCTCTTCTTGTAATGTTTTTCACAAAGTTACAGTTCATTATCACCACTGACATTCTTGCATCTCCAATTCGCAGTTTTTCTACTGCAAATCTGATGAACCGAATTCTTCATGTACACATCTCTGCCCAGAAACAGCGAAAAATTGCATCACTTGTCAAACAATCAGAACTGCCAGCTTACGAACAAGAACTGAACCACTAAACGTAGTATAACAAATTGGAACACTAATTCTCAAAACTTGAAGGACTAAATTCGAAACACTAAATCCAAGCATTTGAATAAGATAATATATTTCTGGAATTCCACTTGATTTTGACCAGAACCACATAATGAAACAATCAAAGAACCTCATACAAGAAGAAGTTTTGATGAAATATCACCACTAGGGAGTAATCTTGATCACGCTGTAGGTAAGCTTCCACAACAGACGAGTTGCAAGATTACAAAGTAAGCTCCGAATTCAACAATTGAAATCATGAACTACTGATTTGTCTATGATTTCTCTCATACTAGATGAAAAGGTTTGGAAAGCATGAATTCATAAATCTGAACAAATTAAATGAGACTTGAAGATTTGTCAATTTCCATGAAAATCTAGCACTCAACAGATATCAAAGCAATCAGAATGCTCAAATAAATAGGATATGATATAAATATCTAAAATCAATACTAAAAAACCTTCGCATTTAGAGAGGAGGATGTCTAGTAATTGCAGATGGTGTTGGCAGGCTGGGCTGTCTCAGCTTTGCCTTTGTCAAAATAAAATTTTATTACAAACTAAATCACACAAGAAGTGTTAATAAAACATAACAAGTTACAATAGACCCCAAGAGATGCAACTCTCTGTTACCAGAAAATTTTGCAACACGGATTTCGTCAGACCCCAAAAGATGCACCCATGACACTAGTTTCGATTTTCATGCAAACTTTGCAACAACATTCAACTACCTTGTTATTAGTTATATCAACAAAATTAAGAGACATAACAAAAAGGGTAATCCACCTTTAAATTTCAGTCAAAAGATTTTACTACATAAGTGAGGGTTGCTTTTCTCCATAAACAACTACTAAAACAACCTGAAGTGTGATTACCATAATACCAGTTATTAAATTGGAGATTCAATACATATTATGTCATTTCAATACAGATCCAAACTATCATGTGGTATATTAACCAGTTTCTGATTTCATGTGTACAAAATTAGACGAGGCTAGGTTAAAAGGAGATGCAAGCCTGTAATGCCTACTCAAAAAAGTGAAGGCCACTTACACAACAATATATCAATTAGCGGTTTGATCTCCATGGCTGGCTGTTGTTGCTAGCAGGAAAAGAGGATCATTTCTGGTTTGGTGGATGCTGAATAACTGTTTCGAGTAACTTCTAGCCAGCCTCTTGCAGTCTTCTACTCATTTAGAATCGAATTTCTCCAACTCTTTGACAGACTTCTTAAGGTAACCTTTGCGGGGCCCATCCATTAGAAATTTAGCCAAAGTAGTAGTCCTGTGAAGAAAAGATATCAACAAGGACAAAATTCTATGAAAATAGAAAACCATGAGAGTAATACATGTGGCTCCCATTGTTCAACTAACAACTACAAGTATGAAATTTGTGGAAGCCAGAAAATCTTTTATCTGACAACTACAAAAAATAGACGACTAATTTTTCATGCGTTAACTGAAGCATAGGTAATTGAAATATAGAGTCAGCAGATTGATATTTCCTCTTGACGCTTTTTTTTTTAAAGTATAATGGTAAATCTTCAGGCATTGTGACATGAAACTAATAATGCCTTAACTACTGACAAAATCCGAGGATACTTTGTAAAGCCAAATATTAAACGAATTGCGTCATTATAGGATATGGGCCATATTGCTAATGAAGATACTAAATCAACCAATGAATTCGGAAGCAAAATATGAATAGAGCAGTAGGAATTGAACATAGACAGTATAAAAATGTAAACAAAGAAGCTTTCAAATCTTTGCAACTTTGGACAAGGCAATGTATTGTAACTGCAAAAACAGGAATCTCATCCAGTTTTTAAGTATAGGTGAATTACAAATGAGGGTAAAGTTTGAGAATCCTTCACATACCTGAGCACATCGCTGTAATTGAAAAACAACCCCTTGGTTGATATTTCTACTTCAGCTATATGCTGTCTATAGAGGGCGCATACCGCTTTCATATTCAGCTCAGGATCTTCTTCAAATGAAGAAAGCATATCAGCCTCACACTTCCATTTTAGTTCTTGGTTTTCGTTCCTATTCCTATATTTCGTTTCCAGCATGTCAAGAAGGCCACCAAGAGAAGTTTCTGAATCATCAGAACTATCAGAACCTTCAAATCCATCGAGTCTTTCACCATTGTCGTCATCTGAGACCAAGTTTGCAAAAGGCTTCTTACTCATTTCCAAATGAGCTTGAGATGGTGATCCATGTTGAGATGGTCTCTCCTCCGAACAGCCCCAACCCTTCCCTTCAAAGTTTTCATACATAATCAGCATCCCCTCTTTGGTTTTCAACTCATACAGATGAGAGCACTCCTTCTCTCCACAGCTGGTTTCATCTCTTTGCTTTTCAACACTTTGAGTAACATCATTTTGTAAACCGCGCACTTCAGACTCCATCTTTACAGAATCACGCAAAGATATTGAACTTGCCTTTCCACTACTCAGGACTAAGCTCTCCAACTTTGAAATGTGAGACTCTACGCATTCTGCCTTCGTTGAATTGCGATTTTCCATCCTCGAAATCGACTCTCCGAATCAGAGAACATCTTCCTCCAATATTCAGTTGCATCCGCTAGTGTCCATTCAATCTCCTCTGTCGCAGAAGTCTTTCTAGTTTCTACGACCTCCTCTAATTGACCCTGGAGTTTAGTGCACTCGATGTTCTTCTTCTCAAGCTCCACTTTCTTATTCTCAAGTTGCAGAGACAATTCAAAACATTTAGACTTATAATACTCCAGACTCTCGAATTCAACCACAGCTTCTCCGGACCCTTCAACATTTTTCGTCTTCCTCCTAATGTTGGCAGTAGTACCAAGTTCTATAATTGTATCATCTGGATAGAAAATTTCCAATTAGTTAGGCAAAACAATGCAATGCAATGATTCCTCTGGGGGACTTAACAGATGCAACTATGAAATTTCTCAATTATCAGATTTTAAACTACGAAATTTGTTGAATTAATTTTGCAAAATCAAAGATACAAGAAAGAATTACTCACAGGTATCATCAATTGTAGCCCCTACTAGTTTTTGAATTTCTGTTTCACCATCTTCCTCCGGGGCCTTCTTCCTCCTCCGTTTGGATCCCCTAATTTCTTCTGCAGTACCTTCACCATGATCTCCAGTGCTTGTCTTCTTCTTAAATCGCATCTTCTTCTTATATTCCGTTGATTGATACTTGTAATGTTTTTCACAATATCTACTCTTAGGAACAGTATCATCATCATTAGCAGCAGCACCATGACCCATCCTAAAACTCTTGCACCTCCATCCGCCATTCGAAGCTTGAGAACAACGTTGTTCATCTGGAGGGGTGAATTTCTGCTTCTTCATCTCCATGTTCTTGGTTAGATCTGAACTATGATTGTAATTTATTCTTGAAAAAAATAATTGGAGATTGTTATCACCACTAACATTCTTGCATTTCCAACTTGTAAAAATCTTCTGTTCATCATCACCTGCAGCCTTCTTCTTAGTCTCCATATCAAAAGTCAATTTTGCTCTGGAAATGAAATCAGATCTAACAAATAATTCAAGTTCTACAACATTTATGAAGCTTCAAGTACTTTAGTTATAAGTACTTTGGTAGGTGGGATTTTATTACTTTGTTCTATTATACCCTTAGAGTTTAAGCCAGTTTGGACTGGTATACCAAGAGCCTTTTAGTCATCATAAGTTATTTTTATCACTGTGGAAGCTGTAAAAATCTTTATTTCTACTGTTGTGTTATAGTAAAAAAAAATGGAGAAATATATCCAATGGTTTGCTCTTTGGTGCCACATTTGGAACTTAGGATATGTGGTCCAAGTCAAAGCTATGAGTATAACATTATCAGTTCCATGAGGTAAACAAGGGTTACTTTTCTCCATGTACACCTACTGAAACAACCTGAAGTGTGACTACCATAATATCAGTTACTAAATTGGAGACTCAATACATATTGAGTTAGTCAATACACATCCAATTTACCTTTTGGTTTATTAACCAGACCCCGATTTCATATGTGTGCAAAATTGGAGGAGGCTAGGTTAAAAGGAGATGCAAGATTGTAATGCCTAGTCAAAAAAGTGAAGGCCACTTACACAACAATGTATCACTTGGCAGTTTGATCTCCATGGCTGGCCATTGTAGCTGGAAGGAAAAAAGGATCTTTTCTGTTTTGGTAGATGCTGAATAACTGTTTCGAGTAGCTTCTAGACAGCCTCTTGCAGTCTTCAACTCCTTTAGAATCGAATTTCTCCAACTCTTTTGCAGACTTCTTAAGGTCACCTTGGCAGGCCCCATTCATTAGAAATTTGGCCAAAGTAGTTGCCCTGTTGAGAAAAAATATCAATAAGCACAAAAGTCTATGAAAACAGAAAACCATGAGAGTAATAACTCTGAACAGGCTTGCTTTCCTGTCCTGTGCAGCCACAGACACGAAAATCTATTGCTCCTACCATTCAACTAACAACTACAAGTAGGAAATTTGGGGAAGCGAGAAAATAGACCACTAGTGTTTCTTGTGCGACCCATAGGTAATCGATATATAAAGTCAGCAGATTGCAGGATCATATCTTGTTGTTGTAAATTCTCAATATAATTTGAAATTCATATGGAAGAGTGAGGCAAGTCATATTGCAGGATCATATCTCAACTAACTATATTGAGAATTTACAACCACAAGTTTTCAGTAGAGATAGGATGTTAATATCTTGATTGGCATATGAGAAAAGAACAAATGTATGATATAGCCATTCCTCTTGGCTTGCATTTTGATTCCAAAGTATAAAGGTAAATCTTCAGACATTGCGATATTCAACTAATTATGCTCTACCTACCGACAAAATCAGAGGATACTTTGTAATAAGCCAAATATTAAACGAATTGCGTCATTTTTATGATACGGCTAATTAAGATACTAAAACAATCAATGAATTCCGCAGCAGAATATGAGTAGAGCAGTAGTAATTGAACATAGACAGTATAAAATGTAAACCAAGAAGGTTCAATTTTTTGCAGTATTGAACAAGGCAATTTATTGTAACTGCAAAAACAGTAATTTCACCAGTTCTCAATTATAAGTGAATTGGAAATGAGGGGGAAGGTAGAGAAACCTTCCATACCTGAACACATCGCTGTAATTGTAAAACAACCTGTTGGTTGATATTTCGGCTTCAGCTATATGTTGTCTATAGAGAGCGCATACCGCTTTCATATTGGGCTCAGGATCTAAAGCATATCAGCCTCAAACTTCCATTTTAGTTCTTGCTCTTCCTTCCTATTCCTATCCAGCCTGTCCAGAAGGCCACCAAGAGAAGTTTCTGAATCATCAGAACTATCAGAATCGCCGAGACTTTCACAGCTGTTGTCATCTGAGACCAAGTTCGCAAAATGCTTGTTACTCATTTCCAAATGATCTTGAGATGGTGTCTCCTCTGAACAGCCCCCAGTGTTCCCTTCTTGAAGGTTTCCATACATATTCAGCAACTCCTCTTTGGTTTCTAACTCATACACATCAGAATACTTCTTCCCTCCACAGCTGGTTTCATCTATTTGGTTTTCAACACTTTGAGTAACATCATTTTGCAAACCCCGCGCTTCAGACTCTATATTTACAGAATCAGGCAAATCTACAAATCTCAATATTGAATTTTCCTTTCCACTCCTCATGACTAGGCTCCCTAACTTTGAAATGGGACACTCTACACATTCTTCCCTGTTTTCCGTCCTCAGAAATCGACTCTCCAAATCGAAGAACATCTTCCTCCAGTATTGAGTTGCATCCGCTGGTGTGGGTTCAGTCTCCTTTGTAACAGCAGTCTTTCTAGTTTCTACGACTTCTGCTAACTGACCCTGGAGTTTAGTGCACTCGATTTTCTTCTTCTCAAGCTCTACTTTATTGTTCTCAAGTTGCAGAGACAATTCAAAACATTTAGTCTTATAATGCTCCAGACTCTCGAATTCAACAAAAGGTTCTCTAGTTCTTGTCGATGATTCTGGTTCTCCAGACCCTTCCGTTCTTTCCACATTTTTCGTCTTCCTTCTAATATTGCCACTACCAGCTTCTATAATTGTATCAACTGGATTGAATATTCCCAATTAGTTAGACATTCCAATAATGCAACTATTGAATTTCTCAATTATCATAAACATTTAAGTAAACGAATTGAAAAATAACAACATTTAAGTAATCATAATTTCACAAAAATGAAGATATAAGAAAGAATTACTCACCGGTGTCATTATAACTAGTAGCCCCTAGATTTTGAGTTTCTGTTCCATCATCTACCTTCTTCCTCCTCCGTTTGGATCCGCTGATTTCTTCTGCAGTAGTTTCACCATGATCTCCACTTGTCTTCTTCTTAAATCACATCTTCTTCTTATATTCCGTTGATTGATACTTGTAATGTTTTTCACAGTATCTACTCTTAGGAACAGTATCATCATCCTAAAACTCTTGCACCTCCATCCGCCATTCGAAGCTTGAGAACAACGTTGTTCATCTGGAGGCAGCTTCTCATCCTCCTCATCCTCCATCTTCTTGGTTAGATCTAAATATTGACCGTAATGTTTCTCACAATATTGGAGAATATTATCACCACTAACATTCTTGCAATTCCAACTTTTCCCATTTTTTCTTCTGCAAATCTTCTGTTCATCATCACCACCGGTCTCCATTGCAAAAATAAATTTTTCCCTAGATTTTGAAATGAAATCCTAAGTGAAGAAGAAGATCTACAACATTTATGAAGCCTCAAGTACTTTAGCCACAAGTACTTTGGTAGGTGGGGTTTTACACCTTCTACCTATTATACCCCTTATATTTTGTTTTTTTTAATAAGAAAGAAATTTAATTGATAGACTTTAATGTATGATTACATTTAGTTCTTCTCTAATTAGAGATTTTAACCAAGAAGGGAAATTTTCGCTCCAATGTTGATCAATTCTAGAAGTCCTAGTTCTCTTTGCTAAGCTATTTGCTACCTCATTTGATTCTCTGTGTACAAAACAACATTTTCAATCTTTAAAACCTACTAATAAACTTCTGCAATCTTGAATAATATTATTATTAGTCCATCTGACCTTGCCCACACTTCCATTTATTGCATCAACTACATTTAGACAGTCGCCCTCCAAATGCAGTTTTTCCATAGCAGAAGCTTTTGCCCACTTGATTGCTGTCAGTGCTGCTAAAGCCTCAGTTTCCACCTCATCTTGAGCTAGACCTGAGATTGATTGAGCTCCTCTGCATTGCCCTGTATGAATAAACATTGTCAGTCCTATACCCATATCTTTAGTTTCTTTCATAAAAGCACCATCAAAGTTTATCTTGTGATAGCTAATTTCTGGCAATTGCCAGGGTATCACATTTCTATTATGTCTAACTGTATTACTCCTCCCTGTCATAGGAAGTGAATTCCATTCAGTTAACTCTTTATTGACTTGAGTCACCAATTTGGTTGCCTGCACTGTACCATTATCAAAGACCACATTGCATCTCAGCTTCCAAATCTGCCAGATTGCAAAGCTGATAAATTGAACATAATTATCTTGTTCGGATCTTAAAGCATTAGTGCTTTGAAACCAGCTAGTAATCCACTCCTGCAGATTAGTATTAGCTATATCTCCTGCCATATTAGCATCTAGAGCAAACCATAATCTTTTAGTAACTTCACACTCCACAAACAGATAATTAGCAGTTTCTATCTTGCTGACAAAAGGGACATTCACTAGGAACAGATGGCATGTACCTGCCAATCTTACTGCTCACTGGGACACAGTCATTAAGACATTTCCATAAAAAGTGTCTTACTTTTTGTGGAAGATTAAGCCTCCAAAGGGATTTCCAAGGGAAAGTACTATTACCATACGCATTCATATCATGTAAAATACAGTTATAAGCCGATTTGACAGTAAACTGTCCATTCTGAGTTGGTTTCCCCCCGAGGGTATCTTTACCAAATTGTGAGACTCTTATTTTACAGATATCAGCTACAGTTTCATTATCAAAAAGACAATTCAAGGTGTCTACCTTCCATTCCCCTGTTCCCTGCACAAGTAATTGGTTAACACTTTTCATGCCATTAGAAGCTAAGCTGCTAGGCAGTAAATTTTCCCTATATGGCACCCATTTGTCCTTCCAAATTTCAATATGAGTACCATCCCCTATTTCCCAACAGTAGTGTCTCCTAATCAGATCATAACCCCTACAAATACCTTTCCACACCCAAGAGACAGACTCAGTTCTAACAACATGGAGAGGATTAGAATCATGAAAATACTTATGACACAAAATTTGGACCCATAAAGCATCTGGTTCAGTTAACATCCTCCAAGCCAATTTAGCTAACAAGGCAGTGTTAAGGTATTCTGTTTTCCTAATATTGAGGCCCCCAAGTTCAATGGGCTTAGCAACATTATCCCAACCCAACAAATTTCCTCCCTTAGCATAACCATTCTTGTTCCAAAAGAATTTTCTTTGTATAGAATCTAATTTATTGGTCATTTTTTTTGGCATGGGAAAAACAGATAATTGGTGTGAAGCTAAAGTACCTAGTGTAGACTTTATAAGGACAGTTCTCCCTAGTTGATTTATGTACTTACTCTGCCATGTGTCCAATCTCTTTTCACAAGAATCTCCTAAATGCTTGAAAGATTCCATTTTGTTTTTCTGCAAAAGTAAGGGAACTCCTAGATACTTATCAGCTAATCCTAAGTTTTTAATCTTAAGTATAGAGAGAATCTGATTTTTGTTTCTAGATTCAGTTTTAGGACTAAAAGCTATTCCTGACTTTTCAAAGTTTATAACTCGACCAGAAAACTTACTGAATTTATCAAGCATGGCTTCTAAGTTCCTAGCTTCCTTAACATTGGCCCTGGTAAACACAAGACAATCATCAGCAAAAAAACAAATGGCTAACTGAAGGGCTGGAAGTAGTGACTTTTATACCTTGGATGTCATTTTTCCTCTCTGCATCAATAAGCATTTTAGATAAAACATCCATACATATTAAGAATAAATAAGGAGACAAAGGGTCCCCCTGTCTGAGACCCCTTGTTGGGTAATACACTTCACCAGGACAGCTATTTAACAATATAGAAGTTGAAACTGTAGAAACACATTGCTCAATGAGATTACACCAGTGATCATGGAAACCAAGTTTTTTCAGAATATCAATCAAGAATTTCCACTCTATTCTATCAAAAGCCTTAGACATGTCTAGTTTGATAGCAATAAGACCTGATTTGGTTCTCTTCTTCCTCATAGTGTGAACTAGCTCATGAGTAATAACAATGTTATTTGTTATTTGTCTTGAGGATAGAAAAGATGCTTGATATGGGCTGATGAATTCGTCCATGATAGTTTTGAGTCTACTAGCTAAAAGTTTGGAGATTATCTTATAGCTAACATTACTTAAGTTGATCGGCCTAAAATCTGCAGCAGTCTTAGGAGCATCATTCTTAGGTATAAGGGAAAAAAATTATGGTTCATTTGCTTAAGAATATGCCCAGAATGAAAGAAACTTTTAACCATAGCAATTGTATCAGGTCCAACTGTCTCCCACATTTGTTGATAGAAACCAGGTGGATAACCATCTGGCCCTGGACTAGTCCATGGTTGCATTTGCCACACAATGGACTTAATCTCCTCATCAGTAGGAGGATGAATTAGGAATTCATTTTCCTCAGCAGTAATTCATGGCATAAGAACATCAAGAAAACTATTATCATATGGAGGATTAGAAGTTTTACTCATCTTACTAAAGTGGTCTCTAAGTTCAGTAGCTATCATGCCCTTATCAATTAACCATATTCCAATGTTGCTTTTCAGACAATCTATTTGAGTTCTTTTTTTCCTATATTTTACTTTATCATGAAAGTACTTAGTATTTTTATCATCAAACTTCAGAGTATTCTCCCTAGCCCTTTGCATATAGTAATCTTGTCTCACATTGTACCAATATTTCAAAGACTCTTCTAGTCTATCTTTCAACAAAGAATTATCAGAATCATGCATATTATTGGATATGTCATCTAATTGCCTCTGAATATCATTTATATGGGTTTAAAAATTCCCAAAAGAGTTCATGTTCCATTGCCTTAAAGCTACTTTAACATTATGCGAGCATTTAGAATGTTTATAAGCCTTGGACCCATTTTCACTAGTTTTCCAGTTATCAGATATTAACTCCTTACAGCTAGAGTCATTAAACCATCATCTATTAAACCTTAAAGGTCTCCTAGAATTATTGTTCTCCCTAGAAGTGACAAGGAGTATAGGAACATGATCACTAGCTAGGATAATCAGATGATATATAATATCATTAGCAAAAAAGTCAGACCAAGTTTGGTTAACAAGGGCTCTATCAAGTCTTTCAAGAATTAGTGAATCACCAGACTTATGATTACCCCATGTAAAAGGGTTTCCTATGAAAGATAGGTCAAAAGGTCCTAGATTATCTAGATAATTTTTAACATTATCCAACTGACTTTGAGGAACTAGATTTCCACCAACTTTTTCCTCTTGTCTCATAATAAAATTCAAGTCCCCAAGGACTATCCAGGGATAATCATATCTACTTGCTAGATTGTCCAAATAATCCCATTGTCTATCCCATCCTATATCATCTAAGGCACCATACATGAAATTCAGTAAAGTGTAACCACTTCTGGGATCCATATTCACTAACACAGTAATGAAATTAGTGTTCATATCTACCAAATCAATATGAATCCCATCTTTCCACAAAACAAACAAACCTCCTGAGGCACCTACAGGATTGACATAAAGATAGTTCATATAATTATAGTATTTAGTGAATTTTTCCATTTTCAGGTTCATGGTTTTAGTTTCACTCAAGAAGACAATGTCAGGATCATTAGACCTAATCAATTTTCTAAGATGATTTTTTGTGTGTTTGTTACCAAAACCCTGGACATTCTAGGAAAAGACTTTCATTTTTTGACTCTCTAGGTTAAAATCAGGACAAACCCTAAAATTTAAAACCAAATTAAACACACAATTTTGATCAACCCAAAAATTCCAGCGACAAACAAGAGGAACAAGCAATTGAATTTGGCAGATAGACAGAAAGCTGAAATTTTTAAAAGAAAGGATATTAGTGCAAACTTGTTTTGCAGCGCTCAATCGCATTTCAGTATTGGCTGAGTGATAGGTTTCTTCACTCCTTCCTCCATTTTCAGCATCTGCCATATTCAGGTCTTCCCCATTGTAAGTGAACGCTTGATTGTCCATATGATAAACTTCATCACTCTGAGCAGCTATATTTCCTTCATTCATCTCTAGGTTTCCATCCAGAAGAACATAATTATCTTCTATCGAGTCATCTCTTGACCTTTTATTCTTCCTCGGGTCAGACACATCATCCATACTTCCACCGGATCCACTGGCGGATCCATGAGACCCATCTGCCTCACTTTGTTCCTTTTGCTGCTGCATCATGGCTTCAAGCTTGTGAGCATGTTTAGCCCAATACTCCTCAAACTCTTTCTCAGTCAGTCCATAGATAAAAATATCCCACGCAGTCTCCTCAATAACAAAGCAATGAGGGCATATTTTCTTTGGTTGTTTCTCAAAATGGTATTTCACCCAAACTTTCTGTTTAGCAGCATTGAAAATCCATACTCCTCTTTTTAGCGGTTTACTCAAATCAACCAGCACCTTGACCGTAGCTACTCTCCCTCTGATTGTCACACATTTCTTCCCATCCACCTCCACTTTTTGACCAATGTCCTGGATAATCTTCTCAATAATACCATCATCTATATGTTCCAGCGCAAGATTTCGAAGAACCACAGAAAAGATTTGGTGAGTAAATTTATACTCTTACACTTATCGAGTTATCATAATCTTGTAGCAAAACAAGCATAAAGTTAATAACCCATGGAATTCTCTTCAGGACTTCCTTCTTGTACTCATTAGTTTTGAACTTAAAAACAAACAAGTTGTGTCCCATTGTGCTGACTTCGAATTTCTTATAACTCCTCCAAACTATGTTCACCTCCCTCAGAATATCATCATACTTCACTTCATCTTTGTAGACGACTTTTCCAATCAAAAAGTTATTCCAGTTTGTAGCCACTGCATCGAATTCAGTTTCAGAAATCAAACTGCTCCTTGAGATTCTTAGCTGATTGATGCTAAGATTAGTTTCCTGCACCCTCCTAGATAGAGCTGCCAATTGCAGGTTGTTGGGTTGTGCCATTTTTTTGAGAAGATGTTTACTTTGATTTCTATTATGAGAATTGTTGTGTATGTGATAAGAGAGGTGCTTCTTCTTGATCTTTATATCACCCCAGTTAGTTTTAGGGTTTCTCTGAAAGCATGACCGCCTTCCTAAATTACCCCATATCCCTGATTCTTCATTCCAGTCTGTTCCAGAGAATAGCGGAGAAAATCTTGACTCAAAATAAGGTAACTTCAAATTCAAAAATTTAAACTCCAGAGATTGCGCTCTTTTATGCTGGATAATTCCAATTTTGCCCTTCTGTTCTTTGACTCTGCAATGGTGAAACTTGGATGTTCCTTCTGTATCTTGATCCATTTTCGTGCTGCTACAATTAGTGATAGCAAATCCCACTGATTTTTGTATCATAGCAACGGAAAATACGAAGATAAACGACACCACTGTTATTTTTCGAATACCCTTACATGAAGACCTGAAATTCTTCATGGAAAAAGCTAAAAAACCACTAATCCGAGGAAGATTGAAATTTCCCTATACCACTATTTACAACCACCACTGGAAAACCACTGAAATACAACTTTGAGCCTGCAAAATCAGGAAAAGAGATTAGAAACTCATATCCAATGTAAAGAAACTACTTTCTCTACACATTTAAAACAAAAGATTGAAAACTTTGCTGATATAAAAGAAAACAGAAATCAGGACAGAAAAATATCAAATTTCATGAAGAGACAAGTAATCATAGAACTAGAAAAACTATTTGCAAAGAAGGATTAACATCATTGAACTAATATTTCAAGAGGATTTGAAGACCCGAGTGTAGCAATATATGTCAAAGTACTGGAGTGATGATTATTATACCCCTTATAATTTTGCCCAATTTGGACTGTTATACTAGGGGCCTTTTAGTCATAAGGTTTTTTTTTTATCAATGTAGAAGCTGTAAAAATCTTTTTTTCTACTGCTGTATTACAAAGAAGTAACATATTTGAAATATTTTTTAGTAAAAAAAAACTGCAGAAATTGATCAAAAATCTTTTTTTTGAAGCATGAAATTGTATTTAAGTTACAAAGAAATAACACGAGGGTACATTGTACCCATAGAGTCTGACATTACAATAGGACCAATACACAATGGTGTTTTGTGGTACCAGATTGTTGTGGATAGATTTTCCATTGTGTTGTCATCTGCTGCTTTGTTTGCTAACCCGTCCGCCGCCTGATTTCCTTCCCTGTAATTATGTTTTATGGTGCAATGTAGAATTTGGGCCAATCTAAGATTGATTTCTGCTATCATATTGTTTAAGTACCAAGGTGGTTCGGCTGTCGAGGTTAAAAACCTTAGAAGATTTTCCGAGTCCGTTTCAAATTGCACCTTTGGCCATTCTCGATATGTAGCTGTTCTTGACGCTATGAGCATGGCCCAAGTTTCCGCAGTGAGCGCTGTTGTTATCCCTAGTGGTTGTGCAATTGCTAACATTGTGATAGCATTTTCGTTTCGGCAAATAATTCTCGCTCCTGCCAGTCCCGGATGTCCTTTAGCTGCTCCATCTGTGTTGATTTTGATCCAGTTCGAGTGGGGTTTACTCCATCCTACTAAAATTGTGATTGACTTGGGAAGTTGATGCATAATGTTTGTAGAAGATTGCATTCCTGGTAGTACCGGAGGGAGGTTCTGTTGAGCCCAGGTGTATTCATGTTGTAGGCGGGTATCCATTTGGAGTATGTTTGTTGGGCTTGTTTGCTTTTGCTTGTATACGACGTCATTTCTAGCTAGCCAAAGGGACCAGAAGAGAAAGCAGAATGTGGTGGTGGTTTCGTTATCGATTTTAGCCTGAAGAAGTAGGGATATAGATGTGTGTGGGTTTATTGGTGGGTGATTTGCAGAGTGGATATCCGGGGAAGCAGTAGGTTCCACGAATCCATAGCGAACGGACAATGTAGCAGGATATGCTGTGCAGTTTCAGGATCAGAATTGTATTGGGGGCAAAGATTGGAGTTGGCGAGGCGAATGTGATTGAGTAGTTGGAGGGTTGGTAAACCCCCGTTAAGTGCTTTCCACAGGAAAAGCTGTACTTTTGGTGGACATGGGAGCGTCCATAGGAAGTTGGTTGGAGGGGGTGATGGGTTGTGCTGCAATTGGTCTGAAATGTCTGTTAGGCATTTGTATCCTGAAGTCGTCGTGTATTTTCCTGATTTTGTGAAGGGCCAGATTATTCTATCCAACTGGTTTTCATGTGGAAGGTGAAGGTTGACGATTTTTTGCACTGAGTTTGGTGGGAGTATGCTCAGCTTTTCGTGGTTCCAAGACCGGGTTAATGGGTCAATAATATCAACTACTGATTTTATGGGGTAGCAAAGTGTTGGGTCTGTGTTATTTTCGAACTGAGGGATCCAGTTTGCTTGGATTGGGGTGGTGGAGTCGTTTCCTATCTGGTGAAAGAGATGTTTTTTCATGGTTGGTATGAGGGAAGTCATATTCCTCCATTGGGGGCTTGTGGACGAGGGAGGAGGAGGGATGTTTTGGAGGATTGGTTGATGTTTAAGGTATTTCTCGTTGTACAACGAGGCCACTATAGAGTTTGGTTTCTATGTATGTTCCAGATTCTCTTCATAAGGAGGGCCTTGTTATGCTCTTTGCTGCTTCGATTGTGGGATAATTTTAGCTTGCTTTCCCCGATAATTTCAGGTTCATCGGAGACAAATTCAGGTGATTTAGTAATGTTAACTAACTTGTCATCAATAGATTCAAGATTCATATCAACTTCGCAATTGAAATCTGCAGAACTAAACTGTTTATTCACACAAAGACCAATTTCCGCCTCTACAAGAATCCAACTCTTCCATATCGAATATCCGACTAATTAGTTCTTCTCTTCAAGATACTCTCATTTGGGAATCAACTGAGTCTCTGAAACTAGAACTTGACATACCTAATATTGGATCCATCATAGTATCACTAGGCTTAAAATTCAAGCTACCATAATATAACTTACTACATTGCAAAGTCAATACGCAGCAAATGTACATCAATTTACCGACCCAAAAAAAAAATACACATCCAAAGTATTGTCTGCTATCACATAAAAGTCTATCTATTTCTACTGACCATAATATGCTAGTGCAGTATGTTAATCGGTTTTCCGTTCCATATGTTTAAAAGGAGATGCAAGATTGCAATGTCTAGTGCAAAAAGTTAAGGCCACTTACACAACAATCTGCTATCACTTAGCAGTTTGATCCCCATTGCTGGCAGTTGTAGAAGGTAGGAAAAAAGGATCTTTTCTGTTTTCGTAGATATCAAATAAATAAAGCGAGTATCTTCTAACCAGCTTCTTGCAGTCACCAACCGCTTTAAAATCGAATTTCTCCAATTCTTTCAGAGACTTCTTAAGATCACCTTTGCAGTTGTTGTCCATCAGAAACTTGGCCAAAGTAATACACCTGTTCAGAGAAAATATCAATCCAGGCCAAAAGAGTATGAAAATGAAAAACCAAGAAAAGATACTACTGTTGAATCTTCCCATTTCCTATTTGTATTTGGAAATAATTATAATAAACGTTTTGCTGGCTGGTTTTCTTGCCCTGTGCATGTGCAGCCACAAGCAAGAAAAAAGCTTGCTCCCACTGCTCACGTGACAACTACAGATATGACATCTACCGAAGGCTGCAAACCTTTTATCTGCTAATCATGAAAAATTCGACCACTGCACTTTCTTGTGCCAACTCTATTCATAATCGATATACAAAGTCCACACTCAGCACAGAAATTAAATTTCATATTGATGAGTGAGGTAATGTCGACGCCAATTTCATATTTACAGGATCATCTAATTATGTCTCCACTAACTGCATTGAGAATTTAAAACCACGAGTTTGAATTAGATATAAAATGTGCTATAGATGACTGGGATAATGTATGATCTGTTGTGTTATGAGAAAAGGGACAAGTTAAGTCTTCAGAGTTCAGACGTTGTGATATACAAGTAATAATGCTCTAAGTACCGCTAAAGTGAGGGAATACTTTTCCAAGGTAAAGCCACATAACAGAGAAAATTCGCAGCAGATTATACAAAGAGTCCATGCAGCAAATTGAGCAATTGAACATAGACAGTATATAAATGTAAACCAATAAGCTTAAAGACTGTTGCAACATTGAACAAGCCAATGTATGGTAACTGCAAAAACAGCAATTTCATGCAGTTTTAAGTATAATAGAATTGGAAACGAAAGAAAGGTTTACAGGATTATTAATATACCTGAGTGTGTCACTCTCAATGACCAACCCCTTGGGAGATATTTCATCTTCGGTTATTTTTTGTCGATAGAGAGCACAAACAGCTCTCATACAGAGCTCAGGATCCTCTTCAAATGAAGAAAGCATATCATCCTCTGATTTCCATTTCATTTCGTGTTTGTTCCTATTACAATTTTTCGGCCCCAGCATATCCATTGCGCCAATAGAATCTTCAGATTCGCCAAGACTATCACCACCGTCATCTGAGTCTGAGACCAAGTTCACAAAATTTTCCTTACTCATCTCTAGATGAGCTTGAGATGACGATCCATGTTGAAATGGTCTCCCTTCCGAACAGCCCCAACCATTCCCTTCCTCAATGTTTCCACCCCCGCGTGCTAAATGTAGACTTCCAGAAGAAATGTTCGCAGCAGTGTATTTGGGAAATTCAGACTCTGATTCATGATCAACATACGCATTCAGCACCTTCTCTTCGGTTTTCAATTCATACACACGAGAATCCTTCCTCCCTCCACTGCTGGTTTCAGCATTAGGTTTGCTCATGTTGTCTTTATCTCTTTGGTTTTCACCAGCTTCAGTAATTTCATTCCGCAAACCCCGCACTTCAGACTCAATCTTTTCAGGATTACACAATTCTTCACATCTCACTGTTGAACTTTCCTTTCCATTCCTCCGGACTAGGCTGTCCAAATTAGAAACGCGAGACACTTCACAACGCATGGTTGAATTTCAGCTTCCATCTTCAGGACTAGACTCTCCAAATCGGAACACTTGTTTCTCCAATATTTAACTGCATTCTCATCTTCAGCAGCAGTCTTTTTAGTTTCTAACTCCGCATTCTTCTTCTCAAGCTCCAGTTTCTGCTTCTCAAGTTCCACATTCTTCTTCTCAAGCTCCATTTTCTGCTTCTCAAGTTCCAATGTCAATTCAAAACACTTACTTTTATAATGCTCAAGACTCTCCAATACAACCACAGGTTCCCCAATTTTTGTTAATGATTTTAGGTCTCCAGTCCTTTCCATTTTTTCCACCGTTTTCCGCTTCTCCCCAATTTTGGGAGAACCACCATCTTCTATGATTGTATTAGCTGGATTGAAAATTCCCAATTAGTTAGACAATGCTATGCAACAATTCCTCTGGGGGACTTAACAATGAATTTTCTCAGTTATCATATTTTAAACATGTAAGCAAACGAAATGAACAACAACAACAGCAAGAACCGATGTAAGTAAACTAAACGAACAACAACGTAAGAAGTCATTTATATGAAGATCTAAGAATTACTCACAGGTATCATCACTCGTAGCTGGTTGAATTTCTCCTGTTTCATCCTCTTCCGTTGCCGTCTTCCTCCGTTTCGAGCGCCTAATTTCCACAGGACCAGTAGCAGTACTACAACCTGCATCTGCACCTCCACCACCTCCACTTCTCTTCTTCTTCTTAAGATTCTTTTCATACTCTGCGTAATAATTGTAATGTTTTTCACAATAGTTGGTCTTAGGAACACTAGCATCAGCACCATGACTCATCCTAAAATTCTTGCATCTCCATCCTTTACCAGTTTGACAACAATACTGTTCATCTGGATGCAACTTCTTCGTCCCAACATTGGCAGAACCACATTCCATATCAGCTGGACAGAAAATTCCCAATTAGTTAGACAATGCAATGATTCTTACTCTTCCTTTGGGGGACTTAAATTAACCTTCAAATTTCCAATTAGTTAGAGAATGCAAAGAAACTACGAAATTATGAAAATTCCCTTAAAATTCCCAATTAGTTAGACAATACAATGAAACTATGAAATTTCTCAATCATTTATCATACAATTTAGACATATAAGGAAACAAAAGAAACAAAAACATGAAAAATCACAGAAATTAAAATACATTGAAACAACAAGAGAGAAATGTATAAAAGAATTACTCACTTGTAGGTGGTTGAATTCCTCCTGTTTCATCAAGGGACTGGTCCGTTATCTTCTTCCTTGATTTCGAGACCCTAGTTTTCACACCAGTAGCACTACAACCTTCACCTTCACCATCTCCACTTCTCTTCTTCTTGGTTGGAAGTTTACTCCTGTTTCTACAAAAATCTTCAAAAACTTTGTAATCTTTGTAATGTTTTTCACAAAATCTTAGTTTATTATCACTGCTCGCATTCTTGCATTTCCATTTCCCAAATCTTCTTCTGCAGATCTGTTCATCACCTGCAGCCTTCTTCTTAGTCTTCTTCCTCCCCATACAACAACAGCAAAGCAAAAATCTAATATTTTCTTAGAAATGAAATCAGAACTCTAATCCAAGTGAAGAAGAAGTAGATCTACAACAACATTTATGTCTATCCTCAAGTACAACTCTAGTAGGTGAGGTTTTCCTTTCTCTGTCTATTATACCCTTAAAAATTTTCCCTGTTGTGAAACTCGTAGGAGGGGCTTTTTAGTCATAAGATTTTTTTTACTGTAAAAGCTGTAGTAATCTATGTTTTTACAGCTGTCCGGTCCTGTAATGAAGTAAAATCTACCATACACGACTGGCTATGGGGAAATGGGGTTGAATGACCTCTCATTGATGGGTCACGTCAAACTCTCAAATAGACGTCCTGCAAATAAAGGGCACACCACAATCAGAGAGAAGGAAGTTTGTAGAGGTTGACCACTCAGGACTCGACCTTGGCTTAAAGTCAGCTGGAAATTTTGACTTTGAGCTTCAGGTCAGCTCACTATTAAATGTAGTATCATTTATGTCCAAAATCTTTCGTCTGCCATATCTATGTCAATGAAATTTGCCCGTGGCCCATGGGAAATAGTCTCAGCTGGATAATAAGTGCAAATGAGAAAGGAAAGAAATGGTACTCTTATGGAACAAGCACAGCATCCACATTCAAGTAGTACAGAACACTATTGTATACCATGTAACATGCTTCAGTGAAGCCAAACGGTCTGACACCAACAGTGGCTGTGATGATTCTTCACAACCTATAATGCCAGATTCAGAATACCTCCAGCATCACACTGTGTCATCAAAGCACTACAAGAGCAACTGCTGGGACAAAGATAGCCTGTAAACTACTGTGCACACAGTTCGTAGGAAATAAACTTGCAAATGTGGAAATCCTGTAGTTATCATAGTATAACAACACTTGGAAATGCAATTAGCAAACCAGCGAATTCCTCATTTAGTCATGTACACATTTCAACCCAGAAACCGCAAGAAATTGCATTACCTGTCAAACAATCAGAACTGGCAGCTTGCAAACAAGAATTGAACCACTGGTAATGTAGTATTACAAATTGAAACACTAGTTCTAAAAACTTGAAGAACTAATTTGAAAGCACTAAATCAAAGCATTTGAATAAGAGAATCAGTTTCTGAAATTCCACTTGATTTTGAGCAGAACCACATAATGAAAGAATCAAAGAACCTCCTACAAGAAGACCTATTAATGAAAGATCACCATTAGGTAGTAATCCTCATCATGGTGTTGGTAGACTTTCACAGTAGATGATTTGCCTTTCCGGGATACTAGATGCAAAGGTTTGAGAAGCAAGAACTGACAAATCTGAACAAATTGAATTGTGTAACATATATAATAAGACTCAGAACCTTTGCATCTAGAGAGGACAGAGGAGGCAGTCTACTAACTGCAGATGGTTTTGGCAGGCTGGGCTGTCTCAACTTTGCCTTCATCAGAATAAAATTATATTTCAAACTTAACGTCTTACGAAAACTAAACCACACAATAAGTGCTAATGAAACATAAATACAACAAGTTAGGCAGACCCCAAGAGATGCACCTTTCTGTAACCAGAACATTTTGCAAAACAGAATTTGTCAGACCCCAAGAGATGCACTCACAACACTAGATTTCGTTATTCATGCAGACTATAAAACAACAATCAACAACCTTGTTACTAGTTCTATTGAAAAAATTAAGAGACATTGCAATCCAAAAAAATAATTGGGGGTAATCTAGTTTTAATTTCAGCCATAAGATTTTACGCATAACATTATCAGTTCCCTGGGCTAAACAAGGATTGTTTTTTCTCCATGTAGATACTAAAACAACCTGAAGTGTGACAGCCATAATATCACATTGGAGACTCAATACATATTTAGAAAGTCAATACAACCATCTAGTATATTAACCAGTTTTCCATTTCATATGTGTACAAAATTAGAGGAGGTAAAAAGGATATGCAAGTGAAGGCCACTTACACTTATACAACAGTCTATCACTTAGAAGTTTAATCTCCATGGCTGGCAGTTGTAGCTGGACGGAAAAACGGATCTCTTCTGTTTCGGTAGATGTCGAATAAATGCATCGAGTATCTCCTAGCCAGCTTCTTGCAGTCATCAACCGCTTTAGAATCTAATGTCTCCAACTCTGTCACAGACTTCTTGAGGTCACCTTTACAGTCCTCATCCATCAGAAACTTGGCCAAAGTAGTACACCTGTTGAGAGAAAATATCAATCTATGCCAATAGTGTATGAAAACGAAAAACCAAGAAAAGATGATACTGTTGGTTCTTCTCAATTCCAGTTTGTAGTTCTGAATAACTTTAGCCATTTTCCAGGCTGGCTTTCCTGCCCTTTGCACGTGCAGCCACGCGCAAGAAAATTGCTTACTCCCGCTGTTCACATGACAGCTACAGATATAAAATATGGGGAAGGCAGCAAATCCTTAATCTGACAATCATGGAAAAGTCTACCACTAAACTTTCATGTTCCACCCAACTCTGTTGATAGTTGATATACAAAATCCACAGTCAGTGCAGATACCGAATTTTCATGTCAATGCCTGAGGTAGTGTCGACGCCAATCGATACAATTTACAGGATCATCTAATTATATCTCCACTAACTGGATTGAGAATTCACAACCACAAGTTTGCAAAAGAAATAGAATGTGTTATATTTTGACTGGTATATGAGAAAAGTGTAGATTATGATATGGTCATTTCCTTTGATTCCTGAGAATAAAGACAAGTCTTAAGACGTGATGATATACAAGTAATAATGCTCTAAGTACGGCAAAAGTGAGAGCATACTAACAGAGGACTTGCATGATTCGTGTCATATGGCTATTTGCGATGTTAATAAAATGGTCTATAAATTTCCCAGCAGAATATGAAAAGAGTCCATGATGTAGATTGAGCAACATATTGAACATAGACAGTATATAAATGTAAATCAACAATTTACGAAGCCTTGCAACAAAAAAAGTACTTATGTAGTTTTAAGTATAATGGAATAGGAAATGAAGGAAAAGTGTACAGAATTCTTAATTTACCTGAGTGTGTCACTGTGAATGTACAACCCCTTGGGTGATATTTCGTCTTCTGATATTTCCTGTCGATAGAGAGCACACACAGCTTTCACACAGAGCTCAGGATCCTCTTCAAACGAAGAAAGCAATTCAGGCTCAGATTTCCATTTCATTCCTTTCTCGTCATTCACGTTCCTATATTTCATCGCCAACATGTCCATAAGGTCACGATGAGAATTTTTTGAATCAACGGAACCATCAGAATCTTCAGAATTGCCAAGACTTTCACCACCGTCATCTGAAACCGAGTTAGCAAAAGGCTCCTTACTTATATCCAAATGATCTTGAGATGATGATCCATGTTGAGATGGTCTCTCTTCAGAACTGCCAAGACTTTCACCACCGTCGTCTGAAACCGAGTTAGCAAAAGGCTCCTTACTTATATCCAAATGAACTTGAGATGATGATCCATGTTGAGATGGTCTCTCTTCCGAACTGCCCCAACCCTTCCTTTCTTCAACGTTCTCACCCCCACTTGGTAAATGCAGACTTCCAGAAGAAATGTTCATAGCAGAGTATATGGGAAATTCAGACAATGAATCATGACGTTTATTGACGCCAACATCATACGCATTCAGCACATTCTCTTTGGTTTTAAACCCACACACATGAGAATCCTCCATCCCTCCACAGCTTTCACCACTTTGAGTAATTTCATTCTGCAAACCCCGTGCTTCGGCTTCAATCTTTTCAGAATTACACAACTCTTCACATCCAAATATTGAACTTTCATTTCCATTCCTCGGGACTAGGCTCTCCAAATTGGAAAGACGAGACGCTTCACATCTCAATGTTGAATTTTCGATTTCCATCCTCTGGACTAGACTCTCCAAATCAGAACACTTGCTCTTCCAATATTTAACAGCATCCTCATCTTTAGCAGCAGTTTTTCTAATTTCTAACTCCGCATACTTACCCTGGAGTATAGTGCACTCCACATTCTTCTTCTCAACCTCCACTTTCTGCTTCTCAAGCTCTTCTTTCTGCTTCTCAAGCTCCACTTTGTTCTTCTCAAGCTCCAATTCCTTCTTCTCATAGTTACCCTGGAGTTCAGTGCACTCCACATTCTTCTTGTCGAGCTCCAAATTCTTCTTCTCAAGCTCCAGTTTCATCTTTTCAATCTCTACTTTATTCTTCTGAAGCTCCACAGACAATTCAATACACTTAGTTTTATAATGCTCCAGACTCTCCATTTCAATTACAGGTTCCCTAATTCCTGTCAATGAAGTTAGTTCTCCAGACGTCGTCTCGACTTCTTTCCTCGTTGTCCCAATATTGGTAGAACCACCACCTACAATTCCATCAGCTGAATAGAAAATCCCCAATTAGTTAGATATTGCAATGACTCTTACTCCTTTCCGGGGAACAACTCACAAGGGGGTTTAACATATGAAACTACGAAATTTCACAATTACTGAAACATATAAGCAGACCAAACCAAAAGAGGGGAAATCAGTTACTCACAGCTGGTATGATTAGTAGGTGATTGAATTCCGCCTGTCCTGTCATCTTCCTCCGTTAGCTGCTGCTTTTTCGTCCGTTTCAAGCATTTTGAATCCCTAGTTTCAACAACAGGTTCACTAATTCCTGATGATGATTTTAGTTCTCCAGACCTTTCCGTTCTTTCGACTTTCTTCGTCTTTGCCCCAATTTTGGCAGAGCCACCGCCTACAATTCTATCAGCTGGATAGAAAATCCCCAATTAGTTAGACATTGCAGGGATTCTTACTCCTTTCGAGGACTAATTCATAAGGGGTTCAACAGATTAAACTAGGAAATTTCTGAATTATTAAAACATGTAAGCAAAGGAAACCAAAAGGGGAAATGCAAGTTTCGAGTTACTCACAGCTGGTATGATTAGCAGATGGTTGAATTCCTCCTGTCAGGTCATCTTCCTGCTTCCTCCGGAGTTTCAAGCATTTTGAATCCCTAGTTTCTATATCACTGTTACAATCATCAAATTCATCAGCATCATCTCTACTTCTCTTCTTCTTACGCTGCTGCCTCATATTGAAATGTTTTTCACAATATTTATAATTATCGTCTGCGCCAAAACTCTTTATCATTCTGAAATTCTTGCATCTCCATTCTACTCCATCATTCATACAACAACGTTGTTCATCTGGAGGTAGGATTGAACTCCGCTGCTGATTCTTCATTTCCTCCTCCTCCTTGTTGTTTTTGGTTAGATCTAGAGTTTCAGACTCATAAAGATGATGATAACGCTTCTTTATAATTGAAGGGTTGTTTCTGAAGAAATTGATGTGAAGATTGTAATGTTTTTGACAAAATTGTAGATCGTTATCACACCTCACCTTCTTGCATTTGTTTCTTTTGAATCTGCAAAGCTTTTCATCACCAGCGGCCGCCATTTCTGAGTTCTCTTTATCGCACAGAAAGAAATATAATGCCCTAGAAATCTCGAATACAGAATTGGGGAAAAACTTTATGAAGCTTCCTCCAAGTGGGGAAATGGGCTTTCAAAACGTCTACCAGGGTTTTTAGACATGTTTCTTTACAAGCTGTAAGAAAAATTCTACTGCGCTAATTATAATGAGGTAAATCATAACGAGGTAAAAGATAAAAAATTCTCCCGAACACCTTTACCTTTAATTTTGATCAGTAAGGGGAAATCCGGTAAGATGAGTAAATGCTCAAATATAAAAGTTTACCCATCCCGTCTCAAATTGAACCAGAGGCCTAACATAAGATGGTCGGCTCAATTAGTGACAACCGGTGTTAACTAGGTCGAGCGCCGGCTTCAATGAATGTCTCTGACTGAACCGATCGGTCCTTTTCCAGCCGGTAACGACTATTTTTATTCGACAGTCATAATTTCATTTTCTATAAATTCAAATAATTTGAACTTTAAAATCACACCTCCTAACTCCAAAATTCTTATAGTTTAGACTCTTTAACTATTAATTACCAAAAAATGGTACTTCATCACAATACCAAAATATTTCAATAGAAAATGTTTCTCAACAAAAATGTCGCGGTTCGAAATATAGTATTGATGAAGATAAAGCTATTTGCACAGGTTACGTAACATTTATTCATGATTCTATCAATGGTATTCAACAACATCATAATACTCTTTGGGGGAATTTTTTTTAAACGATTTGATCAGGAATCTGGGAATATACCAAAACATAATGCTTCGAGGTTGTCGAGTCGTTTTCATTCAATCATCTAAAGACGTCAACTTATTGGTTGCTTTGATAATGGAAATGGCTCGTCAAACAGGGAGCAGTGAAACTAAAGTCGATTTGGTAAGTCGCATGGTGGAATTGATTTTTAAAACATGTTATCTTTGTTGTTGTTAGAGCATTGCTCGGTCGAACTCGCATGGCGTTGCTATCTCAAGCATGTTTGTCAATGTTAGTGATCAAAACGATACGTCTTGATTTCTATCCTATATAGCTAAAGGTCTCGGACTAGGATAGAAAGTGTAGTTGAGCTCAAGACTCCATGGAAATCATCATACAAGACGAAGGACTACTCAAGGAACTGGTGGATCTTCATCGACTAAAAGGTATGTGGAGACTTGAACTTATCTGTCACTCAAAAGTCTATCTACTACTCTTGAGACAAAAGTCGTTTTTATATATAGACTTTCATTATACACATTTGTTATTTCGAGCCGAGTGTCAGTCGCCTATCTATTTCTCGAAATATGTGTTGGTAAGCTTTCGCTTTAGCCAAATTCATCTTTACCTAGTGACGAATGTCATGTTATTTTTCAATCACTTTGGAAATTGCTCTGACGAAAAATGGTCTGTGAATAACGGCTATATAACATCCTCTGAGAATGTTTCAATGATTGAAATGAGAGTTTAGATTACATAACCATTGGTAGGATATAAGCATTGTTGTGGAAACATATATATGTATAAGTCCTTATTCCTTGAACCAAAGTTTGCGAACTTTGTTGATCAAGAGAAACGGAATGTGGCATGAGCCAATTCTGCGAACTGGCGGAAGTTCTCGACCCGAGAATTTCTGCTGGAGTTTGTGATCTCCTTATGTGAGCTTAAGTCCGTGAACCCAGTCCGCGAACTTGAGCAGGTTATATCTAAAATCGGTTGTTCTTGAACTTATGTTTATATAAACTAAGGAATGCTTTTGGAAACCGTGGCTATAAAGTTCATGAACCGATTCGAGTGAATCAAACCATTTTTGCTTCGATCGTGTCTTGTGTAGTTACATAAGATCTAAGCAATTGAACAACTCTCTAACTAGTTCATTTGAGTCATTTGAACTAGTTATGGTGAAGAAGAATATGGTGGATATGAAAGTGATCATATGGCTAACCATTTGGTTAACTATTGTTGAACCAACAAATGTTAATGTTTGGGAACGTATACATAAACCCAAAATTGGACATTTCATTTGTGTGTAACAAGCTAAGTTTTCGATCCAACGGTTGAGAAATATTAGCTTTAATCTAATCAGGTTTTCATCTAACGGTGAATATTGAATGCTTTGTTACCAAGCTAACATTGATTGCAAACCCTGATTTGAAAGACTATATAAAAGAGAACTCTAGCAACTGGGAAACCTAATCCCCACACCTTACGTGTGATACTAGATGCATAACTAGAGTCGATTCTCCTTTAACCTTTGGTTTCTTCTTCTAAAACCAGGTTAACGACTTAAAGACTTCACTGAGATTGTGAAGCCAGATCGATACTAATTTTCTTATAGTTGTGTGATATGATCTTGCATCTTCTATCGTTACGAGTACAATTGTAATAATTGGCTCGAGATTTATATCTCCGATAGGAAAGATAGAAAAGTAATCACAAACACTTCGGCTCATCGTTTGTGATTCCAAAATATCTTTTTTCACTGCGTCGATTAAGATTATTGTGAGGTGATTGATAATACTAGGCTGTTCTTCGGGAATATAAGTCTGGTTTATCGATTGGTTCATGTTCACCTAGATTTATCTAAAGCCGGAACAAATCTCGTAGGTATATTCGTTGGAGACGGATTTATCTATTACCCTAGACTTTTCTGTGTGATACAGATTTGTTTATTAAAGTCTTCGATTTTGGGTCGTAGTAACTCTTAGTTGTGGGTGAGATCAGCTAATTAAGGGAATCAAGTACGTAGCATCCTGCTGGGATCAGAGACGTAAGAGCATAATTGTACCTTGGATCAGTGTGAGATTGATTGGGGTTCAACTACAGTCCAGACCGAAGTTAGTTTGGAGTAGGCTAGTGTCTATAGCGGCTTAATACAGTGTGTGTTCAATTTGGACTAGGTCCCGGGGTTTTTCTGTATTTGCGGTTTCCTCGTTAAAAAAATTCTGATGTCTGTGTTATTTCTTTTCCGCATTATATTTTGTTATATAATTGAAATATCACAGGTTGTGCGTTGTTCAATCAATTAGAATATCCGACCTTTTGGTTGTTGATTTAAATTGATTGACACTTGGATATTGGTCTTTGGTACCATCCAAGTTATCTCTCTAGTATTTGATAAAGACTCGCAAATTTCTATTTGCTTGAGTATATATCAAATCGAGAGATTGAGATATAAACTCTTTGATATACTTTTTATCTAGATTGAGTCTGACTGTCTAGTTGATTCTCTAGAACGTATATTGGAGTTTGTCCATGCAGAATGCTAAGCGAAATATTGGGTGTGGTTGTTGTACCCCCACTTTTTCAATTGGTATCAGAGCAGGCAAACACGTTTAAGACCTTACAAGTGTGTGTTTGTGGAGATCTGACTCTATGGACAGAGGTGTTATCTCAATTAACGTACCACCAGTCTTCGATGGATCTAATTACTTATGGTGGAAAATCGTTATGCGAGCTTTTCTTCAAGCACGTGATTTTCAATAATGGGTATATGTTGTTAATGGCTATAATGCTCCCGTCGTGGTAGTTCGAGATGTAAACGTTCCCAAGCCTAATGGTGAATACACCCCTGCCGAGATAAATGTTGCAAAGCAAAATTCCGACAGTTTGAATGCCATTATACATGTCATTACCCCAAATCTTCACCACCATGTGTAGAAACGCACGATGTCTAAAGATGCGTGGGATATCTTAGAAACCGTTTTTGAAGGTAATGCCAATGAAAAGGAAGCTAGGATTCAAAACCTTAATTCCGATTGGGAAAACCTTCGTATGGCAGATGAAGAAACATTTGATGAGTTTAATCACAAAGTGTCTGAAATTGTTAATGCATCCTTTGTATTGGGTAAGACTATTCCTGAAAAGGACATTGTGATGAAAATTCTCAGATCGCTGCCATCTAGATACGACTCTAAGAATCATCCCATCATTGAGGGAAATAACCTTGATACTTGATGGTATTTTTCAATGATGTTGTAGTAAGATGATTCGTTCACTCAGATTTGTTGAGAATTTGTTTTAAGACTTAATAAAGAAAATAAGGAAAAATATATATACAAAAAATTTCACATGATGAAGAGAGACCGGGACTCGGGATTTCACTACTTTTCATATTGTTGTGGTTCAATCATTACTTCTAGACAATATAACTCAAACAAAAGAAGTTGTGACTCTAGTTCTTTGCCAAAAATAGATATCATAAAATATTATTTGTAAGTTAAAAGCATGACGCATCTGAAGTAACTAAAACTAAGCATGCGGCATCTAACAAAGTAACAAGTAATTAATAGAAATCATAAAACAATTAAATCTATGCAAAAAGTCAATAAAAGAATTAATTCATTTACCACAATCATAAAAAGTTGCTTCCTCCGTTGTCCCGGTGGTGGGGTTTAGCTTCTCATGGTGAAAACATATCAAAGGAATTTTTCATTGCTCAAAAAGGTGCTTACAAGGATGAAAAGGGAGGAACAACAATTAAAACCGGGTTTGTAACATTATAATTGTTACAAACCGAAGTGTTACAAAGAATAACTGTAACTGTCGCAGAAGACAGTCTTATCTCTTAACATGAACGACAATTTTTTACGACTGTATTTGGCAGTCTGTTCTTCGTGTTCGTCGTGTTCTACAGCAGCAGAAAAATATTCTCTGCAACTCGTCCAATCTCTTCTCTGTATCTCTATATTCTCCTCCCCAACTCTCCATCCCCCTCTCTGGTGCCCGAGAACCTATTTTATACTCAACAGGGTCATCCAATCTCTGCATTAACTCCGGAAATCTCTTCATAACTCGCCACTGAAAAAAATATTCTCGGGAATATTTTCTTCCCTATTTTACCTCCTCACACGTTAATTCTCTGCCAGCACACTCTGAACAGGTCAATACAGGTTCCAGAATGTTGATCGAGTCATCAAAACATGTTCAAACTCTTCAAAACCCGTGAAATCTTCTTCCCGAGAAAGTGTTGCTCTGTTTACTTCTACGCGAGAATCAAGCCAATTTTAATCGATCAAATCACTTATGATAGTTTTGTTGGGACATATCCAAACTACCCAACAAATTTCATCCCTTTAGTCTACCTAGAACTCCTTCAAACTTCGATCAAAAATCACACAGTTTTGTTCTTCATTTTCCCGCCAAAATGAAATTTGGAATTTGTTAAAGAAGGTCACCCCTTATCCAGTGGTCGCCCCTTATCCGTTGCTGGAGTCCGAATAACATATGTCCTCTGGGGTGCCTTTAACAACTTTTTGAGCCGAATTTTCCATCAATATTTATTTCCAAAAAATACCTACAAACACACAAAACACCATAATAAGTACGAAATCGAGTACTAACAATACGAAACATTGAGGACAAATTAGACACATAAATGCGTCTATCAATACTCTATCCAGAAGTTCCCTTACTGGAAAGTTGAAAATTTTCGATCTTGAACTTAAACAAAGAGAGAAACATCATCTTGGTAACAATCTTGTTGCTGCATCTGATTGTAAGTCTCGATGTTCTAAATTGACTGACAATAGAAATGATAATTGCTTTAATTCAATCTTGGGACTGTTTATACAACAGCTTAAGAAATCTATTAGACAGAGGAAAACAAAGTCTCAAAAGAAAGCTCAGTCGATCAATAAAAGGGTTCAAAAAAACTATGTCAACAATTCTAGTTTCAAGTGCTATAGAAGTGTTCACAATGCTTCTATTCATCTTGATGCGGAGAAAAGCGAGATAACTAAAGCATGGATGGCTACTCTTGACTACTGTCCTGAGGATGAAGTTTATGATGGTTCTCTTAATCTATTTGCTGATAATCACGTGTGTCCTCCTAACAGTCCTGATTATTCCATGTTAAACAATCTTACTTCCTCAGAAATAGTCAACCTGAAAACGTAGTCTTAATTAAAAGGACTGAAAATATGGAATGCCAACTGTATAACTTAAAATTGGAGATGAACAATCGTGAGTCTTACAAGACGACCTTGTACTGCCAAAAAATTTCTCCTGATTCTATATCATTCTTAAGTCACCTTGACAACAAGGATGATACAAAAGATCACAAGGATTTATCTATTCTCAAGATTTCCTCATGTGATCATCAGGATCATCCTAAAACCTGTGACACCTTGAAACAGGAAAAGTACTCTTCTATCAAACGTCGTTTTCATAAGAAGAAAAAGAAATCTCGTACAAGACCCTCATCTTTTGTAAAAGAGATTTCAAAAAGAATGCAAGGTTTACGAAAATCAACAATCAAGGTATTCAAATATGTGCTAAAAGAAAGATTTAATGAAGTACATAACTCTTCCTTCTTAAAAACAAGACAGAAACAAAGTATATCAAATACTTCATCCCCTCGAAAGAAGTTACCAAGTCCTGTAGAGGATTGGAACAATTACAGTTTGTAATACTGTTTTAATGATTCTTGTCTATCCCCCTTAGGCAAAAATCATGATCTTCAAAGAGGGTTGTGATAATTTATGTCTGTAATTGTTTTAGCCTAGAACTGTTTTATTTTCAAACGGATTTTTCTTCATAGACTCGTTCTGAGGATAATCTTTTAGGGTTTTGGTCAAAGGTTATTTTGGATATTTATTCCTTATCCTCGGTTCCTTTTTAAATGAAGTTTTTCTCCTTTGCATAAACATTTCATCTATCTCTTCCATCATGTCCTCTTCAAGTCTTTCAAGCAAGGAAAGTGATGTTTGGACTGTTCTCTTTCCTTCTACGAAGATACGGTTTGATTCTTCTGATAATGCGATGAGCCCTGATCTTCACGGCTCTTCTCTGGACGGGAACGTCTCTGTTTCTCATTTTGATAAGCTCTCTTTAACCATGAATCTCGTTTTGGAACAAGATTGTGCCCTAAAAAGTGAACTTAAAACTTCTTCCAAGAAACTTGAAGAAAAGATGGATCATCTGGAGTCAAGAATTGATCTGATCGAAGATGATCTTGATAAATACAGAGAATATGAGAAGAGTTTTCAAAGTAAGTGAAATGCTTAATAGGAGTTTATTTGTCTAGTAAATCTTCTATTTTCTTGTTTTTATTAGAAGAATAACTAGAGTTTGGAATAGCCATTATTGTGATTACACATAGCTATGTCCAACGTTTTCATCTTCATGTTTTTAGATTTATTGGTTTTAATTTTAAATTTGTTTGGAAGATGATTTTTGCAGTATTAATCTTTATGGTTTTATATATTGCAATATTGTTATGGGATATGTGTGTTTACGTCCGTGAACTTTAACTGTCCCATACCTTGTCAAAAGTAAAGTCTTTCATATGTCGATATGCATGTATTGATAAAAGAATGAATAGACTTTTGACAAATACAAAAGTTAAGCCTATTATGTCAATTATTGATGGAAGATAGGTTAAAATCTTTTCTTTTCAAGGATTATGTCTATTGAATGTCGTTATGTGAATAGTGATGGAAAATAGAATGAATCCTTGTGTATTTCGCAGTAATTGATCTTCCCTGATCCATATGTATTACTGTGAGGCTCCGTAAAGTGTCTTATGTTGAGCGTTGAACGACCAAGTTGATTATTTCATGATTAGCTATGTTGTTGTTCCGTAAGGTAATTTATGTCGAGCATATTCAACTAAATTTATCACCTTGTTTGGTTATTTAGTTGTTGCTCCGTAAGTTTTCTTATGTCGAGCACGACCAATTAAATTGATTACTTTTGTGATTAGTTTGATTGTGTATTTCGATTAGATTAATTATGGGTTCTTTTGTAATTAATCTAATTGTATATTTTGAGTCTCCATAAGTTCACTTATGTTGAGCATTTGTCGATTAAATTAATCATGGGTTCTCTTGTGGTTAGTTTAATTGAATATTTTGGATTCAAATTCATACTTGTATGTGATTTGTTATGTCCAAAGAAATCCTTCTTTTCCTTCGAAATTAAGGTCGCTCTTGTTGTTCTCTCGGGAATGAAATTTTATGGGGGAGAGTTCTTTTGAACTTGTGCTTAATTGCCAAATCTTTGTGGGGAGTGCGGCTGTGGAATATTATAAGGGTTATCTTGTATCTTTACAAACTCCTTGATGAATGCATTTAGCTTCGGCTTTATGATTGCATCTAAATAAGATGATATACTTTTGCTTTCTTTTGGTCAAGAAATGTCTCTTTCCGAAATGTCATTAGGATCCCGTTCTTGTACCTTTGCCAATTTTATTGACAAAAAGGGGGAGAATTAATATGTAGTTCACACTACACATACATATGGTTTTCAGATCATTATATAAGGGGGAGTGGTTTCCATGTGAGATGGAGTATTGACTAAGGGGGAGTAATACATATCACCATAGTATTGTTGTTGAAGTTGTGATACAATTGGACTTTGACGCTGTGTAATGATACTATGACACTGTATAACAATGATTGAGGACTATTGTTTTCTTGTTGTTATAGCTACGAATTTTCAACAACGATAATACTAAACTTACAACCTTTGGGATCATTGAAGTACTTGGAAGTGACGAAGATTTCGAGTAATGTAGAAGATTAGGCATGTGGAATAGGAGCTAGAAAAGTTAATTTATTTATTTTTTGTATTCCATATGTATTAATAGTTTTGTCAATTAAATTGACAAAGGGGGAGATTGTTAGAGCATTGCTCGGTCGAACTCGCATGCGTTTTTATCTCAAGCATGTTTATCAATGTTAGTGATCAAAACTATAAGTCTTGATTTCTAGCCTATATAGCTAAAGGTCTCGGACTAGGATAGAAAGTGTAGTTGAGCTAAAGGCTCCATGGAAATCATCATATAAGACGAAGGACTACTCAAGGAACTGGTGGATCTTCATCGATTAAAAGGTATGTGGAGACTTGAACTTATCTGTCACTAAAAAGTCTATCTACTCTATCTCCTACTCTTGAGACAAAAGTCGGTTTGATATATAGACTTTCATTATACATATTTGCTATTTCGATCCGAGTGTAACTCGCCTATCTACTTCTCGAAATATGTGTTGGTAAGCTTTCGCTTTAGACAAATTCATCTTTACCTAGTGATGAATGCCATGTTATGTTTCAATCACTTTGGAAATTGCTCTGATGAAAAATGGTCCGTGAATAACGGTTATATAACGTCCTCTGAGAATGTTTCAATGATTGAAATGAGAGTTTAGATTACATAACCATTGGTAGGATATAAGCATTGTTGTGGAAACACATATATGGATAAGTTCTTATTCCTTGAACCAAAGTTTGCGAACTTTGTTGATCAAGAGAAACGGAATGTGGCGTGAGTCAAGTTCGCGAACTCAGTCCGCGAACTGGGAAAATTCTCGACAGTCAAGTTCGCGAACTCAGTCCGCGAACTGGGAAAGTTCTCGACCCGAGAATTTCTGCTGGAGTTTGTGAACTCCTTCCGTGAGCTTAAGTCCACGAACCCAGTCCACGAACTTGAGCAGGTTATATCTAAAATCAGTTGTTCTTGAACTCACGTTTATATAAACTAAGGAATGCTTTTGCAAACCGTGGCTATAAAGTTCATGAACCCGTTCGAGTGAATCAAACCGTTTTTGCTCCAATTGTGTCTTGTGTAGTTACAAGATCTAAGCAATTGAAAAACTCTCTAACTAGTTCATTTGAGTCATTTGAACTAGTTATGGTGAAGAAGAATATGGTGGATATGAAAGTGATCATATGTCTAACCATTTGGTTAACTATTGTTGAACCGACAATTGTTAATGTTTGGGAACAGCTACATAAACCCAAAATTGGACATTTCATTTGTGTGTAACAATCTAAGTTTTCGATCCAACGGTTGAGAAATATTAGCTTTAATCTAATCAGGATTTCATCTAACGGTGAATATTGAATGCTTTGTTACCAAGCTAACATTGAGTGCAAAACCTGATTTGAAAGATTATATAAAGGAGAACTCTAGCAACTGGGAAACCTAATCCCCACACCTTACTGTGATACTAGTTGCATAGCTAGAGTCGATTGTCCTTTAACCTTTGGTTTCTTCTTCTAAAACCAGGTTAACGACTTAAAGACTTCATTAGGATTGTGAAGCCAGACCGATACTACTTTCCTTGTAGTTGTGTGATATGATCTTGCATCTTCTATCGTTATGAGTACAATTGTAATAACTGGCTCGAGATTTATATCTCCGATAGGCAAGATAGAAAAGTAATCAAAAACACTTTGTCTCATCGTTTGTGATTCCATAATATCTTTTTCGTTGCGTCGATTTGAATTATTGTGAGGTGATTGATAATACTAGGCTGTTCTTCGGGAATATAAGTTCGGTTTATCAATTGGTTCCTATTCACCTTGATCTATCAAAAGACGGAACAAAACTCGTAAGTATATTCGTGGGAGACGAATTTATCTATTACCGTAGATTTTTCTGTGTAATACAGATTTGTTTATTAAAGTCTTCGACTTTGGGTCGTAACAACTCTTAGTTGTGGGTGAGATCATCTAAGGGAATCAAGTACGTAGCATCCTGTTGGGATCAGAGACGTAAGAGCATAATTGTACCTTGGATCAGTGTGAGATTGATTGGGGTTCAACTACAGTCCAGACCGTAGTTAGTTTAGAGTGGGCTAGTGTCTATAGCGGCTTAATACAGTGTGTGTTTAATCTGGACTAGGTCCCGAGGTTTTTCTACATTTGCGGTTTCCTCGTTAACAAAATTCCGGTGTCCTTGTTATTTCTTTTCCCCATTATATTTTGTCATATAATTGAAATATCACAAGTTGTGTGTTGTTCAATCAATTAGAATATCCGACCTTTTGGTTGTTGATTTAAATTGATTGATTCTTGGATATTGGTCTTTGGTACCATCCAAGTTATCTCTCTAGTATTTGATAAAGACTCGCAGATATCTATTTGCTTGAGTATATATCAAATCGAGAGATTGAGATATAAACTCTTTGATATACTTTTTATCTAGATTGAGTCTGACTTTCTAGTTTATTCTCTAGAAAGTATATTGGAGTTTTTACATACAGATTGCTAAGCGAAATATTGGGTGTGGTTGTTGTACCCCAACTTTTTCAGTTGTAATAACTAATTTTTAAAATATTCCAACTGCAGTATAGGAAAACTCGAGAAGAATGGAGAAAAAAAACTCTCTGGGTTTCAAGCACGGAGCATGTTTCCATGTCTTTAAATAGCTGAACTGATATAACCTCGACATGTTAAAAGGATATCTAGTACCAAAGGCAATGGAATCACCATATGTTTCTCAACAACCTGAGTTTCCTTGTTCTTCACCAGAAACAAACTCAAACCATAATCCCAACACTGAAGGTTTTCCACATGGTAACTCTAATTTTAATGTTAATAGAAATTCAAAAAGACTTGATGAATGGGGTGTTGAAAAATAAAAAAATAATCAGAAAGGCAGCCCAAGATGCTGAACAATCCCCAAATTCGGATTACAACCTTCAAGATTTTTTTGAGAAAAAAGAAAAACAGATATTGATAAAATAATATAGCGTAAGAAAATGGTTTTAGAAATGAGGAAAGGTCATAAGGAGGTGGTACAAAATTTGTTCAATGCGTATATGAGAGGAATCACGGGGATGGAAACGTCAAGAATGAATGCTGCACAATTACGATTTTGGAAGGATGAATTTGATTGAAACGATTTAAAAAAAATAATATATTGATGGAAGAAATTTTCCATGAAAATTAATAAAAGCCGTGTGAGTTCTTTGGTGGATGGAAAATCGGTTTATAAAGGTAAGATTAGCAAATGGCCGTTGGATACAAATGTGTCCGTTATCGTCAAACAGTGACTAGCGTATCAATATTCTATGAATGTCATCTCAATGTGACTTGTTTCTTGGGTCGACATGGACCAGCCGGCTCATCTGGGACGATCTATTCATTTTCAACCGTTACATATATTTCCCACTGTTAAAAATCGAATTAGTCTATCCATTTTTTTGCTAGGAGAAATAATTTTAATTAAATAAAAGAAATTACACTTGGTTGAGGAAAGGAGGCATTGACACCCTCCATTCTCCAGAAATGTTATGTTGTCTGCAATGTTTTGCAGCAGCATCATCCAAAGGTAAAAATTTCGAATTCCTACGAATATGTCTAACTGAATGGAAAGAAAAAGCTTATAAAATAAAAGTAGCATCATCTAATATGGAACTACTGGACCAGCTAATCTGGTTACCCTTATTCTTGAAATAAGAAACTGAGTTCTTGGCATCACTTTTGATGCATACCACTTCCAAGTTCAGAGTCTTGGCCCACATAGCAGCATCGAGGATTGCAAGGCATTCAGCTTCTTCTGGATCTCGAGCTATCCCTGTTGAAACTTTGCAGCCTCCATAGTTCCCTGTTCCATCAATATAGTAAATACCAATACCGATTCTGTTAGAATCATCTCTATAAGAAGCATCACAATAAAAAATTGCACAGTTAACAGGTAAAGCTTCTGTCGTCGAATGCATTGTAATTTCTCTAGAAACAAGTGGCACTGAGATATTGGCACCAGCTACTATAGTTTCCCCTGCGAGTTTCATGGCATATGAAGCTGTAATAACTGTTGTTAAAGATTTTCCTTGGAAAATATTGAAGCATCTATCCCTCCAGATGGTTCAGGCAGTAGTACGAATGTGACATAACGTAGCCATGTCTTTATAGTTTGAAATCCACTTGCGTAGGCAGGATTGTATGTCAATAGCAGTACCAGAATCTTGAAGAACTCTGTTTTCATTAGGAATTAAGGACCAAACCTCCTTTGAGAAGGTAAATTGAAGAATAAGGTGCTCTGCAGTTTCAATTTGGTTATCGCCACCAAGAGTACGAAGTGCATTCTGGTCCGGGGAATATCTACAAACTTTAGATTTAGTGGGAAGAATATTTCCTAAGCACTTACAAAGGAAAAGATGAACTTTTGGTAACACTGGTTTATTCCACAGATCTTTATACGTTTGAGCATGCTGAGAACTAAGTTGAGGTTTATTCTGACTAGAGATAGCTTTATAAGCTCATACGTTCCCACATTTGGAAGAAAAATATTTGGTGGGAAAACAAAGTCAATCTGGGTATCATATCCTGGGCAAATCACATCAACCAGAGGATGGGTTTCTAACAACTGAATTTCCTTATGAACATCAGTAGGTTCAGGAAAACATGTATGAAGATAATATTTTAAGATGGTTGAGGCACATATGTCAAGTATTAAGTGAGGGATCTCTGTAAGAGCTAAAGGTAAGTCACATGAAGAATGATAATCACCCCCAAACTTAAAATTTTGGGTGTCTCTAGATAGACTAGCTACAATTTCCCTAATTTCTAGATCGTCATAATCCTGAAAATAGTCAATTGCTTTTTCTAGGTTATACTCAGGTGATACATCCTCACTCATATTTAAAAGCTCTACGAGTTCATCTTCTTTGTCTAAGACTATTGTTTCTAAATCGCTAGACTCTAAAATAGTATTCTCAGAATAAACTCGTTCCTCTAAACCATTATCGGCTTCACAATCAAAAGGAAATACTACATCGTCTAAAACGGGTTCTAGTCAAATCCCCGTCCTTTTGAATAGGTGAATAATTATTAAAATTATTGAGATTTGAACTAGAAATAAAATTACTATTATAAAGCTCAATTGGAGTAACAAATTCATGATCACCATGCCTACATATTTCAGATTCTTCATCAGCACTATCCTCATCATAATCATCATTGTAATAACATGAAAACCTCGTCATCATGATTATGTGAGTAACTATCCTCATTTTCAAGGGTACTATTGGAAACACTATATTGAAAACTAAGACTATCTTGAGCCAATTTCTCCATAATCCTATTTGTACTCTCAGTAAATTTCTTATAAGACTCTTCTAGAGACATCTTAGTTGACTGCTTGTTTGGAAGAATATTAAAGGTTTCCTTCATAAATAAGGTATGATTACTGAGAGACTCTTCTAAAGAAAAGGAAGGATTGTTTTGCTCATATGAATGGTCGGGTGCGAATAGTAATTGGTCTCACCATGGTATGAACCATAACCTTGAAAAGGTTGCCGTTCCCAAACACTATTCACACTATGGTCATGATAAGAATAATTTCCATGTTGCTCAGTCGGAAATTCATTGTATTGGCTATTATAATACCAGTTCGACATAATATCTGCAGTTCGACATAATATCTGCACTTGCAAACGCAAATGCGGGGGTTCACTATTTTGGCTAGGCTTGGGTTACCTTTAGGAAAATATACCTACAGTCAGAGACTGGTCAAAGGTACGAGGCTAAGGCTTGTGGTTTTTCGGATGATAACGCCCAGAGGGTTCACCTTATTAAACTACGTGTTTTCCTACTAATCGGTGCCTGATGATGCAATAAGAAGTGCACATGTGCTTTCATGTTTTTGTTTTTTTTTAATATATATAAATAAAATATATACAAACAAGCAAACAAAATATAAAAGTTCCAAAAATAAAAACTAACAAAAATAAATAAAATCAAAAAATTTGGGATTTTCTGCTATTTTAGGCAAGTCCAACTTTCCACCTTTAGCTTCCATCAAAACCTGCACACCAAAAACAAAAATACCCAAAGTAAAATCTAACAAAAGAAACAAAATAAAATAAACCTAAAAAAAATTAATTCTAAAACCTAACCTAAAAACAAGTCCGCGTCGGCGGCGCCAAAAATTGATGTGATTTTAACAAGTTGTAGAAAGTGATAAGAAAAGTATCGTTCGCTCGGCCTTGTTGAGATTGATTCAAGATTTAAAAATAGAAAACACTAAAAATAAAGAAATTATATACACAAAAGTTGTCCCAATATCGAGAGGTACTGAGACTCGAGATTTCACCAATTTTCATACTCATGTGGTTCAAAAATCAATTGTACACAATTATAGCTCATATGCTAAAGATTCATTGACTTTGATTCTTTGCCGAGGTACATTCTGAAAGTAATGACTGTATTTCTAAAGCATGTGACATCAACACACTCAAGCTAAGCATGACCAATCAATTGAAATCACAACCATTCAAGAGAAATCATAAATCAATTCAAGTTTAGTGCAAAAAGTCATATAAAGAATTAATAGAATTACCACAATGATGAAAAAGGGCTTCCTCCGTCCCAGTGTTGGGGTTTATCTCCTCATATCAAAAACATGCTCAAAATAATAAATCATGGCTCAAAAAGTGTTTTTATTGAAGAGGAATAATAATACAGCTGAATTGCAACGGATATAGGTGTTGAAGATTCACTGTTACAAAGCAATAAAACTAATAATACTGCTGACAGTGAAAGAAAGTCTGTAGCAAGCACTGTTGCGAACTACAGTCCCTGAGACAGACCTCTGGAATCAGGGACAGACCTACAGTTGGGATAAAGGGGGCTTTAGCCCGGGTAGCCTCCCCAGTCCACAAGCCAATTTTTTTCTTTTTTTACTCGATCAAGGCTTCTAGCCCGGGCCTTAAAAGGAAATTTATTCTTCCTGGGTCCGTCCCTGTCTGGAATAGCGACCGACTCGAGCTGCCTAATGTCTTTGTCTTCTTTTCTTCTGAACTTCTTCTTCTCGACTCTGCATACTCCCAAAACTCCCCGAAACTCTCGACATCCCTCTCTGACTCTATTCCCCTCTATTTATACATCACCGGTCCTCAAAATCTCTCGGAAAATCTTCTCTTTTCTTCTCTCCCAAGTTCCGAGAATTTTTCTTCCCTGTTTATGGAAATCATGTCCAAATATTCTCTTTTTTCGTACGCGGCTTCTGAAGCTTTCTCAAACTCTCCTAACTTGGATACATTCGAATCTCAGGAGAATATCTTCTCCTATATCTCACGTAATGGCCATATATAAACCTTAAATTCCGAAACCAACTCTTCCCTTGTTTTTACGAGATAAATATGGCAACATGCTTTTTCCTCGAAACCAAAACTCTTACCAATCCTGTTTTGATCCAACCAACCAATCCCAATCCAAATACTCGAACAAATCTGAGATAAAATCTCTCAAAACTCCCGAACCTTGTTTAGTCCTTACAAGCCAACACGAACCCAATCCAACAAGAAAACCCGATTAAATTCAGTCCATTAAAGTTTGCTGCAACCGGAATTTCAAATCATATTTTCCCACCTAAACTCATTTGAACGAGGAAGAAGAAGGGTGGCCCCTATCCTATGTTGGGGTGCCGATAACATGTGGGTGCCCTTTATCCATTGAAGTGCCCATTAACAACTGACCTGGGGCGCCTTTAGTTATTCTTTTTGGGTGCTTTTGCAATTTTCTCCCAGGGGTGGAAAAATCACTTTTCGAGCCAATTTCCGCGCAAAACTTTATTTCTCCAAAAACACCTATAAAGACATAAAATAATCAAATAGTATAAAATAGAGCACTAACAATACACATAATTGAGATTAACATAGACACATAAATGCGTCTATCATGACGTCTAAGTCAAACTCGGCAACTGTCTCCAACATCTTCCACTCTTCCACCATCATAGAAGATAATAAACCCCTTGGTTTTTGACTTAAGGCATCAGCTACAACATTCCTTACAAGGGTGATATTGTAAGCCGGAAGTATAATCATTGATGAGCTCCATCCATCGACATTGTCTCATATTCAAATCCTTATTGGAAAACATATACTTGAGACTCTTATGATCAGTGAAAAGCTCAAATCTTTCGCCATATAAGTAATGACGCCACAACTTCAAAGCAAAAACTACCGCTGCCAACTCCAAGTCATGGGTTGGATAATTCTTATTATGGACACGCAATTGCCTAGACGCATAAGCAATAACCTTACCTTCCTGCATCAAAACACATCCTAATCCAAGAAGTGAGGCATCTGTGTAAACCACTAGCTCCGTTCCTTCTACAGGTAAGGTCAAAACCAGTTCTGAAGTAAGCTTAGTCTTAAGCTCCTGAAAAGAGTCTTCACAATTGGAATCCAAAACAAACAGTACTCCCTTCTTAGTTAACTTAGTAAGTGGTCCCGAAATTCGAGAAAAATCATTAATGAAAAGACGATAATATCCAGCTAAACCAAGAAAACTTCGAATTTCTGAAACCGTTGTAGTTTGTTTCCAACTCAACACTGCCACAATCTTGGAAGGGTCTATAGAAACTCCGGATTCATATATCACATGCCCCAAAAACTTAACTGATTGTTGCCAAAATTCACATTTCGAGAACTTTGCAAACAACTGATGCTCTCTCAAAATATGCAACACTAAGCGTAAGTGTTCCACGTGTTGTTCCCGAGTCTTAGAGTACACAAGAATATCATCGATAAAAACAATAATAAACCGATCAAGAAAATCTTTAAATACTCGATTCATCCAGTCCATAAAGACCGTTGGTGCATTTGTAAGCCCAAAAGGCATCACCAGAAACTCATAAGAACCATAACGAGTTAGGAATGCAGTCTTAGAGATATCTTTCTCTCTAAAACTGTGCAAATTTTTAGAAACTCCATGGAAATCCATCAGGCCATGGAGCACTGCTTGCATCCATTTCAAAAACTGCATTTTTAATTTCATCCAAAGAAGGAAGAGCATCAAGAAGTATATTATCTTCCTCAGTTAAAATTTTGGGTATTGTTGCAAATAGATCTTCATCAAATACTACATTTAACTTCCTCTGGAAGTGTTTGACTAAAACATCAGCAATCTGGTATTGATTTGTTACTAAATTACCTTCATCATTCTCCACATCAACAATATTATTTTGTGCTCTCCTGATTCTCACGTTTGCATGGAAAAGTAGTATTAGATCCACCTTCTTTCACCCATTTGTAACTAGATTTATTTCTCATCATTTCATTGTATTGCTGAGATGCAAACTCATGTTTCCCTCTTGCAGTTATTAGATTATTAAGTAACTCTATATTTTTAGGTCCGCATCAGATTCCAGAGAAGCATCCAAGACATCATCTTCAGTAGTTTTTATTTTAATTCTGAGATCTCCAAACACCTTCCAATTCCATTTTTTAAGTATATTCTTCAGTCTTTTAAGCTTACTGAGAAATTGAAAGCAGAATTTCCATCACATTGTTCCTCCCATGAGTCTTTTATCACCTTTAAGAAGCCAGGATGAAATGACCAAACATATTGGTATCTAAATGGTGTATTAGATGGTTTTAGGACAGAACTACCACCCAATAATGCACCATGATCATAAGTACCCCTAATTCCAACTTTATAACACCATCCATCATACTTTTCCAGCCACTTAATATTGAAAAAAGCTTTATCCAGATCACATAATATCATCTTTTTACCCAATCTATTGTTACACCAAGAAAATTTGATTCCAGACCTTGGAGCTTGGATAAGGTTACAGGATTCTAAACAGTCTCTGAATTCTTGCATTGAGATTCTAAGAGGATTTCTGCCACCCTTCTTCTCATCATTATTTAACACCATATTGAAATCACCTATCACTAACCAAGGTGCAATCAATTCACTTAGCTGAGCTAACTCTTCCCATAAAGATCTTCTGTCAATGGTTAAATAAGCAACATGTATACCAATAATAAATACATCACCCACTTGCACTGTTATGGCTTGTCTTGTTGATGAAATCACAGAAGGAGTATATAAAAAAGCATTCCACATTACCCAAATATTACCTTTTACATTCACACTAGAATTATGTATTAACTTTTGACACATGCCAGATAGTTTCAATTTTTTTATAACACTATTTGAAGCCTTTATAAATCACAAAAGGATGCATCTAGCACATGCATCAAGCCTTTAAACCCCTAGGAGACCCTAGTGGACGAATTATAATCTCGTGAGGGTTTGCATAAAGGTCTACCCACAAAACCTACACAAAAACTTCTAAAACCATCAATCTTCGTCGGAGGAATCCGAGTCCGATTCACCCACACCATAAAGTCCGGGCCATACTCCGGAATTTTGGATATCATGAAGTGATAGCTTGCATAGAATGCGAATGCTTCCCCCTTTTCCTCCAAGTAGCGCTTTTTCATGACTTCATGCTACAACAACACAACATAAACTTACTTAGTTAATGGTGTTTCATTGGGAGATAAAACAACATGGATTACGTAAAATAATCCGTGAGGGTAAAATACCCGATCACCACGTGTCAACATCGAAAGAGGTGGTCTCGTGATAAGATGATGAGGCAGAAGTATCGAATCATCTTCCAAAAGGTAATTTCGTCTGACTAGAGATGCCTGCTGCAATGCTACATGTATGACGCATGTAAGGAGTGGTTTAATCAACTCAGACGGTCAAGTCTAAAAAGAAGGAACGCATTTAATGAAATATCATAAGAGGCATGGGCGAAGGTACATCACATCAGAAGACTCGGATGATCCATACTACAACCCGATGATGATGCAGTACGATAATGCACAATGCGAGACAACTCGGAGGAGAAACGATCAAGGCATCACGAGGGATAGTATAGAGTTCGTCCGAAGTAATGAGAAGATGTATGACAGCTCCACCAACTCGGCGAGATCGGGTCACACCTTCACGAGTCTAGTCTGTCTATAAATACCAGTCCATGTAGAAGGAAATGAACATGTAATCTTAGATGGTCTTTCTATAGAGAATTCTAGAGATAGATTTAGAGAAAGAGAGAATGACAAATCTAAGTGATATTTGTAACTCTTTCAAGGGTAAGACCTTAATCAATAAAGAAGATAGTTTCTTTACTATGGATGTAGGTCTTCATGGACGAGTCACGTTATATTCTTGTGTTCATCTTTACTTTCATGTTCTTTACATCTTGTTTATCTTTGAATCTTGAATGTTATTAGTTTATTAGTCGTTAGATGTACTTGGGTGTAGCCATCAGAAAAGATGCAACTACATAATCCACAAAAATACTTACAAATTGTTCAATGGACAAGCTAAAGTGGCTAGTGTTCAAAATCTAATGTTGGATAAATAAATAAATAAGCAAGTATCGCACTTTAAATGACTTGGTGCCTAGCATGGATTTGTTGAAAACTTCTTCCATTCGGATTTCCAAAATATTGCCTATATTTGTTATGTACCTTTGTCCAAAAGGTTTCGGCATCTACCCTCACGGAGGATTGATTTTAACTCAGGTTTAGGCATACCATGCTTTGGTGATGGATAAATCTTCATTTGAATCAAATGATGCCATTGTTGTATGTAGAGGTATTGGGAGAGTTAGAAAGAGTAGATTATGATATGATATTTGGAGACTATATGTATATAGGTGTGTTTTATTTTATGGAGGTATGGAGTGAGAGAGAATAGAATGAGAAATTTTGGGGCAAATGGGGTCCAAGGATGAGCTCTTTTATATACATAAAAAGGCCCCAACGACTATTTTTTTTAAAGTGAAATAATTTGGAACAATCGGTCTTCTCGAAGGTCTATAAAATCCGATTGTGTTTTTATGCCACCCAAAATCGGTCTTTATCGTTGCCAACATAACCGATTAAAGACATGTAAAAAAATTTGAGTTTCCACCGACACTAATCGGTTTATATAAATGCACAAGTGATCCGATTATAGCTTGAAAAAGATACAGAAACAACAACATTTCTAAGGCATGAAGAATCGGATTATACTAACCCCACACATAAACCGATTCCTTTATGACCTAGACAATCAATTTATGTTGACATATCGAGTCGCCCGATTGTTGACATGTGTTTCGGTAACAAAATTATTGAGAATGCATAAACTTGTTTGATACACATAAGATTATAATTAAAAATTTAAGTGCATTAAGTTCAAACCAGGATCATCCAATATATAAACCTTAACCATCCCAAAAGAGTGTTAAAAACTTAAACAACTAAGTCTTAAAACCTAAAACTTTTAATACCTAAAACTTAAACTTGAAAACTTAAACTTACAAATCATGGAGCACCAACATCAGGAGCAGCAACACCAGGAGCATTTGTAGCAGCACCACCTCCACCAGCACCAGCATCAAGAACATCAGCTTCTGCATCAGCCATGACTTGATATTCAACCATTTCTTCAAACATAGCTTGCAAATGTCTGTGGCGATCCCTCTCAGCTGAAATAAAATCCCTCCTTCTCCCGCGAACCTGATGACCTCATGGAGCTCTTCCAGTGCAAGCTTGTCTACCAGTGCGAGTGCTTTCTCCAGACGGGTCTCACACCCATATGCACACTTGTATATACTTCTTTCTGCCGTTGGTTGTGGTGCCCTATTAATGTCCTCATGGGTGAGATCTCGAGAGTGAAATGCAAGATGGATGAAGTCCATTTCTACAACAACAAAAAAAAATCAAGTTAAAAATCGGTACATAATTAAACATATGTAATCCGATTCTCAACAACAAAACAAACAGGAATGTCAAGCATCCACAATCGGTTTATGTGGTGCATATATAAAACCTATTATGAAATGGAATCGGAAGAGAAAATTCACAATCGGTACATTAACAAGCAAATAAAATCCGATTTTGGAAACCCAGAGTTCAAAAGAATTTAGTACCCAGAATCAGGTTATGCTAATGCACTTATAAACCGATTCTTGTGATGTTATTTCACATTTCAATTTCCGACCCAGAATCGGTCGATGTTAGTCATCATATAAACTGATTACTCTGCATGCTCTTCATTGCCGAAGAACAAAACTCAAAATCAGTTTATACGATATGTTAACATAAACCGAATCTGGGTAAGATCAAAGATTTTGGTTTTCAAAAATCGATATTCAAACATGTAAATCAATGAAGAAATGCGAATACTAGAACGGGTTGATGGAGATTTACCTTTTTCTTGGTTGGATCGAAGTTCGTTGGAGAAGAGGATCAATTTTTGATTACGATTTTGTGAATTTGGAAAGATTAAGATGAAAATAGAAAGTTTTTTAGGTTTAGGTTTTTATGTTTTTTGGATTTTTACTGAAAATGGTAATTGATTGGTATTTAAATGAGTTAGTTTTAGGAATTGGGGCTAAATTAGACTTTTTGTGAAATTTGGCACCCCATAGCCATTTGATAGAGTTGGGAGAGAAAATTCATAGGCCACAAATACGTGGACTAGGCCCCAAACTAGCCAGGAAAAATATCTCTACTCATTATTTATACATTTACTATTTAGAGTCATGCTGTAACGAGATCACCCTCGTGATAACATCTATAAGGGTGCACTTTATGGCCCTTAGATATTGTATAGTATACAAATACACATTTCAAGACAAGATTTTGAAAATAAAAGCATATTTGTTATATTTCTCTATTTTATAATATATTTTTGATTTTTTATATCTGTATATTTAGCATTATTTTCTCCTTCGTCCTTACGACAAATCAAAGAATAAATCTAACGACAGAGGAATGAACCCTAAACCTAGCATATTGCGGGTTCTTATTTTTACTCTCGAACATGGAAGAAGATTGCATTAACCTATATGTTCATTTATTATTTATTAGAACACTTTGAAATTTAGCATCACTTACATAGTCTTGCCAGTGAACGCTTACGAGTCTAAAAATATTTAATTGTGATCAAGAGGAAAATTTTAGAGTTATTACTATTGTTTAGCATGATTATGATAATTTTACTCGTAATAGACTTATTATTGATTCTTTTTTAAACTTACGAATATATTAAAGTAGGTATTAATTCAACTTAATTCAAGTTTGAACTGTTATACTAATAGTGTTAATTAGGTTTGAGAGATTCAATGATGAGGTCATCTTTGTGACAACTTCTATAAGGGTGCACTTATGACCCTTAGATATTATATCGTAGATAAATACGCGTCTCAAGACAAGATTTTGAAAATAAAAGCATATTTGCTATATTTCCCTATTTTCCAATATATTTTTTATTTTTTATATCTCTATATTTAGCATTATTTTTTAGGTTTGAGACTTTGAAATTATCTACGATATAATATCTAAGAGCCATAAAGTGCACTCTTATAGAAGTTGTCACAAGGGTGACCTCGTCACAGCATGACTCGAGTATTAATTTAGGAGGGTGGATATTGAATTTTCCCCCTCAAAATAAGGAAACTAACCACGACTAATTGGGGTTTTCAAAATTTTAGGGAAGGCGGGAGCTACCCTACATTGCACATGGCTCCCTCCCTGATGCACATTTGAGAGTACAATGGGGGAATGGGATGATACTACATAAGGTGGGAACAAGATGATTTAGACGCGAGGGATCTTAAGTGTCACTGATACAGCCCTACATCCACAAATCATATAATCACATGGTGGGAATGAAATCCACAGTGTGTATCACCATCGCGAGGATTACTTGCATCGTTACTAGTATAGCTCAATGGTATTTTTAGGGTCATCAAATGCTTTAATTTCTATGTTAATTACATAAACTTAAATTCCGAATTAATTGCATCTAAATGGGAGAACAAGACAATGCCACTCGGTTGTTATATCGATAATCAAATGCACTGGTGTACAAACATGTACACATCCAGAAAAAACACTACTACCTTAAATATTGATTATAAGATATTATTGGTACTCATGTCTCGACTTAATCACTCCTCAACCACATAATGCATTTCTAATTAAATGAACCTAACATATCTTCCACTGTTTCACATCCACCAACCTATCACAGATTTTACCACTTGAGTTTTCAATGATAACGAAGCCAAACATAAAGAATTGAAATGGAAAATCGGGATTCCTTACCCATGATTTCCTAGTTTTCTCGACATGTTTTCAAACTGATATATTTGAAGTTTAAGATTTAACAAAAAAAATAAAAATATTTTTGATCAAATCTAGGTAAAAGAAAATATAACAAGATCGCAAGTAATTGAAAAAACTTGCCTCCAATTATTACGTGATGAGAAGTGAATCAATCAATCTCTAATAATTAAAAATGAAATCAATTGTATACAACCCTCAAATAAGGCTAAACCAAATATCTAGGATATGAAAATTGTAAATACAGTTTGATGAATCAAGTTAATGGAAATAAATCGAAATGAAAACTGAAACGAGAGTTTCATCATCTTCGACAACAACAGATAGAAATTTTTCATAGCTGGAAATGAAGAAATAAAAACTAAACTACAAAGAAATCATGAAATCATTTTGTGAGTATATTTGTCATCAATTTTTTTTTTGACTAAATCGTTTAGTAAAGGACTGACTAGTTCCGAATTTGGTAAATTTGGACCCCTAGTACTAGGTTTGAGAGGATAAAATTAGAGAGTACAAAGCCCAATAATTCTGTGACTAAATGTTAATACTACTTTCTCTTGACTCACCTAAAGTCAAATGTAAACAAGGTGTGAGAACGTTTTATGATAACAATACGAGGAATGATACACGTACCACAACTATGTACCTTGAGCTGCACCGTGAAATGATCAACGGCTCGTAGGGTGGCCCTGGGGAGATTTGCAGGGGGGTGGGGTTAATGGTGGGGTCCACCACCTTTTTTTCTCTCTCACACAGTCTCACGGTGTCCGCTGCGGTACACCAATCATTTTTGTAACAATACTGTATCCACCAAGTGCTATCTTAGCTCTTGATAAGGGCTCCTCCCATTAGGGTTTAACCCTGATGGATGGATGGATGGATGGATGGATGACCTTATAAGACTAGGGCATATATAGGTCCGTGTCTCTCTCACTCCCTACTAAACTAGCCGCCTCTCTTTCTCTACACTTCTTCCACAAAGGATCTCAATCTTGGTTCTGCGATGGAGAGACACAATCATCATCAACAATGGATATTCAATTGTCATAATGACTTTTCCTCTCAAAATCAACTTCTACGTTGTCATTCCTGGTAGTGCTGGTGCTCCAAATCTGAATGAGAAGTCTAAACTGCAAAATAAAGTGCTAGGGATGGGACAAACGGCATCAAATCTGGAGGGAATGTCTTCTCCATTGTTGTGCCATATCTGGAAGTAAGTTGAAAAAAGTAGATCTGCAGAAAATCAAGATATTATGCTTACAACCTGGATCTCCATCTGCCTCACCACCAGAATTAGAAGCTCTCTCATAGACAAATTCCTGACTTTTTAAGATGCAAAGAAAAGATTACAGTGCATTCAATTTTAGCTGGTTTAAGTTAATAAGCTCAAGTTTGTGGTTGTTCATGCCATTGAGATCTGAGATCAGTGTAATTATCATGAATTTTAGCTGGTTTAAGTTAATAAGACCAATTTACTCCTCTGCATCTGATAACCATCTACAAGAATCCAACTCGTCCATATTGAATATCCGGCTAACTAGTCCTTCTCTCCAATATACTCTAATTTGGGGAGTCAACTGAATCTCTGGAACTAGAACTTGAGACACCTAATATGGGATCCATCATAGTGTCATAAAGCTTTAATTCAACCTAGGGAAGTGTAGCTTCCATTATATGACTTACTACATTGCAGACTCAATACACAGCCATTTACACATCCGATGTATTGTATGGTATGTTAACCCAGTTTTGTATTTCCTATGTGTACAAAATTAGAGGAGGTTAATAAAAGGAGATTTCCAATCCAGTTCGTCTTTGTTATCCGTAGGGTCACCAAGAGAAATGTTTGAATCAACAAAACTATTAGAATCTTCAGGTTCGCCAAGACTATCACCGACTCCGTCGTCCGAGACCATGTCCCCAAATGACTTGTTACTCATTTCCAGATCATGAGCTTGAGATGATGATCCATGTTGAGATGGTCTCTCTTCCAAACAGCACCAACCATCCCCTTCTTCAACACTATCACCCCCATCTAATAAATGTACACTTCCAGAAGGAATGCTCACAACAGGGTACTTGGGAAATTCAGACTCTGATTCATACACATGAGAGTTCTTCCTCCCTTCACAGCTGGTTTCAGCATTAGGTTTGCTCCTGTTGTTTTTACCATGTCTTCGCTTTTCACCAGTTTGAGTAATTTCATTCTGCAAACCCCGCGCTTCGCACTCAAAGTTTTCAGAATCATGCAACTCTTGACATCTCAATATTGGCCTATCTTCATACCTCATTGTTAAGTTTTCAATTTCCAACGCCAGGACTAGAGTCTCCAAATCAGAACACTTGTTCCTCCAATATTCAGCTGCATCCTCATCTCTAGCAGCAGTCTTTCTGGTTTCTACCTCTGCTAATTTAAATTTCTCGAAGAATGTAATGCTTTTCACAGTATCTTGTCTTAGGAGCAGTATGATCATCATCAGCAGCACCATGACCCATCATAAAGTTCTTGCATCTCCATCCTCCAAAACCAGTTTTACAACAACGCTCTTCATCTGGAGGCAGCTTCTTCTTCTCCATTTCCGTGTTCTTGTTCCTCTTGGTCCCAACATTGGCAGAGCCACCTTGTATATGAGCTGCAATGATTTTTACTCTTCATTTCTATCAATCAAACTCATAATTACAACTATAGGTTCCCTCATTCCTGTCAATGATTTTAGTATTCCAGACAATTCTTACAAATTCCCTCTTTGCCCCAATTTTGGCAGAACTACCGCTGGATAGAAAATTCCCAATTAGTTAGACAATGCAATGATCGGGGGGACTTAAATCAACAGATGTAAATTTCTCAATTAGTTATCATAATTTAAAGCAAACGAATCGAATAAAAATATATAAGAAATCAATAAATTAAAGATAGACTGAGAAATGTATGTAAGAAATATATCACTCACAGTCACAGGTACCATTAAGGGACCGGTCATCTTCCTCCTCCGTTACCTTCTTCTTCCTCGATCCCCTAGTTCCTTCTTCTTCCTCGATCCACTTCTCTTATTCTCCTTACGATTCTTATAATAATTGTAATGCTTTTCACAATATCTTCTCTTAGGAACAGAATCACCAGCAGCAGCAGCACCGTGACCCATCCTAAAATTCTTGCATCTGTATTTATAGATTCTAATTCCACCATTTTGACAACAGCGCTCTTCATCCGGAGGCAGCTTCTTCCTCTCCAACTCCAAATCTTTGTAATTTTTGTAATGTTTTTGACAAGAATGCAGTTCATTGGGCCGAACGACCGGAGGGTCCGTAGTGAGAGAGTCCCTTTTATGGTCATTTTTTTTGTCAAATCAAACCTAACACAAATTTTCAATTTCATTATGAGGGGTGTATTGGATTATGATTTATATGGATAAAAATAGATACTAGTTTTACCTGAATCCAGTGGATTTATTATGTTTATTAAAAGAATCATGTAGATTCTTATAGATATATAACTTTGGATTATAACGGATTGAAATAGGATTAATTTAGATATATAAAAATTAAAATAAGTTACGGATTGAGATACGATTAATTTAGATATATAAAAATTAAAATAAGTTACGAAATCAAGGTTATCATGTGGAGGTGGGTGGTGGTTGGAGGTGGGTATTGGTGGGTGAGGGTGGTGGGTGCTGGTGGTGATTGGTGATAGGTGTTAGTGGGTGATGGTGGTGGTCAATGCTGGTGGTTGGCGGTCGATGTTAGTGGATGGTGGTGGCTGTTGTTGGTAGTAGTGGTAGATGATGGTGGGTGATGGTGGTAGTTGGTGTTGGTTGGTGGTGGAGGTGGTCGGTGCTTATGGGTGGTGGTGGGCGTCGTTGGTGGTGGAGGTGCACGTGCTGGTTGGTGGTGGTGGTAGTGGGTGGTGGTGGTGGAAAAACGCAGTATGTTGTGATAAACAAATAAAACGGAAAAAAAAATGTCCATAAGAATCCATGAAACTCTTGAGGTTTGGGTTGAAATTAGTATGAGATAATAACATACATATTTTCACTATAAATATCCATAAGAATCCTAATGTATCTTGTTTATCAACTATCCTAAGAAATCTTAAATGAATTGAATACCTCGGATAATCGTGGAATCTAAAAAAATCCGAATTGAATACCATGGATATATAATGATTCCTTACATATCCTAATTGAATACCTAAAAGTTTTTAGGATTGTTAAATATCCATGTAAATCTTATTCCAATACACCCCTGTAAAAAGATTGGAAATTTCCATGTCCATGGTTACTTTTTCACTAGACAAAATTGTTCCTTTCTTTTAGTCCAATTACTATAACTCCTTGTGTATCCTATTTTTTAGGGGTATAATTGGAACGTAAACTTTAATATAACATATTTAAAAATCTGTGTTTTGGAATTTTACAAATTTTATCTCGTTGGAAAGCTTATAAAAAAATCCTACGAGCGAGTACAAACAACAATATCAAATTTTGAACTTTTATGAAAAATTCGGAGGTATTTATCATTTAGGCATAATTTTAGAAATTTAAATATCCATCCATTATGCAAACCACCACAAAAGATACATAATACTTTATGTAGCCATTGGTTTATGCATAAATTAATTTTCCGTTGCAACTAATAAAACGTATGCTACACATGCTTCAAATAAAATAAAGGAAAATGTACAAAATAATGTATAAAATAAAGGAAAATGTTAAATATGTTAATGAAATTACCTATGTGTCCTTCATATTTATCCTTCCATACACAATTTTAACTTTTGCTTTCATTATAATTTTTTTGACGGTGGTGCTATTTGTAGGTGGTGGTGGTGCCGCTTACATATCGTTACGCGGCATTCAAGATCGTAAAACCGCATTCAGGTTCGTTACACCGCATTCAGGATCGTTACACCACATTCACTTTAAGGGTTCACCGCTTCCCCTCCGGGGTTTAGCAAATATTCTTAAACTTCCACCACCACCACCACCGCGTCACACCACCACTTCAACCAATTAGTTAACTAGGAAGGGCATTTTGAGGGAGGGTATTTTCGGAAGAGATAACACCGTTTTATTCAAAAGTGTTAAATCGGATGGAAAAAGAGATGATCATTTTGTGCCCGAATTACAAAAAGTATGGCCATTCTGTAATTGGCCCTAAAATAAAAAACGTATGTACTCCCTCCACTTCAAGAAAAATGATACTTTCGCTTTAGGCACTATTTTCAAACCACCATAAAAGATGCATAACACATCATTCAATCATATTTTGGCTTATGGATCGACTAATTTTTCGTTTCTGAAAAAGTGATACTTTCACATTCCGTTTCAGAAAAAGTGATACTTTCATTCCGTTTCAGAAAATGTGATACTTTCGCTCTGTTTCAGAAAAAATGATACTTTCGCTGGTTCAAAACCATGATCATAGAAACAATATCTTACTTTTATGATGACTAATTTTTTCTTTTTGAGCAAATAATCAAAAGGTAATAACACAATAGCCAACGGATGAAAAACAATCGAAAACCTAGTTACAACTTATGTTCTGGTCATATGCATGAATGTGTTAATTAGTACTTTAAGATAAGTATCATTTCGACAGTAGAAAATAAATCTTATCTTTGTAGATCAAAAAATAATAAAAAATAAAAATTGATTATCAAACAACAAATAATTGAAACTTTTTTCAAAATAAACACAATTTCATAGGGAATCAAAGGGCATCGAACTTACCTTCAAAATGACAATCTTTTCAAGAGCAACATGGGTTACTCGTCTATGAATTATAGCATGTAGCACAACAATATTTCCTTCCTGCTTCTTCAATTTTGGTTGGAACGACAACTTTATTTGTTTCTTCTTCTTCTGAACCACTACACCGTTCAATCTGACGTTTTCTTCGACCGCCGTTTTCGCCGCTCAGAATCATTTTCACAAATTTGGGGAAATTTTTTGGAAACTATGCCCGTGAACCAAACACTACACTCCCTTCTCTTCATTCTCTTTATATATATGCCCGTGAACCAAACACTGGGCCGTCCACGGGCCTTGCTTTTTACACAAAATTGGTTAAAAAGACCAAAATCAACAATTCCTGGGTAAAATGGATAGTTAGATTTTGATACTGTTTAAATGGACAAAAATGTAAAAATAGGCAGGATGTAACCAGTTTCGTGGTGCCCATTTTCAAATATTTTTTCTTATTTTTAATTTACACAGGATGTATCCAGTTTCATCCTTACTATTTTTTAATTTTAAGCTTCCTTACTATTTTTTTTATTTTTGGCCATTTCACCCAAACTATTTTTTACTCGTCCATTTGAACCGTGATTTAAAAATATTTGGACAAATGACCCATCTTCCGTGCTTTTTAATCACGAAAATGTCCAAGAAACCGACATGGTTCCGTTACTATTTTTTTTTTCTTATTGATTGGAAGGGAATATTTATGAGTCATGCTGTGAGGAGGTCACCCTCGTGACAGTTCCTATAAGGGCGCACTTCTCATTCATTGGATATTAAATCATTGATATGCTTAAATTTCGAGACATACATTATAAAATATTAATAAATTTATTATTTCTTTGAACGGCATTCGCCCCTATCTGGGTTCATAAAATGATCTCGAATACGTAACCGCCGAGATACAACTGGTCATGTCTATTCTAAGCCATAACTCGTCTTACTTGGCCCTTATGAGTGGTTCTTAATAGATTCACGCGAAATATTATTCTCCCAGCAAAACCCCATCTGGTTTCACAAGTTTTCTGAGCAATGCAAGCTCACCTTAAGGTCTTGTAGAGACACAAGATTTAGGCACAAGCCTCACCTGACGGACATACCTCATTGTTAGCTCCTCAAAGACGCTCACGTTTAGTAAAATTGTATATGAGCCTTTGCATGCATGTTTATCCAAAAATGTGGATAAAATCCCCATAGATTCTCATGCTAAACAAAGGGACCCGGTAATAGAAAGATGTTGGAGCGCTTTCTTCGGAGTAGTTGATAATTTGCTGACTTGAGTGGTTGGTGATTAGTTATTGTAGTTCGCAACACAAGAAAATATAGCTATTGCTACACCATATATTGCCACACCTTCAATATAGGTGTTGCGAAAGCAAATTTCTAGCCACAGTATTTTTCAACTGCAGCTAAAAGCTATAATTTACTGCTGCAAAATGAAACTTTTGTCACATAACTGTAGCAACAATATGAAAAGAGTATGGAAAAAAAGTATAATTTCTTGCTACAGCAATAAAAATTGGGTGTAGTAATAGACTTCTTGCTACATAGGTTATCACGATACTAGTAGGGGTTTATGCCATAACCATAGGATGCTGCAATATATTAAATTTCTTGTAGTGTCGTCGAACTGTATGAGAGGTTGTGCGAGCCTTAGCCTAATGGTTGAACGCCTTAGGCATAGTTGAAAGTCATGATCTGTTTAGGTTGAATATGATGGGAGTAACGCCGCGCTAAGTAAAAGTAATGGCTTCCGACTTTCGAGCGGATTTAAGAAATCTGAAGTTTAGGGGTGACTTCATGAACATCCATGCAAAGAGGAGAAACCTTAGAGTGGTTCTGGTGTGCATCATACCTTGCACGTATGTGCCTAGCATAGGAGGGACACTAGAAAGAGTTCGTGCTTGATGCAAACCTTAGCTTGTTCCGCTGCATGTATAAGTATGTGAAAACCTTTCGTTGAATTACTAATATAAAATCCTGTCTTGGGCGGCCTTCACTCCAGAGGCAATATGAACTTCATCAGATGACCCATTTTTGCGGTTGGGCCCGATTCTCGAAGCTAACATACACACCTTTTATATTCAATAAGAAAATCGTGATCCAGAGAGTTTCAACTGCAGTACATTCTAGCACGCATCACTGTGGATTGCAACTTAAGCTAAACAGTCCACATCTCAGCTGATGCAGGACGCAGGTTCAGAGAACACAACCCAGATGCACAATAAAGATCTTTGCTCAAATTCCATGTGCCGAGCTTATCCACACATTCTAAGGCCCTCTGATAAACTTACACAAATAAACATTTGAATCATCCTTCACTAGCATTATTAAGCCTCGCCACGGCTCCTCCAAAGTGATTTAGTTACGATAATCTATGAAGTGATGCAGAACGTAGGTTCGGAGAGCTCTCGGGGGATTTCCTCAAAAAGTGTATTGACCTTCCATTGCTTCCACTCTTCACTGACAAGACCGTAGATGCAAAACTTTCTTTTGTGATCACTCAAAACCAGATGTGATAATAAAGATATTTGCTAAACTTAAAAATTTACCATGAGACTTATAGCGCGCGCGTTTAGATACCAAAAACGCAAACAGTTTCAGAATATTTTGTTTCATAAGAGGTTAATTTTTTTACTTCGTAATCAAAAACTTTTTCCAAACTAAGTTCCGAATTTTTGGTTTTTATAAGTCAAAAAGTTACTTATGGGAACGTGTAGTAACACCGTCTTAGACACCGCGTCATTTTGATTGGCAGTGTCATTTTGATCTCCATTTGTAATCTCAGACCGCTAGAGCTAAACGAGGGTCATGATATAAACAAACTTGAGCGGGTTCTAGTAAACCCTAACAACTGATGTGAACTGAAGAAACCCTATTGGTATATATAGTGCGTTATGACTCCGCTGCCGCCACTATCCACCTCCATTTAGCTGATGAAACCAGATGATGAATTATTCAGCGATGGATTTTCATGTAACATTCAACTTCAGCGGGTTCATATCATTTCATTCAATTTAAATTTGATCTCTGACATGATTGATTTTATATTGTGCAGGAATCAATCAATCAGTCATAATGACTTGTCCTGTCAAAGAAAGAATTTTGGATATTATCATCACTGGCTGTCGGATATCCATACCGTTGAATAGGCCGGTGTATAAGAGTTTGGAGAAACTAAAACTCTCCAAGTCGGTGAGACTAATTTGGGATAAACCAAATTTTAGCTTTCTTGATCCTAAAGATTAGGAACTTATTAGCTAAGTTATGGAACCCTAATCCCTACCTATGTGTATATAAATAGCCTAGTAGAGAATCTAGAAAGATACACCAACAAATTCTTCTTTCTCTCTTAGGGTTTATATGTTTTCTCCCAAACGATAATATATAAATCTCTTATTTTTCCCGAGAATTCAACCTCGTTAAATTCTCGTCTCTTTTCTTTTCTAGTTTGTGTTCTTTCCAATATTTGGAGTACCATTGTATAGCTGTGCAAATCGCTTCCGCAGGATTTTAGCGCAACACATACACGGTAAAATATCATGTTCTAGACTTGTTTTTTGATTCCATGAAAGCATAGCTTCCAAGACGGTACTGATTCATTGTTCTAACAAAACTAATCAGTTGGTGTAGATGGAAAAACATTTACTTTGAACAAAATTATTGCACAATGTAACAACTATGTAATCAATATTTTTTGTAGTTAGTACTTTGTTTTTTCAGCAAATGTTTGGAATTTTTCTGTATCAATTGAATAATGTATGGCCATGGAGTATGGAATTTGTCATTTTCAATTGTCAATTTAGGTTAAAGAGTTGAAGCAAGTCATTTTGTATCAGTGTGAGCTTCCTCTTAATCTGCAATTAAATACCGTTAGATCTGATGATCTCAATCTTTGTTTTTTATTGGAGAGACACGATCATCATCAAAAATATAGATCAAAAGTGGTGTGGAGTCACCATATAATGCCTTGATAGGCAGGCCATGGCTACACAACATTCTTGGAGTGGCTTCGACCTTTCATCAATGTATCAAATTTCTCTTACCTCAAGGTGCTAGGGATGGGACAAGCAGCATTGGTACTGCATCAAATCTGGAGGGAATTTCATCTCCATTGATGTGCCGTAACTGGAAGTAAGTTGAAAAAAGCAGATCTACAGGAAATCGTGTCCATCTGCCTCACCACCGGAATCAGAAGGTGTTAAGGATCGAGCAAGAGAGAGGAGAGCATAAACGCGGAAGCGTAAAAGACTACATTGATAATAATTCTTGGTATATCTTTCTCATTAATTCTCTAGCTATTTATACAATCACAAGACTTGGCTCTCAAGGCACAAGACTTGGCTCTCAAGATAATTCCTAATATAACTCCCACAACCTAAATGCATATCTCCTAAATATAGACTCTCATATATTATTTCCTAATACCCTCCCTCAAGATGGAGCATGTAGATCACGAATGCCCATCTTGGACCAAAGAAATTTAACTTCGGTTTTCTTTCTTTTCTTTTTTTTTTCTTCCAACGCTTTTGCGAAAAAAAAAAATCTTCAGATCATAGTTTAAGGACGTTTCGGTCCTCTTCGTAGTTTAAGGACATTTCGGTCCCCTTCGTAGTTTAAGGACATTACGGTCCCATCTTCGTAGTTTAAGGACATTTCGTTCTTCTTCGTAGTTTAAGGACGTTTCGGTCCTCTTCGTAGTTTAAGGACATTACGGTCCCATCTTCGTAGTTTAAGGACATTTCGGTCCTCTTCGTAGTATAAGGACATTTCGGTCCCAATGCAAGTTTAAGGACATTGCGGTCCCATCTTCGTAGTTTTAGAACATTTCGGTTCCATCTTCGTAGTTTAAGGACGTTTCGGTCCTCTCTTCGTAGTTTAAGGACATTGCGGTCCCATCTTCGTAGTTTTAGAACATTTCGGTTCCCTTCGTAGAATACTTCTTGTACTCTTGGTTTCTTCGATAGAATACTTTTTGTACTCTCTCGACAACTCAGAGGATTTTAACCTACTATTGTTGTTCTTTTTCTCATCACCTCTTGGTGATTGGTTTTTTTTCTTCACAACATGAATGTTGTTTCTTCTTCTCTCTTGTTCCAGTCACGCACTTCTTGCGAAACCTTCACACTTCTTTGTTCTTCAAGATTCTCTCACAATCCTGTCGTCTTTACAAAGTCTGCCACACTTTGTAGGATCTTCAAGTTTCTGCCACAAACTCTTCAACCACACTTCACTTCTTCCAACATGTTTAACAGCTTTCTGCAATACCTCTGACAGAACTGTCACACTTGCTTCTGTTACGCTTCTGTAACGATTCTTCTTTGTAACCCCCAAACTGTTACAAATTTTCAATAACACTTTCTTTCTTTCTTTTTTATTTTTTTATTTTTTTTTTACGGTAAGCAAGTACTTGTTCTAGGTCGTGAAACCCCAACGTCATAACTCTGTTCCGTAACTTTCACCATCACAACAACCACTTAGATTCCCCTTCTATGCAGTAAGACCCATAAACTCTTCCTTGTTCTTCTCAGCATCATCACCAAAACCGTTGTGATCACCGGCAATCACTGAGGCACAACATCACCTCATTATCACTGCCAAAGGCAACAAACTTCATCTCCGGTCATCGTCATTGCTGGATTGCTGCCATCGTAAGAACCTCTAAAACCTACACCCATCTGTCCGTTGATAACCACCATTAACGGCAGCATGATTAATCATTGATCGTTCTTCACCATTATCAGCAGCAACGTTTACCACTGATAGCAAAAGGAATAAGTCCTAAAACTATGTTTTAACCTAAACCTGCAAGTATACAGGATCTAAAGTAGTGAGTGAGCAAATAAGGGGAAGTCCACAGGGACAAGGAGGGAGCTGGTGTTGTTTTCTAAATCTTTCTAGTGACTAAAAGCACTAGGGCATTTGAATTCACCCAATAATCCTAAGCTAAGGCAATACCTATTCAAACTATGTTCTTGTTCCTTTCCAGATAAAACTACAATGAATGATCTATCAGTTAGTCTCCCTAACTCACCCCTAGTATAAGCTGTCTTCTTACAGCACAACCTATCACAGGCTCATTTGGTTTAATTAGCTAACTGCCATTCCTTTATCAATTAAGCACATTTCTTCTTCCAGAGAGGTCTCAAATGGATGACTTATCAACCAACTTCACTAACTCACCCCTAGTACCAACTGTCTTCTTACAGTACAATTGATCACAGGCTAATTTGATCCATTAGCTAACTATCATTCCTAAAGCAATGAAGCACAATCAAGAACAACAACATGAACATGAATTATCTTAACATATGATTATGGGTTTCATCAAAACCCTAGTTATTAAATTATAACATGATGAACAATACTGAAAATAAACTACTACAACTTGGTGCACCGGCTACTCCGGGCATGCCCAAAATCAACACCCATGTCTTCAATTTATACATGCAAGCTTTTTCCCCAAAAAATCCCCGAACAGTAAAATTAGGGTTCACCAAATCTTACCTAATTCGATGAAATAACTGCTCCATCACGTCGACCCATCCTTCTATTTCTCTTCCCGCTCCATGTCCTGCTCCAATGACTTCTAGCTCATCAACCTATTTCACCAACTTCACACCTAGGGTTCAGTGGCGTGAAAATAGATGAAATTAGTTGTTGAGGAAGATGTAGGACGTGGTAGTGATGATGGTTTGTGGTTGTTAGAAGCCATGATGGCTTTTGGTGGGAGTTATGGTGGTTGAGGCGACGGAGAGGGTGGAGTTGGCAGGAGCAGAGCTCGACTGCTCGAAGGAGGAAGATGAGAATTTGGGTAAGGTGCGTTTGGCTGAAGGGTATAGGTGTTCGATACTTGGGTGTTAGGCGGGTTCAACGAGGTTTGATGATCTGCGATAAGGAGCGATGGATGGGAAGATGGTAGGTGGATCCAACGGCGATACAGAGGTAAGCGTGGAGCGACCGTCGGATGAAGGGATGTAGCAAAACGGACGACCCAAGATGGAGATGGGCGTTGCGATGTAAAGCGGGGGCTTCGGAGTTTGATGTGCGATGATGGAGCGACCGTAGGATGCTGAAATGCTTCGATCTGACGGCTGAAATCCGAGACGGGCTTGGATAGTGGAAATGTGTTTGAGTAAGGGTTTTGGGCCTTGGGTATGCCAAGCCCATATCTTCTTTAAGGACAATTCTTCTTCTTCAAGCCCACTTCTAGCCTTTTGGTCTTGTGCACAACATTCTTCGCGGCTTCCTTGCGTAACTCCTCCCGGCTTTTCACTACTTTTCTGCTCTATTCCGCTCCGCAATTCATCCAAACTTTATTTATTACCTAAAAATATAAAATTAAGTAAGAAAAATATTTATTCTTGAAAACAATGAAAATACAGAATATGGGATAAAATGTAGAATTAACGCACAAAAGATGAGTTAAATGCCAAGAAAAATATATAGAAATATGCACTTTTTAGCACTCATCAAATACCCCCAAACCTGAATTTTACTTGTCCTCAAGTAAAACAAAACTAAGGAAATCCTACCTATACCAATGTCGCTGGTCTCTCGAATGCATTTAGCGTATGCACTAAGCCTTTTAAACCACTAAGTGTCCCTAGTGGACGAGTGAAGTCTCGTGAAGGTTTGCTTAGAACGTACCTACAAAGTTCTAGGTCAAAATATAAGCTCAGATTCCATCAAATGTGACATGTGCAAGACAGTTTAAGCTCACAGCAAAATGGAGATGGCAATCTAGCTATCAAAGGCACAATCCAAGCACTGATAACAAAAAAAGACATGTGATAAGAGTGTAAAGTGTATCTACACATGTGTAAAGAAAGATCTGAAGTTATGACTACTAATCACCAAGAGATAGTTTCTCAGGCTAAGAACTGAGGTCGAAATCTAGCTAGCTGTCCGGACTTTACGAGAATTGTGAATGAGTTGGAGGTATTTCACAATTACTCGCGTTGTACATCAATGGAATACACCCTCCTTGCTTATTACAATAAAACAAAAGATGACTCTTTACATGACTCTTATTTACATTGACTACTCTCTTTTATTTTTGGAACAAGAGAGGATGGAATTGATAAATACTTGATTTTTTTGTATTTTTCTGATATTATTATTATTTTTTTTCTGAATATATACATCGTTTTTTTTTTTTTTGATAAAGAAACACTTTTGATACATATACAAAAGGAAACAAAAGATTACATGACACTTTGCAAGAGGTAGCCCTTTTTGATGCACCCAGTAAAATTCGATGGTTGTCTTTCTTAATGTAACCTCCACCTTCTATCCCAACCAACCAAAGAACAAGCTAGTCAAGTTTCGTTCAGTATTCTAAAGTGATTGGCAATCGTGACTTCCTATCAAACACCTTGAAGATCGAGGCTATACATGTATTGGTAGATCGTGCGCGTGCAAATTTCTTATCACTATGTGAATTGTGCTAGAATCAGGGTGCCTAAATATCTAGATTAAGACTCCTAATAATTACATATTTGCACAAGAGTCAACATTTCAAGGTAAATGAGCTCCATTTTTATGATTTTTTAATTTTTTAATTTTTTATTTTGATTTTTTTTTTTTTTTTTTTTTTTTTTTTTTTTGATAAGAAACACTTTTGATACATATACAAAAGGAAACAAAAGATTACATGACACTTTGCAAGAGGTAGCCCTTTTTGATGCACCCAGTTAAATTCGATGGTTGTCTTTCTTAATGTAACCTCCACCTTCTATCCCAACCAACCAAAGAACAAGCTAGTCAAGTTCGTTCAGTATTCTAAAGTGATTGGCAATCTGACTTCCTATCAAACACCTTGAAGATCGAGGCTATACATGTATTGGTAGATCGTGCGCGTGCAAATTTCTTATCACTATGTGAATTGTGCTAGAATCAGGGTGCCTAAATATCTAGACTAAGACTCCTAATAATTACATATTTGCACAAGAGTCAACATTTCAAGGTATAGGTAAATGAGCTCCATTTTTATGATTTTTAATTTTTTTTTTGATTTTTTTAATTTTTTTTTTTTTTTTTTCAAAAAGAAAAGGAAGAGTTTTTTCGATTATAGCATGTTATCAAAGTATCTACTTTTCACCCCCAAACCTAAACTAAACATTGTCCTCAATGTTTCAAAATATGAACAAAATTATAATACAACATATGAAGAGGATCATGTTGAGTAGAGAAAAAGGAAACAGAATACCCGATTTCGGTGAAAGCAATATTAGAACTCCGTTATTCAAGGCAAGAATCCAACATATGTCAGCCGAGATCATATTGGATTAGCAAAATATATATAAAAGGAACAAAAGGGTTTTAAGAAATTTTATCTACTGGATTATATACAAAAATTCACCATACACTAACAATCTAAAGAGTTGAGGATCAACCCAAAAGACAAAGTGTAGAGGTTTCAACAGCTTCACACAATAATAATATGATAGGCATGCAAGTGAAGCTGTGAAACAAAATGAGCTACCCCCAAACCTGGATTTTTCAACAGATAAAATTTTTGGAACAAAATCTCGCAGTTTTGGGGGTTCATCATGCACAAGGTCTAATTCGAATGAACTTGCTAGGGACGGGTACACATGCTAATTCCAACTGTGGTTCCTCAAAGATATTATACTTAGATGCAAAATAGTCCAAAAGGACTTGGGAAGCACACAGTTCCAAACCTAGATTAGGGACTCTCAGAAAAATTGGTTTGACAATATGGGTACAAACCAACTCTAGGTTGGTGGAAGGCTATCAGATTGTGACTTAGGCAAGAAAGTGACATCTAAGTGTCTCACATGCATGAGATCAACAGTATCATATTATCAGTCACATCAGCATTATCTAAGTCACATCAAGATGTGTAGCATGCTCATCATCACAAAAAATTTGCACAAGTCCTAATTCAGAATCATGGTTATCCGATATATTCAAATTATCATCAACAGAAGCAATATATTGTGGCTTAAGTATGGAATCAGACACATCAACTATGTTTTCATGCATAGGATCATTAGTGTCAACAGAAGATTTACCTAAGTCATGCTCTTCACAGGATAATTGCACAATATAAATCAGTATCAACATCACATGCATATGGAATATTAGAAGAAATATCATTCATGAAGGTCGGGGCAGAAAAGCCTAATGTATTTGAAACCAAAGGTTCCACAACATTTTCAGCATAGACATGTTCTTCTAACATAACATTATCATCATCATCATCATAGTAATATGCATACTTGTCCCTATTAGCAGTTGTGGTGTCATTAGTCAACTCATGTTCCTCTAGATTAGGTTCATATTCAATATCATACACATGAGAAGGACTAGACATGCTATTTTCAAAGTTCAATTCATTACCACCTATATCATGTGATAGTGTCTCAGTTTCCCTAATGGATTCCCATTGACGGGTTTTCTCCACAATCTCAGCTAAAATTTCCATGCATCATCCACAGTTTTATCAAGAAATTCACCATTACACATACACTCAACCATGCTCGAGATTTAAAGTCTAGTCCCTCATAGAGGATAGCGACAAGTCTCCACTTCTCAAATCCATGGTGTGGACATTCGCTCAACAAATCATTAAAACGTTCAAAATAGTCAAAAACAGTTTCCTCATCCAATTGGACAAAACAATTGATACTTTGACGAATAGCGATGGTCCTATGATGTGGAAAGAATTTTTTAAAAAATAGATCTGTGAGTTGGTCCCAAGTGTTGATTGATTGTGGTCTCAAACCGTAAAACCATGTTTTGGCCCTTTCCTTTAGAGAAAATGTAAACAAACGCAATTTCAGAGAGTCTTCGGACATATGATCAGGTTGCATATTCCGACAAATTTGTTCAAACTCTCTTACATGAGTATAGGGGTTCTCAGAATCGAACCCTCGAAATAAAGGAAGTATTTGTATCATGCTTGCATTTATTTTAAAAGGGTTATTGGTTTGAGGTAAGACAATACATGATAATGGAATTTTTATTGTGGGATACATGTATTCATGGAGAGTATTAGGTTGGCCCATATTGAAAAGACACAAAGCCCACTATTTGGTTTTAAAGGGTTTTCAAAATTTGGTTTTTTATGGGAAAATTTTGGTTTTGATGGGAATGAAAACATGGTTTTGAGGAAACTTTGGTTTTTATGGGATTAAAAATTTGGTTTTCGAAATTAGGAGCAATTTTTTTTTTTTTTTTTTTTTTTTTTTTTTTTTGAAGCCCAAATTTTAGTTTAAAAGAAACTACAAGCCTAACAAACAACTAAATTACAAGCCCAAATAAAGAAAGAAATAAAAATAAAACTAATTATTACAAACCCAAAAAAAAGAAAATAAAAATAAAACTAAAATTATTACAATCCCAAATAAAGAAAGAAATAAAAATAAAATTAAAAAAAAAATATTACAAGCCCACAGATTAAAAATGGAAGCCCACATGTTGGGTTCTCTTAATGGGTTTAGGCTTACCATTGAAGCACAGCCCAGCTGCTCAGTTTGGTTGCAAAAGCCCAGTTGGGCTTTGGATCATCATAAGCTTTGGCTTCAATACTTAAGGCCCAGTTGGGCTTTGGTCTTTCTTCTCCTTCAGCAGCTTACAGCCCAGTTGGGCTTGGTTCAAATCAGTTCACTTCACAAGCCCAGTTGGGCTTTATCTTACACCAGCTGCAGCAGCTTCAGCAGGCAGCAGCAGCAGGGAACAGCAACAGGAGCACAGCAGCAATAGCAGCAGCAGCTCAACAGGTACCTGGTGACTCAAAGAAGAGAATGAGTTCTCAAAAATTTGGAATTGAGACAGTTTCAAACAATATTGATACCAGTAAGCAACTAAGAGTAATTTACTGCATGGCAATGAGTTATTTGGACTGACAAAGGGGTTGACACAATATGCAGTTATGGATAAAGTGCAAAAGAGAAGTGACCTAGCAAAACAAGACACACAAAAAAATACTTACAACTACTAGAACAGAAAAAGGGAAATGATGGATATGAACTTCAGTTACACTACAATAAAAAAAAAAAAAAAAAAAAAAAAAAAAAACAGGACAAGATGTATGAATTGATGCAGCTTCAAAAGTATGTCTAAGATGCAGCTACTATCAGATACAGCTACAGGATGTCAGTCAAGATAGTAAGAGAACAATGGCTTCACAACTTTTAACACTACTAAGAAAACAATGTGTTACAGGACATGGAAACTCAGGGTTACAACATGAGATATCTTACAGGATATGTTACAGTACAATGGAATGCAATGCAAAAGAATGGCAACAGTGAAGATTGAGCTAAAAATGCATATGTACAGGAGAGACTACCAGCAAGCTAGAAGAGCAAGTGAGCAGCAAATGAGCAAAGGGAAATAACTTGTAAGAGTGACAGCAAGAGTGACAGATGAAGATGCAAGAATGAGGTTATGTGCAAGATATGCAATGAAAGTGCAAATATGCAGTGACAATGAAAAGTATGCAGTAAAATGCAGAAAATAAGAGCAAAGATAAAGAGCAAACAGCAACAACACCGCTACCGAGTCCCCGGCAGCGTCGCCAAAAACTTGATAGCAAAAGGAATAAGTCCTAAAACTATGTTTTAACCTAAACCTGCAAGTATACAGGATCTAAAGTAGTGAGTGAGCAAATAAGGGGAAGTCCACAGGGACAAGGAGGGAGCTGGTGTTGTTTTCTAAATCTTTCTAGTGACTAAAAGCACTAGGGCATTTGAATTCACCCAATAATCCTAAGCTAAGGCAATACCTATTCAAACTATGTTCTTGTTCCTTTCCAGATAAAACTACAATGAATGATCTATCAGTTAGTCTCCCTAACTCACCCCTAGTATAAGCTGTCTTCTTACATCACAACCTATCACAGGCTCATTTGGTTTAATTAGCTAACTGCCATTCCTTTATCAATTAAGCACATTTCTTCTTCCAGAGAGGTCTCAAATGGATGACTTATCAACCAACTTCACTAACTCACCCCTAGTATCAACTGTCTTCTTACAGTACAATTGATCACAGGCTAATTTGATCCATTAGCTAACTATCATTCCTAAAGCAATGAAGCACAATCAAGAACAACAACATGAACATGAATTATCTTAACATATGATTATGGGTTTCATCAAAACCCTAGTTATTAAATTATAACATGATGAACAATACTGAAAATAAACTACTACAACTTGGTGCACCGGCTACTCCGGGCATGCCCAAAATCAACACCCATGTCTTCAATTTATACATGCAAGCTTTTTCCCCAAAAAATCCCCAAACAGTAAAATTAGGGTTCACCAAATCTTACCTAATTCGATGAAATAACTGCTCCATCACGTCGACCCATCCTTCTATTTCTCTTCCCGCTCCATGTCCTGCTCCAATGACTTCTAGCTCATCAACCTATTTCACCAACTTCACACCTAGGGTTCAGTGGCGTGAAAATAGATGAAATTAGTTGTTGAGGAAGATGTAGGACGTGGTAGTGATGATGGTTTGTGGTTGTTAGAAGCCATGATGGCTTTTGGTGGGAGTTATGGTGGTTGAGGCGACAGAGAGGGTGGAGTTGGCAGGAGCAGAGCTCGACTGCTCGAAGGAGGAAGATGAGAATTTGGGTAAGGTGCGTTTGGCTGAAGGGTATAGATGTTCGATACTTGGGTGTTAGGCGGGTTCAACGAGGTTTGATGATCTGCGATAAGGAGCGATGGATGGGAAGATGGTAGGTGGATCCAACGGCGATACGGAGGTAAGCGTGGAGCGACCGTCGGATGAAGGGATGTAGCAAAACGGACGACCCAATATGGAGATGGGCGTTGCGATGTAAAGCGGGGGCTTCGGAGTTTGATGTGCGATGATGGAGCGACCGTAGGATGCTGAAATGCTTCGATCTGACGGCTGAAATCCGAGACGGGCTTGGATAGTGGAAATGTGTTTGAGTAAGGGTTTTGGGCCTTGGGTATGCCAAGCCCATATCTTCTTTAAGGACAATTCTTCTTCTTCAAGCCCACTTCTAGCCTTTTGGTCTTGTGCACAACATTCTTCGCGGCTTCCTAGCGTAACTCCTCCCGGCTTTTCACTACTTTTCTGCTCTATTCCGCTCCGCAATTCATCCAAACTTTATTTATTACCTAAAAATATAAAATTAAGTAAGAAAAATATTTATTCTTGAAAACAATGAAAATACAGAATATGGGATAAAATGTAGAATTAACGCACAAAAGATGAGTTAAATGCCAAGAAAAATATATAGAAATATGCACTTTTTAGCACTCATCAACCACCCAAGTTATCATCTTGACCCACAGACTTTTCCACGTCCGAACAACAACCAGTATCCACACTTGAGTATTCTCCATCTTCATCATTAATCAACTCTAATCCGCATTCAACAACGAGTCTTCTATATCTCTGTTCTCGTGTTCACCCATGACAAGAAACTGGCAGTCAACTCTCGACAGCCAACACGAACTCACCAATTCTTCTTTGTTTGCTCCGTACTCTAACCAAACTGGAACTCAGATTCATCGATCAACCGCCAATCTTTTTTTTCTCAGCAGTAGTATCTCGTCTGCCATGTTTACTCGGCATCAATAACATGCCCTAAACTCTATCTTTATCATGAATTCAAACGACATCAAGCCTCTCCTTGGTCACCTGGCTTCTCGGCCTCAAACTTTTCCAGCATCAACGAACTCGCCTAAACCAATGTTTTACCGGAGATGACCTTAGCACTTAATCAACAGCCCAGCTTTGACATATTGAACTTACAGACGTGATTCAATTACCAACGAACACTTCAGCAACAACAACAAGGCTTGACAAACCTTCAACTTCTTTCTTCTTCACGCAAACAGCAACCAAACAACGATTTTTTTTTTTTCTTTATAACCCTAAAACGAAAAACAATAGAACTTCTATATCTCTTTCTCCTTCTCCTCTCTCTTCCTCTCACCTTGCTCTGATACCATGTTAAGGATCGAGCAAGAGAGAGGAGAGCATAAACACGGAAGCGTAAAAGACTACATTGATAATAATTCTTGGTATATCTTTCTCATTAATTCTCTAGCTATTTATACAATCACAAGACTTGGCTCTCAAGGCACAAGACTTGGCTCTCAAGATAATTCCTAATATAACTCCCACAACCTAAATGCATATCTCCTAAATATAGACTCTCATATATTATTTCCTAATAGAAGGTCCATCAGACTTGCAACATTAATGATAATACAAAACTGATATGAATAAATAATGAATCTTTATTGATAAACTCACTTTGTTACAAATCAATGATACTGTGATGTATAAATAATTTAGGTAGAAAATGTATGAAAGGGGAAAAAAAGAAAGCACTCATATAAAACATTGTTTAGGATGAGTTTTATGTTAGTGCTTTAGATAATAGAAGAGAGCCAAAGACACCAACATTTGAAAGTGGAATGCTAATATTTTACTTCTACTGTTCGTTGATTTGTATGCTGTAGTTATTATATTATAAGAATCCAACTCGTCCATATATTGAATATCCGGCCAAATAGTCCTTCCCTCCAAGATACTCTCATTTGGGAGTCAACTGAATCTTGAACTTGAGACGCCGAATAATATTGGATCCATCACAGTATCATGAAGCTTAAAATTCAACCCAGGGAGCGGTAAAACATTGGAAGTGTAGCCACCATAATATAACTTACTACATTGCAGACTAAATACACAGCCAATATACGTCAATTTACCAACCAAAAAGAAGAAAAAAATACACATCCGGTATGTTAACCAGTTTTTCATTTCATGTGTACAAAATTAGAGGTTAAATAGAAATAACCAGTTTTGCATCCTCATCGTTAGCAGCAGTCTTCTTTTCAAGCTCCACGTTTATCTTCGCAACCTCTAATTCCAAGGACACTTGGAAGCACTTGGTCTTATAATGGTCCAGATTCTCCAATTCAGCCACAGGTTTACTAATTCCTGTTGCTGATTTTAGTTCCCCAGATGTTGTTTCGATTTTTGTCCTCTTAGCCCCAGTTTTGGCAGAACCATCACCACCTACAATTGTAACTGCTGGATACAAAATTCCCAATAAGTTAAGCAATGCAGTGATTCTTAACAGATGAAACTATGAAATTTCTCAATTAGTTATCATAATTCAAAGCAGACCAAATCGAGAAATGTAAATAAATATAAGAATTACTCACAGTCACAGGTATCATCAAGGGACTGGTGATCTTCCTCCTCCGTTACCTTCTCCTTCCTCCTCCTATTCGATCCCGTGGTTTCTTCTGTAGGACCAGAACCTGCACCTTCACCGTCTCCACTTGTCTTCTTCCTGTTACGTTTCTTACTATACTTTGCATATTTGCTATAATGTTTTTCACAACGGTTAGTCTTAGGAACAGTATCATCAGCAGCATCAGCACCATGACCCATCCTAAAATTCTTGCATCTCCATCCCCTTCCATCAGTTTTACCACAACGCTGTTCTTCTGGAGGCATCTCATCCTTCTCCATCTCCATCTCCTTCTTCTTCTTGTTCAACTTACTTGAAGTGATCAAGGAAGGATTTTCTGTTAAAAAATCCCCTTGTGTTGTTTCGACATTATCCCTCTTCGTCCCAATTTTGGCAGAACCACCTTTTAAAAATTCCCAATTAGTTAGACAATGCAATGCTTAGGAGGACTTAAATCAAGAGATGAAACTAGGAAATTTCTCAATTAGTTATCTTTATTTACTGAAACATTTAAGCAAACGAAACGAATACAATATATAAGAAATCAGTATATTAAACATAGGTCGAGAAATGTATGTAAGAATCAAAACTCACAGTCATAGGTATCATCATTTAATTTAAGATATCCAAAACAAACGACAACAGCAACAACATTAAAAAATAAACTGAAGAAATGTATGTAAGAATTATTACTCACAAGTATCTGGTTGAATTCCTCCTGTTTCATTCTTACGTAGCTTCTTACTCGCAATATCCATGACTTATCATCCTAAAATTCTTGCATCTCCACCACCCACTTTTTCCTTCGATTCCTTCTAACACAACGCTGTTCATCTGGAGGCAGTTTCTTCCTCTCCAACTCCAAATCTTTGAAATCTTTTTCACAATAATGCACTTCATTATCAGCACTGGCATTCTTGCATCTCGATGTCCCAAATTTTCTACTGCATCTCCCTTCTTCTTCACTACCAGCCGCCTTCCGAGTCTTCTCCAAATCTGGACCAGAACCTGCACCTTCACCATCTCTACTTGCCTTCTTCTTCTCCTTATACTCTACAAAATAATTATAATGCTTTTCACAATGTTTAGATTTAGGAACAGTATCATCAGCAGCAGCATCACGACTCCTCATCCTGAAATTCTTGCATCTGTATCTGTTACCACTTGTGTAACAACAACGCTCTTCATCTGGAGGCAGCTTCCTCCTCTCCATCTCCAAATCTATGTAATCTTGGTCACCTGAATTCTTGCATCTCTTCGTCTTCTTCACTACCAGCGCCAGCCGCCTTCTTAGTAGTCGCCATTACAACAACACCAAAATATTAACCAGGGGCTAGCTCAGTTGGCTAGGGACGAACTCTCGAGTTGTTAGGTCAGTGGTTCGAATCCCTCCACCCTCGGATGGTGTCAAAAAAATAAATAAAAAAAATCTGATGTTGCCCTAGAAATAACTCAGACTATTGTAACTCTAGTTAGTAAGTGAGGGTTTTGTCTATTATACCCTCACAGTAGCGTATAGCCATAGGCGTGAGTTTATGAACTCGCAATTGCGCACAACACTCTCTCCTAGTGCATTGCGTAATTAAATATTCCTAAAAGAAACTCAAATTACTTTTTTTTTTCCTTCAAATTACCAGTTCTATTAACAAAAGGGACCACAATACAGTAATCTATCTTTGGTTTAAGTAGTTACTAGTTAGACATGTTGCTTTACGAAAATGTTTATTACAGTAGAAGCTTTAAAAATGTTTTACGGCTTAAGTAAAAATATAGTAATTCCTGGGAACACTTTTTTTCTTGGTGGGGGGTGCAGATTAGAGTTCCAATATTTCCATCAAAAGTTTGAATGAATAACTACCGGTGCACAACCTAAGGATTGAATAACATCCCTTAATTAGGGCCTCGAAAAATAATAAGGGACCTTCCACTAGAGGACAAAAAAGATCATTAAAACCTAATTTGAGTCATCTCTTATCCAAATTTTTTTAAAATGACTAAATTGTCCTTAAATGATTAGTGTGAATAGGTAATTAAGTTAAGTTAATAGTATGGTTAGACTAAAATCAGACTTTAGAATTAAAATTTGGGGCAAAAAGATAATTTTGTGTTTTTTTGAGTTGAGAAGAAGAAGAGGAGGTTTTAGAGGGATCATAGACACTATGTCACAGAAAGAATCATTAATGTCGGGGATCTATTCCCTGTCGACTCCGTAATGTCGTCAATATATTGTCATAGAAGTTGACGACTCAAACCTGCAATTTTGCAGGTTATGAAAAATCGTCGAGGTATTATTTGATACCATAACGATTCTAATAGAATTTATTATTTCGTAAAACTTTTGAAATCTATTAAAAGTCCCTTATAAATTCTATTATTGTAAAACAAATTTATTATTTCGCCCCCTTAAATTTTTTATTTTTTAGATTAGCCCTCTCTGTATAGAATTCCTAGCTCCGTCCCTGACTCTAATCATCATTTTATCATTTTGTCAAAAGGGTCGTTGTTATTTTGTCAAATAAAAAAGTGCCGTTAGACCACACTTTGTTGTTATCATTTTTGTCGTTAACATTTTTCTTTATACATGAACGATCCTTTATCATTTTTGTCATTTAGTGGACAAATAAATAAGAGTCGTTAACATTTTTCTTTATACATGAACGACTCGTTATCATTTTTGTCATTTAGTGGACGAATAATAAGAGTCGTTAACATTTTTCTTTATACATGAACGACTCAACTAAATAGTCGTCATCATCTATGGAATTTAGATAGAGACCCTTAAATTTATTTGGTCATAGAGGTAGTTTTTGGTCGTATAGAGTCGTTAGTGTATAAAAACGGATCGTTATAGTAGGATCGTCAATTGATTCTATAATATATTGACGACTCTATTCTGGGAAAAAATCTTAAACCCAGAAAAAGGATCGTTATCTCTTACACCTTAGACATCAACGATTTTTCATATAAATAACATGCAGATGAAAAATCATTAGGGTATGTAATTATCGAGGTTGACGACCCTTATTCTGTAACTGGTATTTTTCAGTTAAAAATCGAATTTTGCAAACAAAACATCAAATAAAAAGCAAATAGGAAGTTATGATGGAGAGTCGTTAATGGAGTTGTGATGGAGAGTCGAGAGAGAGGGGAGGAGATGACTGATTATTTTTTGGGTTTAAAAATGAAAATGAGGTTAAAGTCGAGGGTTAATGAATTTTTAGTTTTAGATTTATTGAAGGCTAAAACAGTATTTTCACTATATTTTGGGGTGAGAATAAATTATTTGGGATGAAAATAAAATGGCTGAGGACCCTAATTAAGGGGTGTTGAATAACTCTTACTCACCTAAAGTCAAGTGTAAACAATGTGTGAGAATCCCTTTTATCATAACAGTACTATTTCCACTCAAGTGTTATATTGAGTTCTTAGTTCTTGATAAGGGCTCCTCCAAAGACAGAGGCATTAGATTTAGAAATATCCGATGTCTCTCTCACCCCCAACTAAACTAGCCTCTGCGCCGTCTCCCATCCCTCTCTTTCTCTTCACTTTTTCCACAAAAATTATGAATTGGAACTGAATCTTGGTTCTATATTGGAGAGACACAATCATCATCAACAATGGATCATTGTCATAATGACTTTTCCTCTCAAAACCAACTTATGACGTATCCTCGGTAGTGCTGGTTCTCCAAATCTGAATGAGAAGTCTAAACTGGAAACTAAAGTGCTAGGGATGGGAAAAACAGCAATGGTACTGCATCAAATCTGGAGGGAATTAATGTCATCTCTATGAGACTGTGACGAACAATCAACCATGCTTTCTCATAGACAAATTTCCTGACTTTTTCTTTAAGATGAAAAGAAAAGGTTACATACTTTGTTATAATTCAGTGTTTTAGTTGTTGTAAGTTAGCCATTGAGATTTAAGATCATATTTGTCACTGTGTCCTTGTTATAGTGTAATCATCATGAATTGATTACATATCTATTGGAATGTTGTTCACATTACTGTGCAATTCATGTATTTATATTCTCAGATGGATGTAATTTTGGTTACAGAATGACACCTAGATGCTCATATCAAGGACTTGTATTTAGATTTAGAAACAATTGTGAAAATCTCCCAGCTAGGGCTGCAAGCGTGCAATCACGGGTTGAATTGGTGCCAACAACTCCCAAAGTAGCAAGTGTTGCACAAAAAGCTACCATCAATGAAGTTATGAAATTTACTGCTCTAGGTCCGGGTAATCATGTTTCTATCATTGAAGTCAAAAGCTGATAATTGCTTGGAATTTACTTTGAGGAAGTTGATTAGAGTTGGACGGGCAAGAGCTATACCTCCACATTTGCAGCAGGTGGGTCTGCCACAGGATTATGCAACTTTGTGCTGCATTCATCATGACCATGTAATTCCAGAAGGTTTTGACTTTGGCAATCTGGGCTGTATGCCTGTATCAGCTTTGCCTTTACATGGCTTAAGAAAGAAAACTCAATCACAGGCAATAAAACATAACTAAAGCAGACCCCAAGAGATGCACCCCTCATTAACCAGAAAAAATAGATATTAGTTCATTCTTATATGGAATACAATGCTGTAAGAACATTTAAAATGGAAAATCAATCCAGGCCAAAGGTGTATGAAAATGGAAAATCAAGAAATGATTTCCAATCGATTTCGTCTTTGTTCCTATTCGAATTTTTAATCGCTGGCGTATCCATAGGGTCACCAAGAGAATTACTACTGATGCTTATAGAATGTTTTTGGGTGAAGGCTTATGAGGTATTTTTGATATTTATCTGTAAACAACAAAATTTGATCTGAATCATTAATAAGCTCCCAGCATAGCATTTTCGAGGTCTTTAGAGAATGAAGCCAATTCCTGCAACTGCTCTGTACGTAGCTCATTTAGGCATAACTTGTCTTGTAGCTAGAGATGCGACATGTCAGGTTGTAGGTGTGGTCTTTGGTGGCATTGGAATATGTCACTGATGTTATATGCGTATAGCTATTATCATTTCTTTAGAATGAGCAGTGAAATGAGAATCAGAAAAATTCTTGTGAATTCTGGGAATAGGAAAATGCCCTGGTGTGTTTTTTCTGTCTTTTCAAGATGGAGATGGTGCAGTTTGATGTACAATAACAATATATACACTGCTGTTATAGGGAAGTGAATGTGGTGCAGGTCTAGCAGCTCGCAGAAAGGAATTAATAATGGGGAAACCTGTTTTTTTGCGGAAAATTGAAATGCCAGACATCCCTTGGTTTAGATTTAGTTGATTGTGTTTTTGCTTTTACTTTCTTTAGTTCTGGATGTGTTGTGTTCAGGCTCTGTTATTGTAATCTTGAGTTGTTGGTTAGATAAATTTTATGATTAAGCAAAAAAAAAAGAACAATATTCACACAAAACTGTCTTGGAAGATAAAATACTGATGATGATGATGATGATGATGGCAAAGGCTAATGCTTTGAACCAGCTGGTGCCTAAGTTTAGGTACCTGGCAAACCATGGCAACCCATAGCGTCCAAGGAAAGATCAAAATTAAAGTTGGGAAACCAACCTCTGCTAACTAGATTTCGTCTTCCCAGCAAACTTTGCAACATAGTCATCTTTACTAGATCTATAGTTAACGAAACATAAAGACAATTCAAAAAAAGGCAAATCCAGCATTAATTTCAGTAATTAGATTTTAGGCACCACATAATCAGTTCCATGAGCTAAATGAGTGACTCGTTTTTCCCAGTGACTACCATAATATCGCTTCCTATATAAGAGAGTCGATGCACATCGAGAAGTACTATTTGGAATATTAACCAGTTTTTCTGTCTAATGTGTACAAAATTGGAGATGCGAGATTGAAATGCCTAGTCAAAAAAGTGAAGGCCACTTACAGAACAGTCTTATCATTTTGCAGTTTGATCTCCATGGATAGCAGTCAGTTGTAGCTGGAAGGGAAAAAGGATCTTTCCCGTTTTCGTACATATAGAATAAGTACGGCGAGTATCTTTTAGCAAGCTTCTTGCAGTCGGCAACCGCTGTAGAATCAAATATGAGTGAAATACAGATCAAATATGAGTATCTTTTCTTTTTTTTTTTTTCCGCATAACAAAACTAGGCCAGTTTTGACCAAATTGGCTAACGGTGGTTATCCACCTTTTTTGGCACTGTTAGTGTAGGATAAAAATACAATTAAGCCCTTTGAATCAATCAACTCGCCGATTTGCAGTTTAACTCGCCGAGTCTGCAAAGTAACTCGGCTCTGACTGGGAACACACGTGTACCTTGTACACGTCACCATATGTACATGTCACCATCATACACCTGAAAAAAGAATGCTGCGTATTTAAAAACTTTAAATCTGATGCATTTCTTTATTTGACTACTAATTTCAAGTCCTAAGGGAAATGAGGAAGTAGAGATTCCTCTTCAGATAGTCAAGAGTGTGGGACTCAGTTTAAAGATGATTGATACAACCATCCCATAAGCACCACTGGACCAGTAGGCAGTAACAAAAACTGAATGAAAAATCTCAAAACTCGTCAGCAATTTTCAGCACAGGCGTATATGATGGAAGAAATAAAGAAACTATACAAAAAAGAGATCGACTAGCACACAAGAAGAGGAAATTTGGCATCGTACATCTTCTAGTCGCTCACCTCTACGATTCCTCCAAGAGACAAGCTATTAAAATGAGGCATATAGGATCCCATATATGGAGAACAACCTTCATTCATTTCAATCCACTTAATTTGTCTCTGCTCAAAATCACAAGTATCCACTGCATAACCTACTTCTTTACTGCCATGAATCACGACAACAACACCATCATCTTCTATACATTTCACTAAACCAAAAGCTATTCATTTTCAGTACCAGCATCGCAACATATCCAGCTGACTGCGCAAGACCCATCACCTAAACCAACAACAACTCTGCAAAATCTAGCCAACAACAGCAGCAACGCCTGAACTGCAGCTTCAATCACCTGCACATAACCATTCTGGCCACCAACTTCACACCACAACAAAACTGCAAGTGCACCATTATCTTCAGCTCATCCCTGTCCTAATCATTCATCTATTCATCAGCATTAGCACATCTCCATACTTCAGCTTCACTCATACTCATAAACCATCTACAATTCAACCTCAACAGAAATAATTGACAAAGAAAAACAGAATTAGAAGAATGTCAGAAGTGTAACTTAACTAGTATCCAATCAATGATAATACCTGTTCTTACTTCCATTGTATATGGATGACCACCATTAGTCAGGCCAGTTCGATTGACGATGTTATTCACTCAATCACAATAACCTAATGCAAGAAACTTATATTTTAGTCATAAAAAGAAAATCAATGTTAACTTAAACCATGAAAAAGCTAATGGAAGAGGAAAATGAACTACAGCAATTCAATGCCACCATTAGTACCTTCACTACAACCACAGTAGAAAATTCTTCAAACCCAATACATCATCACCATTTCTGCAAATCAGAACCCAATTCATCATCAATCTCATCCGTAACAGCTTCAATTTCAGATCGATTGTACCTAACACCTGAAGCAACAACAAGGTTTGAATACAACGTAAACCCTAGTTTAGAATTTCAAAAATTTACATTGCACATTAAACAAAATTAAAATCAAATTGAAACCCAAGGTTTCCTTTTGATCAGTGAAAAAAATCCCTATAACTCAATCAACGAATTTAGAATCATCATCTCCCTTTGTCCGTCTATGTCTTAGCTGGTGATTTTTAAAGAACGGGAAAAGAGAAAACGGAATCAGATAATCAGATTATGGCAATGGATATGCTACTACCGCCTCTATGGTTTCATCATTGTTAATAAGATTATCATCGAGGCATACTTGAAGCGGCTTGTGAAGAAGAGATACATTCAGAAGAAGAACATAGAGATGGAGATGAAAAACTGATAAGAAGAGGCATACATCACTGTTATTAGCATGGGGAATTAGATCCTAGGCGTTCGTTTTCATTGAGATGGAATACAAATGAGACAGATGGTCATCCTTATAACACGTGGCGACACTATATTCTTTCTAATCCAAGCCGTTGATTAATCACGGGATAACACTACAAACAGATCAAGCACTAAAATGACGACACGTGTATAAAGGGTATATGGGTAATTTCGGCGTCATTATCTCATCTCATACGGGGAGAAACTGACCGAAAAATCTTTCTATTTTGCAGTCCCGTCCATTAGAAACTTTGCCAAAGCAGTACACCTGTTAAGAGAACATATCAATCCAGGCCAAAAGTGTATGAAAACGGTAAACCAAGAAAAAGATACTACTGTTGATTCTTCTCATTTCTATTTTGTAATTGGAGATAACTATTGAACATTTTGATTCTCCTAAGAATAAAGATAAGTCTTCAGGCATTGTGATATATACAAGTAATGATGCTCTAACTAATCGAAGTTTGCAGGTCCAATCTTGTTTTTTAGAAACTGCCCATCTGTGCAAGCATCATTAGATTGATGCATCATTTCTAAAACATAACACTAACAATAACGTTCTTTAGGCGCTTGCACCCGTCACATGGGCGTCTTAGCAGTAGATACAGATGAGATGTTAATAACATAACCTATGAATTTCGCAGCAGAGTACGAAAAGAGTCCATGCAATAGATTAAGCAAAAACAGTAATTTCATGCAGTTTAAGTATAATCAAATTGGAAATGAAGGAAAAATGAACAGAATTCTTAATATACCTGAGTTTATCCTCAGGATTAGGAAGCAACAACCTCTTGAGAAGTATTTCGTCTTCATGTCGATATAGAGCACACACTGCTTTCATACAGAGCTCGATATCTTCTTGAAATGAAGAAGCCATATGATCATCAGACTCCCATTTCATTTTGTCAGATTTTCCAAGGATTTGACCATGACTCTAAGAATCTCCAGATTCCCCAAGGATTTCACCATGACTATGAGAATCTTCAGATTTTCCATGCATTCCACCATGACTACCAGAATATTCAGATTCGACAACATCTGAGACCAAATTCACAAAACCAGGCTTTTCCAAATGATCTTGTGGTGGTCTCTCCTCCTCCAAACAGCCCCAACCTTTCCTTTCGTCAACGTTTTCAGTCTGATTTGGTAAATGTAGATTTCCACCGCCATCCTGCAAACCCCATGCTTCAGATTCAATTATCCTTTCAGAATTACGCAATTCTGAACATCTCAATATTGAATTTTCATGTCCATTCCTCGGGACTAGGCTCTCGAAATTAGAAACGCGAGAAGCTTCACATCTCATTGTTGAATTTTCAAGTTCCATCCTCTGCACTAGACTCTCCAAATCGGAACACTTGTTCTTCCAATATTGAGTTGCATCCTCATCTTTAGCAACACTTTTTCTACATTTTATTTCCACATATTTACCCTGGAGTTTAGTGCACTCCGCATTCTTCTTCTCAAGCTCTACTTTCATCTTCTCAATCTCAAATTCCTTCTTCTCTAGCTCTAATTCCTTCTTCTAATTCATAAGGGGTTTAACAGATTAAACTACTAAATTTGTCAATTACCAAAAGAGGGAAATATATGTTTAGAATTACTCACAGCTGGTATGATTAGCAAATGGTTGGTCATCTTCCTCCGTTAGCTGCTGCTTCCTCCGCCGCTTCAAGCATTTTGAATCCATAGTTTTAATGGCAAATGGTTGGTCATCTTCCTCCGTTAGCTGCTGCTTCCTCCGCCGCTTCAAGCATTTTGAATCCATAGTTTTAATGGCAAATGGTTGGTCATCTTCCTCCGTTACCCTGATTTTGGGCATACCAAAATCTTTGTAGGCATATTGAATAAAGACAAAAAAAAAGTTGTGAAATAGCAAAATCAGATAACCCCTTAACCCAAATTTTTTTTAATGATAAATCTGCCCTTTACATATTAGTGTTAGTAATATTGATTAGTGACTAAATATTTTGTTTAGTGATTAAGATAATTTTCAGAATTATAAAGGTTGTTTAGATGATTTTTTGGATCATGGTTCGGCGAAACAGGTTGAGGTTCGGCTCACATCTATGAGCCGAATCTACCAATTGATGAACGGTTCGGCTCACTGAATCTGTTTAGTGCATGCGCCGAACCTATACTTTTCAATTCCAACCCTTTTGCTAGACACTAGTTCGGTTTATATGAAAGTTTCATAGTAAGCCGAACAACATCCTGAATAGCGCGAAAAAAAATAATTACTGGTTCGGCTTATATTTCTAAAATCGTATGAGCCAAACATCAATTTGTTATTTTTTGGGTTAAAATATTGTTATTGGTTCGGTACATATTGAGAATATCGTAATAGCCGAACCTCGTAAATGTGCTAGGTTCGGCACATATTATGATTATCGAATACGCCGAACCCCTATGCATCTCTATCTGTGACTAGGCTCGGCTTGAAATTTCATGAAATTTCATGCCGAACTGTTCATATACACTTACAGGAAGCTTTTGTGAAGAACTGTTCGGCTAAAAACGCAACTCAATTTTGAGCCGAACCCAACACTGTAACCGTCATTTAATCGATGAAAAACAGCAAATAGGAGATTGGGTTTGTAAAACTTACTTTCTTATCCTCATTTCCGGAGTTGGAGATGCAGTTGGTTTAATTTCTGGTTCAATTGGTGGTTGATTTTCAGTTTCTACACCTTCATCTTCAATTGGTTCTTCTTCTTCAATTGATGGATTAGAAGACGATTTGGTTTGCCTAGTCCCTACTTTTTTCGTACAAAATTTTAAAACTACAAAGTAACCGAACTTAGCCAATAGACGCTGGAACTTCACATTTTTTTTGTTTGTTAAGTTCGGTAACTTCACAATTTTATCACAAAAACCGAACTCAGATTTCGGTTGGTTAGCTGTTAGGTTCAAGTTTGCGAAAGAACCGAACTTTGTAAACTTATATACTCTTATATTACGTAAAGTTCGGTCAGATCAAAAGTGCATGCAGTTTGCGAACCAACCGAACTTTGTACACCAAAGTTCGGTTAGTTGAGAACCAACCGAACATAACGATGTAACTCCTAGAAATTATTAGAGAGTTCGGTAACCTGCGTGTTTGAAACAAGTAACCGAACTACACTTTCAGATGAGTTCGGTTACTTGTTCATCTCACGGGGCAACCGAACTACAGCTTCAGATGAGTTCGGTTATTTGTTCTTCATATAAAGTAACCGAACTACAGCTTCAGATGAGTTCGGTTACTTGTTCTTGAAGATTAACAACTATTCGAGGAGAGGATGGAGATGAAGAATCAGATGAGTTTTCATCATTTGAATACTCAAACTTAGTGAATTGGAAAAAAAATTATTTTCCATGTTTTTCTCCTTCATCTTCTCTAACTCTACTCTCTCAATAATTCTACTCAACTAATAATAAACTCATCTTTTAATTTAATCTCACTAATTGTTTTTAACTAAATCATTCACAAATCATAACCTAAAATTAATTAAGAGGATAAATTAGATATTAAATAAATAACTAGATATGGGGTGACCTAGAATTACTTCTAATTCCTTTACCCAAAATAAAAACATGGTCCCCAAAAAAACCATGTTCCCCAAAAAATAAAACAAGATAAGTTAGCCTTGTATAATTCATATTAATTTTATGTTAGCCCACTCAGTTTCTAGCATATCTAATGAAAGTGATAAACATTTAAGTAAAAACAAGACATTTTCATGACTTGGCAACTTTTACACAAAAAAAAACCTTCTTAGTTACAACATTCCTATTGTAAACATCTATAAAATTTGAGATATTCTCTCTCGGCCAATCAGGTTTTCTTATATATGTGACATTTGCTTTAAGTTTTATCCTTCAATCTATGGCATATACATAAACGAATAAGGCTTGCCAATTAAAAACGAGACTTGAGCCAAAAAAATTTAGCGCGGTCTTCGGCTTCATAACCGGCAATATTAACCATCCCTACCCTATAAAGAATCCTGGGTCCTTACCTGGTTCAGTTGGTGATGATTGGTATTAATTAGGCTGAGCGTCAGCTTCAATTGGGAGAATGAACGTCTCTGACTAAATCGACCGGTCCTCTTCCGTCTGGCAATGGATACGTTCATCCAATGGTCATTATTTCATTCCCTATACATTTGAACAATCTGAACTCTAAAATTACACCTTCTAAACCTTTTAACTCCAAAATTCTTATGTTTTGAACCATTTAACTTTTAATCTCCAAAAAATGGTCAGTTTATCACAAATCCAAAATACTTCAACAGAAAATGTTTCTCGGCAAAAAACTCGTGGTCCGAAGTATAGTATTGATGAAGATAAGGCTATTTGTAGAGGCTATAACATTTACTCGTGATTTTACCAATAATGTTCAACAACATTATAATACTCTTTGGGGAAATTTTTTTAAACAGTTTTGTCGGGAAACTGCATGTGTATATACAAAAACGTGATGTTTCGGGGTTGTCAAGTCGTTTTAATGTATCAAGGACGTACGTTAACTTATGGGCTGCTTTGATAATGCAAATGACTCGTCAAACAGGAAGTGGTGGAACTGAAGTTGATTTGGTAAGTCGCATTTCAAATGGAGGAATCGATTTTTGAAACATGCCTTAGTTGTAATAAGTAATTTTAAAAATATTCTAACTACAACATAGAAAAACTCGAGAGGGATGGCAAAGAAAAAACTCCTCAAGTTTCAAGCACGAAGCATGTTTCCACATCCTCAAACAGCTGAACCGATATAACCCTATATGTTGAAACGATATCAAGTACCAAAGAAATCACCTTACCAAACATCAAATGAATGTTAATGGAAATTCAAAAAGACCTAATGAAATGGGTGTCAAAAAAGCAAAAAGAACCAGAAATGCAGCCCAAGATGCCGAACAATCCTCAAATTCAGAATACAGCCTTCAAGATTCTTTTGAGAAAAAAGAAAAAATTGATATTGATAAAATAGTCGAGCAAAAGAAAGTAGTTTTAAAAACGAGGAAAGATCGTAAGGCGATGGTACAAAATTTATTCAATGCACACATAAGAAGAATAATGGGATGGACACGTCAAGAACGAATGTTGCACAATTATGATTTTGGCATGATGAATTTGATTGAAACGACTTAAAACAAAGAATATATGGATGGAAGAAATTTGATTGAAGAATATTTGTACGAAAATAACTAGAATTCGTGTGAGTTCTTTGGTTGATGGAAAATCGGTTTATAAAGATAAGATTAGCAAATGACCGTTGGATACAAATGCATACGTTATCGTCAGAAACAATGACGATCATCTCAGTCTTCTACGACTGTCATCTCAATGTGAGACGTCTCTTGGGTCAACATGGACCGACCGGCTCATCTGGGACGATTGCTTCATTTTTAACCATTTTGTATATTTCTCACTACCGAAAACTGGATTTGTCTACCCACCTGGACCCTCAAATTAGCAGATATACCCACTCCCACTGGATTTTCCCTAAAGAAGTATAAAAGATCAGAAGAAAAAAAATTGATACATAGATTCTTTGGAACACATTTTTTTTTAAAAAAAAATTGATCATTGGAAAAGTAAAGAATTTGGTACGAGTGAGTTTGGAAATCAGGTCATCAATCAATAACTTTACTACTGTAGTTCAATGACACTTAGGGGCGGAGGCACATTGAGAGGTGGGTGTGCAATTGCACCCCCTCAAATGTGAGTTCCCAAGCCTAATTTAAGATAATTTCCTCCCATTTTAGCCATTTTAGCCCTTTGGCACCCCCTCGAACGTGCATTGATTGGTAACTTGCCCACCCATGTCATTGACACTTTATATAAAGGTGGATGCAGATTAGAATTTCACTCAACAATTTTACTACTGCAGTACAATGACACTTTATGTAAAGGTAAAAGGTGGATGCAAATTAGAATTTGATGGACCAGCTAGACAGTGTTTGGTGCAACATGCCTGGTCTGAAGTAGTGGCCACTACTCGATAGGAGGTGCGGTCGTGGTCCCACACCTATCGAGGAATAAGGAGTTAGCAATTTTGTGCCACATTCTATGAGAGTGAGACCAAGTTGGTTAATCACCACTATTAATTCAATGTCTTAAGTTCTTTTTCACAAAAATTCAATGTTTTGGTTATGTTTTAGTAAAGATAATGAAACGTCGATAATTAAGTTAAGGTAAACATGCTAAGTTAATGTGAGACATGCACATCAAAAACGTTCTGAGCAATTAAAGGGAAAAAGGAAGAAGAAACCGTTTCAGACTAGTATCTTCTACGAGTTCTCCTATAAATATGAATAACAGGAATCCATTTCCACACCAAGCAATAGAGACATTTCAAACAAAAAAGTAGGAAATAAAAAACATTTACGAGAGTACAAGAAAGATAGAAATGGCGAAGTACGTTAATGTTCGATTGGTTGTTGCTCTTCTTGTTGTTGCCCGTGTATCAGTGATTATCGGTGCAAGTGAAGCTAGGGATATAGGTAATAATTCTCCTGCTGAAGCACCGAGTGTTGATCCATTGCCAGAACAATGTAACATTTCAGGACCTTGTGGAGTATTTGTGCAAAACCTTATACTCATGAAAGCCATGCCAACCGAAAATGACGGAGTATGCTGCCAAGAACTTGTACAGACCACTAAGTACTGCTGGGAGAAGATAATGGAACTTCTTGAAGATCAAAAAATTCCTGCTTTTGCTAACCTTCATCCATGGGCAGAAAACGCTTGGGACAAGTGTGTCACCCTCGCAAGTTCTCCTTCACAGGCACCAACGATGATCGATATCTCACCTACACAAGCACCTAAATTGCCAGAACAATGTAGGCTTACAGGACCATGCGCAGAATCCGTGGCAAATCTTATTGTGTCAAAGGCCTTGCCAAGCAAAAAGGATGTTGTGTGTTGTCAAGAAATTGTACAAACTACTAAGTATTGCTGGGAAAAGGTAATGGAGATTATTGAAGATCCAAAGATTCCTGCTTTTGCTAACCTTCATCCATGGGCGGAAATTACTTGGGACAAGTGTGTCAGCCTCACAGCCTCTCCTTCACCAGCATCTATGATGACTGGTAACTCCCCTACACTCGCACCTACATGGCCTGAAAAATGTAAGATTTCTGGATCGAGTATGGACATTTTGACACAACTTCTTCTGACAAGGACTTTGCCCAGCCAAAAGGATGTTACATGTTGCCGTGAAATCATTCAAACTGGTAAGGATTGCTGGGAAAAGACAATGGAGATCCTTGAAGATCCATGGGCAGAAAATGTTTGGAAAAAATGTGTCATTCTTACCATCTAAGTAGTCCCTTATACTATGTAAAAGCATAGTAATATGATCATCTCTATCGGTTACTAAACAAATTTGATTTAATTAATTCAAGACTCTTCTATTTAGCCATCACTAGTTTCAACATTCCCAAAGCCTTCTTTCCAAAATTGAAAAGGTGAGACTCACGGCAGAAAAACTCAAAAGCATAGGATCACTTCTACCTTTTACAACCTGAAGTTTGGCAATTTTCAGAGCAAGAGTATGAAACGTTGATAATTTAATGTTTTGGTTATGTTTTAGAGTATGAAACGTTGATAATCAAGTACAGCAAATCGAAAGCGATCTAAGCAATTAAGGGGGAACAAAGAAGAAGAGACAGTTTTTAGACCAGTATCTCTCTTCCATAAGTTTTTGTATAAATAGGAAGAACAAGAATCCATTTTTACATCAACCAATTCATTAAAACATTCCAAATAAGTAGGAAGAAAAGACTTGAGAAACACAAAAGACAGATATGGCGAAGTTTGTTGGTTGAGTCCCTGTCTTTCGTTGGATGTGCGTCGGTGTTTATAGGTGTAAATGGTGTGAGGGATATGGATAGCTATAATAATTCTCCGGCAGAAGCACCTTGGGTGAGTCCATTGCCAAAACAGTATAGGATTACAAGACCATGCGTAGATTTTGTGCAAACCTCATTGTGTCTAGGGCCTTCCCAAACAAAAAAGATGTTGTTTATTGCCAAGAAATTGTAAAAACTACAAAGTACTGTTGGGAAAAGTTAATGGAGGTTATTGATAGTCCGGGCAGTATTCCTCCTTTTACTGACCTTCATCCATGGGCAGATGCTACCTGGAACACGTGTGTGAGTCTTATAGGCTCTCCTTCACAAGCACCAACGACGGCCGACGACACCCCTACACAAACACCAACATGGCCCGATGTAGGATTTCTCAATCGAGTATAGACACTTTGACACAATTTCTTGTAAAAAAGACTTTGCCAAGCCAAAAGGATGTTGCATGTTGCCGTGAGATCATTCAAACCGGTAAGTATTGTTGGAAAAATGTTTGGAGCAAATGTCTCATTCTGACTAATTAACTAGTGCATTATGCTATTTATCACACACAAATGCAGAAAGTGTGCAATGTTGCCTTTGATATATTCCCAATGAAAAAGAGTGCCTTGGCTTCCTTTGCAACTTGGGGTCAAAACACCTTAAGAGTACCTTACTTTGCAACTTGGCCAAAGTAGTACCCTGTTAAGAAAATATTAACCATGATTCTTCTCATTTCTATTTTGTTTATTGGTCTTCAGTACAACTATGAAATTTTCTGGATGGCTTTCCTGGCCTGTGCACGTTCAAATGACAAATAGTAATACAGATATGAAATCTGGGGAAGGTAGCAAATTTTTTGTCTGACAACTGTGCAAAAGTCAACCACTAATTTGTTACCTGAGACTGAACAGCACCTGCAAAACCATGGCAACCCACATTTTCTGTGTTCAAATCAAAAAATAAAGTTGGGAAACTAAACAACAGAGTTAGCTACCCTGTTACTAAAATGATAATGACTGGAGAAAGGACCAGTACCAATCATGTTTTAGTCCAGGGATGTCCAGGTGGATGAGCCCAGACGGAGACCAAGGCCTGGACACTTGACTCAGTGCCAACCAGTCTTTAGCCATACAGTATGTACATCTTGCAAAACTGGTAAATCCAAATTTTAGACCTAAAAAAAATTCAAACAAATTTAGAGGATGAATGTAAATACTGAAGAAATATAAAGAGAACGATTCAGACAACATTGTGAAGAATGAGACCTACACCCCCACAGTAACAAGAAAAACAAGACACTAGATATTGTCTTTTAGCTAACTTTGCAACAGTCACCACTGCCTTGCACTGGTTCTTAGAAAAAAAATTCAGACATTACTTTAAGAAAAAAGAGGGTAACCTAGCTTTAACTTAAGTGATAAGAAGTTCCATGAGCAAAATAAGGGTAGTTTTTTTAACCATGTACGCCTCTCAAAACAACCTAAAGTGTAGCTACCGTAATACTCCTTATGACTTGCTACATTGCAGAGTCAACACACATCCAATGTACTATTGGGTATAGTAACCAGTTTTCCATTTTACGTGTGTACAAAATTAGAGGAGGTTAAAGGGAGATGCAAGATTCCAATGTCTAGGTGCAAAAAGTTAAGGCCACTTAGCAGTTGCAGATGGAAGGTAAAATGGATCTTTTCCGTTTTGGTAGATGCTGAATAACTGCTTTGAGTAGCTTCTGGCCAGCCTCTTGCAGTCATCGACCGCTTCAGAATCTAATGTCTCCAACTCTTTAAAAGACTTCTTGAGATCACCTTTGCAGTCCCCTTCCAATAGAAATTTGGCCAAAGTAATACACCTGTTAAGAGAAAATATCAATCTACGCCAAAAGTGTATGAATACGGAAAACCATGAAAAGATACTACTACTACTGTTAATTCTTCTCATTTCCATTTTGTACTTCGAAATAACTAAGCTCATTTTGCTGGTTGGCTTTCCAGCCCTGTACACGTGCAGCCATGAGCACCATTCACATGACACCTACAGATACGAAATCTCGGGAAGGCAGCAAATCCTTTATCTGACAATCATAGAAAAGCAACCACTAAACTTTCCTGGTCCACCCAACTTTGTTGATAACTGATATACAAAGTCCACAGTCAGTGGAGATATCGAAATTTCACATCGATGAGGGAGGTAGCGTCGACGCCAATTCAAACTACTTACAGAATCATCTAATTATATCCCACCCATTGTGTTGAGAATTTACAACCACAAGTTTGCAGCATAGGTAGAATGTGCTATATTTGGACTGGGATATGAGAAAAGGGTAAATCTATGATATGGTCCTTTCCCTTGACCTATTTTGATTCCTAAGAATAAAAATAAGTCCTCAGGTGTTGTGATATACAAGAAATAGTGCTCTAAGTACCGAGGAATTGCATCATTTGTATGATATGGCTATTTCAGATGTTAATAAAATAACCTATGAATTTTCGAAGCAGAATATGTAATAGCATAGATACCATATGAATGAAAACCAACAAGCTAACAGATTCTTGCAACATTGAACAAGCTAATGCATTGTAACTGCAAAAACAGTAACTTCATGCATTTTTAAGTATAGACAAATTGGAAATGAAAGAAAAGTGTACAGAATTATTAATATACCTGAGCATGTCACTGTCAATGACCAATCCCTTGGGAGATATTTCATCTTCGGATATTTCTTGTCGATAGAAAACACAGACAGCTTTCATGCAGAGCTCAGAATCCTCTTCAAATGAAAAGAGCATATCACCCTCAGAATTCCATTTCATTTTGTCTTTGTTCGTATTCAAATTTTTCATTGCCAACATAACCATTGAGCCACCATGAGAATCTTCAAATTCGCTAAGACTATCACCACCGTCATTTGAGTCTGAGACCATGTTCCCAAATGTCCTCTTACAAATTTGCGGATCAGCTTGAGATGATGATCCCTGTTGACATGGTCTCTCTTCCAAACAACCCCAACCCTTCCCTTCTTCAACATTCAGCACCTTCTCTTCGGTTTTCAGTTCATAAACACGAGGATCCTTGCTCCCTCCACCTCTGGTTTCAGCATTAGGTTTTCTCATGTTGTTTTTATCTCTTTGCTTTTCACCAGTTTGAGTAATTTCATTCTGCAAACCTCGCATTTCAGACTCTATCTTTTCAGAATAACTCAATTCTTGACATCTCAATATCGAAATTTCTTTTCCATTACTGGGGACTAGGCTCACCAAATTAGGTTTGCGTGACACTACACCTCTCATTGTTGAATTTTCATTTTCCATTCTCTGGACTAGACCCTCCAAATCGCAATTCTTTCTCCAAAATTCAGTGGCATTCTAATCTTTAGCAGTACTCTTTCTAGTTTCTTCTACCTCTGCTAATTTACCCTTGTTCTTCTCGAGCTCCACTTTCATCTTCTCAAGCTCTACTTTATTCTTCTCAAGCTCCTCCTTATTCTTCTTAAGCTCCATAGACAATTCAAAACAGTTACTTTTGTAAAGCTCCATGCTCTCCAACTCAATTACGGGTTCTTCAAATCCTTTTATTCTTTTGACATTTTTCATTTTTGTCTGAACTTCTGGAGAACCACCTTCTGTGATGCTATCAGCTGGATACAAAATTTTCAATTAGTTAGACAATGCAATGATTCTTAATGTTCCTTCGGGGGACTTAACAGATAAAACTATGAAATTCAAATTTCTCAATTATCAAAATTTTAAAAATACAAAAGAAACGAACAGCAACAACACGCCAAGAACAACAATATCAAAGGAAATACATTTGAAACAGGGAGTAATTTATGTAAGAGTTACTCACAGTCACAGTTGTCATTTAAAGCTGGTTCATTACTTGTTTGATCACCTTCTGTTACCATCTTCCTCCGTTTCGAGGCCCTAGTTTTTGTCAATGATTTTAATGCTGCAGTTCTTTCAACGTTTTTCTCTTTGGTCCAAAATTTGGCAGATCCACCCCCTACAATTGTATCAGCTGGATAAAAAATTCACAGTTAGTTAGACAATGCAGTCATTCTTACTCCTCTAGGGGAAATTCACTCATTAAGAGACCTTAAGGGATGAAACTATGAAATTTGACAATCAGTCATCATAAGTTAAACATTTAATCAAACGAAACTAACAACAACATCAACATCAAAACTCACAAAAACTTAGAAATGTATGTTTAGAGTTACTCACTGCTGGTGGTAGGTTTGCTCATGTTGCTTTCACCACTTTGAGTAATCTCATTCAGCAAACCCGGCACTTCAGACTCTATCATTTCAGAATAACTCAATTCTTGACATCTCAATATCGAACTTTCTTTTCCATTCCTTGGGTCTAAGCTCACCAAATTACAAACGCGTGACTCTACACATCCCATTGTTGAATTCCCAATTTCACTCTCCAAATAGGAACACTTCTTTCTCCAAAATTCAATTGCATTCTCTTCTTCAGCAGTACTCATTCTAGTTTCTTCTACCTCCGTTAATTCACCCTGGAGTTCAGTGCACTCCACTTTCTTCTTCTCAAGCTCCATAGACAGTTACTTCTTCTATAAGGCTCCACGCTCTCCAACCCAATTACAAGTTCTCGAGATCCTTCCATTGACCGAACTTTGGGAGAACCACCTTCCATAATCCTATCAGCTGGATAGAAAATTTCCAGTTAGTTAGACCATGCAATGATTCTTATTGTTCCTCTGGGGGGACTTAACAGATGAAACTATGAAATTGCTCAGTTATCATAATTTTATAAAGAAACGAACAGAAACAACACGCCAAGAACAATAACGCCAAAGGAGATACATTGAAACGGGGAGGACGTTATGTAAGAGTTACTCACAGTCACAGTTATCATTTGTAGCTGGTTGATTACTTGTTTCATCATCGAACCGGTCACATTCTGTTACCATCTTCCTCCGTTTGGAGGCCCTAGTTTCCACCACAGGTCCGCTAATTCCTGTCAATGATTTTAATTCTCCGGACATTCTTTCCACCTTTTTCCTCTTTGCACCAATTTTGGCAGAACCAGCACCGACAATTCTAAAATTCTTAGTATCTCCATATCATTCCATCATTTTTAGTATCATCGTCAGCACCGGAACTACTCTTCATCCTAAAATTCTTGCATCTCCATATCATTCCATCATTTCTACAACAACGCTCTTCATCTGGAGGTAGTATGGAACTCTGCTTCTTCGCCTTCTTCTTCTTCTTGGTCAGATCTGGAGTGTCAGACCCAAGAAGATCAAGTTGATTCTTCTTTAGAATCGAGGGAATGTTTCTCAGAAAATCAATGTGAAACTTGTAATGTTTATCGCACAATTATAGATGATTATCACCACTCAAAATCTTGCATCTGTTTCCTCTGTATCTGCAAGGCTGTTGTTGTTCAGCAGCAGGCAGCAGCAGCTATTTTTCGAGTCTTCATGATGCCCTAAAAATGGAAGACAGAAATTTGGGGAAAAACTATTACGAAGCTTCAAAGGTAAAGTAGATCAAGTATGAATGAGGTTTACCTACTTTTACCATTTTAACCTCGGGTTCACTAACTCCACTTTCTAGTTACTTTTTATCCCTTTTCATTAATCATTAAAGACGACAGGAGTAATGTGAAAAAATATCTTACAGCCCATTAGATAAACTGTTTTTCCTTCCATAAGATATTTTCTTCTTCTATGGCAAAATACATTTCTTTTTTCAGCTTGTTAAATTTTATCTAGGTAATTTTTTTTTTAATTACAACTATGATTTATAAAGAAGATACCATGATCCAACGATCATGATCTGCTATTTGTCATGTATGTAACCGCTAATATTGGTTTTCCTTTACAGGACCGTGCAGAGAATTTGTGGAAAATCTTATCATGCACAAGCAACTAAATTTAAATTTTCGGAACAATGTAGGATTACAGGACCGTGGAGAGAGTTTGTGACAAATCTTATAGCGTCCAAGTACTTTTCTAAGGTAAAAGCAAACATTAGAGGAATCATGCTAGGGTTATTCCACTAACTATAGAAAATTAAGTCCACAGAACCTAAGAAGTTAATAGAGTTTTATTCCTGAAGCAAAGTACAACAACAGGGTAAGAAAGAAAACAACATATGCAAGTCTGAGTTCTACTGGTTTGCCTTCTCTCCGGAATCCAATTTAGTGCTTTCTTCACCTCCACCAGACCACTACCACCTCTACAATAGATGAATATCTACTCAAAAAAAAAAAAAAAAAGTTAGGTGCAAGAGCTTAGGCGCATTGTCAGACCCCAAATACTAAACCTTCTTAGCTAACAATAATATAACCTAAACCTAAAGTAACAGAATCTAGATCTTCACAAAAGGCTCAATCATTATTCGTAGACCGAAGTCACCGAATAATAACCATATCCAGTCATGAACCTAGAATTTCTACCTAAGTCAAGATCATAGTAACCCAGTCATACTACTAAGACTGCACAATCAAGTATAATATGCACATGAGTGACTTCCCCAAATAAAATAGTATATATAATAATCAACCGGGGTAAAGCCGGACTACTATCTTAAGACAATAAAATGTAATAATGATAAATCGGGGTAAATCCGGACTACTAGGTAATATTCGAACAACGTAGCATTACGCTACTAAAACTTAGCCAAGAGCTATGGGGAAACACAGACACTCTTCGCGGGGAACCACCCAACGCATATTACACAACATACCCATTGAATTACAAACAATATGCTTACCGAAATTAAAGACTCATCATTCTCGCAGATAAAGCAAAATTAATGATTACAAGAAGGTTACAGAGTTCCCACCTGATTCGATGACAAGCCACGCCTACCTTGCATTCTTCAATCCACTGGTTCATCCTTCGAATCGATCGTTGTCAATATAGTGTAACTATTAATCACACAAGCACTCTAAGAATTTAGCCAACAGGCTCACCCAAATATAACAATATAATTTCATACATTTCTCTAGTTATAGGCTAAGAGAAATAATTAATGACTCTAGTTCTATTAATGGTTCTATAAACTGGTAATAAGTAATTTTGGTAAAAACAATATCTACTAATCCAATTAGGGTCACATTGGGTATCATCGGAAAGCCCTCGAAAACCTCTACAACTTTGCAGAAGGAACCGAAAGCTAATTCGGACCACAAATGGTCCAAAAACCCAAAATACTATTTCTGGCCTAAGTCCAAGTTCAATGGGCTTGATCCGGACCGTCCCACCAATCCGGCCCGTTAACCCCGTCAAGTCCTTAGTGGTCTGACTCGGTCTGACTTCCTAGTTAACCAATCCAACTCACTGACTCACCGAGTTGAGTCAGTCATTGTAACAAACACTTGAAAGACATATTTCGTACTTGTACACAGCACAAGAGTCAAAGTTTCGGGCTCTGTAGATTTCTCAACCTTCATTCAAATTGAGTAGTTGTTGGCTCTTTGGAAAGAATACAATCTCCTATACAACATTTGAGTACAGATTATTTTCTAGTTCTGTTTCCATCCTATCAAGAAATGCTCCTACTTATGGTTATACGTGACTGATTGCACAGAAATACAGTTTCGTCGAGTAGTTTTCAAGCATCCATAACTCAGTCGTTACTTGACCAAATAGAACAAACTTTATATCTACAGATTTAACACCTGGTGTAATACAATTTCCATTCATATAGGTAAGTCTAAAAAGTCTCTAAGTCATACAAATAAGTGTAGAGATATGAGGCAGAGAGTATAAATTAGTTCACATAAAATCATGATTTGCATTAAATAACAACATAGTTGATTCTACTCTGTTTGTATTGCTAACACACACCCAAATCCTTATAATCATCATGGAATTGATTATTAATTACCTTAATTCGTTACCAAGTTCACCATCAAGATCATCACATCATTATTTCATCATGAACACCATCCCTTCTTTAACATACTATCCATACTTGTTATCAAAACTATGATTCTTGTTCAACCTTCACTATAAGTTTCCTTTAAATTCTCCTTGTCTTCAGCATCATTCACCAACTCTAAACCTCTTGCAAAAACTCTCCACTCGTCACTTCCCTTTTCTCTGTATTACTAACACTAACTAACTTCATCAACTTTCTAAACTTCCAAAATATATCATGTATACTTATTTAGTCGACTCTTACTTTACTAATAAAAACATTTTCTACCCTTTCTCTCATACCAGACACCAGCAGGTACACCTATCAAGGTATAAAGTTTTTCTTAATACGTTTCCTTTCCTCCTAGTTATAGGCAGGTACTTAAGAGGAGGATAATTCCTTGCATGAAATGATGAACTCTTAAATTTAAATCTATATTTTATTATTGTTACACCATGTATACACCTTTACTATTGCTAACTCATTAAATGTAGCTAAGGGATGACTGCTTGCTAATCTAAGGTCCACTTTAAAGTCAGGGTCAAAGTCGACAGAGTCAAATGGTCAACGTCGCGGTCAAGGTCAACTCAGTTTGACTATTTTCTATTCCAATTTCCGAGTGCGATATCTTCCTCATCTGGTGTTCGTTTGATGCGTTCGAGTAGTCCATTTTGCATAATTTTTAGAGATATATCTAATGGTACTAATTTCATTTCCAAATTATTATTAGATTATTTTTATTAATTCTTGCTCATATTTAGTTGATCGGGTCATTATCGACTAAATCGTCTCTTGACTGATCTAATAGGGTTGACGTGTTTGAGGGTCCTTACACGCATTTATTTGATTTAAAGTCAATTCCAGATATCCATCACATTAATCTGCGCAAATGCAATGTCATTGTAAAGATATCAAGGAATATGATGTCTCATTCATTTTATTTTTATTTGTCACGAACGGGGTGTATTTTCCCAGAATAAGTGATTTGTGAAAAGCGACTAGCAGGTTTTTAATGTTTGTTTCCCTATAAATTGAGTCATTTGAATGTTTTGGGAAGCTTAGCTCAAAGGTAGTAATATATATAGTATGTAGTCCTTGAAATAAGCTAAGGATACGTTTAACATACGAGTACATCAACAATTTGATAAATGAGATCAACAATTTGTTTCCCTATAAATTGAAATATTATAGCAGCAATTAACAATTGTGATAAATTTCAAAATGGAACTCATGAGAGATAATCTGAGGGAAATTGCACTAAATGATTTAGATCAGAGTTATTAAATGAAAATTCTTTCTTAAAACACAAAGTTTCTATTTTTTTTTTATCGGTTTAAATATATTGAGATGATTTGGGAAACAAACAATATTTATCTAAATTGCAATTCAATATTTTTACCAATTTTTACAAGTTACAGAACAAGAACAAAATTAGAGGAATTATATCCACCACAATAGTTTTGCTAAACATGCCTATAGAAACAAGGCTACATATTCCTAGCTCTCTTGTTTACCAAGAATGCAAGCCATACCCAATTTAACCATAACTGACCATTTCTAAACTCTGCAATATAGATAAAATAGTGATATCGGTATCCTACCTATCATCATAATTAGGGTGCCCGTACGAAATTGCAAAAAAAAAAAAAAAAATACCAAAGTTAACCGACAAAAACGTCCTAATTGTTTAGTACATCGTTCTCATTGTCATGTCTCATTCATAATTTTTGTTGGCGAGCGTCCTAAATGAATCATGAGTGTAGTTGCAGGAAATCCTACAACCACACCCATAGTAAAATCTATAGAACAATCTAGGTAATCATCATAAGAATCATAATAACTTTCATTAAGATCTTCGAACCATATACAAAGTTATGAAAAAATCCTAACTTGGGAAGTAAATAATCTTTCTCGCTCCTAAATATCTTGTCTAAACTCTCAAAAAGATCTATGCTCAATACAAGGTCGCTCGGCTCCTTATATAGGAGTTTACATAGTGGATGACAGCTAATAAATCCCCTAATTTCGGATCTGATGTACGTCAATGTTGCGCAGACCTTACTATTGACGCACAGTTTCTTTACCACTGCACGACTCTTCACACTTTACTCGTGATTCAGATGACGTCATCTGATGCGTCATTCTCGATATGTTATACGCGTTTATGTTCGCTTGCTCCCCATGGAGTTATCTCGCATACATAACATGGTGTGCGGTATTTTGTATCCACATTTTGCCTCTTCTCATATCGTTCTTCTGTTATAGAGAGCGTTATGAGAATCTTCCTTTTGTTATTCTGCCGCACTAGTTCATCTCTTCGTATTTTCTTCAGCCGACAAACTTCCGTGATTTATGTTTCATAGTCTACAAGTATTGACTTTTCCCCTTTTAGCCGACACGTCTCGATTTAACCAACAACCTTTCTTCTCTATTTAACGGTTAGAGTGAGGAGAGACAATTTTTCTTTTCTTTTTTTGATCTTCATTTTCTCTGCAAAGTTTCATCTCATTTTTCCCTGCAAATTCTTATCTTCATCTTCCCGAAGTCCTCTTTCATATATATCGTCCTTCTCTGATTTTATGGATTCCCATTCAAGGTTCATGTACTCTGTTAACACTGCTATTTTGTTTTTCCTTCTTTTAAATTTTTGATTGCCATTGTTGATCTGTCAATGTTCTTATTCCCATACTGGTTATGTTGCAGCAAAAGTTCCTCCTCCACTGGTAGTCTTCGTGTTACAGTTGCAAACCCTAGATCTGTTTTGGGTTCCAAAAATGATGAAGCTCTCAATAGGAAGCCTTCGCATCAAAAGGTAGTAAGAAATATCTTCTTTTCTTTTAAACAATATTGTTGCCTTTGTTTCTTATCTGCGTTGTTCTGCGAAGGATACCGAGTGCGAGATTGTTCGCGAGAAGAAGAAATTAAGAGGGTTCGCAAAGCTCCTACAGTCAACACTTCTCTTTCCATTCCAGCGCTCGACTATCAACCACATTCTCAACAACGGGTTCCTTCCGATGATGTTGCTAGTATTCTTGCGAGAGATGTCGTTATTCAAGCAGACGTGGATGCTTCCTCTCTTTCGATAGATGTTAACCCTCATGAAGATATTGTTGTCTGGCCTCATTTCCCTTGGTTGTCACCACTCTTCCAAAGGAAAATCTCGCTCTCAAGGAAGCTACCTTGGTTGATAATTCCACTATCTTTTCTTCTGAGAATGTATCCGCGCCAGTGGTGGATAAGACTGTTTCTACTTTTGTGAATGTTCCTTAATATTCTCGCATCCACGGAGAATATTATCGTTCCCGTTTTAAAGGATATTGCCTCTTTTGCATCTGCTCCTTCTTTTTCTAAGGTCATTTCTCCCTTTTTGGAGTTTGCCTCTGCTGATAAGGATTTTTTGAAGGGAGTAAATTCTGCTTCTCAATATTTGTCAGATATCGTCAGTGCTGCTCACTTATCTATTAATGATCTTGTTAAGCTTCGCGTTTGTGATGTTTTATCCAAGTTGTTATGCGATTCTCCATCAGAGCAGATCAAATAGGAATGAGATCTTATTGCAGCTTGATCCTAGCGTCCATCTTGCTCTCGACCTCTTGGTATATACTCTTTTGCTTAGTCTTTTCTATTCATACTACTTTATCATATTTTTATTCTTACTTTATTTCTTCTTTAGGAATCTCGTCGCCGCATAGTCCAAGCTGAAGGATTTTCTGAATCTTGCAATACCATTCTGGAACTTTCTCACCAGAACACCAAATTAAAGGAGGATCTTGGTAAATTAGAACGTGAGCTCCAAGATGCAACCCTTGATTGCGAAAATCTTCGCAACAAGAATCAAGAACTCAGAGGTATGTTTACCTCTATCTTGTCAATTATTTAAGGGGAGCTTTTATTTTGTGTGTTTATCCCTTCTTTGTCTACCTTATCAATTGTTTAAGAGATGCATGTATTTATATCTTGAGTATCTTCGTGCGTTTGTTAAGACTTAAATCAGACGCGTGTTATGGAGAAATTTAATTATCAGTATGCTGCTGAAGATGCTCGTGCGGACAATGAGAAATTGCAGAATCAAATAGATCAATTATTTAATAATCATTCATATTCGCTTGATCATATTGAGAATCTGAAAAATGAGAATCTTTGCTTATCTAATCAGAATGAATTTCTGGATCTCCAAGTATCATATCTGTCTCGAATGTTGTATAGTGTTGATTTAAGATATCAAACTTTATCAGATGAGAATCAGGTTTTGGCCGCAGAGAGGCGGTCTTCTTTAAAGAAAGAGGTGATGTTTTCGCGTCAATATCTTATTCTCCAGAAGATTTGTGACGATCAAGAAGAGTCCCTTTGCGTGCTAAGAAATCATCATGATGAGTACACGAAGAAATTATCTTTGGATAAGGAGAAGATTATTCAGAGCAAGATAAATTTAACTGTGAAGATGAATGTACTTCGAGAAGAATATACACAACTAGAGGGGTATCACGATATTTTTATGAAGGAAAAGTCTTCTCTTTCTCAAGATGAAAAGAAAATTCGCTCTCGTCTTCAAGGTTTGATCGGTGATGATTTTGATACGGTTATAGAAAATATGAAAACTAGTAGTCTCGCCCTATCTCAATACCTCATCTCTCAAAGGGAAGGTAGTCATATTAAGAGAGTGAGATTAGGATTTCCTTGTGTTCAAGAACTTGTATTTTGTTTCCTTAGAATTCATCAATAAAAATTTCTTGGTTCATATTACTTTATCATGTCTTAGATCTTGATTATTTTTCTTTCTAGGTGTACTACTGGAAATCCAGTAGTTACAATGAGTTCTTATTTAATCCTTAAAATCAAATAAATGACAGCGATCACAATGACAAGGGAAATGTTAGATTAAGATTGATTCTGTGGTGGAGGTAAGAATATTTTTATCAATACGTTAAGAGTGGTTAGGTACATCAAAAAAATATTTGAGTTATCTGCCAGATGATTCCACATACTCTGCAACTTTTAATATTTTCCAATGGGAAGATTCTGCTGTTTTACCAACCAAAAAATTAAAAAAAGATTCTGGTATTGTTAAATATAGTATTCCACACTATACTACTTTTGGACGACAAACAACAAATACAGCGAGGGGGTAGATAAATGTCGCCTGCCTGCACTCCCCTTAGCATTTCTTTTTCCTCTTAAAAGTTTACAACAGACCAATAATTATCCAAACTAGACTCATCGGCTTTAGCTAGACCTAATAAGTTATCCATTGTCGAGACACACACAATTCATAGTCTCAAATACGCAAAAACCATGTCTATAGAGCTAGGAGTTCCAGCTGAAAGTGAATCCTTAGAATCAAGATTTTGCAGGATCATTGAATGTCAAACACAAACTCAGCATTCCTTTCTCGTTCAGTATCAAACCCAAAATCAGCGTCAACTAGAGATGTACCAAGCACAAAATCAGCGTCAATTAGGGGAATTAACTAGTAGTATAACCAAACTTATGCAAACACTAGACAAAAATTCTAAATTTGTAGAAAAAGTTGACATCATTGATGATGATGATCTAGGTAATCTTGAACTATTTAGGGAACAGAATTTGGCTATCCTCCCACAATCAGATTGCGAAGAAGGTATGGATACGTACTTAAAAACTAATCTGTTGTTGGTTCTGTATATATGACTGGCACATCAATCTTCCGTTTAACTGATGATTATCTTAATTCGCTTTACTCGGTATTGTTGTTCGTTTGATTACTCCTCTTTTTTCTACTGCAGATGAAGCTACACTTGAGTCAAGTGAAGAGGAACCTGATCATCAAGATAGATACATCGACAACAAAAGTACCCAGGAGGATATAGAAGAAGACATTATGAATGAGGTCCTACATCCACTGTTAACACCACAACTGTCTACTGTAAGCGACTCCACTGGAATTTCCAAAATGGGTTCCCCCAATCTTCAGCCAAATTCTAGTGAGTTCAGTACTTTACTATTTTTATTTTAAAGTCCATTATGAGCTCAGTTGACCGTCAATTATTCATGATCACGGTATCATATATACCCCGTTCTCACCCATCTATGTTCCGTTTTAATTTTCATTTTAAAATTGCAAATTAAATTATTCTATGACTTCGAGTAGATTTATTTGTTGTTTTATATGGCTTTGAAGGTACTCATGTTGCTCTAAGTAAATACTTGCCGCTTTACAGAGCAGCAGAAACAGGAAATTGGACAAGAGCTAAAGAGTTGTTCGAAAAAGATCCAGGATCATTAAGTGCAGTAATCACAACTGAGTCGGATACTGCTCTACTTGTAGCTGTAGATAAAAAGAAGTGGATATTTTCGGAGGAACTTATAAAGCTCATGCCACCTGAACCACTTGAATTGCAGGAAAGTGTATTCGGCAGTACAGCACTTCACATTGCAGCTAGAGAAGGAAATAAGAAAATTGCTGAGGCTATAGTGAATAAAAATCCCAATGTGACACAAATACGTAACAAACAGGATGAAGTACCACTCTGTACAGCTACACTATCTGCCTCGCGTGGACAAAAAGAGATAATCGAGTATCTTTGCTGTGTTACCAGAGACGAGGAACCAAGTCCCTTTTCTGGTCCTGAGGGTGCTTCATTGCTGTGTGATTTAATAAAAGCCAATTTCTACGGTAGGTACAAAAACCTCATGGGGATTTATCAACTACCTTCCATACTTCACCAGATGATCAGAGATTGTTTTTTGTTATTTACAATTTATTGTTACTTCTTTTTTATGTAGATATTGCATTGTTTCTCTTCAGAAGATATCCCAAATTGGTTATCGAAAAAACAAAGAACCTTCAGATTTTGCCATTAGAAGCGGTTGCTAAAAGGCCATTTGCTTTTAGAAGTGGGAGTAAACTAAAGTTTTGGCAACGCAGCATATACTCATGTTAGTATATCCATCACTCCTATAATCTATTTCTGTTGTTGATGCTTGGTTGATGTTTTTAAAATTAAAATATATGGAAACTCTTATGTCTGCATTGATTATAATAGTGATTCAAGTAGACATGAGTATTCCAAGTCGGTATGGAACCATGGGAGACGTGGAGAATCCGTCCGAGTGCTTAATGGTCGATGGAGGAATTTTTGCTGAGTTTTTGACCAACATCCATAACCACTTAATAACTCGAGGTTTGATGACATTTTGTTTGGTGATAGTAGACGTTCATTGTTGTAAATTGCTCTCATTTTATTTATATTCTATTTTGCAGTCCCTTGTATCAAAGAATTATATGCACAGAAGTTGGTACACGAAGAAGCAGCCACGTTGGTTAAAGATATGATTGCACAGCTGAAGCGAATGACAACCAAAACTCAAGCATTAAGCTTCTTTGAAAATTCCTCCATCTTGAAGACTGCTATAAAGGATGGAACAACTGAAATAGTGGAGGAATGCCTGTTCAGATTTCCCGATTTAATGTGGATTCAAACAAATAATCAAACATTGATACAAATTGCAATTGAGGAACGAAATGAAAAGATTTTAAATCTCATATGTGAAACTAGTGATGAGGATGATAAGAATGAACTTCTTTCCAGAGGAGACACACATGGTAACGGAGTCTTGCATTTTGCTGCCAAGTTAGCGTCTTCTACTCAACTTAGTTTTATCTCTGGTGCAGCTTTTCAGATGCAAAGAGAGATGCAGTTTTTTAAGGTATGCCTTCAGGAAGGTTTTTAAATTGGGGGATGGTCTCCTTAATGCTAGCTTTGATGTCCTTATATATTCATTTTTGCTGGCTGAAATTTTCCAAAGCATGAGCTTGGCTGCTTGTTCTTAAGAATAACTCATCTCCTTACGTTCAGGGGATGGAAAAAATGGTAGGAAAGACTAACAGGCTGGTGAGAAATAAAGATGGAAATACAGCTCAATACTTGTTTACCAAGGAACATGATAAATTGAGGAAGGATGGAGAAGAATGGATGAAAGGCACCTCTAGTTCATGCATGGTGGTAGCTGCTCTTATTGCGACAGTTGTGTTTGCTGCAGCATTTACAGTACCTGGTGGAAATTTTAGTGATGGCAGTGATAGTAACAAAGGCATCCCAATTTTCTTAAATAATATTCCGTTCTTGGTGTTTGCTGTAGCAGATGCCTTAGCTCTCTTTTCTTCTATCACATCAGTTCTTATGTTCTTGGCCATATTAACTTCACGCTACGCAGAAGAGGATTTTCTAACTTCTTTGCCCACAAAGTTGATAATCGGTCTTGGAACTCTTTTCTTCTCTATAGCGGCAACCATGGTAGCTTTCGGTGCAACGCTAAGCATCGTCCTCGGGCATAAATTAGCATGGATTCTTATACCTATAACTTTATTTGGTTGCGTTCCGGTGACCTTGTTCGCCTTGTTACAATCTCCATTGCTTGTTGAAATGGTTAGTTCTACATATTGGCCTAGCACCTTTCGTAATCAATGAAAAGATTGTGTGTAGTTATCAAGAAATTCAGGGGTTTTTGCTATGTGCTAGGAAGCACCCGGAGCTACGCAACTGATGTGATTGATTTTAATGCTTTATTAACTCAGTTATTTGTTAAATTTGTTTGCTTACATACTGAAGGAATGTCGCTTTTGTTCAAGGATTTTGAAGATGTCTTATACCAGCAGCAAGTGATGGCAAATTTGAAAGATAAGTATTTTTATCCACCTTAGCAAAATCTCTTACAACATGTTTGTTTTTTCCATTATATAGGTAGTGGGTTCTACATAGAGGTTTACCATTATATCTATATAAATATCACTATATAATGTCTCTTAAAATCATGTTTGTTTGACCACTATCTAACAACTCTATGTTGTGTAGCCAATTTTATATATTTCTCATTTTATCCTTATAAAATTCAAACAATCCTTATAAAATCTATTAGAAAATACAACCAAAGATGTTCATTTTTTTTGAAACGAGGCGAAAGTATCACTTTTTCTGAAACGGGGCAAAAGTATCATTTTTTTTTTTTTTGAAAAAGGCAAAATATCACTTTTTATGAAACGAGGCGAAATATCACTTTTTTTTTTAAACAGAGCAAAAATATAACTTTTTTTGAAACGGGTGAAAATATCACTTTTTCTGAAACGAGGAAAAAAATCACTTTTTCTGAAACGGGGCAAAAATATCAATTTTTCTGAAAGAAGCAAAAATATCACTTTTTCTGAAACGGAGCGAAAGTATCACTTTTTCTGAAACGGGGAAAAATATCACTTTTTCTGAAACGGGGCAAAATATCAAAATATCACTTTTCTGAAACGGAGAAAAAATATCACTTTTTCTGAAACGGGGCAAAATATCAAAATATCACTTTTTCTGAAACGGAGCAAAAATATCATTTTTCCTGAAACGGGGTGAAAGTATCACTTTTTCTGAAACGACGCGAAAGTATCACTTTTCTGAAACATGCGAAAGGATCACTTTTTCTGAAACGGGCGAAATTATCACTTTTTCTGAAACGGCGCGAAAGTATCATTTTTTTTCTAAAACGAGCGAAAGCATCTCTTTTTCTGAAACAGGGCGAAAATATCACTTTTTTTGAAACGGGGCTAAAGTGTCACTTTTTCTAAAAAGGAGCAAAATATCACTTTTTCTGAAACAACGAAAGTATCCTTTTCTGAAACGGACGAAAATTTCACTTTTTCTGAAACAGGTGAAAATTTAGATTTTGAATTAAGGAATTATGTTTGGACATTATAAGTTTGTTCGAGGATATATTAGTCATTTGAATGTTTAATAGAGGTAGAGGCTCAAAGATAGTACCTAATTTGTGCCATTTGATTTTCTCTATATAGATAGAGATTTGCCTCTATCTATGTAGAGGTAGTGGAAAAAACAAACACCAATATAAATGGAATCCACCACTACATAGATGCTAATAGAGGTTAGCCTCTACATAGAGGAAAAAACAAACATGATGTTAGTAGTTTGGCATGGCCTTATGATTGGAAATATGTTTGACTGTGATTGAAATTATCAACGGTTGTGAGTTTTGACATCCAAATATGATTTTCACCGTGACATCGTCTCATGTAGAGGTGTAAATTGGGACGGGCCAACGCGTTTAAGGCACATCACTGCACGTTAAAATTCGAGCACAGCACAGCACGAACACAACACGTGACCGGCCCAGCACGGGCACAACACGTTTGCTTAATATACTGTGTTGTGCCAGAAAAATAGGCACATTGGAACAGCACAGCACGCGGCACGTGTTAGCATGCGACACAACACAACACAGCACGCGAAGAAAGCACGCCATGTCATGCATAAAATACTACACAATACATCACATCTGATGCATATTTCACAAAAAAATCATTGTTTTGGCCAATTTATGACATTTTATTTTCGTTATGCTAATTTATTTTAATAATAATACATGTACTAACTAAAATATCTCAAAAATATTTATTTTGGATAACATAAAATAAGTGTGTTAGCACAGCCCAACACGGCACAACACGTTTATTTTTCTGGCACAACACGACACGCCATTTAACACAGCACAACACAGCACGTCTGAGTCTCTGGCACAACCCAGCACAACACGCAACATGCTAAACACGTGACTTCGTGGGCCGGGCTGTGCCGGGCCGGCACGTTTTACACCTCTAGTCTCATGATATGGGTCCAACTTTCTAAACACCATATTATCAAAAATTAAGGCATTAAAACATAAATAGGATGGTACTTTTGAAATACCCAAACCATTCATCATTAAAAAATACAATCAGTCCACCACCAATATCTGGTTTAGGAGAATTACACATATTATAGATAGCAAATTAAAATTTTTATACGCAAAATAAATCACAAGAAAATCGATGAAAATTAAATGATGCAAAGAGAGAGAAACTAAAATTACACGCACGCATGATAAGGCTTGGTTTTAGTTTGAACATACTTCAGACTTTCTTTCTTCCTGACAACAGTGCCTTCCAAGGGAGGATCTAGGAAGAAATTTTTTCCAAACCCAGAGACAACCAAAAGCTAAAAGGTCCATATTTAAAAAATTTACCACAATATGAACTTGGGAGCCTGCTGAACTGGGCGGTCAGTTTCCCACCTTTGTCATAGGTTTGCTCCGCCACTCTTGCCTTCCCGACAATGCCAGCGCTGAGCCAGAAAATAAGGCCAAATAAATTGGTCCAAAATGGCCTTCGTATAGATGTTTGTCTTGCATTTACATTTTTGGCGCTTTTACCAGCATTTCCTCCGGGATCTCCCTCCAGACCTTAAAAAAAAAAAAAATCAATTCCAAACTGGGCTGAAATCCATCAATAGTGAAAACCCTGAGTCTAAATGAATCTGTATATATGTAAAAAAGCTAAAATCTTTTGTTTTATTATAATTATTAATTACCTAGTTTTCGAACTGCCTGTAACAGTTCTTTCATACGTTGTTTGTCTTTCTTCTTGCTTTCATAGTACTTCCCAACATAATAGCCCTGTGAATTCGTTAACATTTGTAATTAATTACATCATCACAACTATGCATTAAAACAATACTCAAACTAAAAGAAGAACCAACGAGATATACCAAGAGATTGGAAATTTTGAAAAGTAAAGATAAACTTACTTTGCCATTTATTGTCACCCAGCAAAGACTATTATCATTTATCAATCGCTTTTCAGTCGTTGTTAAACCTGACATAAATAAGAATGTTATGTTTTGTTCATAAGAATATTGTTTTTGTTCAGATGTGCAAGAAACTGTAGCTTATATAGGACTTTCATGATTATTCTTATCAGCCGGTACCGGCCCCGCATATTCATCTTCAAACCGCGTATTTATCTTCAAATAATAGAAGGGAGAAAGAACCCAGAAGAAGAAAACCGATAATCATTTTATTAAGTCTTTATTAATTGAATTAGGTAGATAGAGAGGTTAATTAGGGGGGAGACTACTTTACACAAATGATTGGAGCGGCGGAGAGGTTAGAGGGAGGCACGACTTTATGCAAATGATTGGAGCGGCGGAGTGGAAACATAATTAAAATGCTATTTGACCCGCTATGTAACAGCTAGCTGGTTGACGGCAAATTTGATGTGGCATGCCGCATGGCAGAGAGGTTTCTTCCTTCTCATTCCCGATCACATCCCAAAGATGAACACACTTAATCGTATTTATGTTAGCTGATGTACACTAAGGCTAAGTCCTATGAGTTAGCTTTCGTTGTTAGATTAGCCAAAAAGTGTTGCAATTCAAAAAAAAAAAATGTTGTCTGTTTGTTAACACCAGTTCTCTCCTAGTATTTGTTCGCATGTGAATTGACAACGAGATAGTTGCGTTGAATGGTTCAGCGCCAAAAAAATCAACTTTTCGAGGAATGGTTCAGCGCATCTAGATTTACTTTTTAATCTGACAGTTGAGATTGGTTGTGCTGCACCATTCAGCGGCGCTGTTTGATTATGCGACCAGCATACTAATCTAGTACTGCCACGGGACTTAGGAGGTTTTCCAGTTGAGGTCATAACAAAGATAAAAAAGAAGGGGATAAATTTTCTCGACGGTACAAGAGAAAAAGATTGGACATCTCAAATATATAAGAGACTTTTTATATATTTAGCACTAAACCATTAAAGTGACTCTTTATTTATAATATGCCCCTAAACCACTTAGGAATATGTCCTTTTTTTATTGGAATCCCGATTTAAACCTTTTTTTTTGTTTTATCACAAAATCACCCTTGACAAAAAAAATAATTTTGATGCCCCTATTGCGTTGATGCCCCAAAGTCAACCTTCGTTGACCTTGCCTCAGGGCCGGCCCTGGGTGACCCTGTTGTAGACTAATAGGCTTTCAAACCGATTATAGGATCAAAATTTAGCAAAAACCATAGAATTCTTTGCCCATCCAAAAATAAGAAAAAAACAACTGCTATTGGAAACAGAGGACAGGCTGTCAGTAACACACACGTGTAACTAGATGAGGGAAACTAACAGATGCTAAAAACTAACCATCAGGGGCGCTAATGCTAACATCAATAACTGAAAGGAAAACAGAAAATGACACGTTCTTTTACACTTCAATTATAGACCACATGGAGAATGAAGATGTTGATTTTAGGTAGAACGGAGGAAGGTCTCCGGAAAGCACTAGGGATTTCTGGAACTTGGTTTTCCATGTCGAGGTTTGACACTTCTACTTGGATACATTCTTCTTTTCCTCAGATCCTCCCCTGAATTATTTCCTCCGGCATTGTCCACCGAACCTTAAAAAGCAATAGTCAGTAGCGCTATGTTTCAAAATAATACAAATAAATCATCCATGATTCCTACCAAAAAAAAAAATCATTGATTAAATCAGAGTAACAGGTTGTATAATGAAATAAATAAAATTCTTTGTTTTATATATACCTAACTGTTCTCGAATTGCCTCTATCAGACGTTTCATTTGTTGTTGATTTTGGTTATTTTTAGAACAGAAATTCTCCACCTTATGTTCCTGTGATATTCATTAATATTTTACATTATCAATTACCATTAAAACTATCAAACTGATACAAGAACCGTATATATATACATATACACCAAATAACGAAGAGATTGAAAATTTTGAAAAAAGATAGAAGACTTACTTCGCCATCTATTACTACCAAGCCGTGTCTATTCTCAGTTACCAATTGCTTCTCAGTCACCGATAAACCTGACATGATCTTGTTGTTGTTTCCCATTATAAGAAACTATTTCTTCACTTTCTCGATCTAGCTTATATTATAGCACACTCTAATGACTTTCTCTATTATCATGCACGCATTCATCTTCATATAATGGAAGAGAAAAGGCGAAAAGGAAAACGATAAAGTACTAATTATTTTATTAGGTAGTGGATACAATTAATTTTTTTTATTAATTAAAGTGGGTAGACAGAGAGAGGAAGTGACGACCGACGACTTCAATTTTCCACCGACTTTTTTTTGATCGATAAAAAAAATAGGGTACAAAAGGTTTGAACCGTCCGAATGGGAGGCAAGAGAAAAAAATGAAAATCTCTCAAACAAGCAAACAAGATAAAAAACCAAAATCACGTCAGAACATTAAGGGGGTCAAAATAAACCGCGTACCAGTTATTTATAACAGTATCAAAAGACAATTCTTCAAAATATTTGATAACCATCGCCCACTGAAATAAACAGTACTTCACCATGTGAATAACGTGTTGAACAGTCTGCACCCTATCAGAGAAGACGCGAGAGTTTCTTTTTTTCCATGTACACCAAAGAATAGCAACGGCTAGCAAATTCCAGATCTTTTTCTTTTGCAGCGTATCGAAATTCCACTGCCATAAAAAAGTACAACAGGAACAGTCGACGACATAGTGAAAAACAAGTAAATCTTCTTTATGAAGTGCTGCCAGATATGTGTAACAAGTTCACCGTGAAGAAAGAGATGTGTCGCGGTTTCATCATAGTTGCAGAATAAGCAAGAAGCTGGAGTTGCAATTCTCTTTCTGATCAGTGAATTTCTAGTTGGTATTTTAAAATGACAGAGACACCAAATAAAGAAACACAAAATTGGTTAAAAAGACCAAAATCAACAATTTTTGGGTGAAATGGACAGTTAGATTTTGATACTGTTTGAATGGACATAAATGTAAAAATAGGCAGGATGTAACCAGTTTCTTCGTGCCCATTTTCAAATATTTTTTCTTATTTTTAATTTACACATGATGTATCCAGTTTCATCCTTGGTATTTTTTAAATTTAAGCTAGGATGAAACCAGTTTCATCCTTACTATTTCTTTTTTGGCCATTTCACCCAAACTATTTTTTACTCGTCCATTTGAACCGTGATTTAAAAATATTTGGACAAATGACCCATTTTCCGATAAAGAAACATACCTTAGGTGGATAATGTTGTTCCCATATAAACTCAGAAATGTCTTGATTTGGTAAGGCACTGTATGGAGCAAGTTTGTTATAACTAGACTTGACTGTATAGTTTTTTTTTGAATTCAGAGCCGATTGGAACATATCTTCCGCTTCAGGATTGAGAGTAAGATCAGCTAGACTTTCTTGAATGATATCAAATTCACCTGTAGCTTGAATAGATAATCTTCTAGGAAGTTGCAGCCTTTGAAATAATTCTGATAGAGAACCCGAGCAGAGATATCAGCCACTGTCTTCATCTTAGATCTTGCTATAGCATACAAATGAGGAAAGACATTACATAAAGCATCGTCTAATATCCATCTATCCTCCCAGAATCTAGTTTTCTCTCCATTGTTCATTTTAAACTGAAAATTTGGAAGAAAAAAATCCTTCCTCTCCATGATGCCTTTCCAAACTGAAAACCCACAAGCTCCATTTGGTTTCTTAGACAACCATTCGACTTCTGAAACCCCATGTTTTTCTTCTACAATGCGCCTCCAAAGAGCATCTGATTCAATTGCAAATCTCCAAAACCACATAAGTAGAGCATTATTCATGGCTTTCAAATTTTTGACCCCCAAGCCATCCTTCTTCTTTTTTCGGCAAATGAAGTCCCATTTAACAAGATTAATTTTCATGTTACCTTTAGAGTTATTCCGTAAAAAGCTTCTTGAACTTCAGTTCCACAGATCTAGGTATTTAGAAAAGAGACATATAGTATATAGGCAAACTTGACAGAACTGAGTTGATTAAAACCACTTTACCGGCCCTATTCAAAAATGGTTTCTTCCATCCCGCCAATTTGACATTAAATCTATCTATAACTTTATCCCATTTATGTATTCCTTTGTACTTGTCCCCCAAAGGAAGCCCTAAATAAGAAGTAGGAAGAGTAGAGTTGTAGCATCCCAGTAAAGAAGCGAATTCATTCATATCACCGTTATAACCAACAACAAACATATGACTTTTAGAGAAATTAATTTCGAGACCCGTAAGCAATTCAAAACACAGAAGAAGTACTCTCGAGAATTTAACTTGATCAGCATTAGCATCTAGGAAAATCAAAGTGTCGTCTGCAGATTATAAATACAGATATGGGGACTACAAAGTTGTTTTTCCTACCGAGTTGTTTCTCAATGGGTTGAGGTAGGTAGGCCTATGGGCTACGGAGACTACCTTTCTATTATTTAGTTTTCACTCATCATTTTCTTGAGGAAATTTACTGATAAAGGATTAGTAGAGGCATTATGATCCCGTGTCCCATGGCTAGAGAAGAGTTCAGAGAAAACATTAACACGAGAAGGTGTGAGGAGGAGGTGTAGCCATTGGGCCGATCGACCTAAGGGTCCGAAAGGATATAAACAGTTTTTTATAAAATGGACCTTAACGGAAATGTGTAATTCGATAAAAAGATTGGATTTGGTGAAGTTTTTTTTTGGTGAAGCCTTTTCATATAATTCCTTATTTATCATATTTTTCTTATGTATCCTATTTTTTCAGGGGTATAATTGGCAAGCAAACTAGAATAACATATTTAAAAATCCGTGTTTTGAAATTTTACAAATTTTATCTCGTTAGAAAGATTTTAAATAGATTTACATAATGAGTACAAACAACAATATCAAATTAGAATTTTTATAAAAAATTAGGAGGTGTTTATCGTTTTAGGCACAATTTACGAAAATTGAATGCATAGTCATTATGCAAACCACCACAAAGGATGCATAACACATTATGTATTTTGGTTTATGCATCAACTAATTTTCCGTTGCAACAACTAAAACGATGTACTCCCTCAGTTTCAGGAAAAGTGATATTTCCACTTTAGACAAAATTTTCGAAAATTGAATGTGTAGCTATCATGCAAACCACCACAAAGGATGCATAACACATTGTACGGACATATTTTGCTTTATGCATCGACTAATATTTCGTTTCAAGAAAAGTGATATTTTCACTTCGTTTCCGAAAAAGAGATACTTTTGCAGTTTCGTTTTTGTCTAAAATAGGCGAAATTGAAAAAGTGAAAGTATCACTTTTCCCGAACATCGGTCATATATATGCCTAAAAATATCATTCCGACAAAAAATTGATGCGTAATGAATTATGGAGCCACCACAAAAAATGCATAACAGTTTATACAGTCGTATTTTGGTTCATACATCCACTAATTTGTTATGCAGCCTTATGCAACCATTAAAATGATATATAAGCCTCAAAAATAACATTCCAACAAAAAGAAGATGTATAACACGTTATTGAACCAGTGGTGTTTCGTTTTTCTTCGGTCGGCCCGTATAAAACGTTATGCAATCAATGGTGTTTCGTTTTTCTTCGGTCGGTCCTTCCACCGTGGCAGCGTGTTCTGGTTAGTAGGACTTTAAATTTGTTGGGTCAAAACCCTCAACGATCTTGTGTGTATGTAGATAGAGTATGCATAGATATGGCTGATCAAGTGGCTAAAGTAAATAAGAGTAGATAACTTAACCAGAATACGGCAGTCTGTGTGTCCACTGGAGTTCCGAGAAACTTAATTTAGAAGCTGCATACATACCTGGTATATTTTAATTAATCAATTAATTTTGTTTTGTCAAAAAAACGAAAATAAATTGGAAGAGAAAGTCCATAATGTGTATATATAAATTGCCCAGACAACAAAACTCAATACATATGTACAACTTTAAAGCCTTAGAACTTGTACTAAGATTCATCAAGCACGAAAGGTGCTCGGCCAATATGTAGAGCGAACCATTTCAACAAGCAACGGAGATTGTAACAAGGCAAACAAGGTGACAGGAACACAACCAAATAAAGTTATAGGTATAAGAATCCAAGCGAATTTGTGTCCAAGGACGATACTAAGTGTTGCACCAAAAGCTACCATAGTTGCGGCTATAGAGAAGAAAAGTGTTCCAAGACCAATTATCAACTTTGTGGGCAAAGAAGTAAGGAAATCCTCTTCTGCGTACCTTGATGTTAAAATGGCTAAGAACATAAGGATTGATGTGACAGAGGAAAAAAGAGCCAATGCATCTGCTATGGCAAACACCATGAATGAAGTCTTATGTAAGAAGATTGGGATGCCTTTCTTACTATCATTCCCATCACTAAAGCTTCCACCAGGCACCGTAAAAGCTGCAGCAAAAACAACCGTAGCTATAAGAGCAGCTACAACCATGCAATGACTAGAGGTGCCTTTCATCCATTCTTCTCCATCCTTCCTCAATTTATCGTGTTCCTTGGTAAACATAAATTGAGCTGTATTTCCATCTTTATTTCTCACCAATCTGTTAGTCCTTCCTACCATTTTTTCCATACCCTGAATGAAAGAAGATGAGGGTACGGTACAAGATATGCCAGATGAGTTATACATAAGAACAACCACTTTTATGCTTCCAACAACTTTTTTCATTGGAAGGTGTAAATGCTAGCATTATCGAGACCATCAATCATCAATGTGATAGCTATAATTATAAAACAATATATCAGTCGTCCAATTAATAGATCATACTTAAAGCATACCTTGAAAAACTGCATCTCTCTTTGCATCTGAAGAGCTGCACCAGAGACAAGATTAAGTTGAGTAGAAGACGCTAACTTTGCAGCAAAATGCAAGACTCCATTACCATGTGTATCTCCTCTTGAAAGAAGTTCATTTTTATCATCCTCATCACTTGTCTCACATATGAGCTTTACAATCGTTTCATTTCGTTCCTCAATTGCAATGTGTATCAATGTTTGATTGTTTGTTTCAATCCACACTAAATCAGGAAATACTCTTAGGCATTCCTCCACAATTTCAGTTGTTCCATCCTTTATAGCAGTCTTCAAGGCATAGGAATTTTCAAAAAAGCTTAATGCTTCAGTCTTAGTTGTCAATTTCTCAAGCTGTGCAATCATATCTTTGACCAACGTGGCTGCTTCTTCATGTACTAACTTCTGCGCATATAATTCTTTGATACTAGGGACTGCAAAAGGAAAACAATCAGTAAAACAGGAAATATACAATCTCGCACTGTACCTTCACTATCTAGTTCACCGAATCACCGTGATATACCCTAAAAATTGCATCACGGGTTATAGGCAAATATAGTGATATTTTATTAACACCAAACAAAATTCTACCAAACCTCGAGGTATTAAGTAGTTAAGGATGCTGGTGAAAAACTTGGCAAAGATTTCTCTATCCACCTTTGGGCACTCAGATGGATTCTCTATGTCTCCCATGCCTCGGTAACAACTTGGAGTACTCATGTCTACATGAATCAATACTATAATTAATAAAAGCACAACAACTAATACATATTTAAAAAACATCGATAAGGTATTATGGATATACTAACATGTGTATATGTTGTGTTGCCAAAAGTTTAATTTACTCCCACTTTTAAAAGAAAATGGTCTGTTAGCAATGGCTTCTAATGGCCACATCTTAAGGTTCTTTGTTTTTTCGATTATCACTTTGGGATATCGTTTGAAGATAAACAATCCAATACCTGCAGCGTAAATAAAAAGTACACTAAATTAATTAAAGTATAGGGGTACACTATAATGTAGTGGATAAATGGTCATGTGCTTTTCCCTACCGTAGAAATTGGCTTTTATTACATCGCACAGTAGTGAAGCGCCGTCAGGACCAGAAAAAGGACTTGATTCCTCGTCTCTTGTAACGTTGCAAAGATACTCGATTATATCTTTTTGTCCACGTGAGACAGATAATGTAGCAGTTGCAAGTGGTACTTCATCTTGTTTGTTACGTATCTGTGTCGCATTAGGATTTTTATTCACTATCGCTTCGGCGATTTCCTTTTTTCCTTCTCTAGCTGCAATGTGAAGTGCTGTGTTGCCGTATTCAGTTTCCTGTAGTTGAAGTGCTTCCCCTGGCATGAGCTTTATGAGATTTTCCGCAAACCTCCAATGTTTTCTATCTACAGCTATAAGTAGCGCAGTATCCCTTTCCGCTGTGATTAGTGCTGTTAGTGATTCAGGATCTTTGTCGAATAGCTCTTTAGCACTTTCCCAGTCTCCTCTTTCAGCTGCTATGTAAAGTGGCCTGTACCTTCTTAGAGCATCATGATTACCTTCAAAACCATAAATCAAGAAACAAATTTACAATTTTAAAAAAGAAAATTAAAAACGAAAATCGAATTTAGAAAATTGAATTATTAGTGCCGATCAAGCTAAGGTCATGGACTTGAAAAAAAGAAGTAATTGAAGTTATATATGCACTCACTATTATTTAGCTGAACCGTGGGGGAATCCACGGATGGAATTCCGGTTAAGTCGCTAAGGCGCAATTTTTCCGGTTGAAATTCAACATTAGACATCTCTTGTTCTAACAGGAAAGGATCTAATACAAGCTCCTCAATAATTTCTTCTTCAATTTCTTGGTAAGTACTATTTTGATTGTCACTGTATCTATCTGTATCATCAGCTTCCGGCTCATTCTGCAGGGGTATATCTTCCTCTGAATCAGAATTTGCGGTTGTTCCCTCGGCTTCTGTGACAGGACACACGTTTTCTGGCCTAAACTTTTTGTTTAGGACAAAACCTCACATATAGTTGTTGTATTTGATTATACACTAGACTAGACTCCAACTTTAGGTAGGCAAAAGCTCCTGAATCATGTAATAACACAAATATACAAAATTTAAGTGATAAATCATGTATATTTGTGTTATTACATGATTCAGGAGCTTTTGCCTACCTAAAGTTGGAGTCTAGTCTAGTGTATAATCAAATACAACAACTATATGTGAGGTTTTGTCCTAAACAAAAAGTTTAGGCCAGAAAACAAAAAAGAGTGAGAAAAGGATTGTCCATAAGAAACCTAATCCAATCCAAATACATGTATGATGAAGATTCCTGCTGTCTCTTAATTAAATATATTTTTGGGGCTTGCTTAGCGAATAAAGTTATATCATACTAAAGAATTTAAATAACCATGGTTGCTGATGGGTATCAATTTGATTAGAGTTGTACCAAAATGCATATAAGATAAAACATTTCTGTCCATATGATCGGTGGATTCCGTACAGCTTAGAAAAACTAAGCAACGCCACTACTATTTCAGTCCTTTGGGATGACGATTAGAAATTGCTTGGATATACCCTGGGATATAACTTGGCGGATGATTAAAATAATTTGTTTCAAAAAAAGAGCACAGTAGAAAAGAGGGTTTACGGTGGGTGGGTGGGTAGGTCGGTCAATGTCAACATGGGCGGTCCACTCACTGTGTATAGTAGTATTTGTTTAAAGCTATGAAACTGCCCACGAAATTTAACTATATGATAGTGATTTTCTATTGATTATATTTTGGTTCCGTTAATGTTTTAATTTTGAGTAATGAGTGGCCTCTACTTTTGGCTTCCTCTTGTAATTTTGGTGAAATAATTTATAGTGTTAATGGAACGAATAAAAAAATTTTGATCGGTATTAGTGAAATGAGACTTTGGTCGAGGGTTTGGTTCATCTTTATTGGAAATAATTTGGAATCCTTCGCCTATACAGGTGGTTGTGAAGTAAGTTACAGAAGATCAAGTAGTTAACCGGTAAATCCTGTATTCAAGCTGGATAATCTTTCACCTAGTCAAAGATATGGTTTGCTACGTATCTCCTAGTTTTAGTACTATTTCTCCTATTATCTTATAAATAGGAACCCCGTGTAATTGTATCTCTATCTCAGATTATTCTAATGATCATACTATATTTTCCCTATGGGGGGTTACAGTGGAAGTAGGTCAAGTGACTGAACCACTTTAATCTTTGTGTTTTCTTTTCCTTTGACTTGCCAATAATATTTTATGATGGTATCAGAGCAGGAAAAGATTTGTTGCTTCCGCTTTCTTAATCGAGTTTATCCGTATCTTCTATTTGTCTATGGTTTCATACCATTTATATTTTATGATGACCACTCTGACGTAAATTATCCAGTGAAGTATGGATGAAAAAGGTATAGCCTGATGTTCTAAGAGGTCTGGATATTTCGGCTTTTAAAATATCTTTTTTTACAGCTACATGTTCTGGAGATAAATTTAACATACAAGTAGATGTTTCTGGAGATAAATTTAACATACAAGTAGTTTTGCATGATCTAATGTGAGTTTTGTTTAGTCTGTTTTTATCATCTCCGTTACATCGATCCTTGGATTGAAATTCAACTTATATGGTCCAAAATGGAGTCTGGGATATTTACTTCAAAGGGAATTCTGATTTTTGAAGAGATGCGAGATGTGTTAAATTTTATCACTCATATAGGAGACCCCCAAATACTCTCAAATCAACAAGATGAAGTCTCTTGTACTTTTGGTGAAAGATTCTGAGTTAAGGAATGTAATGAATGGCTCAACCAAACTATATAATTATTGTTTCTTACAAGAGCATATAAAATTTGTAATTCCTAAAATCCAGCTTTTCATGTGGATGATTCTACAGAATGCAATAACAACAGTAGATAATCTCAACAGAAATGGGTATCAGATTTCTGATGTCAGATGTAGCTTATGCTTGAGAGAGGATGAGACAATTAATTACTTATTTCTCCACCGCCCATACTCCTCAGAAATAGGGAATTATTTTATAAAGAGCGACAATAAGTTGGGTGCAGGAAAGGAACATGGAGCAATAGTTGATGGCCTAGAAATTCAAAAGAGGAATAAACAGGGGAAAGAAGCTTTTGCCATAATTTGGGTGATTTGAGGTGAAAAGAATCAGAGGTAGTGGCAAAAAAAGAGGGAGAGATCCTAAAGTCGCCGTTGTTGAAATAAAAAATCTACTTACGGGTGTCCGAAACAAATTGGTTCAGATTGATTTTTTTTAACCAGTTAATCGCGCATTGGAAAGTTATCTTGACAAGGATTTGTCACTGAAAATCATAACATTTTCCGAGGATAGTTTTATAATTGTACTTGTATTTTCTGTTTTATGTTAATAAAATCATAACATTTTCCGCCAAAACCAAAAAAAAAAATAAAAAATCCAAGCTAAAATTTGCTTAGAATAGCTAGCATCCTGGGTTATAAATAGAAGCAGTGTTTCTCACCGTTAAAGGGTGATTTTAGTTTTGGTTCTACCCGTCTTAGCTATACCAAGCAACCTCAATTTTCTAGGAATAGTAAGAGAGAAAGTTGTCTTTCCATTGTATCTTGTCCGTCTTTTCCCAAAAGTCTCTCCTTTTATGACATCATGACACATGTCATAAACCTCCATCATTACTTATAATGCCACTCTTTAATATAACCTCCTCCTTATTTGTTAATCCCTTCCTTGTCCTTCTTACCTCAAGGGTATTTTCTCATTGGGCTTGGGCTTAGTCCTCAAGTCCCCATGTCTCATACTAGACTTACCTCCCATCTTAGAGGGAACTCCGAGCCCGTTAAGGGATATTATTTTTCATGTTTCAACGTTAGTCCCCTGACTATTGGGTTAATTGTAAAATAACCCAATAGTCATAAGATTTCCTTTAGCGCTTCTTCTATTTTGTTCGGGGACCAAGGATAGGAGTTCCCTCCCCTAACTCCAAGACTTCAGGCAGCGTTTGGTCTTCCACATCGTGCAAGCTTTTCCTCTCCCCTTTTTCAGTTTCTGCCGGTTACTATTCCCATTCTATAACTGCCACGTTCGGATTTTAGGATCTTTATATATATACCCACTGATCCATTCTCCCCTTATCTTTCCCTTTATAGTCCTTCTCTTCCCCTCATTTTTAACAGTCATACAGACGCCATGTCTAGTAGTTGTTCCAGTGGTAGTTCATATGATGAATCCGACGAGTCTGAAGAAACAACGAACGCGGGTTCCGAAGAAGCCGAGTATTCAGAGCAGGACGAGATTCTGCCCCATCCAGCAGATGGTCGGTCGAATACAATTGCAGAGTTCACCAGCGGCCCTGATCTGAAGCGCGCCTTAAGTCTTAGGGAGCTTCGTGGAGGTAAGCACGTTATTCCTCTTGATGACATCTTAGTTCCTCGTCTCTTAAACCCTTCTGTGCTGCCCTATCCATCTGCTCCCGGGTGGCTTTTGCAACCCGAATCGGACAACATGGACGCTTTCTCATTTAAAAGCGCGAGTGTCGCGAATAACGATCCACCATGGTGACTATGATCTCCCTGCCATCGATATTCGTTCTAAATCGAAAACTCATCCAATATGGTCGCACTGGACATCTTATATCCGCCCCAATCCTGGTCACCCGGCAATCCTTCGTCAAGCAGGTATTGATGAAGCTATATATTCGTCTCTTAAGCGTGAAGTAAAGAGGTGCAGGCGCGATCTGAATCGACTCTTATGCCATTGGGCTCCTCTTGTCCGTACTCTCTTTAACGCGCGGAGCAACCGCGGTTTTGGAGGATGTAGCCGCTCTTACAGGGTTACATATTCATGGTAGCCATTCATACGACGAGGCGGTCACTGATGAGGATAAAGCGTTACGGGATTATTTATTAGACTAAAAGGATGCCTCTCGAAGCGAGGTGGTGAGGAAGGATTAAATGCCGGTGAAAAAGGGGGAAGAACGGGTTGTTGCTGGCGCTGATAACAAAGGAGCATCATCATCTGCCGCCAAGGGGAATGCTATGTTGGTTAGCGAGAAGAAGAATAAGAAACCTCCTTTGGCGCGCACACAAGGTGAGTGCTTGCTTGCTAGCTGTTTTCGTGGGTGGGTTACTAAAACCAGTCGACGCGCTTCCTTTCCTCTTTGGATTAAGTATTGGGCTCCACACTTGGTGGAAGGGAAAGTGCATTCCTCTTAGTGGAAAGAGAGAAATCCTCGTGCTGAATTAGCCGGTTATATCCTGTTTTGTCTTTGTCATGATATATTTAAGTACAATGCCCAAGATACGACCAAAAGTGAGCTCGTGCCGATAGCGGTGTTGTTATCTCGCGACATCTCTTTCCAGCTCGCGACGATGCTTTTAGGTGGCTTGTATCGTCATTGGACTTTTTTTGCCAAGACCTCCAGATGGTAGGTTCGAGCCATAAGATCGAAACCTACATCCTGCTTCTTTCATGCAAGCGTGGAATTGGGATCATGATTCTCTGTACGCGCCTAATCCTAATGAGTTAGCAGTTCACCTCGAAGAAGATGTCTGACATGATGATGGCTCGATTAGGAAGGTTCCAGTTACTTATGGTTACTCGAGGATGGTTCTTTGGAATGGCATGGGGACGTACGAAAGGGAGATATAGGCCAGTTCATGGATGTGGCTAAATATTTTGAACCATTTTGTTATCAAGATGGCCGATCTGGTCCAGCTCATTATGATTTCACTGCATCTTTTGAGACGACGCTAGACTCAACCAAACTCTTGACAACGCCGGACTTCGACCCGCACTAGTACAAACTGACCCTTTTGCCACGCCAAATTAGCGTGTCCATAGGGGTTTAGACACGCCGTTTTGGTTTGGACTTGGCGTGGTTTCTGCTCGCGTGGTTTTAGGTATGATGGCGTGGCATTAGGTACTTTATAGCAACGCCGACCTTGCGTGTCTATTGCTGCCTATAATAGACACGCCAAAACACATAAGTGTTGCTATATAGTGTCCCAAAAACTTAAGTACTGGTACCCTGTAGACACTCGATTTATTGTTTTGGTGTGGCTCTTTGTTTCACTTTAGACAAGCAATTGCTTTTGGAGTGGCTATTTGGTTCATTTTAGACACGCAAATTGCTTTTTAGCGTAGCCATTGATTATCCATAGACACGCCATATAGGTTTAACGTGGCTATATGTTATGTTTTAGCCACGCCAATTTCACTTACCTTCATCCACGTGGTTGTATTAGGAACCGTTGAATACCATCCACATGTAACGTTGTGAGCCGTTCATTGGATATCCTATAGACACGCCCCATATAGGTTTAACGTGGCTATATGTTATGTTTTAGCCACGCCAATTTCAATTACCTTCATCCAGCCAAGATGGTCACAAGTTGAGGAACAGAAGAATAGAAATCGGTTGTTGCTGTCATATTCCGTTGATTGGTTGAGGTCAAGTTCGTGGAATTTTTGTCCAAGGTGGAACCAGATGGTGAAACTAGGGTTTGTGTCGATTGACTATGATCAATACGATGATGCTCAGGTAGAAGAAAAGATGTTGTTGGAATCAACGGAACTGTGATGACGATTGGTGGATGGAAGGAGGTGATGAGAAGTTAGAGTTTCCGAGTTGAAGGTTTACAGTTTGGAGTTTTTTGGACGAGATTTGATTGAACAAATCCGTAAAGAATTGTTGCTGCGATCAATATGGAGAGATTGATATACAGAGTTCGGTGCGCTATGAGTTGTGTTTGCAACTGAGTATGGCGGTTGTTGATTGTTTCTGTCGATGTTTATTCTTTGTGATGTTGTGAATGGTGATGCTCACGGGTTGAAGTAGTCATTGTATCCGGAAAATCGTGCAGTTGAGAAGAAAGGGGATGAGTTATGGGATTACCGTGATTCATGGTTGATGGAGAAGACAGTGTTACACCGGAACAGAGTATGGTGATCGGAGTTGGTGGTTGATCGTGGTTGTGTGCTTAGTGATGATCGTTGATGTGAGTATATGATCGACGGCATGAACAGATTTTTGGACTGTTGGTTTAAGACCATGAACACTAATTTGGACATGAAGAATATTAACGGAGAAGAAGTCAGGGAAGGTCATGTTTTTACGCAGGAGAAAATCAGTTGAAAACTGTTTTGTTGCTGCTGTTTGGAGTATGGGTTCGTAAGTGTTATTGAATGTTTGTAACAGTTTAGGTGTTACAAAGGTTAGTGTTACAGTTGCAGGAGAACTGTTACTGTTGAACAGTTACACAAGTGTTACATAAGAAAGTGTTACAGTTTGTGAGTAAGTGTGACAAAAGGTTTATAACAGAAAAAAAGTGTGAGAGACGTTGCAGAAAGCAGATTTGATGTTAGTTGAGGAAAGAAGCTTCGGGTGAGTGGTTGTTTTTCAAAGGGTTAAGTCATGGATTCGAAATAGACACAAGAGGAGATCAAAGTTGGTATTGCAGTCAAGAAGGACTGGTACAGTTTGATGAAGTTGATCGAATTCAAAGACTTAGAATGACAAGGATTGTTGGATGGTGATGTTTGAGCTTAAGGGAGGATAGTGTGTTAGAGTGTAAGCTCAAACATGTTGGAAACCGTGAAGAAAGGTTGACGAGTTTGTGGCAGAAACTTGGAATACCTGACAAAGTGTGGCAGACTTTGTGTTAGTTATTGCTTGTGGCAGAAGCGTAACAAGAGAAAGATTGTGAGAGAATCTTGTGAAAGAAGTGTGAAAGTTTCTACCCTAACAAGCGTGACTGGAACAAAGAAGTAAAGAATACAAGAGAAAAAGAAATACAACAGTAAGGTTGTGAAGTAAGAGAAGTAATCACCAGGGGGTGATGTGTGAGAAGACAACAAAAGGAGGTTAATACCTATGAGTTATTGAGTTTGAGACGTCACAAGGTTGTGAGCGTAAAACAAGATTGTAGGCGAGTGAAGTCTATAAGTTGAGTGAAGCAATCCCAGTGGGGATTTTGCTAGAGAAGTGACGAAATTCCATGATGGAATTTGAAGTGTTGAGTGGAAATCCTGCTAGTGAAGTGGGTAAACAAGTGTTGAGTTTGAGCTACAATGCTCGGTGAAGAAAATTTAAGGTGAGCTATAATGCTCGGTGATGAGTTATTGGTTTTGTGTTTGGTTAGCAAGTTGAATAGAGCACAAAGAGGTGTTTCTAGCTTGTTAAAAATGGTGTTCCGCTGCGATGAAGAAGAAAGTGAAAGAAACTTGTGCTGGTTGCGATGGTATGAAGATTGTTGTTAAGCAAAATTAGAAGATTGCTTCATTTTTAGTTGGTTTGCTGTTTGAGTTTCGTTTTTTAGTTAGTTTGATGTTTGTGCTTTGTTTTTTATTTGAGTTTGAGTTTGATTGACGGAATTCCGGTGTGATCATGAAGTTGGGATGAGCTATTATCGAGTATCAAGGAGTAAGGGTTTGTTGGCGGTTTCTTTGAAGAAGAATGAGAAAAGACAAGAACGTGTTAACGTTTATCTATGGAAGAAGAGGAATCGAAAATGAGAAAAGACAAGGACGTACTAACGTCGATCAATGGAAGAAGATGAGGAGTATAAGAGGGTTACGAAATTCTTATTAAATGATATCTTGGTTTAAGGGAGGATGTTGGAAGTTAAACCAAGATATGGTATTTTGAGTTCTAGAGAGCTCTAGAAGAGTTCTATTTAGATTTTGTGTTATGTTAGGAAAGTGTGTTTTTTTTAGAATTTTATTTTATTAGGAAAGTACTTTGAGTGATTTTCAAGTTTGTGAGACTATAAATAGGCTCTTTAGCCATGAGTTAATGTACACCAAAACTGATTATCAATGTAATCGTTTTATTATTTCCGCGTGTACTCTCCTCTCTCTTGCTCGATCCTACAAGAAACTAACATTACCTGAAAAATTACATGGTCGGAAAATAATTAAGGCTTGCTTTTTAGTGCCAAGATGTTTCCAATGTTGACTATCACCAAGCATAATATGATGAAGAGAAGGATGATCACTAAGAACATGGTTTGTCTAGAACCCCCCACGACTATATAAAATTCAACTGGTCCAGGTCCTGCATATCCATATTGTCCAGCCACTTGGTCCCATTTCCCGTATCCAAGCCCTTCATCATGACCACCTAAATTTGGAAACGATGGCTGGTCATATCCATATTGTCTAGCCGCTTGGTTCCACGGTCCGTCTCCAAGTCCTTCATATTGACCACCTCTGTTTTGAAGCCATGGCGGTGGTGACGCGTCCTTTGGTTCCGATTGACGTCTTGCATTTTTGGGTTTGGGACTTTTACCTGAATTACTAGTACTCCCTCCGGCAATTCCCTCCAAATCTTTAAAAAAAAATGACCCATAGAGCTAAAATCCATTAAATTTTCAAAAATAAAATAATAAATCATGCTTCATTTGTTAAAGCTCTGCCTGAGTTAGAATTGGTTGTATAATACCAATTAATTCAATTGAATGAACTAATTTTATTTTATTTTTTAAAAATAATTCTTTGTTTTACAAATACCTAACTGTTTTCGAATTGCCTCAACTAGATCTTTCATAAGTTGTTCACTTCCTTTATTTTGATCCCAGAAGTCCTCCACCTTATATTCCTGCGATTTCAGTAACATTTTACGCTATAAATGATTAACTAATCACATCACTAAAGGTTATAATTTCAACAATTAATCACATCAGCAATTTCCCATCCAACAGTCAAGAGGAAAACCACAAAATACAGACCAAGTAACCGAGAGATTAAATTTTTGAAACAAAGATAAGACTTACTTGGCCATTTATCATCACCCGGCGATGATTATTCTCAGCTACCAATTGCTTCTCATTCCTCGATAAACCGGCCATTTGCTGTTTCACATGGAGAAACTCACTTACACGGATTATTAATATAGCAGACTCTCATCATTTCTTGATAGACAAATTAATTTCCAAATAATGGAACAGGGTATCAAAGAAGTTAGAGACAAATTAAATACTAAATGTTTTATTATCATTTTGTTTTTATTAATTAAAGGAGGTAGGTAGAGTGGTTAGAGGGAGAGACGACTTTTAACAAAACTGATTGTGAACTGAGAATCATTCTGGAGAATAACACCGCCTATAAGAATGACCCTTCGGAGTTCGAACGGTCTCCTTCACTAAACATTAGTCCAATTACAAGTTATTTTATCTAGAACTTCTTAAAATTAATCCGCGATAAGTTAATAGGTTCTCTAAAATATTATTTTTGTCAGTCTCGACTTAGGTCGGTGTGCTAAATTAATAATCTCGATAAATTTGTAAGATAATAAAAAATTTAAGTTTCCAATAAGATCCGATTAATGTATAAATTTATAATCAGTGTAATAACATTATATTACGGTGCTTATTAAAATAAGGAGAGATCCCATTACACTTTTATTATCATATTATCTCACATGTTGGATGTCGGTTTTGCGAATAAAAACCAAACCGTTACGGTTACGGATATGAAGCTAATATTTTGGGGATATGTTACTATTAGATAGCTCTACGTTTGATACGGGACGTATTTGAAGCCTTTTATTATGCGAGTCTTGTTAGTCAAGTGCAGGTCCATTGCTTTGTTCTTTTAATCTGTTTCGTTAGGGTTTATTATAGTTTGATCAGATTTCCATAAGTCAGTTAGTTTGCTGAGTCAAATAAGATATGGAACCCCATATATAGATAAGTGATAATTTTGTTGCAGCGGGATATTTAGGGATTTAAGTCAGTTAGGATAAACTACACATAAAGTGTAGTTCAGGTCAGTTCTTCGGGCTATAAATAGTTGATTGCTTTATCGTTGTAAGTAGTTTGGATTAGCTCGATTGAAGTTTACGGTCAAGTAAGTTTATCTTTGGTTATTAAACCTCTTATTATTGATTTATATCTTGAATTATCAGTTTATTATCTTGTGACCTCTCTTGGATTAGAGAGTTGATCTTTACAGTTTGGAGTGGATTCTCCTAGTTTCTGTTACCTTTTTCTATTTGCTTCCGCGTGCTATATCAGGTGGATTCAGAGCCACAGTTCTATCTGAAAGTCATTGAGATACATTACTCAATCAAGATGACAAACGATGGGAATAATGGTGAAAACGTTGGTGAGAAGAATGGCGCCAAAGACTCGATGCTGTTGATTATCGAAGCGCAAGACAACATCATTGCTGGCATAGGGGAAACGTTGGTATCTCACACAAAAATTTTGAAAGATTTACAAGAGTCAATGAAAGATTTGAGGCTGGTTAAACCTGACCATGCTGAGAATAATCGTCAAGGAGATTGGCGACCTTATGGTCGTTTCCAGAATATGAACCAACAATGATTCAACTCCAGAAGCTTTGAGAGTTGTGATCGTTATGGAGCCATAAATCGTTGGACTTCGAGAGTAGGTCCGAGACTGCAAGCTAATATGTACGAATCTACGGAAGAACCTAGATTCCAAAAGGGTGGTGCTGTTTCGAGAGTTCCTTGGAACGAACAGAACAATAATGGTTTGAGGAAAAAAAATACTCGTGATTTTTATGGGTTTTCTGAGTTTGATTTTGCTCCTGACAGTTTCATGGATTTTGAAGACGGAGAAGATGTTGTACTGAAGAAGCCCACACATGATCAGATGAACGGAAGGAGAGACTTCCATAACACTGCCCAAGACAATCCTAACATGGTGCAACGTCGTCTTATATATGGATATGAATCAAAATTTCATGGACGAACTATCCCGTTTGAGATGGAAGATGAGGAGATGGGACCTGAATTCTTTTGCGAGGATGGTTCTCACTTCAATACAACACATGAAGAAGGTGATTCTAAGTCATCTTATAAGATGAAGATGGAAATACCGACCTATGATGGGAAGATCGACATCGAAGGGTTTTTAGATTATCTTGCTGCTATTGAAGACTTATTTGAATGTATGAAGATTCCTGAATCTCAACAGGCAAAATTGGTGTCTTACAAGCTGAAAGGAGGAGCTGCATCTTGGTGGCGGCAGACAGTTCACAATAGGAGAATTCGGGGTGAACCGATGGTCACTTCTTGGGGTCAAATGCGACGTCTTATGAAAGCTTGATTCCTCCCTAATGACTATGCACAGAAGATTTCCAAAGTTATCAACAATGCTCACAAAGAAGTAGACCAATTGACGAGTATACAGAGGAGTTTTACCGATTGGGTTCGAGAGTCAATCTTCCAGAGACCGAGGCACAGCAAGTTAGTCATTATTTAAGCGGTTGGATCCTGAAATCAAAGAGGACCTTTACCTCCATCCCATACAAATAGTCACAGAAGCTGTAAGCCTAGCTCAAAGGATCGAGTTGCATCCTAAGATGGGAACAAAAACGCCAGTGAGCCAAAGCGAAGCAAGTCATCACTTGAAGCGACTCAAACTGAATTGTCAGCAACACCGTCTAATTTTCAGCCATCACAGCCAACTAAGGTACCTACAATCGACTCTTCTACAGTCAAAAAGGTTAACAATCCTTATGTGAAACCTTCTGGAGATAAATGTTATCGTTGTGGACTGGCTGGACATCACTCCAATGAATGCCCAAAGCGACGACCAGTGGGACTTGTCGAAGATGAAAAAGCTATAGATGGAAAGTTGTACGAAGAAGAGGAAGCTGTTGATTGTGTTTTTGCTGATGACTTCAAGGGCACTTTTATGGTGGTTAGAAAAGTAGTCCAATGTGAAGGAAAGAATAGGAAAGTACTCCTTGTTCCAAAAGTAGATGAAGAATCTCAAAGGAAGAAACTTTTCATGTTCAAAGGCATTATCCTAGAAAAGGTATGCGATTTTATTATTGATAGTGGTAGTATTGAAAATCTTGTGTCGTTGGGATTAGTTCGAGAACTTGGTTTACCAACAGAGCCACACCCACATCCTTATCGTGTTGGTTGGATCAAGATAGGGCTGGAAACTAGAATTAAAAGGGTTTGCAAAATTCCAATTGCTTTTGGAAGAGTTTACCGTGACAGTATCTTTTGTAAAGTAATAGACATGGATTCATGTCATGTCATTCTGGGAAGGCCTTGGAAATTTGATGTTGATGCTCTTTTTCGTGGCAAGGAAAATAGCTACGAGTTTTATTGGAGGGGAACAAAGGTGTTGTTGTTGCCAACCAAGAAAAATCAAGTCAGAGAGGAGAAATGCGTGCTACCAATCAAGACTCTTATTGGTCTTGCTGCCAACAAAGATGTTAAGTTTAACATTGCCGCTACTCAAGGCAAACTCGAGGCGAGTTTAGTCGCGGCGGGGGAGCCTGATACGGGACGTATTTGAAGCCTTTTATTATGCGAGTCTTGTTAGTCAAGTGCAGGTCCATTGCTTTGTTCTTTTAATCTGTTTAGTTAGGATTTATTATAGTTTGATCAAATTTCCTTAAGTCAGTTAGTTTGCTAAGTCAAATAAGATATGAAACCCCATATATAGATAAGTAATAATTCTTTTGCAGCAGGATATTTAGGGATTTAAGTCAGTTAGGATAAACTACATGTAAAGTGTAGTTCATGTCAGTTCTTCGGGCTATAAATAGTCGATTGCTTTATCGTTGTAAGTAGCTTGGATTAGCTCGATTGAAATTTACAGTCAAGTAAGTTTATCTTTGGTTATTAAACCTCTTATTATGATTTATATCTTGAATTATCAGTTTATTATCTTGCGACCTCTCTTGGATTAGAGAGTTGATCTTTACAGTTTGGAGTGGATTCTCCTAGTTTTTGTTACCTTTTTCTATTTGCTTTCGCGTGCTATATCAACGTTCCTACCGAAAATGATTGTATTCCTAGATGTATAATACAACCATCTACTACTTTGAAATTGAGTCGTTGAAAATCAACGGGTTTCTGGCCGTCGAAATTAACTCGTAGATTGTGATGTTTTATATTGCGGAATGTGCTCATTTTTGGTAAGCATGTAGAACTTGGTATGAGGAACATATACTCAAAATATTATCTTCAAATCCGTTATGACTTGGTTTTATTCACAAAAATGACGTCTAACGTGTGAGATAGTGTGATAATAAAAGTGTGAAGGGATCCTTCCTCTATTAGAATAGGCATCTATAGTTATTTGTTTTTGCATACATTTATAATATATTAGACATCATCTTTAATTTTTTGTACTCCCTTGAGAGGTTCCGAAATAATTTTATTGTGTTCTTTTTTTATTATTATTTTTGATTTTAACATCAAAGTATATACATTTAAACTCATAATATGCCATAAAATAACTAGAATATAATTTGAAATGACGATAAAATATCAAGATATTTGATACTACCCATTTATTTTAGATATTTAAAGTTAAATTTTATATGTTTCAATATAATAATAACTTATTAACTTGTCGATAAATTAATATTTCGGTAAATTGATAGAATTTAGAGAAATTAGGTAAATTTCCCAAATATTTTTAAAACATGGTTCTAATTCTAATTGCAGGAAATCCTACAACACACCCCTTGTATTATCATGACTATGATTTCTAGATCTAAATTTATTTGATATGAAAATAAAGATAAAAATAATGAAAATAGAAAATAAGACACAAGATTTACGTGGTTCGATCAATTTGATCTACATCCACGGGGTTAGGTTTCACTATGATCATTGAATTACATATGAATTACATTGAGACTCCATTAATGAGTATTTGGAGCTCTCTCTCTGTCTCTGGTTTTTGGGGAAGAATAAGATGATAATAATAATACAAGTTACTTTTCTCTCTCCTACCTTTCTATTTATATAGATATTTGCATAGTGGATGACATCTCATATGTGGTCGGATACAGCTAACATTTTCCCTAATTTCGGAATCACCGTGCGATGTTCTCGCAGGCTCACGTTGGATCTTAATTTGCACACATGCTACGTTCTCTCACAAGCTTCCCTACATTCTCGCGAGATCTTATTATTGTGCGATATTTGGATACTACATCTTGCCTCTTTTTTATTGAATATTGCTTGAAGAGCAATCTTTAAGGAAAAATCCGTCTTGTTGAAGTTGTTGGAGTAGTCTTTAATCTTTGTTGATGAAGGAACGAGCGAAAGAATACTGGATTTTAAAAGTACGTACTTGCCTCTATTCTTTTGTGAAGTTCCGGAATGTTGCGAAGTAAATAAGAAGTATCATCTTTTGAAGTATGCGAAGTATGAAGTACCCTTGAAGAAGTATAAGAATCATGAAGTATCCTTGATGAAGCATAAGAAATATTCAATTCTCGAAATGTAAGAAGTATCCATCCTTGAATGAGAATAATAAGTATTGCCTCTATTCATGCGAAATTATTACTCCATTTTGGTAATTCTTGCCGAGAAGATAAAGAACATGAAATGTTTTCTTGGTAATCCATAGTTGCCTCTGTTCTTTATCTATGAGGGTAGAATCTTTGAGAAAATATTGAATGTGCGAATTGTTTCTTCATTCTCATCTTTCCTCTGTCTCATGTGTTTGTGCTCATGCAATAGTATAATCTCTTAAAGTTGCTTATAATTGTGCGAAATAATTGAGCGAAATGATCATATCGTTCGGAATAATCACATTCTGCGAAATAATCAAATTCTGCAAATTTCGGACACACTCAGGGAAATTCTGAATAACCCTGCGAAATTCTGAATAATCCTGCGAAATTCTGAATAGTTCTGCGAAATTCTGTATAGTTCTGCGAAATTCTGAATACTTCTGCGAAATTCTGAATAATTGAGCGAGATAATCACATCACTCGGAAGAATCATATTCTGCGGAATTCTGACACATTCTACAAAATTTTGAATCATTATGCGAAATTCTGAATCATTCTGTGAAGTTCTGAATAATCTTGCGAAATTCTTGAATAATCCTGTAAATTCTGAATAATCCTGAATAATTCTGCTAAATTCTGCGATATTATTGTGAAATTCTACAATATTATTCCATACAGTTTTGTAAAGTACTTATGCGAACAAAATGCTTATGTGATAATTATGTTATGAAATGTGTATGCGATGTTTATGTCATGAAATGCTTATGCAATTCTTTTATGATGCGAGTATGATGCTTGTATGATGAGAATGCTTATCTATTGCAATGTATAGTTAAGGTTTGTGTTACTTAGCTCATTTTTCCGTCTAAAATTGATGTAGCTTTAAATTGCTTTCATTCTTCGTTTCTCTGCCTTTTTCTTTAGTGTATGCATTTTTCTTCGTGTAGTTATTGTTCTTCACAAGTTCTTACTGATAGACACATTTTTGTGTCTAATTTGATCTCAATACTATTATTGTTGGCACTCGATTTTGTACTAATTTTGTTATTTTATGTATTTGTAGGTATTTTTTGGAAATAAATATTTTTGGAAAATTCGGCTCGAAAAGTTGATTTTGTCACCCGGAGGACAAGTGTTATTCGGACTCTCGCTTTTGGATAAGGGGTAACCTAATTACTAAAGGGCACCCCCTGGTCACCCCAAGGCAGCTGCTATTCGCACCCCAGTGTTATCAACTGGCAGATTTAGGGTTGGCAGTTTGGACGGGATTAAAGGAGACTTAACGACCCAAATTGATTGGGTTTGTTCCTAGGGCCTAGACAGAGCTGGTATGGGTGTTCAAATCGATTTAGTTGGGTTGGATAATCGTGGGATGCGAAAACAGGGAAGTTGAGTTATTCTCGGCATTTTCTTGTTTATATGGAAGTTACGTGACCAAATGGGTAAGAAGTTATCCTGTTTGATTTGAATACATCCTATGAAGATTTGGAGAGGTTAAAACAAGCCAGCAGACGCGTGCATGGAAAGAAAATTTCTTGGGAATATTTTCATTCACTGCCGAGTAATGGGAAGATTTTTTGGATTAATGAGAAGTTATTCTTGGTCCAAAGGTGTATAAATATAACTCTTGGGTTAGCATAGAAGGTTGTCGAGAGTTGGGAGGAGAGAAGGAACGCTGCAGAATCGAGAACCATGATTTCTCTCTGCTGCTGCTGCTGCCATTGATGAAGATGAAGAACACGAGGAACATACAGCCAAAGACCGTCGTTATTCAACAGTGTCTAAGACGCACGTCCGCGGGTCGTAGTTCGTCGTACAACAGCAGTTATCATTTATCGTTCTTCTTGTAACAGCTGAACAACGCCTTTGCAACAGTTATTTCTGTTGCGATTTTTCTGTTCAACTGTTTTACACCTTTTCATCATTTGTAAACCACTTTTTGAGCAATAAATAATTATTTTGAGAGCATTTTTACTATGATGAGCTAAAACCCAACACTGGGACGACGGAGGAGGCCAAACTTCATACTTGGGGTAATTTCATTTAATTCTTTTTTATGACTTTTGCATTAATTTAAAATTGAAATATGATTTGAATTAATTGGTTGTTATTTAATTTGATGATGTATGCTTGGCTTAGGTGTTTTGATACATCATGCTTAGGACTTACAATCAATGTTTTGAAAATCTACTTTGGCAAAATAAGAGTCCATATAATTTATGTTTTGAGCGATTATTGTCGAGAATAAATCATTGAGCCCTATGTTATGAAAATTGGCCGAATCATTAGTCCCAGGACCTCTACCAATTTGTTAATATTTTTATTTTTAAATCTTTACAAGTCCGAGAAACGAATCCCTTATTTATCCCTTAAAAAATATTATAACACTTACTTGTGTTTCATCTTCCCTCTTTCCTGGACTATTAGTATCTCATAACAGTATGATCATAATATCAAGTCTGCGGCATTTTCACTGCCTCAGTTTCATTTCCATGTATATATTCGCAAGCTTATTTGCTTACATATAATCATTTTCGCAAGCTTATTTGCTTACATATAATAATTTTCGCAAGCTTATTTTCTTACTTATCTTCTTATATGGTCTTATTTTGCCTTCCTAGTTAAAGGTATTATTTTGCCACCTCTTGTCATTGCGAAAAAATCGCAGGACGTTTTTGCACTTTCATGCAAAAACCCATTGATCTTGCCTTAACTTTTTCTTTTGTATTATGGCCTCTTCAGGAATGTTGCGACAATATGACAGGCCTAAATATTCTTGCGAAAATAAAGCCCCATGACATTTTCGTCTTGCCACGAAATTGCAGGACGTCTTCGCACTTTCATGCGAAAACCCATTGATCTCGTCTTATCTTTTTCTTTTGTATTATTGTCTCTTCAGGATTGTTGCACAAATATGACAAGCCTTAATACCCTTGCGAATAAAAAGCCTCATGACATTTGCGTCTTAAGACACTTATCATCTCCCTAATGGAGGGTGCCGCCCTTATCTCCCCCCTGGTGGCCCCTTCAAGGAGGCGTACTTCTACTATACAAGGTTAGCTCCTCCCATCCGGTCTTAACAACAACCAGTTGTTTTCGCAGCCTCTTATCCCTTTTACCTATAGGGCTTATGGTTACGAGACTGCACCCTAAGTGGGGTTTTCTTCGGGCCGAGTGCAGTATAAGCCAAGACTTGTCAAGAATGGCAAGGACGCTTCAAACGCCCCTGGCACTCTTGACTCAACCGTGTACCTCGGCGCCTTGATCGGATCTTCACTCCTTGGGAGAGTCCTTATTACCTTAGTCGCCCAACCTAAGTCATATGCTTAATCTGAGAATCCAAGGTGCCTCTCCCGGATGGGCTTTATTGACCCCAAATCTCCATGACTCAGGTTCCAGGGGCGGTGTAACCTTTTCCCTGAGTCATGATACAGGTACCCCCTTCTATGACGTACTTTAGGTCTTAAATTTTATTCGCGAACTAGGGTGTACACCATAAAGGTTCGCCCCTATCTGCGAAATTTTATTCGCGTTTTTGCGAAATTTTCGCGTCTCTTTGTTTCTGCAAAATGTTGTTTCTTTATTCTCTCATTCATCTTTTCATTTCTGTCATCTCTTTCATTCATTCTTTTATTTATGTCATTTCTTTCATCCACTCTTTCATTCTCATAATATCATATCATTTGAAGCAAAGTAAATATTCAAGAGAAATTCTAATACATTATAATTCTGAAATCTTTGTAATTCTGTGATTGTTTCGCATTTTGTAAATCAAATCAAAAATCTTTTTATTCTATGTAAAAGAAATATTCTAGAGAAACATATAAATTAAATTTTTTCAGTTGTCTGTAATTTTGAAATCTCGCAATCTTTGTAGTTTTGAAGTCTTTGTAATCTTGAAATCTTAGTAATATTTATTATCTTTGAAATCTTGAAATCTTTGTAGTCGTGCGATCGAATCGCTTTTTTGTAAATAAAATCAAAAATCTTTTTATTCGTTCTAAGTATAAAGTAAAATGTTCAAGGAAGTGGTACTTATCTTTCATGTGAGTCGCTGTTGTTGTCAAAGAAGTGAATAAATGCCTTGAAATGTATGAATTTCGCGCAGCAAAAAGAAGTGTGAGAAGTGAGACTTGAACCCTTGATCTGCTTCTTGGATTTTCTCGCACCATACCAACTGTGCTAAGCCTCTTTTGCGAAATAATCAAAGTTCTTGCGAAGTAATCAAATTCCAACTGTGTAAGAGGCAATTCTGTATAAAATTCGCATAATAAAAATAAACATGCGAAAAGCAAGATTTGATCCCGCGACCTGCTGCTTGCATTCATTCCTCCTAACCAACTGTGCTAACCCTCTCTTGCAAAATAATCAAAGACTCTGCGAAGTAATCAAATATCAACTCCGCGAAATGAATATTTGCGAAGCAAAAATAATTTGATCGCAGGGAGAATCGAACCCATGTCCTCTAGTTTGCATACTCCTTCTCTGACAATTTGCGCTACTTTTTGCTTGCAAAAGAAGCACACAATGGTGTACTTTATCCCATTTCTTCGCCTTTAGGATTTCAAAAATGTGCAACAAATTAAGGTTGATGAGGGATTCGAACTCTAGTCTTACAACTCACTCTAGCGAAGCTTGACCAACTGTGCCACCTCTTGTTTGCGAACTAATGAAACAATATTGCGAAATTATTCATTTTTTCGCTATCTGTAAAAAGAAGAAAACTATGCTCAAGAAAAATATGTGTCTCTGCAAAATTCGAACCCGTGACCTATCGCTTACTCGCTCCAGCTCAAACCATCTGTGCGAATTTCTGTTTGTGATAGAAATTGCAGTATCTGCCTCTTATCTTTTCTTCGTCCCTCCTTAACTTATTTCACATTTGCCTTCTTCTCCTGAACATGAAAATCTTCCACTAAAACTTCCATTTTCTCCTTAAATTTCACCACAACAACTAATTTTTTTCTCTCACTCTTTTCATGTCTTTGAATTGTTGATGATGTTTACTCCCTGAAAGTGTGATTTCTTCCATAAAACTTCCATTTTTGAACCTAAATTTTGTAGATCTAGAAAAATATGAACAGTAGCTAATCTTCATGAAAATTTCTTGAATCAACAAGTTATAGGAAGGATAAATCCTTTACTCCTCCCTGTTTCTAGCGCCATTATGTAATTGCAAGAAATCCTACAACACACCCCTTGTATTATCATGACTATGATTTCTAGATCTAAACTTATTTCATATGAAAATAAAGATAAAAATAATGAAAATAGAAAATAAGACATAAGATTTACGTGGTTCGATCAATTTGGTCTACATCCACGGGGTTAGGTTTCACTATGATCATTGAATTACATATGAATTACATTGAGACTCCATTAATGAGTATTTGGAGCTCTCTCTCTGTCTCTGGTTTTTGGGGAAGAATAAGAAGATAATAATAATACAAGTTACTTTTCTCTCTCCTACCTTTCTCTTTATATAGATATTTACATAGTGGATGACAGCTCATATGTGGTGGGATACAACTAACATTTCTCCTAATTTCGGAATCACCGTGCGATGTTCTCGCAGGCTCACGTTGGATCTTAATTTGCACACATGCTACGTTCTCTCGCAAGCTTCCCTATATTCTCGCGAGATCTTATTATTGTGCGATATTTGGATCCTACACTAATGGACGAGTAAAAGTTAGTATGAGTGAATGGACACCAAAAATTAGCAAGAATGAATCCGGATTCATCCTGACTTAAACTTAAGAAATAGCAAGAGTGAAACTCGATGCATCTTGATGTAAATTAAAAATAAGAAAAAATATTTGAAAATGGGCAGGATGAAATTGTTTACATCCTGATTATTTTTTTACATTCTCGTCCATTTAAACAGTATCAAATTTTACATGTCCTTTTCACTTAGAAATTGTCCTTATTGAATTAATTGACCAATTTTGTGTAGAATTTAGCAATCCCAAGACTATTAATTTATCGAAGTTTGTTGTATATAAAAGAACAGAGTTCATCGATCGCAAAAAAAGAAAAAAGAACAGAGTTCTTTTCTCAGAAAATTCGTGCTAAGAAGATGATGTTTCCGTCTTCAAATAATGGGAGGGAGAATTGAAGGACCTAGAACCTAACAAACAAAATACTTATTATTTAATTAATTTGTATATATTGATTGAAGTAGGTCAGGTAGATAGAGTGGTTAGAGGGGGAGAGAGACCACTTTACAAAAATTGATAGTGAACTAACGGATAATTGCTTGCGGCTTGAAGCATAACATAATTAATCTATTTTTCTAATAAAAATGCTAAAAGTTAGGCCTCGTAGATGAGTTGGAATCTTGGACGGACGGTTTAACATTTAGATTAGTCTTAAATTTAATTTTGGTTGTATGCATAAAAGAGATGAGCTGCAAGAATGCGAAAGGGAAGAAGATGATCTATTTTGTTGGGTAAGACTTGTTCTATGATTCGATGTATTTGATGGAAACTTTGAAGAATAGATTTAATCTCGTCGTGTATTTGTATTTGAAGGAAATGTGAAGAATTTCCAAAAAACTTGATTAGATTTTGATGGAAATTTTGTCAAACTTTAAATACGACTAGAAGAGACAAAGCGTACTGATCGACATTGAACATATTAGTCACCCTACATAATTATGGCCTCCTAGAGACGGCCGGCCACAAGAGAATCCACGAAATTTAACTTGCTGATGTTTGAAAGTGAGAAAATTTGAAATTACATGCACGCATGATAAGTCTTGGTTCTAATATGAACATACTACAGTACTTCTTCCTTCCTGACAACAGTGCCTTGACAAGAATACCGGTACTGATCCCTAAAACAGTAATACCAATTGGAATTATCCAAAGCGGCATTGGTGCCGATTTTGGTCTTGCATTTTTACTTTTGGCGCTTTTACCTGAACTTCCTCGGGCATCTTTCCCACGACCTTCAATAGAAATTACAATTGAGCTAAAATCCATTAATTACCAGAACCCTGAGTTTAAATTAAATTTGGCTGTATATAATATAATCTCAATCTTATAATAGAGCTAAAATCCATTAAATTTTCAAAAATAAAATAATAAATCATGCTTCATTTGTTAAAGCTCTGTCTGAGTTAGAATTGGTTGTATAATTACCAATTAATTCAATTGAATGAACTAATTTTTTATTTTATTTTTCAAATAATTCTTTGTTTTACAAATACCTAACTGTCTTCGAATTGCCTCAACCAGATCTTTCATAAGTTGTTCACTTTGTTTATTTTGATCCCAGAAGTCCTCCACCTTATATTCCTGCGATTTCAGTAACATTTTACGCTATAATTGATTAACTAATCACATCACTAAAAGGTTATACACAATTTCCCATCCAACAGTCAATAGGAAAACCACAAGATTCAGACCAAGTAACCGAGAGATTAAATTTTTGAAAAAAAGAAGACTTACTTGGCCATTTATCATCACCCGGCGGTGATTATTTTCAGCTACCAATTACTTCTCATTCCTCGATAAACCGGCCATATTGCTGTTATTGTTTCACACGTAGAAGTAACTATATATATCTTCACTTACTCGGATTATTATGTAGCAGACTCTCATCATTTCTTGATAGAGAAATTAATTTCCAAATAATGGAACGGGATGTCAAAGAAATTAAAACAAAATAGACAAATTGAATACTAAATGTTTTATTAATATTTTTTTTTATTAATTAAAGGAGGTAGGTAGAGTGGTTAGAGGGAAAGACGACTTTTAACAAAACTGATTGTGAACTGAGAATCATTTTGGAGAATAATACCACCTATTAGAATGACGCTTCGGAGTTAGAACCATCTCCTTCACTGAACATATGAGGGAGGAGGGAAGGATTGAGGTGAGGGAGTTCAAATTTTAAAGGAGGGAACGAGGGATTGACTCTTTTAAAAAGTATTGAAATATCTATAATATCCTTCTTCTTTTTTTCAGAAACCTAAAATCAATTAAACCCTCTCGTTTTCTTGTGAACCCTAATTTCACTTCCATCCTAGCAATATAGAGAGAAACTGACAATGAGCAAGTAGCCAAAGCGATATTGAAACCAGAGCCGTACATGAGTATTTTTTATTTTGGCAGTAAATCTTGTAACAAAATTGACTTAAAATCATGATACCCGCCTCTTGGATTTCCTCATGAACCATCAGATAGAAGAGAAAGGGAATATACAGCTAAAGAAGAAAGTAGTCAGACTCTTGACTGAAAATGGTGGCTCGGCTGATGTGATTAATGAAAACAGGTTATGTTGGAAAAAAATGGGTTTCACAAAGGATGAATGACACAGAGAAGAAATTGTTGCACTCCAAAACTTTCAAGGCTTGTATAAATTTCTTTTAGACAAATATTTCTACCCTCCCAATAACAATTGGCGATTACAACAGGTATGCGAAATATTGCCTTCAGGATACAATGAAAGCCCTGCAACGAAAACTGAATTCAAGGTTTGTACCCCTTGATTCAATCAAGAACACACAAAGAGATTTCTGATTTCTGATGATGCTTTTTGAAATAGAGAAAACAGATTGATTTTTCTTATATGTTAAACGAAACTGGGAGAAGCTATTTATAAAGGGTTTTGCACCTGTTGGGAATAGGTTTTTTATTCGCCAACAGGTTTCTATTCACGAAACGTCAGGTTCCTTCATCAACAGACATCAATGGTGTCTTTTGGATTCGAAATTTTCGAACAGGCTTTTATCGGCCAAATAAAACCTTCAGTTCAAAAAATTCTTCCGGGGGCGTTGCCCCCTTGAAACCCCCACCAGGGGCGGTCTCCCCTCGACCACAGCCTGGGAGGCGATGCCCCCAGGACCCCCTTTGGTTAGGGGCGTTGAAAATATTCCAACAGGTTAATCCAGCCGTGCATTAGTGAGAACTTTCGAAGCCAAAGCTTGACATCAAGCGAGGGTCCCTCTTATTCTCAAGAGTAATAATTAATATGTAGTAACAAGATCAATAAACGAAAAGTTCAAATCATGTTTAAAACTTTGATGTTAATTTATGTTGATGCTGATTGAAAGCTAAAGATGATAGGGAGGATAGATTTGATACTTATGATGAAATGAATTACTTTTCAACATTTTGACTTTGACCGGACGTTGACTGAAACTTTCTGAATTTCTTTCCTTCCTTAAATCCATTCTTTAGTAATGAGTTTGAACGTGAAATTTTGATTTCGTGTAATGGTATAGCTTTGAGTTTGGGTCTCAGTCAACGTATTTACCCAGTTTAACTGTCTTGACCACCTGATGAAAGTTAAAAATGTAAAGTAAATTTAATGTCTTTAGTTTTCATCAAAAATAAAAAATAAAACAAAAAGGATGGTGGATAAATGGATATTTATATAACTTATACCATAATTTTCTTATTCTAAGAGATTTGATTTATGTGGCTATACAACTTGGACAAATGAAAAGTTATTTATCATTTATGATGAAGAAGTTGAAGGAAATTTGAATAAGAGGATGATGTATTGGGTTTCTATTAATTTACTTTCTTGAGTGGAGAATTGATGAAAATTATAGCTTTCGGTTGATTTGATTTATATTTCTTTAACAGGGGGTTTGGACTTAAATATGATTATGTGGAGTTTGGGATGGATTTTAACTGGATGCCATTTGAGTGATTTGCAGTGGTGGTGGTGATGGTGGTGGGAGAAAAGAAGTAAATATCGTCAATTGTTTGTTTTTCTTTAAATAAAGGGATAATTGGATTTTAGTATTTCGGTTTTGTCCAACACTAGTCTTCGGCCCAATATTTGTCCAACGTTAGAGATTGTTACTTGGACTGGACGTTGACTTTCATTAACCATTAAAATTTTGGCTTCTGTTTACCAACTATTAAAAAAGTAAATAAAATATGATTATTTAACACTGTTGAAATCTTATTGATGTTGTGAACTCGAAATCTTCTCCTCATAAAAGTTGTTATACCCCCTAGTCCAAAATTAGAAGCTTACTAGAGCACCTCTGTCACGGTGGGGAGGGATGACCGGAAAAAAACAACGAAACACCTTTAATTGCATAACACTTTATACATCTTTTTTCTTGTTGGAATGTTATTTTGGAGGCATATACATCGTTTTAGTGGTTGAAAAACCAAATTAGTTGATGCATGAACTCAAATACGACTGTATAAATTATTATGCATCCTTTGTGGTAGCTACATAATTCATTATGCATCTTCTTTTTTTTTGTAATGATATTTTTAGGCATATACTACTTTTGTTTCAGAAAAGAGATACTCTCACAGTTTCAATTTTACCTAGAATATGCAAAATTGAAAAGGTGGAGGTATCACTATTTCTGAAACAGATTGAACGTATCACTTTTCCTGACACGACGTGAAAGTATCATTTTTACTGACACGAGGTGAAAGTGTCATTTTTCCTGACACGGAGGGAAAGTATCATTTTTCCTGACCCGAGAATATCATATTTCCTGACACGGGGTGAAAGTATCACTTTTCTTGACATGGGATGAAAGTATCACTTTTCTTGACATGGGTTAAAAGTAACACTCTTTCTGAAACGGGTTTAAAGTATCACTTTTTCTGAAACTGGGTGAAAGTATCACTTTTCCTAACACGGGGCGAAAGTATCATTTTTCCCGACACGGAGCGAAAGTATCATTTTTCCTGACACGATGCGAAAGTTTCTTTTTTTCAAACATGGCGTGAAAGTATCATTTTTCCTGACACGGCGTGAAAGTATCATTTTCCCGGACATGGCGTGAAAGTATCACTTTTCTTGACAGGATGTCAAGATACATAAAAAATTATAGTAATTGGACTAAATGGAATGGACAATTTTGTCCACTCAAAAGTAACCAAGAAAAACCACACGAAATTTTATTAGTGATAGGAATCTTTTATTAATATTCTATCCAAAAAATAACCATAAAAGGGGACTCTCTCACTTCGGACCTTGCAGTCGGTGAGCCCAACAAATAAGAGCGGTACTAAGAGCAACTGCAGTGGTGCGATCAAAACCAAAGATCAAAGATCAAAAAAAAGACCAAAGTTTGGGTTTAGTCCGTGTTGTGACGCAACGGTACATGATTAAAATTTCGTCAGGCGGACTTTAAAAGTCCGCCCCATTTTTTTTTTGTAAAATTTCATCAGGCGGACTTTAAAAGTCCGCCCCATTTTTTGTAAATTTCATCAGGCGGACTTTAAAAGTCCGCCCCATTCTTTGTAACTTTCATCAGGCGGACTTTAAAAGTCCGCCTCATTCTTTTTTTTTTTATTTAATTTGAATTTTCATCGGGCGTAATTTAAATCTCCGCCCGTTAACAAGCGTACTTTAAATTTACGCCCAGCAACAAGCGTACTTTAAATTTACGCCCGACTATATTGGAATTTGGGATTTGGTCGCGACCATATTTGGTCTGGAATTTGATCTTTGGTTGGGATTTGATCTTTACTCCGTCCCACTGTGTTACGATCTCATCCCAAATTTTTGGTTATACTCGCCCACTGTGGATGCTCTAAGGTACTAAAATTGAAAAAATGCCTACCAGAAGATGGACATGAAAATTACTAATTAAGGAGGAAAACGGATATATTTTTAAGACAATTTGTAAGACTATTTTGTAGTTGTAAGAAATTTTACAACTACACTCCACTATAACTGATTCAATCTATAGGTAATCATTATGAATTTTTGTTTTATTAATTGAAGATTGGGAATGTTCACAAAATAGATTCAAGTATTACAACAATTCTACTTGAAACCTAAGCTCAATTTCTCTCTCTTCCTATTTCTTCTCCAAGACTTGTCCTAAAATCCTCCTAGAAACAATGACCTCTCCCCTTTATATAGAATTTTACATAGTGGATGACAGCTAAGAAACCCATTATTCTCGGGATCACTATGCGACACATTCGCTCATATACAATCGCTCATCTTCGCATAGCATACTTCTTCCCATAATTCTTCACACTTTACTCGTGACTTTGCTGACATCATCTGGTGCGTCATCTCAACTTTGTTGTGTGCGGTGTTGTTCGCTTAAGTTATATTCTTTACTTCACTTGATTACTAACATGTGCGACATTTAATTCCTACATTTGCCTCTTCTCATATTGCTTATTCTTCAGAGTGAGCGATATGAGAAATTCTCCTCTTGTAATTCGCACATGCTTATCTTTTTTCATTTTACTTTGCCGACAATTTTCCCTATCTTAAGTTCTCCTCATGTACGCGTGTCCTTTTTACTATTCATCTTTCGACACGTCCTTTTTAACCGTACGTTTTTATATGTTCATTTCTTAGCATTAATGATAATAAATTTTGAAAAACGGGTCGCTCTTTCCTATATATTCTCTTCTACCTTTCTCCTTTTATTTATTTCATTCTTCTTTACATAATCTGCAATTTTATACACTTCATTTCCATTCTTCAATGGCTCCTGCTGGTAAAAAAATGGAAATCGAATTTAACAGAGTGAAAACTGACTTCAATCAGAGGGGTTATGAACTTTCTCTTCCACCTTCATGTAATTTCACATCCAAATTTAATCTTTATCTAATCAAATCTGAGCAATGGAATAACTGAAAAATCATCATTTCGTTAGGTCAACTTCAATTTCTACCAATTCCCTTATATAATCCTCAGATTCCTCTTTTCTATAGAATTCTTGCTGATGAAAGATTCGCACGAGGAATATTTCAGTTGAGTGGTGATGCTATCAGGATACCATTGGAGTATGCTCGTCGCGCAGCTGGTCTTGGAAATTCTTATCCTGATGAAGTGCGAAAAGAGGATCATCGTGATAAAATTATAGATCCTGCTAAGTATACTCTTGATAATTTCTTTAAGAATTATTACATCGCTATTATGAAAAGTAACGTGACTAAGTGGGTTGTTCGCATAAGGAGAGTAGATGGTATCACTGAAGATGAAAAAATTATGCGAGATGTTGATTGGAATTCAAACTCTAATCGTGCTGCTCGCAGATCCAATGATTCTAGTTGGCCTAATTGCCATGTCATCTTGCAAGGATCCTTTATATCTGGTAAAGCTGCGGATGGTTCTAACAATCCTCTGCCCGAAGATTTTCCTCTTTACCAACCTTGGGAATTTAAATTATTTGAAAATGAGGAAAAAAAGTAGCGGTATGTGATCCTCTTAATTCAATTTGTAAATTCTCGTAACTTTCCTTCTTATATCTTATTTCTTCTCTTTCGCAGGACGCCAAAAAGGTCAGTACTTCGCGTAAGGTATCATCTTCGCAGAATAAGGAAGTGAGAAACACACTTTCTATTTTTAACAATATTGTTGCTTCTGTTTCTTATCTTCATTATTCGCGTAGGTGAATCCTTTGAACGATAAAATTTTAGGAAAAAGTAAGAGCACTCCTAAGAAACGCGCATCAAAATCTGAATCCAAGAAAACCTCATTAAAAGATGATATCTTTAGAAAGCGTGCGAGGTATGATTCTTCTTCAAGTTCAGAATCTTCAGATAAAGATACTTTTGTTTCTGAGGAAGAGGTATCGATTGATTTGTATCGAAAGAAGTTGTCTGATCTTTTTTCTGGAGATGCTCTTTCTACTCTTGGGGATGATGAAACGGATCGTGCTTTCAAGATGGTCTCAAGGATCTGTACTACTTCTGATTGGGGGATCGATCTCTTCGTGGATCTGCCTCTGTGATAAACCCAGATTTTCAATTTTCGATGAATGGTTTGGTAATATTCTGCAATATTTGCCTTTTATCCTTTCCTTATTATTCCTTCTTTTACTTATGATGCTTTTATGTTCGCAAAGTGCCTGCATATCTTATGCGATTTCTTTAGACAATGAAAAAACTTTGCAGGTTGCAGGATGAGAATACCAAACTGAAACATGAGAAATCTATTCTTTCGGATGTGAATGCGAATCTTACAGGCGAGAATAAAAAACTTAGAAATGAGAATTTAACTAATTCTCAATTGGTTCTCCGAACTCGATAAAGAAACAAGGAACTCATTGGTATGCAACTTATATTTTCGTACTCCTTTTCTTTTATGCGATCGTTTGCACTTCTTACTTTAATTATCTTCGCAGACCTGTATGACCTTTCAGATGAAGCGGCTAATCTTCCCGATGCTGAAATTCGTTTAGAGCATCTCAACTCCTCTTTAAATAATTATCCTACTCGAGGATTTGAAAACCTCAACTTAGAAGAGTTAAGATTAAAATATACTACTCTTAGAGAACGCCATAAAAGTGCATTATCCACTGCCAATAATTTTAAAAGACGTTTTTATGAGGAGAGAGAAACAATTCAGGTATTGGACGCGAAGAAGAACAAACTTATTATTGAAAAAGATGAGATCACTCTTAGGGTGCGAAAACACTAGAAAAATTTCAAGAATCCCTTATTAAGGTTAAGATAGAACGTGATTCAACTTATCGTGAGAGGGACATTCTTATTGAGGAAAGAAATTTAATTCGATCTCAACTCCTTATAGAAAGTGAAGATGAGTTTAACTGGGCTGCTAGAGTTCTTAACGATGCTAGAAATAATCTGTGTAATGTTAGCCTTCATACTGAACATTCTACACTGGTCGCGGACATTATTTCCAATTATGAAGGTCATTTGTTGTTCTTTAATCTTCATTCATATTCTTTAGGAATAATTATCCGTTATATTAACTCTTTTGTTGATGCTTCGCAGAAAAAGAGAAGGAATATCAAAAGAGAGTCGCAGAGCTAGAAACTCGCTTGGCTGTTAAAGAAGAAGAATCATCTTCTCGTAACTCAAAGTATCAGCAATTGAAGGAAAATTGGTTTAATTTAGTCCAAAACAATAGTAACGATGCTAATCGTTCTCGTGAGGCTGTTGTTAAAAGAGTTTGTCTTGAGAATGGTATTCCTTTGTTGAAATACAACTTTCCAGCGATTCCTGAAAATGTACCTATTCCTGATATCCAAGTTACTGATGGAGAAGAATATTCCGAAGAAGAAATTAGTGATTTTGAGTCTGAGCGAAATGAAGAAGATGAAAGTTGATTGTTTCTTCTTGTTGTAATATACTTGTAGATTCTTGTAAATTCAGTTTTCATCTTTTTAATATGATTCTTCTTTCCTTCGCTTCATATTTACGACTTATTCATATGTATGTAAGACTTATCAAAATGGGGAAAATAACACTTCCTTTGCATTCCCATTCTTGCCTCTTATTATTTGGCAAATTTTGATAAACCAAATATGATTGGTATACTTTATCATGAACTTCCCTTGATGCGGGCATATTTCAAACATTATCAATAATTTATTTATTTGTATTAGCTATGAGGTCTTATGTTTGCTTTCCTATGTAAAGGTCTTATGTTGCCTCTGTTTATGTGCGACGAAATCGCAGGCAGTCTTTACATCATAGTGTATTGACCCATTGATCTCCTCTTATCATTTTCTTGTATTATTTCCTCTTCAGGTTAATTCGCGTAAATACCACAAGTCTTAATACTTGTATGAGTTAAAAGTCTTGTGATATTTACGACTTTTGACACAATTCAGCTCCCTAATGGAGGGTGTCGTTCTTATCTTCCCCCCGGATGCCCCTTCAAGGAAGCTTAACTCTATCGTGTTAAGATTATGGCTCTTCTCATCCGGCTTTTCAAGAACTAGTTGATTTCGCAATCTCGCACACGCTACCTATAGGGTTTATGGCAGAAAGATCGTACCCTAAGTGGGGTATCTTCGAAACGAGTGCATCATATCTTCGGACCGAGTGGAAAGGTACGCTCCAGACTCCTCGGGCCCTCTTGACTCAACCGTGTACCTCGGCGCCCTGATCGAGTTTCTGCACTCCTTAGGAAAGCCTTTCTCACCTTAGGCTTTCAATCTAAGATTACTATCTTAGACTGAAAATTTAAGGTATCTCTCCCGGATGGGAATTATCGTTTAATTCTCACCCAAAATCTCCACAACTCAAGTTCTGGGGTCGGTGTAGCCTTCCCTTGAGTTATTCCTTCTAGGTCTTTCCGATTATGACGTGCGATAGGTATTACTATATTGCCTCTTGCATATGAGCGAACTAGGGTGCACGCCACATTCGAATTCCTAGCCAATCTGATAAAAAATATCATTTTCTGTATCCTTTTATAAAGGTCTTATTATAAAGATTTCTCTTTTAGTTTTCTTATTAGAAATTGAAATTTTCAACAATCCATCTTACAGATGAGAATGCCTATGTTACTCCTTAGTACATAAATGCTTTTACCGAATCATCTTGCACAAAGAAAATCAGATCCACTATTTTAGTACATAAAATCATTTGTCTTCTGCACTTCTTGAATCTTCTTAAGTTCGCATATGTTTTCCAGAATATTCATTCGCATAACCATTCAATTGGCTGTGTACGAAAGTCATTGTACCCTTCAATTTTGGATATCTTGCCTCTACGCTTTTTTTTTTCCATAGCAATTTTGTTAATCTTGATTAACATTCTGTATTCGCAGAAGAATTTATTCCAACACTTCGCATACTTGTTTCCCCAACTTCGTACACCGCATCAACCATTAGGCTCTCTGCTATTTGACTATCCACTGCATATGTTTTCCAATTCCGTCGTTTGAATTCTCTTGCTTCGCATTTGTCAATATCAATTTCTTGGAAATTTTTACTTTCAATTGTATCTCCTCTTATAATGCCAACACCCTGAGGTAGAGGAAACTTGATGCATTGATGAAATGTTGATGCAACAGCTAATATTCCATGCAGCCATGGTCTTCCAATGAGAGCATTATAGGGCGACTCGACATCCACTACACAGAATGTGATATCTGTTGGTAAATTTTGTAGAAGTATTCGCATAGTCACTTCTCCCTTTGGTTTATTTGCAGAACCATTAAAGCCATAGATTTTGTATGTTGATGGGACTAACTCATCATCTCTTTCACCCATGGTTTTATATGTATGATAAAACAGAATATGTACAGAACTTCCAGTATCTATAAGTATTATATTTATCGCCCAGGTGTTTTTCTCATTTTCTTCCTCATCTTCTTCTAATGGCTTCAGATTAATTCCCAAGCGCACCACCAATGGACATTCATGTGATTCTCCTCCTCCTGGTGTTTTATCTTCGCTGAACGAGATTTTCTTCTTTTGCCATTCTTTCAAGGGTGATATTTTTTCCAAGTTGAAAATATTTCCCTTCCTTCAGTATCTCTCGCATATACTCCACTTAAGACATTATCATGAAAATCTTCTATGTTTCTGAACGAGTGTATGATCGAGGTACAATATAAATTCTTTGTCTTCGCCCACTTCAACAACAAATGTACTCCTTTCTTTCTCCTTTTCATATGTATTTCCTTGAGGTGGAGGTGGTGGTGGTGGTAAATTCCTTGTCTGTTTTAGTAAGAAATGGTCCAACTTTCCTTGCTCAATCATTCACAATATAATCTTCCTCACATTTCTACATTTGCTTGTTGTGTGACCATGGAATCTATGATAGACACAAAATTCTTTACTTCTCCTTCCTGGTGGCGGCTCTTCGCCTACATTATGTGGTTCTGGAATATCATCCATTAAAAGAGCGGTTTCCCATACTTTATCCACTGTAGTGTTCAACTTTGGCAAATTTTTCTGTTCCCACACTATTCTTCCAGCTTTCTTGTTATAATGTGTTTGTTGTCCTGCAGAGCTTCCTGTTTGAACTGTATCAGCACCTCCATAATTTTGAAGTTGCTTGTCTCTGTACTCTTTATCAAACTCTGCTTGATCTGCACTGCCCATAGCCACTAACTTTTGTTCCATCTCTGCATTATTCCTTCCTTGGGTTCCCTGCGATGTACTCGCAACAACATTTGTCATCCTCAGAAGTAGACTTATTTCCACCTATGAAATCAGATATTACAATAGGGTAAGATTCCATATCTCTTTGCTTTTCCTCAAGTGCTATGTATTCTTCTTGAAATTCGCGCATCTCCGACATTGTTATTGTATCCTTTATTCTGAAGATTTGGGTATACAATAAATCTGTTGCAAAGAGAGCATTAATGAATGCAAGAATAAGATGTCGCTCATCCACCCGTCTTCCCATTTCACTACACATTGTTCTCCAACGAGTCGTTAGTAGTAGTAGAATAAGGGGTTATGGTCACGGTTGACGTTGTCACGGTTTAAGCTAAAAACGTGACTAAATGTCTTTTTGACACGGTGTTTTGAGATCCCGTGACCATTCATCATGTCTTCCGTCTCGGGATCTGTGTGCACCGTGTCTCCAGATTGTAGAGATTTAATGGTCTCGGAATATAAAGGGACGCGTGGCTAAATCATCACAAGTGTAAACTTGACCTTCCTGGTGTACATAAAATACACGATCTAACTGAAACTACGATGTAAATATTTCCATCTCTTCTTTCCCCTTTACGATCATGTGGGAGAAAAAATCGGGGTGAATCTGGTGGTTGGTTAATCTCAATCTCCATATTCCCCACTGCGTCCTGTAATTGTGGGAGTGAAGATTCGAGAAAGCACACCAGTTTCCCCACCAATTCAGTTTTTTTTTCATTTTTCTTCCAATTCCCCATTTTCTATTTTCTCTTCCTCTTCCCCTGATTTCCCCATTTTTATTTGTTCCGGAGAAATTAGTTCCCTAACAGAGAAATCCAGCAGAGAAAGGGGTACAGTTTCATGGTGGTAAGTTCGATATTTATCCTTGATTTATGAATCTAGAAAACCCAAATTGTTTGTTTTCTTAGGGTTTTTGTTACCTGCTGCATATCATGACATTATAATTTAGGTCGTACATGGTGGAAGGGGAAGATTGGATTCTCCTGGCAACATTGTATGATTTGTTGATAGGGAATTATTAGGAATCAATAAAGTCCGAAGATTTGTTGATAGAGAATTATTGGGAATATACTTTTATCAACGTAATATGTAAAGCATGTCGTTCCTCCTGTTTCCGCTGTGACTTATTGTGTTTGGGTGGTTAATGTAATTTTGCATTTTCATTTTCAGTGAATTTCGGATTGTTAATATAGTTTATTCAGAAACTATTGAACTTATTTTGGGATCGCTCAATTATCATTATTGAATCGTTTCTATTTATTTTATTCAAAGGAGATCGTTGGTTACTCAGTGGAGTCTTCTTGATCGTAACTTCTTGTAACACGGTAAGCTCTGAATCTTCAATTTAGCCCGTCTTTTTGTTTTAGGTCTGACTTATGTCTAACCTTTAAAGATTCACTTTCGTTAAATTTGATATTTGAGTTTCTGTTTATCTAACTTAATGGACAGGTTATTTCACCTGGATTCGAAGCAGGGGTTTAGGATTATCTTAAAGTTGCTAGTCAGAGTGCACAGAGAAGGGATCTAAGGAGAATCTTTCGTCCATATGAAATTTGTGTAAACCTTTACCGTAAAACTTTAGTTTAGGTAATTTTAAAACTTTATGGTATTGATCAGAACTATACTTGTTGAATTTCCCATGGAGAGAATTTCACATGCTAGTAGTAGTATTGCCAGTTTTGAAACTCATGAGTTTGAAAATAAGTCACTTATATTTCATACCATACTATAGATGATGCTCCTGACTAAAATAGGGGGAATAGTTTTTAATATATTGGATATAGATTTGTTCGTCTTTACTTTCATGACTGATACGGTCTTAATTTTTATCCGTAAAAGAACATACATGACACACAGTAGCATTCTATAACTATCTGAAAACGAACTATATTAACAAGCCTTCAGCTCAAAATTTTCTATTTTGTAACATGTAGACCAAGGAACACAGGCTTGTAAAAATCACCAAAATTGCAGGAGCACCAAGTAAAATAATGAGCACAGAGAGTACAAAATATTATTAGCATTTTCGGGATTGGAGCAGGCTTTGACCAGCAATCCTGGATACAGGCGTTGAGTTTCAGAGAGCCATGAACTGCTTCTCTTTTGAAGTAAAATACTTTAGACTTGTTACTGGAAAAAATTTCATGATAATTTTGTTGCTTTCGACATCAAGACTTCCTAATTTCTACATAATTAGACCATGTCCCAGAAACTAATTCAATTTTAATTCTTCCTAATTTCTTTAACACTCAGCAAGCAAGTCTGCATTATTAGACCATGTCACAGCAACTAATTCAAATACGTGGGTTGATTTATCGTGACCTCTTTAATGTTAATAGTAGATATTGTTAGTTCTTAATATGTTTGTTCATTTATTTATGGTTATCTACTTGGGATGAGCTATTTGACTATTGTGGACTTTGCCTGTCAGTACTCGCATTGAGATGGATTATGGTCCTTCCTTCTGATATAGTATCAGAACTAGCACTCTACAGTTGTTACTATTAATTTTCAAAGGCAGTTGGTGCCTGGTGGTTGACACATCTTGCTTGATTCTACTCTTAGTGCTTCGGGGAATAGCCTAAATAAGCCTAAGCCTGTTCTTTGCAGAGGTGACTTTTCTTCCCATTTTTCTTGAAAGTTTATGGGTATTTGAACATTTTTTACGTGCTAACTTACCCTTTTCTCTTCTATCATTGTGATACAGTTGAAGCATAAGCATATGAAGCTCACTGGTACATTTTTGTTTATAAGTTTTAGAACTATTTGGTCGATCTACAGAAGAAAAAGATTCCTTCAAGTTTTATAGGAAAATAAGCTACAGATCTAGCAGTTCAACATTATTTCTCATAAAATGTGAGAGTTACTGAAGAAGACGAAGACAACTAGCCCAGTTTGGCAGTGCAACTGGTGTTTATGAGACGCTTGTGAAGTACCTAGGTGGAGTGCCACAGGCTCACAGGTATATCCCGATTTGTTGTTTTCTCATCTCATTTTTAAAGCAAATTTGGTGTTCATTTTAGAAATTCTGGATCACTGTTAATCATTTCATTACTCACTGCTTCTTTCGATATTACATCTGGTACCTTTAGTCTTCTCCTGTTCTCTATTTAGTTGGTAATAAACTAGTAAATTTTTCTCAGTGCAATATGGGGATAATATCCTCGATAATATTAGTAAGTTTGTCACTTACTCGACTGTTTTTAATGATAGGACAGATATCCCTCAATGACACTAGGTGGTAGGTAGGTCATTCGTCTGATTACCTGCTAGTTTCCTTAATAGTACGGTTTTCATTTTGAATTGACCCAATAAAAGAAAGAAGTTTTTTGTTTCAAAAAGGAAGGGCATATATATACATCCATGATGTATTTATTCGACATTCAATTTTAAGAATTTTCTGTTTTTTCCTAACTTGGTTCTTTGTGGATGCCATGAGTGATAGTTCACTGCTACTGCAGTTATGTTTGCATTCTCAGTCATGTAGTTCATATTTAATTTCGACTGCTCGTAGTTCATCTTTAATTTTTAGTGCTCGTAGTTTTGCTCTAGCTTGATGACATATTACTATGAATTTCAGGTGGCAGAAGTAAAGAGTTTACGATCTTTTGATGTCTTCCACATCTCAACAGCAACGAACTTGAATTCAAACTGGAATTTTTGGATATCTTACTAATTCAAGTACTTTCAGCATTTTATAGAGATATTTTCATCCATTTCTTGTTTGTTTGTGCTAACAGTATATTGTACATATTTATGGGATATTGAGGAACTGGAAGGCTCCTAAATTGCACTCAAAATCTATTTACTTTGTAATTTCAGACGGGAAATTTCACATTATAAATATATTGTTTGATTTGGAATCTATGTTCAGTTTATTGTTGGCTATTGCTTTGTCAAATTTCTTTTTTAATGTACATCAGAGCTTTGACCAACATAAGAACTTGTCACGGGTTAAATCTAAAACGATACCAATGAGCAAATTTGGACACGGTGTGAGATGTAATCCGGGACCAATGATCAAATTTGGACACGGCTTGAAGGAATTTTGGTCACGGTGGATTAACGAGACCATATAAACACACTTTTGGCCTCGCAGGCTTTGGTCACGGTTTTTCAGAAATGAAATACCGTGACTGTATACCTTTGGTCACGGTGATATACCATGACTAAAAGACCTTTTTGTACTAGTGAGATGACGCAAACTCTCATTTGTTCTTCTACGAAGTCCGAATGCAGTCTCAATCCCTGGTCTTGATAGATTATTACTTATGTATTGCCCTAAAAACACATTTTGTAGATGATGAAATGAACCAATTGATTCTACAGGTAGGCCTTCAAACCATTTCAAAGCTTCTCCTGCTAGACTTGCAGCAAAATATTTGCACATTACTGCATCATAATTTTCCCACTGCAATAAACATCTAGAATAAGCTTTTACATGTTGTACCGCACATGCGCTTCCATCAAATATACTTGTAAATACCGGTAAACTGCACTTAGATTGTAGGATCAGAATCTCGCAACAATTATGCCTCAGCAAAATTATCAATGGTACAGCACAATAGCGTCACAGAACAATTTCAGAAACGACGTCAGCAAGGAACATGAGAAAGATGTGATAGTCTTGCGAAAATTAGAGATCTTGCGAAGTTAACATTTGTAAGATTGTGAGAATGTCGCAAACCATATCCGAAAATAAAGGACAGATTAGCTGTCATCCACTATGTATTTCCTTATAAATAGTCATTCGAGTTGTAAAGGAGAGAGAGATCATTCTTGACTTCTTTATCTTTCTTGTAAGAACATTCAAAAATTAATCAATAAAATTAAGAGTGTAAACCTAAAAATGAGCTGATCAACAATGAAATCATATGAGGGGTGTAGTGTAGGATTTCCTGCAACTACATAATGGCGCTATAAATAGGGACGAGTTGAAGATTATTCTAGAAAAAGCTAAAGATTGATATTGAGATTTGTGAAAATCTAAAGTGATTGATTAAGAATTTTTCATAATTTCTTGCAATACTGTTAGCATTGAAGAAATGGCTAGAAGAAGAAATACATCTGAACAACCGACTACTATTAGAAGAAGCAAGAGAATTGCTGGAAGAGAAAGAAGTGAAATGGGAGAATCTACTAGAATGAGAAATAACAGAGAAAATCTAATTCAATCGCCAATTCAACAAACGTTAGTTCAAGAGAGGAATATAGGTTATGACAGAGTGAGCGTACACACTTGGCGATCAAATTCAGCAGAGGAAATATAAAAAGAGCAACAAAATAGAAATTATAGACATGAAGAGAGAAATCAAGAAGTAGATGAAGGAATAATTCATGGAAATGAGGAAATTGGAGGGTTAGAAACATTGAGACGAAAAATACATGAAGAAAGAAGAGACGAGGCAGAAGAACGTGCGAATTTGATAAGGAAAAATCACGAATTAAGGATGGAGAATATCAGATTGCAGAATAGAAGATCGAGAAGTATTACAAAATCATATTCCAGATCGATTGGAAGAGAAATGAGGCAAAATTCACCCACGGTCAATACTGGAAACAATATTCAAGAAGAAATATCAAATCCTAATGAAGAATATCGCGAAAATAGAGAAAGAACTGATGATCGTTACATTCCACAAAATGAAACTTTTGATGATGGGAAAATTGGAGGAAATCAAGAGAACGGGAAAATTCAGAGACAAAATAACCAAGATGGCGAAGGAAATCAAGAGGAGGGAAGAAGAATTTTACATGTGAGAGAAAATCAAAGAAATCAACAGACAATCGAAGAAGAAATTGAAAGACATAATGTTGAACAGGTACGTTTAATCTGCGAACGTGAAAGGTTGAGAGCGGAAATAGAAGAGCAAGAGCTTCAGGAGACAATTCGCCAAAACAATCATGAAAATCGAGAAACAAGGCGTATACAAAACCGGAATAATGATAATCTCAATGAGGAGTATGATAGAGTGAAAAGAATGGCTGAAAGACAGCGAATTGAGTTGATAAGAGATGAACAAAATTATGGAGGGGAAAATGAACGACATCATCAGCCATGTCCACTCACGTACAATTGAGTTTTTTTTATTTGCGAATTCAAGATAGGGATGAGGAAGAGAATCGCAGAAGAAGACGATATGAGGATAATGAAAAAGAGATACGAAATTTCGCAAGAGAAGATAGACGTGAACGCAGAAGAAGAGAAGCAAAATTAAAAAGACCAATGGGCCAAGATTCAGGTGTAAATAAACAAATCTTAAAAGAATTAGAAGAAATGAGAGGAATGCTAAATAACAGAGGAGAAGTAGGTAAAAGAAAATTGGATGAAGCAATAGAAGAATCTGCGAAAACTTCATTTATAAGGGAAGTAATATTAGGAGGAATACCACCGAAATGCAATTTTCCCGCATTAACCAGCATTTTCGATGGAACAACTTGTGCAATTCAACACATTAAAGCTTATGTGAGGTGCATGTTATAATGGGAAAATCATGATGTGGTATTGTGCAAATATTTCGCATCCAGCTTAACAGGAGAAGCGTTAAAATGGTTTGAAGGTTTACCAAAGAATACAATAACCTCCTTCAATCATTTGCAGACCACATTTTTGGGAGCATATATAAGTAATAATTCCTCACGACCTGGTATAGAAGATGTGTTTGGATTAAAACAAAAGATTGGTGAAAGTTTGAAACACTTGACTAAAAGATGGAGAACTATGTGTAGCGAAATGGCTGGCCGTGTAGATGAGAGATATCTCATATTATCATTTATCAATGCTATGTTTGCAACAAACCTGTTGTATGTTCAAATTTTCAGAGTCAAGAATACGATTACAATGACTGAATTGCGAGAACTTCAAGAAGAATACATTGCTTTAGAGGAAAAACAAAATGAAATGGAATCATATCCAGTTGTGAACACCATCTCACAAACAACGAATGCAAGCTTATTAGCCAAGCTAATAAACACAGTGGTGAATACTTCGCAAGTACAACAAGAAAAGGAGACAGGTAACAATCAACAAAAACTGGTAGCTATGGGGAGCCGAGATCAAGAAGAGTATGAAAGAGAAAGAAATTTCTATAGTCGTGGAGGAAATAACAAGACTCAAAGACTCGATCAACCGCAAGAAACTTATGGAGGTCAAAGACCAAACTTTAATAAAGGGCAAGAAGGTCACAAAGTAATATGGGAAGAAATCAATATGCAACCTCTAAAGGCAAGTGTAGAGAAGATATGGGAAGCTATAATTTTGATGGAGAATATACCAACACCATGGAACATGGGAAAGGAACCGCCCGAAATCACAGAAGTCATGAATTTTGTTCTTATCATCATTTTCATGGACATACCACAAACGATTGCAGAAATGTAAAGAGAATTATTTTGAGAATGATAGATCAAGGAAAACTAAATGACTTTCTGGTAGGGAATCCGCAATCTCAACCATTACCACCACCGCCAGAACATCACAAAGTGAATACGATGAAAAAGAAAGAAATATTCTTCATATAAGTTAGTGCAAAAGCAAAAAAACTATTTTGTCACTCTATCGTACATTCATATAAGACAATTGAAGATTTTTATGATAATGTTTTAAGTAGAGTGTTTGCAAGAGATAATAATGGAAGAGAAATTATGAATATTGCGAAAATTTCGCGACTTGAGGAATGGCAGAAACAAATCATTTCTTTTATCGCAGAAGAAGTTCCCGAAGGAGAAGAGGTGCATGACAATCCATTGGTAATAAAATTAGAAATTAATCCAAAACCAAAAGAAGATGAGGATGATGAAGCTGAAGATTCATGGGCAATCAATAGAATCCTAGTCGATACTGGAAGCTATGTGAACATCTTATTTTATCATACTTATAAAACCATGGGTGGAAGAGATGATGATCTTATACCATCAACATATAAGATATATGGTTTTAATGGTACTGCTAACAAGCCTAAAGGGGAGGTTACTATGCAAATTCCATTGAAGGGAATGTCTTCTGAAATCTCATTCTGTGTCGTTGATGTAGAGTCACCCTACAATGCATTAATTGGTCGACCTTGGATACATGGGATTCTAGGTGTAGCTTCAACTTTCTATGAATGCATCGAATTCCCTCACCCCAATGGTGTAGGAATCATAAAGGGAGATTGGGTTGAAGGAAAGAAATATTACGAAACTGAGATAGAATCTTGCGAAAGAAGAGCAAACAAGAAGGAAAACTGGCGACACAAAATCAAGGATGTACAAAGAAGTGAGAAGTTGATGGTGGATACAATCGAAAAAAAGGAGAAGAGATGTTACAAAATTAATGCTAGCTCAGGATAAAAAGGATGAACATACCATTACCAAGGAAGCAGTAGCAGAAAATCACAAAGAATTAGAGGAGGGCAAAAGTAATAAAAACAAGAAATGTATGAATGATTAAGTTGTTGCGATAATCTCGCAACAAGTAAATTTCTCAAAAATACATTTGATTGAACAACAAAATTGATATTGCGAAATTCAGACACAATATTATGAATTGCGAGACTCTCGCAGAGATAATGAATTTTACGGAAAATAATTAGAAAAGAATGACAAAAGAGAAAGAGGCGAACCTTTATGGTGTACACCTTAGTTCGCGAATACAATTTCGCAAGAGGCAAATGTAAGACCTAAAGTACGTCATATAAGGGGGTACCTATTGCATGATTCAGGGAAAGGCTACACCGCCACCGGAACCTGAATCATGGAGATTTGGGGTCAATGAAACCCATCCGAATGAGGCACCTTGGATTCTCAACTTAAGCATATGACTTAGGTTGGGTGACTAAGGTAATAAGGACTCTCCCAAGGAGTGCAGAATCTGATCAAGGCGCCAAAGGTACACGGTTGAGTCAAGGGTGCCGGGGGCGTTTGAAGCGTCTTTGCCATTCTTGACAAGTCTTGGCTTATACTGCACTCGGCCTGAAGAAAACCCCACTTAGGGTGAAGTCTCGTAACCATAAGCCCTATAGGTAAAAGGGATAAGAGACTGCGAAAACAACTGGTTGTTGTTAAGACTGGATGGGAGGAGATAACCTTGTATGGTAGAAGTACGCCTCCTTGAAGGGGCAACCAGGGGGGAGATAAGGACGGCACCCTCCATTAGGGAGCTGATAAGTATCTTAAGACGCAAATGTCATGAGGCTTTTTATTCGCAAGGGTATTAAGGCTTGTCATATTTGTGCAACAATCCTGAAGACGCAATAATACAAAAGAAAAAGATAAGACGAGATCAATGGGTATTCGCATGAAAATGCGAAGACGTCCTGCGATTTCGTCGCAAGACGGCAATGTCATGGGGCTTTATTTTCGCAGGAATATTTAGGCCTGTCATATTGTCGCAACATTCCTGAAGAGTCCATAATACAAAAGAAAAAGTTAAGGCAAGATCAATGGGTTTTTTCATGAAAATGCAAAGACATCCTGCGATTTTGTCGCAATGACAAGAGGTGGCATAATAAGACCTTTAATTAGGAAGGCAAAATAAGACCACACAGGAATGAGATTTTGAAAAGAAACAAAAATCACTTCGCAAAAGGCTGCAAAATTATACAAAAAGAAAAGTTATATGAAATCTCTCATTTGGATTTAAATAACAGAGGAAAGTGTGGGAATGTATGAAAGTAGAAAATGTTATTTATATCCATATGAGAGATTTACTCAAAAATTCAAGAATTAATAATTATATTTATTAATTGTATTGCAAAGAAGAATTGTTTTCATTCATGCAGGTTAAAATGGAAGAAACACACATATACAGAAAGAAGAAATAAGTGTACAAGTATTACAAAGAATCAAAGAAAGTAGTAAAGAATATTTCTTGGTTAATCCTCATTATCTTCACCAGACTTGTTTCCTTCTTCATCTGCGACAGAATGTTTATCAACATTAGAACTTCCATCACTATCAGACTCTTCATCGTCAGCTTCGCTATCAGAGATAATCAAACTGGGATTATTCTGTGGGATTTCATCTAAAAGACAAGGATAATCAGAATGAGGGATATTATGATCATCACAAACCATATGGATGGTTTGATTGCCAAAATGCATAGCGTCATTCTTAAAATTCTCAACAGTGATTATGATTTGATTCTTTAACCTAGAATACTTGTCGTTGCGAGAAGAAATATTCTTTGCGAGTTCCTTCTTTTCAGTTTCATGTTCTTCAATCTTTTCATGATATGTATTTTCAGAATCTGCGAACAAAAGGCAACCAAAGGCAACCAATTATTAACTTTATGAAAATTCATAAGAAGCAAAAGATTAGTAAAGAAGAGCAATTAGCAACCTTCTCTGTCAGAAATCATGTCTCTAATCAAGGCTGTATGTTCAACTTGGAGACTAACATTTACGCCTAAATATTTTCTAGCATCATCTAAAATTTTCGCAGCCCAGACAAATTCATCCTCACTACTTATGAGAAGACGAGAACGAATTTGATTTTCTCTTTCGCAGAGTTCAATATTCTAGCGGTTAGCTTCATCTCGCTCAAGTTGAACTTCAAGGAGAGCCTCTTGGAATTTCGCTAAAGCCTTGGCACCTTGATCAGAGATACGATCCTTATCATCTATGAGACCGCTAATTTTGGTTCTTAATTCATTGATTTTCTCTTTGGAATCAATAAGGAGACGCTTAAATCTGTTGGCTAAGCCTAAACTGGATCTATGATCAATCTCTAAGAGGCGAAATTTCGATCTAAGTTCATTTAGAGAAAGAGATGAAATTCTATCATTTGAGAAGTTATTTAAAGAATTGTTAAGACGTTCAAGAAGGGTATCATTATCCAAGGCATTAGGAAATGAGCGAAGAAGGGTAGCTTCATCAGAAAGACCATAAATGTTTGCAAAAAGGATCATTTAAATAAGATAAAACAACAGGATGAATGAATAAAGAGAAAAGAGAAAAACAACATACCGTAAAGCTGATTATTGGCTTGTTGAAGACTAGAAACTTTATTCTTATATGAGGAAGAATCAGTTTCTAATTGTCTATTTTTCTCGCGAAGACTTTTAACTTCAGCTTCCAAGTCCTCATTCTTTGTGCGAAATTGAAGATTCTTCTTTTCAAGATTTTCGCGTTTTCTCTCTAGATCTGAGGCAACAATAAAAGAAGCTTTTCCAGCCTGCAAAAATAAATAAAAAATATTAATATAGAAAGAGCTTTTGAGTTATAATAATGAAAAAGTAAAAAGATAAAAGTATACCAGACTATTGAGAGAATGCAAGAAGTCGGGAGTCACTGATCTAGAAACTCCGCGAAGAGAGTTATCACCATCCAGTAAAGGGACATCACAAAGAGTAGCGAGAGCTTTGCAGGTATTTGAGAATTGGCTATCTCCCATCCCTTGTAGAGAATCATAAAAGAGGCCAGAAAGCTTAGCCATAGAAGCTTAGCCATAGTAGTCCACTCACGGCCAGGTTTCGATCTCGGAGCCAGGGTTTGCATACAATATGCTAGAATAGGTTTTGTTTAATGTTTCGGGGAATATTCAAAAGGAATATTACCCGTAAATGGATGGATTCATCGTTCTTACGAACTCTCAGACTTATAGTTGTCTACTGACGGCCAGGTTTCGATCTCGGAGCCAGGGTTTGCATACAATATTCCTGAATAGGGTTTGTTTAATTTTTCCGAGCAATATTCTAAAGGAATCTTACTTGTAATTGGATGGATTCATCGTTCTTACGAAATCTCAGATTTATAGTAGTCTACTGACGGCCAGGTTTCGATCTCGGAGCCAGGGTTTGCATACGATATGCCAGAATAGGGTTTGTTTAATGTTTCGAGGAATATTACAAAGGAATCTTACTTGTAAATGGATGGATCCATCGTTCTTACGAAATTTCCGACTTATAGTAGTCTACTCACGGCCAGGTTTCGATCTCGGAGCCAGGGTTTGCATACATTATGCCAGAATAGGGTTTGTTTAATGTTTCGGGGAATATTCCAAAGGAATCTTACCTGTAAATGGATGGATTCATCGTTCTTACGAAATTTCCGACTTATAGTAGTCTACTCACGGCCAGGTTTCGATCTTGAAGCCAGGGTTTGCATACAATATGCTAGAATAGGGTTTGCATACAATATGCCAGAATAGGGTATGTTTAAGTTTCGAGGGATATTCCAAAGGAATGTTACCTGTAAATGGATGGATTCATCGTTCTTATGAATTTTCCGACTTGTAGTAGTCCACACACAGCCATATTTCGATCTCGGAGCCAGGGTTTGCATACAATATGCTAGAATAGGGTTTGTTCAATGTTTCGGGAAATTTTCAAAAGGAATCTTACCCGTAAATGGGTGGATTCATCGTTCTTACGAACTCTCAGACTTATAGTAGTCTACTGACGGCCAGGTTTCGATCTCGGAGCCAGGGTTTGCATAAAATATGCCAAAATATGGTTTGTTTAATGTTTCGGGGAATATTCTAAAGGAATCTTACCTGTAAATGGATGGATTCATCGTTCTTACGAACTCTCAGACTTATAGTAGTCTACTGACGGTCAGGTTTCGATCTCGGAGCCAGGGTTTGCATACGATATGCCAGAATAGGGTTTGTTTAATGTTTCGGGGAATATTCCAAAGGAATCTTACTTGTAAATGGATGGATTCATTGTTCTTACGAAATTTCCGAATTATGATAGTCTACTCACGGCCAGGTTTCGATCTCGGAGCCAGGGTTTGCATACAATATGCTAGAATAGGGTTTGTTTAATGTTTCGGGGAATATTCCAAAGGAATCTTACCTGTAAATGGATAGATTCATCGTCCTTACGAAATTTCTGACTTATAGTAGTCTACTCACGGCCAGGTTTCGATCTCGGAGCCAGGGTTTGCATACAATATGCCAAAATAGGGTTTGTTTAAGTTTCGGGGAATATTCCAAAGGAATATTACCTGTAAATTGATGGATTTATCGTTCTTATGAATTTTCGACTTATAGTAGTCCACTCACGGCCAGATTACGATCTCGGAGCCAGGGTTTGCATACAATATGCTAGAGTAGGGATTGTATAATGTTTCGGGGAATATTCAAAAGGAATCTTACCCGTAAGTAGATGGTTTCATCGTTCTTACGAACTCTTAGACTTATAATAGTCTACTGACGGCCAGGTTTCGATCTCAGAGCCAGGGTTTGCATACAATATCCCAGAATAGGGTTTGTTTAACGTTTCAGGGAATATTCCAAAGGAATCTTACCTGTAAATTGATGGATTCATCGTTCTTACGAAGTTTCCGACTTATATAGTCCACTCCCCGCCAGGTTTCGAGCTTGGAGCCAAGTTATGCATATAATATGCTAGAATAGGGTTTAACTAAGGTTTCAGAGAATATTCCGAAGGAATCTTACTTGTAAATGGATGTATTCATCGTTCTTATCAAATTTCCGACTTATAGTAGTCCGCTCCTGGCCAGGTTTCGATCTCGGAGCGAGTTTCTTTCTCGAAGTAGACAAATTTGGGTGTGTATATGGTTTCTGAGAATATTCCCATGGAATCTTACCCGTAAATGGTTAGATTCATCGTCTTTGCAAACTTTCAGACTTATAGTAGTCCGCTCATAGCCAAGTTTCGATCCCGGAGCCAGTTTCTTTCTCGAAGTTGACGAATTTGTGTGTGTTTAAGGTTTCTGAGAATATTCCCATGGAGTCTTACCCGTAATTGGTTGTATTCATCGTTCATACAAACTCTCAAACTTATACTAGTCCGCTCCTGGTCAGGTTTTGATCTCGGAGCCAAGGTTTGCATACAATATGCCAGAATATGGTTTGTTTAATGTTTCAGGGAATATTCCAAAGGAATCTTCCCTGTAAATGGATGGATTCATCGTTCTTACGAAATTTCTGACTTATAGTAGTCTACTCACTGTCGGGTTTCGGTCTCGGAACCAGGGTTTGCATAAAATATGCTAGAATAGGGTTAGCATACAATATGCCAGAATAGGGTTTATTTAAGTTTCGGGGAATATTCCAATAGAATCTTATATGTAAATGGATGGAATCATCGTTTTTACGAAATTTCCGACTTATGTAGTCCACTCACGCCAGGTTTCGATCTCGGAGCCAGGGTTGCATACAATATGCTAGAATAGGGTTTGTTTAATGTTTCGGGAATATTAAAAAGGAATCTTACCCGTAAATGGATGGATTCATCGTGCTTACGAACTCTCAGACTTATAGTACTCAACTGACGGCCAGGTTTCGATCTCGGATCCAGGATTTTGCATACAATATTCCTGAATAAGGTTTGTTTAATGTTTCGGGGAATATTTAAAGAAATCTTACTTGTAATTGGATGGATTCATCGTTCTTACGAACTCTCAGACTTATAGTAGTCTACTGACGGCCAGGTTCGATCTCGGAGCCAGGGTTTGCATACGATATGCCAGAATAGGGTTTGTTTAATGTTTCGGGGAATATTCCAAAGGAATCTTACTTGTAAATGGATGGATTCACCGTCCTTACGAAATTTCCGATTATAGTAGTCTACTCACGGCCAAGTTCGATCTCGGAGCCAGGGTTTGCATACAATATGCTAGAATAGGGTTTGTTTAATGTTTCCGGGAATACCAAATGAATCTTACCTGTAAATTGATGGATTCATCGTCCTTACGAAATTTCTGACTTATAGTAGTCTACTCACGGCCAGGTTTCGATCTCGGAGCCAGGGTTTGCATACAATATGCTAGAATAGGGTTTGCATACAATATGCCAAAATAGGGTTTGTTTAAGTTCGGGGAATTTCCAAAAGAATCTTAACTGTAAATGATGGATTTATCGTTCTTATGAATTTCGACTTATAGTAGTCCACTCACGGCCAGATTTCGATCTCGGAGCCAGGGTTTGCATACAATATGCTAGAGTATGGTTTGTTTAATGTTTCGGGGAATATTCAAAAGGAATCTTACCCGTAAATAGATGGTTTCATCGTTCGTATGAACTCTTAGACTTATAATAGTCTACTGACGGCCAGTTTTCGATCTCAGAGCCAGGGTTTGCATACAATATGCCAGAATAGGGTTTGCTTAACAATTCGGGGAATATTCCAAAGGAATCTGACCTTTAAATGGATGGATTCATCGTTCTTACGAAGTTTCCCGACTTATATAGTCCACTCCCGCCAGGTTTCGAGCTTGGAGCCAAGTTATGCATATAATATGCTAGAATAGGGTTTAACTAAGGTTTCAGAGAATATCCGAAGGTATCTTACTTGTAAATGGATGTATTCATCGTTCTTATCAAATTTCCGACTTATAGTAGTCCGCTCCTGGCCAGGTTTCGATCTCGGAGCGAGTTTCTTTCTCGAAGTAGACAAATGTTGTGTGTGGGTATATGGTTTCTGAGAATATTCCCATGGAATCTTACCGTAAATGGTTAGATTCATCGTCTTTGCAAACTTTCAGACTTATAGTAGTCCGCTCATAGCCAAGTTTCGATCCCGGAGCCAGTTTCTTTCTCGAAGTTGACGAATTTGTGTGTGTTTAAGGTTTCTGAGAATAGTCCCATGGAATCTTACATGTAAATGGTTGTATTCATCGTTCTTACAAACTCTCAAAACTTATACTAGTCCGCTCCTGGTCAGGTTTTGATCTCGGAGCCAAGGTTTGCATACAATATGCCAGAATATGGTTTGTTTAATGTTTCAGGGAATATTCCAAAGGAATCTTCCCTGTAAATGGATGGATTCATCGTTCTTACGAAATTTCTGACTTATAGTAGTCTACTCACTGTCGGGTTTCGGTCTCGGAACCAGGGTTTGCATAAAATATGCTAGAATAGGGTTAGCATACAATATGCCAGAATAGGGTTTATTTAAGTTTCGGGGAATATTCCAATAGAATCTTATATGTAATGGATGGATTCGTTTTTACGAAATTTCCGACTTATAGTAGTCCACTCACGGCCAGGTTTCGATCTCGGAGCCAGGTTTGCATACAATATGCTAGAATAGGGTTTGTTTAATGTTTCGGGGAATATTAAAAAGGAATCTTACCCGTAAATGGATGGATTCATCGTGCTTACGAACTCTCAGACTTATAGTACTCAACTGACGGCCAGGTTTCGATCTCGGATCCAGGATTTTGCATACAATATATTCCTGAATAAGGTTTGTTTAATGTTTCGGGGAATATTTAAAGAAATCTTACTTGTAATTGGATGGATTCATCGTTCTTACGAACTCTCAGACTATAGTAGTCTACTGACGGCCAGGTTTCGATCTCGGAGCCAGGGTTTGCATACGATATGCCAGAATAGGGTTTGTTTAATGTTTCGGGGAATATTCCAAAGGAATCTTACTTGTAAATGGATGGATTCACCGTCCTTACGAAATTTCCGACTTATAGTAGTCTACTCACGGCCAAGTTTCGATCTCGGAGCCAGGGTTTGCATACATATGCTAGAAGAGGGTTTGTTTAATGTTTCCGGGAATATTCCAAATGAATCTTACCTGTAAATTGATGGATTCATCGTCCTTACGAAATTTCTGACTTATAGTAGTCTACTCACGGCCAGGTTTCGATCTCGGAGCCAGGGTTTGCATACAATATGCTAGAATAGGGTTTGCATACAATATGCCAAAATAGGGTTTGTTTAAGTTTCGGGGAATATTCCAAAGGAATCTTAACTGTAAATTGATGGATTTATCGTTCTTATGAATTTTCGACTTATGTAGTCCACTCACGGCCAGATTTCGATCTCGGAGCCAGGGTTTGCATACAATAGCTAGAGTATGGTTTGTTTAATGTTTCGGGGAATATTCAAAAGGAATCTTACCCGTAAATAGATGGTTTCATCGTTCGTATGAACTCTTAGACTTATAATAGTCTACTGACGGCCAGTTTTCGATCTCAGAGCCAGGGTTTGCATACAATATGCCAGAATAGGGTTTGCTTAACAATTCGGGGAATATTCCAAAGGAATCTGACCTTTAAATGGATGGATTCATCGTTCTTACGAAGTTTCCGACTTATATAGTCCACTCCCCGCCAGGTTTCGAGCTTGGAGCCAAGTTATGCATATAATATGCTAGAATAGGGTTTAACTAAGGTTTCAGAGAATATTCCGAAGGTATCTTACTTGTAAATGGATGTATTCATCGTTCTTATCAAATTTCCGACTTATAGTAGTCCGCTCCTGGCCAGGTTTCGATCTCGGAGCGAGTTTCTTTCTCGAAGTAGACAAATTTGTGTGTGTATATGGTTTCTGAGAATATTCCCATGGAATCTTACCCGTAAATGGTTAGATTCATCGTCTTTGCAAACTTTCAGACTTATAGTAGTCCGCTCATAGCCAAGTTTCGATCCCGGAGCCAGTTTCTTTCTCGAAGTTGACGAATTTGTGTGTGTTTAAGGTTTCTGAGAATATTCCCATGGAGTCTTACCCGTAATTGGTTGTATTCATCGTTCATACAAACTCTCAAACTTATACTAGTCCGCTCCTGGTCAGGTTTTGATCTCGGAGCCAAGGTTTGCATACAATATGCCAGAATATGGTTTGTTTAATGTTTCAGGGAATATTCCAAAGGAATCTTCCCTGTAAATGGATGGATTCATCGTTCTTACGAAATTTCTGACTTATAGTAGTCTACTCACTGTCGGGTTTCGGTCTCGGAACCAGGGTTTGCATAAAATATGCTAGAATAGGGTTAGCATACAATATGCCAGAATAGGGTTTATTTAAGTTTCGGGGAATATTCCAATAGAATCTTATATGTAAATGGATGGAATCATCGTTTTTACGAAATTTCCGACTTATAGTAGTCCACTCACGGCCAGGTTTCGATCTCGGAGCCAGGGTTTGCATACAATATGCTAGAATAGGGTTTGTTTAATGTTTCGGGGAATATTAAAAAGGAATCTTACCCGTAAATGGATGGATTCATCGTGCTTACGAACTCTCAGACTTATAGTACTCAACTGACGGCCAGGTTTCGATCTCGGATCCAGGATTTTGCATACAATATATTCCTGAATAAGGTTTGTTTAATGTTTCGGGGAATATTTAAAGAAATCTTACTTGTAATTGGATGGATTCATCGTTCTTACGAACTCTCAGACTTATAGTAGTCTACTGACGGCCAGGTTTCGATCTCGGAGCCAGGGTTTGCATACGATATGCCAGAATAGGGTTTGTTTAATGTTTCGGGGAATATTCCAAAGGAATCTTACTTGTAAATGGATGGATTCACCGTCCTTACGAAATTTCCGACTTATAGTAGTCTACTCACGGCCAAGTTTCGATCTCGGAGCCAGGGTTTGCATACAATATGCTAGAATAGGGTTTGTTTAATGTTTCCGGGAATATTCCAAATGAATCTTACCTGTAAATTGATGGATTCATCGTCCTTACGAAATTTCTGACTTATAGTAGTCTACTCACGGCCAGGTTTCGATCTCGGAGCCAGGGTTTGCATACAATATGCTAGAATAGGGTTTGCATACAATATGCCAAAATAGGGTTTGTTTAAGTTTCGGGGAATATTCCAAAAGAATCTTAACTGTAAATTGATGGATTTATCGTTCTTATGAATTTTCGACTTATAGTAGTCCACTCACGGCCAGATTTCGATCTCGGAGCCAGGGTTTGCATACAATATGCTAGAGTATGGTTTGTTTAATGTTTCGGGGAATATTCAAAAGGAATCTTACCCGTAAATAGATGGTTTCATCGTTCGTATGAACTCTTAGACTTATAATAGTCTACTGACGGCCAGTTTTCGATCTCAGAGCCAGGGTTTGCATACAATATGCCAGAATAGGGTTTGCTTAACAATTCGGGGAATATTCCAAAGGAATCTGACCTTTAAATGGATGGATTCATCGTTCTTACGAAGTTTCCGACTTATATAGTCCACTCCCCGCCAGGTTTCGAGCTTGGAGCCAAGTTATGCATATAATATGCTAGAATAGGGTTTAACTAAGGTTTCAGAGAATATTCCGAAGGTATCTTACTTGTAAATGGATGTATTCATCGTTCTTATCAAATTTCCGACTTATAGTAGTCCGCTCCTGGCCAGGTTTCGATCTCGGAGCGAGTTTCTTTCTCGAAGTAGACAAATTTGTGTGTGTATATGGTTTCTGAGAATATTCCCATGGAATCTTACCCGTAAATGGTTAGATTCATCGTCTTTGCAAACTTTCAGACTTATAGTAGTCCGCTCATAGCCAAGTTTCGATCCCGGAGCCAGTTTCTTTCTCGAAGTTGACGAATTTGTGTGTGTTTAAGGTTTCTGAGAATATTCCCATGGAATCTTACATGTAAATGGTTGTATTCATCGTTCTTACAAACTCTCAAACTTATACTAGTCCGCTCCTGGTCAGGTTTTGATCTCGGAGCCAAGGTTTGCATACAATATGCCAGAATATGGTTTGTTTAATGTTTCAGGGAATATTCCAAAGGAATCTTCCCTGTAAATGGATGGATTCATCGTTCTTACGAAATTTCTGACTTATAGTAGTCTACTCACTGTCGGGTTTCGGTCTCGGAACCAGGGTTTGCATAAAATATGCTAGAATAGGGTTAGCATACAATATGCCAGAATAGGGTTTATTTAAGTTTCGGGGAATATTCCAATAGAATCTTATATGTAAATGGATGGATTCATCGTTTTTACGAAATTTCCGACTTATAGTAGTCCACTCACGGCCAGGTTTCGATCTCGGAGCCAGGGTTTGCATACAATATGCTAGAATAGGGTTTGTTTAATGTTTCGGGGAATATTAAAAAGGAATCTTACCCGTAAATGGATGGATTCATCGTGCTTACGAACTCTCAGACTTATAGTACTCAACTGACGGCCAGGTTTCGATCTCGGATCCAGGATTTTGCATACAATATATTCCTGAATAAGGTTTGTTTAATGTTTCGGGGAATATTTAAAGAAATCTTACTTGTAATTGGATGGATTCATCGTTCTTACGAACTCTCAGACTTATAGTAGTCTACTGACGGCCAGGTTTCGATCTCGGAGCCAGGGTTTGCATACGATATGCCAGAATAGGGTTTGTTTAATGTTTCGGGGAATATTCCAAAGGAATCTTACTTGTAAATGGATGGATTCACCGTCCTTACGAAATTTCCGACTTATAGTAGTCTACTCACGGCCAAGTTTCGATCTCGGAGCCAGGGTTTGCATACAATATGCTAGAATAGGGTTTGTTTAATGTTTCCGGGAATATTCCAAATGAATCTTACCTGTAAATTGATGGATTCATCGTCCTTACGAAATTTCTGACTTATAGTAGTCTACTCACGGCCAGGTTTCGATCTCGGAGCCAGGGTTTGCATACAATATGCTAGAATAGGGTTTGCATACAATATGCCAAAATAGGGTTTGTTTAAGTTTCGGGGAATATTCCAAAGGAATCTTAACTGTAAATTGATGGATTTATCGTTCTTATGAATTTTCGACTTATAGTAGTCCACTCACGGCCAGATTTCGATCTCGGAGCCAGGGTTTGCATACAATATGCTAGAGTATGGTTTGTTTAATGTTTCGGGGAATATTCAAAAGGAATCTTACCCGTAAATAGATGGTTTCATCGTTCGTATGAACTCTTAGACTTATAATAGTCTACTGACGGCCAGTTTTCGATCTCAGAGCCAGGGTTTGCATACAATATGCCAGAATAGGGTTTGCTTAACAATTCGGGGAATATTCCAAAGGAATCTGACCTTTAAATGGATGGATTCATCGTTCTTACGAAGTTTCCGACTTATATAGTCCACTCCCCGCCAGGTTTCGAGCTTGGAGCCAAGTTATGCATATAATATGCTAGAATAGGGTTTAACTAAGGTTTCAGAGAATATTCCGAAGGTATCTTACTTGTAAATGGATGTATTCATCGTTCTTATCAAATTTCCGACTTATAGTAGTCCGCTCCTGGCCAGGTTTCGATCTCGGAGCGAGTTTCTTTCTCGAAGTAGACAAATTTGTGTGTGTATATGGTTTCTGAGAATATTCCCATGGAATCTTACCCGTAAATGGTTAGATTCATCGTCTTTGCAAACTTTCAGACTTATAGTAGTCCGCTCATAGCCAAGTTTCGATCCCGGAGCCAGTTTCTTTCTCGAAGTTGACGAATTTGTGTGTGTTTAAGGTTTCTGAGAATATTCCCATGGAATCTTACATGTAAATGGTTGTATTCATCGTTCTTACAAACTCTCAAACTTATACTAGTCCGCTCCTGGTCAGGTTTTGATCTCGGAGCCAAGGTTTGCATACAATATGCCAGAATATGGTTTGTTTAATGTTTCAGGGAATATTCCAAAGGAATCTTCCCTGTAAATGGATGGATTCATCGTTCTTACGAAATTTCTGACTTATAGTAGTCTACTCACTGTCGGGTTTCGGTCTCGGAACCAGGGTTTGCATAAAATATGCTAGAATAGGGTTAGCATACAATATGCCAGAATAGGGTTTATTTAAGTTTCGGGGAATATTCCAATAGAATCTTATATGTAAATGGATGGATTCATCGTTTTTACGAAATTTCCGACTTATAGTAGTCCACTCACGGCCAGGTTTCGATCTCGGAGCCAGGGTTGCATACAATATGCTAGAATAGGGTTTGTTTAATGTTTCGGGGAATATTAAAAAGGAATCTTACCCGTAAATGGATGGATTCATCGTGCTTACGAACTCTCAGACTTATAGTACTCAACTGACGGCCAGGTTTCGATCTCGGATCCAGGATTTTGCATACAATATATTCCTGAATAAGGTTTGTTTAATGTTTCGGGGAATATTTAAAGAAATCTTACTTGTAATTGGATGGATTCATCGTTCTTACGAACTCTCAGACTTATAGTAGTCTACTGACGGCCAGGTTTCGATCTCGGAGCCAGGGTTTGCATACGATATGCCAGAATAGGGTTTGTTTAATGTTTCGGGGAATATTCCAAAGGAATCTTACTTGTAAATGGATGGATTCACCGTCCTTACGAAATTTCCGACTTATAGTAGTCTACTCACGGCCAAGTTTCGATCTCGGAGCCAGGGTTTGCATACAATATGCTAGAATAGGGTTTGTTTAATGTTTCCGGGAATATTCCAAATGAATCTTACCTGTAAATTGATGGATTCATCGTCCTTACGAAATTTCTGACTTATAGTAGTCTACTCACGGCCAGGTTTCGATCTCGGAGCCAGGGTTTGCATACAATATGCTAGAATAGGGTTTGCATACAATATGCCAAAATAGGGTTTGTTTAAGTTTCGGGGAATATTCCAAAGGAATCTTAACTGTAAATTGATGGATTTATCGTTCTTATGAATTTTCGACTTATAGTAGTCCACTCACGGCCAGATTTCGATCTCGGAGCCAGGGTTTGCATACAATATGCTAGAGTATGGTTTGTTTAATGTTTCGGGGAATATTCAAAAGGAATCTTACCCGTAATAGATGGTTTCATCGTTCGTATGAACTCTTAGACTTATAATAGTCTACTGACGGCCAGTTTTCGATCTCAGAGCCAGGGTTTCATACAATATGCCAGAATAGGGTTTGCTTAACAATTCGGGGAATATTCCAAAGGAATCTGACCTTTAAATGGATGGATTCATCGTTCTTACGAAGTTTCCGACTTATATAGTCCACTCCCCGCCAGGTTTCGAGCTTGGAGCCAAGTTATGCATATAATATGCTAGAATAGGGTTTAACTAAGGTTTCAGAGAATATTCCGAAGGTATCTTACTTGTAAATGGATGTATTCATCGTTCTTATCAAATTTCCGACTTATAGTAGTCCGCTCCTGGCCAGGTTTCGATCTCGGAGCGAGTTTCTTTCTCGAAGTAGACAAATTTGTGTGTGTATATGGTTTCTGAGAATATTCCCATGGAATCTTACCCGTAAATGGTTAGATTCATCGTCTTTGCAAACTTTCAGACTTATAGTAGTCCGCTCATAGCCAAGTTTCGATCCCGGAGCCAGTTTCTTTCTCGAAGTTGACGAATTTGTGTGTGTTTAAGGTTTCTGAGAATATTCCCATGGAATCTTACATGTAAATGGTTGTATTCATCGTTCTTACAAACTCTCAAACTTATACTAGTCCGCTCCTGGTCAGGTTTTGATCTCGGAGCCAAGGTTTGCATACAATATGCCAGAATATGGTTTTTAATGTTTCAGGGAATATTCCAAAGGAATCTTCCCTGTAAATGGATGGATTCATCGTTCTAACGAAATTTCTGACTTATAGTAGTCTACTCACTGTCGGGTTTCGGTCTCGGAACCAGGGTTTGCATAAAATATGCTAGAATAGGGTTAGCATACAATATGCCAGAATAGGGTTTATTTAAGTTTCGGGGAATATTCCAATAGAATCTATATGTAAATGGATGGATTCATCGTTTTTACGAAATTTCCGACTTATAGTAGTCCACTCACGGCCAGGTTTCGATCTCGGAGCCAGGGTTTGCATACAATATGCTAGAATAGGGTTTGTTTAATGTTTCGGGGAATATTAAAAAGGAATCTTACCCGTAAATGGATGGATTCATCGTGCTTACGAACTCTCAGACTTATAGTACTCAACTGACGGCCAGGTTTCGATCTCGGATCCAGGATTTCGCATACAATATATTCCTGAATAAGGTTTGTTTAATGTTTCGGGGAATATTTAAAGAAATCTTACTTGTAATTGGATGGATTCATCGTTCTTACGAACTCTCAGACTTATAGTAGTCTACTGACGGCCAGGTTTCGATCTCGGAGCCAGGGTTTGCATACGATATGCCAGAATAGGGTTTGTTTAATGTTTCGGGGAATATTCCAAAGGAATCTTACTTGTAAATGGATGGATTCACCGTCCTTACGAAATTTCCGACTTATAGTAGTCTACTCACGGCCAGGTTTCGATCTCGGAGCCAGGGTTTGCATACAATATGCTAGAATAGGGTTTGTTTAATGTTTCCGGGAATATTCCAAATGAATCTTACCTGTAAATTGGTGGATTCATCGTCCTTACGAAATTTCCGACTTATAGTAGTCTACTCACGGCCAGGTTTCGATCTCGGAGCCAGGGTTTGCATACAATATGCTAGAATAGGGTTTGCATACAATATGCCAAAATAGGGTTTGTTTAAGTTTCGGGGAATATTCCAAAGGAATCTTAACTGTAAATTGATGGATTTATCGTTCTTATGAATTTTCGACTTATAGTAGTCCACTCACGGCCAGATTTCGATCTCGGAGCCAGGGTTTGCATACAATATGCTAGAGTATGGTTTGTTTAATGTTTCGGGGAATATTCAAAAGGAATCTTACCCGTAAATAGATGGTTTCATCGTTCGTATGAACTCTTAGACTTATAATAGTCTACTGACGGCCAGTTTTCGATCTCAGAGCCAGGGTTTGCATACAATATGCCAGAATAGGGTTTGCTTAACAATTCGGGGAATATTCCAAAGGAATCTGACCTTAAATGGATGGATTCATCGTTCTTACGAAGTTTCCGACTTATATAGTCCACTCCCCGCCAGGTTTCGAGCTTGGAGCCAAGTTATGCATAATATGCTAGAATAGGGTTTAACTAAGGTTTCAGAGAATATTCCGAAGGTATCTTACTTGTAAATGGATGTATTCATCGTTCTTATCAAATTTCCGACTTATAGTAGTCCGCTCCTGGCCAGGTTTCGATCTCGGAGCGAGTTTCTTTCTCGAAGTAGACAAATTTGTGTGTGTATATGGTTTCTGAGAATATTCCCATGGAATCTTACCCGTAAATGGTTAGATTCATCGTCTTTGCAAACTTTCAGACTTATAGTAGTCCGCTCATGGCCAAGTTTCGATCCCGGAGCCAGTTTCTTTCTCGAAGTTGACGAATTTGTGTGTGTTTAAGGTTTCTGAGAATATTCCCATGGAATCTTACATGTAAATGGTTGTATTCATCGTTCTTACAACTCTCAAACTTATACTAGTCCGCTCCTGGTCAGGTTTTGATCTCGGAGCCAAGGTTTGCATACAATATGCCAGAATATGGTTTGTTTAATGTTTCAGGGAATATTCCAAAGGAATCTTCCCTGTAAATGGATGGATTCATCGTTCTTACGAAATTTCTGACTTATGCAGTCTACTCACGTCGGGTTTCGGTCTCGGAACCAGGTTTGCATAAAATATGCTAGAATAGGGAGCATACAATATGCCAGAATAGGGTTTATTTAAGTTTCGGGGAATATTCCAATAGAATCTTATCTGTAAATGGATGGATTCATCGTTTTTACGAAATTTCCGACTTATAGTAGTCCACTCACGGCCAGGTTTCGATCTCGGAGCCAGGGTTTGCATACAATATGCTAGAATAGGGTTTGTTTAATGTTTCGGGGAATATTAAAAAGGAATCTTACCCGTAAATGGATGGATTCATCGTGCTTACGAACTCTCAGACTTATAGTACTCAACTGACGGCCAGGTTTCGATCTCGGATCCAGGATTTGCATACAATATATTCCTGAATAAGGTTTGTTTAATGTTTCGGGGAATATTTAAAGAAATCTTACTTGTAATTGGATGGATTCATCGTTCTTACGAACTCTCAGACTTATAGTAGTCTACTGACGGCCAGGTTTCGATCTCGGAGCCAGGGTTTGCATACGATATGCCAGAATAGGGTTTGTTTAATGTTCGGGGAATATTCCAAAGGAATCTTACTTGTAAATGGATGGATTCACCGTCCTTACGAAATTTCCGACTTATAGTAGTCTACTCACGGCCAGTTTCGATCTCGGAGCCAGGGTTTGCATACAATATGCTAGAATAGGGTTTGTTTAATGTTTCCGGGAATATTCCAAATGAATCTTACCTGTAAATTGATGGATTCATCGTCCTTACGAAATTTCCGACTTATAGTAGTCTACTCACGGCCAGGTTTCGATCTCGGAGCCAGGGTTTGCATACAATATGCTAGAATAGGGTTTGCATACAATATGCCAAAATAGGGTTTGTTTAAGTTTCGGGGAATATTCCAAAGGAATCTTAACTGTAAATTGATGGATTTATCGTTCTTATGAATTTTCGACTTATAGTAGTCCACTCACGGCCAGATTTCGATCTCGGAGCCAGGGTTTGCATACAATATGCTAGAGTATGGTTTGTTTAATGTTTCGGGGAATATTCAAAAGGAATCTTACCCGTAAATAGATGGTTTCATCGTTCGTATGAACTTTAGACTTATAATAGTCTACTGACGGCCAGTTTTCGATCTCAGAGCCAGGGTTTGCATACAATATGCCAGAATAGGGTTTGCTTAACAATTCGGGGAATATTCCAAAGGAATCTGACCTGTTAAATGGATGGATTCATCGTTCTTACGAAGTTTCCGACTTATATAGTCCACTCCCCGCCAGGTTTCGAGCTTGGAGCCAAGTTATGCATATAATATGCTAGAATAGGGTTTAACTAAGGTTTCAGAGAATATTCGAAGGTATCTTACGTAAATGGATGTATTCATCGTTCTTATCAAATTTCCGACTTATAGTAGTCCGCTCCTGGCCAGGTTTCGATCTCGGAGCGAGTTTCTTTCTCGAAGTAGACAAATTTGTGTGTGTATATGGTTTCTGAGAATATTCCCATGGAATCTTACCCGTAAATGGTTAGATTCATCGTCTTTGCAAACTTCAGACTTATAGTAGTCCGCTCATGCCAAGTTTCGATCCCGGAGCCAGTTTCTTTCTCGAAGTTGACGAATTTGTGTGTGTTTAAGGTTTTGAGAATATTCCCATGGAATCTTACATGTAAATGGTTGTATTCATCGTTCTTACAGACTCTCAAACTTATACTAGTCCGCTCCTGGTCAGGTTTTGATCTCGGAGCCAAGGTTGCATACAATATGCCAGAATATGGTTTTTTAATGTTTCAGGGAATATTCCAAAGGAATCTTCCCTGTAAATGGATGGATTCATCGTTCTTACGAAATTTCTGACTTATAGCAGTCTACTCACTGTCGGGTTTCGGTCTCGGAGCCAAGTTTGCATAAATATGCTAGAATAGGGATAGCATACAAGATGCCAGAATAGGGTTGATTTAAGTTTCGGGGAATATTCCAATAGAATCTTATATGTAATGGATGGATTCATCGTTTACGAAATTTCCGACTTATAGTAGTCCACTCACGGCCAGGTTTCGATCTCGGAGCCAGGGTTTGCATACAATATGCTAGAATAGGGTTTGTTTAATGTTTCGGGGAATATCAAAAGGAATCTTACCCGTAAATGGATGGATTCATCGTGCTTACGAACTCTCAGACTTATAGTACTCAACTGACGGCCAGGTTTCGATCTCGGATCCAGGATTTCGCATACAATATATTCCTGAATAAGGTTTGTTAATGTTCGGGAATATTTAAAGAAATCTTACTTGTAATGGATGGATTCATCGTTCTTACGAACTCTCAGACTTAGTAGTCTACTGACGGCCAGGTTTCGATCTCGGAGCCAGGGTTTGCATACGATATGCCAGAATAGGGTTTGTTTAATGTTTCGGGGAATATTCCAAAGGAATCTTACTTGTAAATGGATGGATTCACCCTCTTACGAAATTTCCGACTTATAGTAGTCTACTCACGGCCAGGTTTCGATCTCGGAGCCAGGGTTTGCATACAATATGCTAGAAAGGGTTTGTTTAATGTTTCCGGGAATATTCCAAATGAATCTTACCTGTAAATTGGTGGATTCAATCGTCCTTACGAAATTTCCGACTTATAGTAGTCTACTCACGGCCAGGTTTCGATCTCGGAGCCAGGGTTTGCATACAATATGCTAGAATAGGGTTGCATACAATATGCCAAAATAGGGTTTGTTTAGTTTCGGGGAATATTCCAAAGGAATCTTAACTGTAAATTGATGGATTTATCGTTCTTATGAATTTTCGACTTATAGTAGTCCACTCACGGCCAGATTTCGATCTCGGAGCCAGGGTTTGCATACAATATGCTAGAGTATGGTTTTTTAATGTTTCGGGGAATATGCAAAAGGAATCTTACCGTAAATAGATGGTTTCATCTTCTTCGTTAGAACTAGACTTATATAGTCTACTGACGGCGCCAGTTTTTTCGATCTCAGAGCCAGGGTTTGCATACAATATGCCATAATAGGGTTTGCTTAAATTCGGGGAATATTCCAAAGGAATCTGACCTGTAAATGGATGGATTCATCGTTCTTACGAAGTTTCCGACTTATATAGTCCACTCCCCGCCAGGTTTCGAGCTTGGAGCCAAGTTATGCATATAATATGCTAGAATAGGGTTTAACTAAGGTTTCAGAGAATATTCCGAAGGTATCTTACTTGTAAATGGATGTATTCATCGTTCTTATCAAATTTCCGACTTATAGTAGTCCGCTCCTGGCCAGGTTTCGATCTCGGAGCGAGTTTCTTTCTCGAAGTAGACAAATTTGTGTGTGTATATGGTTTCTGAGAATATTCCCATGGAATCTTAACCGTAAATGGTTAGATTCATCGTCTTTGCAAACTTTCAGACTTATAGTAGTCCGCTCATGGCCAAGTTTCGATCCCGGAGCCAGTTTCTTTCTCGAAGTTGACGAATTTGTGTGTGTTTAAGGTTTCTGAGAATATTCCCATGGAATCTTACACGTAAATGGTTGTATTCATCGTTCTTACAGACTCTCAAACTTATACTAGTCCGCTCCTGGTCAGGTTTTGATCTCGGAGCCAAGGTTTGCATACAATATGCCAGAATATGGTTTGTTTAATGTTTCAGGGAATATTCCAAAGGAATCTTCCCTGTAAATGGATGGATTCATCGTTCTTACGAAATTTCTGACTTATAGCAGTCTACTCACTGTCGGGTTTCGGTCTCGGAGCCAAGGTTTGCATAAAATATGCTAGAATAGGGATAGCATACAATATGCCAGAATAGGGTTGATTTAAGTTTCGGGGAATATTCCAATAGAATCTTATCTGTAAATGGATGGATTCATCGTTTTTACGAAATTTCCGACTTATAGTAGTCCACTCACGGCCAGGTTTCGATCTCGGAGCCAGGGTTTGCATACAATATGCTAGAATAGGGTTTGTTTAATGTTTCGGGGAATATTCAAAAGGAATCTTACCCGTAAATGGATGGATTCATCGTGCTTACGAACTCTCAGACTTATAGTACTCAACTGACGGCCAGGTTTCGATCTCGGAGCCAGGATTTGCATACAATATATTCCTGAATATGGTTTGTTTAATGTTTCGGGGAATATTTAAAGAAATCTTACTTGTAATTGGATGGATTCATCGTTCTTACGAACTCTCAGACTTATAGTAGTCTACTGACGGCCAGGTTTCGATCTCGTAGCCAGGGTTTGCATACGATATGCCAGAATAGGGGTTGTTTAATGTTTCGGGGAATATTCCAAAGGAATCTTACTTGTAAATGGATGGATCCATCGTTCTTACGAAATTTCCGACTTATAATAGTCTACTCAGAGCCAGGTTTTGCATACAATATGCCAGAATAGGGTTTGTTTAATGGTTCGGGGAATATTCCAAAGGAATCTTACCTGTAAATGGATGGATTCATTGTTCTTACGAAATTTCTGACTTATAGTAGTCTACTCATGGCCAGGTTTCGATCTCGGAGCCAGGGTTTGCATACAATATGCTAGAATAGGGTTTGCATACAATATGCCAAAATAGGGTATGTTTAAGTTTCGAGGGATATTCCAAAGGAATCTTACCTTTAAATGGATGGATTCATCGTTCTTACGGATTTTCCGACTTGTAGTAGTCCACTCACGGCCAGATTTCAATCTCGGAGCCAGGGTTTGCATACAATATGCTAGAATAGGGTTTGTTTAATGTTTCGGGGAATATTCAAAAGGAATCTTACCCGTAAATGGATGGATTCATCGTTCTTACGAACTCTCAGACTTATAGTAGTCTACTGACGGCCAGGTTTCAATTTCGAAGCCAGGGTTTGCATACAATATGCCAGAATAGGGTTTGTTTAATTTTTGGGGAATATTCCATAGGAAAATTACCTGTAAATGGATGGATTCATCGTTCGTACGAAATTTTCGATTTTTAGTAGTCCACTCACGGCCAGGTTTCGATCTCGGAGCCAGGGTTTGCATACAATATGATAGAATATGGTTTGTTTAATGTTTCGAGGAATATTCAAAAGGAATCTTACCCGTAAATGGATGGATTCATCGTGCTTACGAACTCTCAGACTTATAGTACTCAACTGACGGCCAGGTTTCGATCTCGGAGCCAGGATTTGCATACAATAAGCCTGAATAGGGTTTGTTTAATGTTTCGGGGAATAATTAAAGAAATCTTACTTGTAAATGGATGGATTCATCGTTCTTACGAACTCTCAGACTTATAGTAGTCTACTGACGGTCAGGTTTCGATCTCGGAGCCAGGGTTTGCATACGATATGCCAGAATAGGTTTTGTTTAATGTTTCGGGGAATATTCCAAAGAAATCTTACTTGTAAATGGATGGATTCACCGTTCTTACGAAATTTCCGACTTATAGTAGTCTACTCACGACCAGGTTTCGATCTCGGAGCCAGGGTTTGCATACAATATGCTAGAATAGGGTTTGTTTAATGTTTCGGGGAATATTCCAAAGGAATCTTACCTGTAAATGGATCGATTCATCGCCCTTACGAAATTTCCGACTTATAGTAGTCTACTCACGGCCAGGTTTCGATCTCGGAGCCAGGGTTTGCATACAATATGCTAGAATAGGGTTTGCATACAATATGCCAAAATAGGGTTTGTTTAAGTTTCGGAGAATATTCCAAAGGAATCTTACCTGTAAATTGATGGATTTATCGTTCTTATGAATTTTCGACTTATAGTAGTCCACTCACGGCCAGATTTCGATCTCGGAGCCAGGGTTTGCATACAATATGCTAGAGTAGGGTTTGTTTAATATTTCGGGGAATATTCAAAAGGAATCTTACCCGTAAATAGATGGTTTCATCGTTCGTATGAACTCTTAGACTTATAATAGTCTACTGACGGCCAGTTTTCGATCTCAGAGCCAGGGTTTGCATACAATATGCCAGAATAGGGTTTGCTTAACAATTCGGGGAATATTCCAAAGGAATCTGACCTGTAAATGGATGGATTCATCGTTCTGATGGTTTTTCAAATAGTGATTGTAGTAGTAGTGGTAAAACGGTTCTTTTCAGACTTGTGAAGGTAACAAAATTTCTAGATTTAAATAAAATTTAGGAAAATAGCAAACTGACGTAAAATTTTATGGAGAAATAGGGGTTGAGATTCCACCAATCAACAATACTTATGTGATCTAATATTTTTTACTATGCAATTTAAATAATTGGGTTGATTCTAAATATTGCCTAAAGCAGATTTTCCAAAATATCAAATGTTAATCACAAGTATAATACATCAAGAGTCTAAAACTAAGCATGCATTATCAAGGGAAAACACAGTTGATTAATAAAAACCATTTAAATCATTTTTATCAATGCAATTAATCATATAAAAATATTGCATAAATTAATAAAATAGAGATTACCACATAATTATTGTGAGAATGGCTTCCTCTGTCACCCCTGGGATTGGGTTTAGCTCCTCATCTCAAAAACACACTCACAAGATAAATTCATGGCTAAAATAGGTGTTTTTATTGATGATTATATGATGAAATAGGAATTAGCAACGCTGCAGTGGTGTTACAGCGCCACTGTTACAAAAGAGTATGGTAATTTAAGACTGCTGTAAACGATAACTATCTACTGCTGTGAAACAACGACAGTGGTATGTAAATAAGTCTGCTGAAGAACGACTGACTCTGCGAGTCTGTTCTTCGTGTTCTTCAGAAGCTTTAATGGCAGCAGCAGCAGCAGCGTTGTCTCCTCTATAATTGCTTCTCCTAGGCTCTCATCGACTCTAAACTCTCTCCTAAAGGTTTATAACCTTTCTTTGATGTAAACCAACACTTATATAGCCTTCAGATTCCCTAGAAACTCGATCAAATTCGAGAATAAATCTCTTATTCTTCACGTGCAGTTTGAACAATAATTCCATCTGTCGATCTTTGTATGCGTCTGTGAGCTATTCTATTGCTCCCAAAATCTTCTCTGACTTTAACTCAACTTTTTTGAAGTATATACCACGCAAGAATCTCTCCCAAATCTTTCAAACCAATTCAAAACCCTAAACAGGGACCGTGTGCACTGTCTTGACTTTGTGTGGATTTTCTGACTTATCCAGCCCAATTAGATGGGTCTAATCGCTTCTAACAGGTCCCTTATGTCTTGTAGAGTCCGTGGGTACCAAATTTTCCCATTGAATCGCCTGCTAGGTCGCTCAAATCCTTGATCCAAAACTGTTGACGCTGCTGCCTTTTTTCCCGCCAAAATTTTCTTTTGAATTTGAGAAGTTGACCTCCCCTTATCTGTGGCTGGTCTCCCTTTAGAAAATGCCTGGAAATGGGTCACCCCTTAGTAATTAGGTTACCCCTTATCCAAAATCAAGGGTCCGTATAGCAAGTGTCCTCTGGGGCATTTTCCGCATTTTTTTTTCGGGGTTCCTCCAGGGTATTTCTGGGATACTTCCGGTACACTTCTGAGGCGCTTCCGGTACGTTATCAACGGAGGTCCAAATGCCACATTTTTAGCCAAATTCGCCGCAAGAGATTATTTTCCAAAACACCTACAAATACATAAAATAACCAAATAAGTACAATATCGAGTACTAACAATATATACAAATGAGCTATATTAGACACATAAATGCGTCTATCACGTTCTTACGAAGTTTCCGACTTATATAGTCCACTCCCCGCCAGGTTTCGAGCTTGGAGCCAATTTATGCATATAATATGCTAGAATAGGGTTTAACTAAGGTTTCAGAGAATATTCCGAAGGTATCTTACTTGTAAATGGATGTATTCATCGTTCTTATCAAATTTCCGACTTATAGTAGTCCGCTCCTGGCCAGGTTTCGATCTCGGAGCGAGTTTCTTTCTCGAAGTAGACAAATTTGTGTGTGTATATGGTTTCTGAGAATATTCCCATGGAATCTTACCCGTAAATGGTTAGATTCATCGTCTTTGCAAACTTTCAGACTTATAGTAGTCCGCTCATGGCCAAGTTTCGATCCCGGAGCCAGTTTCTTTCTCGAAGTTGACGAATTTGTGTGTGTTTAAGGTTTCTGAGAATATTCCCATGGAATCTTACACGTAAATGGTTGTATTCATCGTTCTTACAGACTCTCAAACTTATACTAGTCCGCTCCTGGTCAGGTTTTGATCTCGGAGCCAAGGTTTGCATACAATATGCCAGAATATGGTTTGTTTAATGTTTCAGGGAATATTCCAAAGGAATCTTCCCTGTAAATGGATGGATTCATCGTTCTTACGAAATTTCTGACTTATAGCAGTCTACTCACTGTCGGGTTTCGGTCTCGGAGCCAAGGTTTGCATAAAATATGCTAGAATAGGGATAGCATACAATATGCCAGAATAGGGTTGATTTAAGTTTCGGGGAATATTCCAATAGAATCTTATCTGTAAATGGATGGATTCATCGTTTTTACGAAATTTCCGACTTATAGTAGTCCACTCACGGCCAGGTTTCGATCTCGGAGCCAGGGTTTGCATACAATATGCTAGAATAGGGTTTGTTTAATGTTTCGGGGAATATTCAAAAGGAATCTTACCCGTAAATGGATGGATTCATCGTGCTTACGAACTCTCAGACTTATAGTACTCAACTGACGGCCAGGTTTCGATCTCGGAGCCAGGATTTGCATACAATATATTCCTGAATATGGTTTGTTTAATGTTTCGGGGAATATTTAAAGAAATCTTACTTGTAATTGGATGGATTCATCGTTCTTACGAACTCTCAGACTTATAGTAGTCTACTGACGGCCAGGTTTCGATCTCGTAGCCAGGGTTTGCATACGATATGCCAGAATAGGGGTTGTTTAATGTTTCGGGGAATATTCCAAAGGAATCTTACTTGTAAATGGATGGATCCATCGTTCTTACGAAATTTCCGACTTATAATAGTCTACTCAGAGCCAGGTTTTGCATACAATATGCCAGAATAGGGTTTGTTTAATGGTTCGGGGAATATTCCAAAGGAATCTTACCTGTAAATGGATGGATTCATTGTTCTTACGAAATTTCTGACTTATAGTAGTCTACTCATGGCCAGGTTTCGATCTCGGAGCCAGGGTTTGCATACAATATGCTAGAATAGGGTTTGCATACAATATGCCAAAATAGGGTATGTTTAAGTTTCGAGGGATATTCCAAAGGAATCTTACCTTTAAATGGATGGATTCATCGTTCTTACGGATTTTCCGACTTGTAGTAGTCCACTCACGGCCAGATTTCAATCTCGGAGCCAGGGTTTGCATACAATATGCTAGAATAGGGTTTGTTTAATGTTTCGGGGAATATTCAAAAGGAATCTTACCCGTAAATGGATGGATTCATCGTTCTTACGAACTCTCAGACTTATAGTAGTCTACTGACGGCCAGGTTTCAATTTCGAAGCCAGGGTTTGCATACAATATGCCAGAATAGGGTTTGTTTAATTTTTGGGGAATATTCCATAGGAAAATTACCTGTAAATGGATGGATTCATCGTTCGTACGAAATTTTCGATTTTTAGTAGTCCACTCACGGCCAGGTTTCGATCTCGGAGCCAGGGTTTGCATACAATATGATAGAATATGGTTTGTTTAATGTTTCGAGGAATATTCAAAAGGAATCTTACCCGTAAATGGATGGATTCATCGTGCTTACGAACTCTCAGACTTATAGTACTCAACTGACGGCCAGGTTTCGATCTCGGAGCCAGGATTTGCATACAATAAGCCTGAATAGGGTTTGTTTAATGTTTCGGGGAATAATTAAAGAAATCTTACTTGTAAATGGATGGATTCATCGTTCTTACGAACTCTCAGACTTATAGTAGTCTACTGACGGTCAGGTTTCGATCTCGGAGCCAGGGTTTGCATACGATATGCCAGAATAGGTTTTGTTTAATGTTTCGGGGAATATTCCAAAGAAATCTTACTTGTAAATGGATGGATTCACCGTTCTTACGAAATTTCCGACTTATAGTAGTCTACTCACGACCAGGTTTCGATCTCGGAGCCAGGGTTTGCATACAATATGCTAGAATAGGGTTTGTTTAATGTTTCGGGGAATATTCCAAAGGAATCTTACCTGTAAATGGATCGATTCATCGCCCTTACGAAATTTCCGACTTATAGTAGTCTACTCACGGCCAGGTTTCGATCTCGGAGCCAGGGTTTGCATACAATATGCTAGAATAGGGTTTGCATACAATATGCCAAAATAGGGTTTGTTTAAGTTTCGGGGAATATTCCAAAGGAATCTTAACTGTAAATTGATGGATTTATCGTTCTTATGAATTTTCGACTTATAGTAGTCCACTCACGGCCAGATTTCGATCTCGGAGCCAGGGTTTGCATACAATATGCTAGAGTATGGTTTGTTTAATGTTTCGGGGAATATTCAAAAGGAATCTTACCCGTAAATAGATGGTTTCATCGTTCGTATGAACTCTTAGACTTATAATAGTCTACTGACGGCCAGTTTTCGATCTCAGAGCCAGGGTTTGCATACAATATGCCAGAATAGGGTTTGCTTAACAATTCGGGGAATATTCCAAAGGAATCTGACCTGTAAATGGATGGATTCATCGTTCTGATGGTTTTTCAAATAGTGATTGTAGTAGTAGTGGTAAAACGGTTCTTTTCAGACTTGTGAAGGTAACAAAATTTCTAGATTTAAATAAAATTTAGGAAAATAGCAAACTGACGTAAAATTTTATGGAGAAATAGGGGTTGAGATTCCACCAATCAACAATACTTATGTGATCTAATATTTTTTACTATGCAATTTAAATAATTGGGTTGATTCTAAATATTGCCTAAAGCAGATTTTCCAAAATATCAAATGTTAATCACAAGTATAATACATCAAGAGTCTAAAACTAAGCATGCATTATCAAGGGAAAACACAGTTGATTAATAAAAACCATTTAAATCATTTTTATCAATGCAATTAATCATATAAAAATATTGCATAAATTAATAAAATAGAGATTACCACATAATTATTGTGAGAATGGCTTCCTCTGTCACCCCTGGGATTGGGTTTAGCTCCTCTTCTCAAAAACACAATCACAAGATAAATTCATGGCTAAAATAGGTGTTTTTATTGATGATTATATGATGAAATAGGAATTAGCAACGCTGTAGTGGTGTTACAGCGCCACTGTTACAAAAGAGTATGGTAATTTAAGACTGCTGTAAACGATAACTATCTACTGCTGTGAAACAACGACAGTGGTATGAAAATAAGTCTGCTAAAGAACGACTGACTCTGCGAGTCTGTTCTTCGTGTTCTTCAGAAGCTTTAATGGCAGCAGCAACAGCAGCGTTGTCTCCTCTATAATTGCTTCTCCTGGGCTCTCATCGACTCTAAACTCTCTCCTAAAGGTTTCTAACCTTTCTTTGATGTAAACCAACACTTATATAGCCTTCATATTCCCTAGAAACTCGATCAAATTCGAGAATAAATCTCTTATTCTTCACGTGCAGTTTGAACAATAATTCCATCTGTCGATCTTTGTATGCGTCTGTGAGCTATTATATTGCTCCCAAAATCTTCTCTGACTTGAACTCAACTGTTTTGAAGTATATACCACACAAGAATCTCTCCCAAATCTTTCAAACCAATTCAAAACCCTAAACAGGGACCGTGTGCACTGTCTTGACTTTGTGTGGATTTTCTGACTTATCCAGCCCAATTAGATGGGTCTAATCGCTTCTAACAGGTCCCTTATGTCTTGTAGAGTCCGTGGGTACCAAATTTTCCCATTGAATCGCCTGCTAGGTCGCTCAAATCCTTGATCCAAAACTGTTGACGCTGCTGCCTTTTTTCCCGCCAAAATTTTCTTTTGAATTTGAGAAGTTGACCTCCCCTTATCTGTGGCTGGTCTCCCTTTAGAAAATGCCTGGAAATGGGTCACCCCTTAGTAATTAGGTTACCCCTTATCCAAAATCAAGGGTCCGTATAGCAAGTGTCCTCTGGGGCATTTTCCGCATTTTTTTTTCGGGGTTCCTCCAGGGTATTTCTGGGATACTTCCGGTACACTTCTGAGGCGCTTCCGGTACGTTATCAACGGAGGTCCAAATGCCACATTTTTAGCCAAATTCGCCGCAAGAGATTATTTTCCAAAACACCTACAAATACATAAAATAACCAAATAAGTACAATATCGAGTACTAACAATATATACAAATGAGCTATATTAGACACATAAATGCGTCTATCACGTTCTTACGAAGTTTCCGACTTATATAGTCCACTCCCCGCCAGGTTTCGAGCTTGGAGCCAATTTATGCATATAATATGCTAGAATAGGGTTTAACTAAGGTTTCAGAGAATATTCCGAAGGTATCTTACTTGTAAATGGATGTATTCATCGTTCTTATCAAATTTCCGACTTATAGTAGTCCGCTCCTGGCCAGGTTTCGATCTCGGAGCGAGTTTCTTTCTCGAAGTAGACAAATTTGTGTGTGTATATGGTTTCTGAGAATATTCCCATGGAATCTTACCCGTAAATGGTTAGATTCATCGTCTTTGCAAACTTTCAGACTTATAGTAGTCCGCTCATGGCCAAGTTTCGATCCCGGAGCCAGTTTCTTTCTCGAAGTTGACGAATTTGTGTGTGTTTAAGGTTTCTGAGAATATTCCCATGGAGTCTTACCCGTAATTGGTTGTATTCATCGTTCTTACAAACTCTCAAACTTATACTAGTCCGCTCCTGGTCAGGTTTTGATCTCGGAGCCAAGGTTTGCATACAATATGCCAGAATATGGTTTGTTTAATGTTTCAGGGAATATTCCAAAGGAATATTCCCTGTAAATGGATGGATTCATCGTTCTTACGAAATTTCTGACTTATAGTAGTCTACTCACTGTCGGGTTTCGGTCTCGGAACCAGGGTTTGCATAAAATATGCTAGAATAGGGATAGCATACAATATGCCAGAATAGGGTTGATTTAAGTTTCGGGGAATATTCCAATTGAATCTTATCTGTAAATGGATGGATTCATCGTTTTTACGAAATTTCCGACTTATAGTAGTCCACTCACGGCCAGGTTTCGATCTCAGAGCCAGGGTTTGCATACAATATGCTAGAATAGGGTTTGTTTAATGTTTCGGGGAATATTCAAAAGGAATCTTACCCGTAAATGGATGGATTCATCGTGCTTACGAACTCTCAGACTTATAGTACTCAACTGACGGCCAGGTTTCGATCTCGGAGCCAGGATTTGCATACAATATATTCCTGAATAGGGTTTGTTTAATGTTTCGGGGAATATTTAAAGAAATCTTACTTGTAATTGGATGGATTCATCGTTCTTACGAAATCTCAGACTTATAGTAGTCTACTGACGGCCAGGTTTCGATCTCGGAGCCAGGGTTTGCATACGATATGCCAGAATACGGTTTTTTTAATGTTTCGGGGAATATTCCAAAGGAATCTTACTTGTAAATGGATGGATCCATCGTTCTTACGAAATTTCCGACTTATAATAGTCTACTCAGAGCCAGGTTTTGCATACAATATGCCAGAATAGGGTTTGTTTAATGTTTCGGGGAATATTCCAAATGAATCTTACCTGTAAATGGATGGATTCATTGTTCTTACGAAATTTCTGACTTATAGTAGTCTACTCATGGCCAGGTTTCGATCTCGGAGCCAGGGTTTGCATACAATATGCTAGAATAGGGTTTGCATACAATATGCCAAAATAGGGTATGTTTAAGTTTCGAGGGATATTCCAAAGGAATCTTACCTTTAAATGGATGGATTCATCGTTCTTACGGATTTTCCGACTTGTAGTAGTCCACTCACGGCCAGATTTCAATCTCGGAGCCAGGGTTTGCATACAATATGCTAGAATAGGGTTTGTTTAATGTTTCGGGGAATATTCAAAAGGAATCTTACCCGTAAATGGATGGATTCATCGTTCCTACGAACTCTCAGACTTATAGTAGTCTACTGACGTCCAGGTTTCAATCTCGAAGCCAGGGTTTGCATACAATATGCCAGAATAGGGTTTGTTTAATTTTTGGGGAATATTCCATAGGAAAATTACCTGTAAATGGATGGATTCATCGTTCGTACGAAATTTTCGATTTTTAGTAGTCCACTCACGGCCAGGTTTCGATCTCGGAGCCAGGGTTTGCATACAATATGCTAGAATATGGTTTGTTTAATATTTCGGGGAATATTCCAAAGGAATCTTACCTGTAAATGGATGGATTCATCGTCCTTACGAAATTTCCGACTTATAGTAGTCTACTCTCGGCCAGATTTCGATCTTGGAGCCAGGGTTTGCATACAATATGCCAGAATAGGGTTTGTTTAATGTTTCAGATAATATTCCAAAGGAATCTTACCTTTAAATGGATGGATTCATCGTTCTTACGAAATTTCCGACTTATAGTAGTCTACTCACGGCCAAATTTCGATATCGGAGCCAGGTTAGCATACAATATTAAAATTTGACACGTAAGCAACAACTAAAATATCCATAATTATCTAACTAAAGACCCAACATAGTTAAATTGTCCACCGTAATTTTAATTCCATATTTACGAGGAAAAATAATTAAGATAACAAAATCACATATTATGTTATAATCACATGTGATGGACTGTCAAACGGCTGCCTATGTACCCAAAGGGATCAAACACGATCATAGTTCATCAAACAATAATTTGCGCATAAACTGGTCAAACAAATAAATCCACTGTTTTCTGAGAAGCTTGTACAAACAATTAAATACCACTCGTCCTCTGGGAGCCTGCTCACTTTTCGGGAGCCCGTTTAAAAATAAACATAAAAATAATTCGCTCGCCCCAGGGAGCCTTTTAAAATAAACACATAAAAATCCGCTCGCCCCAGGGAGCCCCAAATGAGTTTAGCAATCATACAGGAGGCAACCATCAACTTCTAATGAGCCCCATGTGGTTTAGGAAAAAATAACCATCCCAAGGATATCTCGTACAACGTTAACCAGAAATATTTAGGAATTGCTTTCCAAAGACCCTTATCCTACATTCATAATCATGTTCATAACAATATGTTGCAAATCAATTCATATCAATAATATACCAATAATTATGAAATATTGATATTAACAACCACATAACATCATGATAATTAATTTATACAAATACAAATACAAATAAAAATCAATTCATTTTTGTGATGTACTTACCTCGAATCGCAATCCAAAACAACATAATGGAGTACAGATCTAATAAATCATATGTTATTTCCACAAACCACATCACCGGAACTCTAATAAATAGCTTTCTTCCAAGTCGCCTAGGAACCACTAACCCATGTTCTCCACGAGCGATTTTCAATAAATCGTTCGCCGTCGTTCACAACCGGAATAAAATGATCGAAGATAAAAAGGAATTGTCGCTACTGCCTTCTTTTCTTATTCGTGTATTCTTTATACGCTCACTAACCTAAAGCAAAATACTCACCCGACCTAAACTTTTTTGTCGACTATATAAACAGTACTACAAGGCCCACTTGTATCTTAGGCCCGAAAAAAAAAATGAATCTTATAGGCAATTGTTAGGCCCATCTCCTTGCTTCCAATTGTTAGGCCCATTTCCAATAACTTTAATCAATTAATTGCTTTTTTGTTCCTATACCTGATTTCTTTCTTCTTTCTTTTCTTTTTTTTTTATCTGCAAGTGCCACCTAGAGGAAGTTTTTAGGTTCACCTGTATAGAAAACTAAACAGTCACTGGCCATCGGCAAATTCTATCCCAATATCATTTATTTATTTATTTATTAAAATAAATAAACAATTATCTAAATCTAACCCACCAATTAAAGAATAAGAGATGATATATATTTTCAATGAGTCAATAGCTTTTCTAAAAAAAAGTAAACCATCGCATAAAATAATAATAAAACCATCTAAATACCCTTTTATTAAAAGACAAAAATGCCCATGAAATTTTGGGGAATATTACACGAAGACTACGCTTAGAGTTGTATTTGATGTTCTTGCCTTTGTCATCTTTGGAAGACTTGTGTTCATCCACATGTGCCTGGTAGCCATGTCCCTTTTTAGTTTCATGTCACGATCTTCGTTTATACTCTGACCACAGACACGGTAATTTCCCAATCACCTAATAACATCTCACAAACCTTAGTTCCGAATCGGAAAACAAAATATAAATTTTGAAGATAACATCTAGATCTACAACCTTCGTTTGAATCACCATTTCAAAAAACTCATGGTTACCATTTAAAACTAATTTAGTCAACAACAAATTTCTGCTCGTTAGAATTTTTCAGGAACGTTTCTCTATTTTGTAAAATATCAAAAAAATACTTTTACAACTCCAAAAATTCTAAAATTTTGTGTGCGTAACTATCAAAATGTCTACTACATTAAGTCAAAAGGGTTCATCGAAATTCCTTTTAGGTTAAGAGAAAAATTCGAAACTCTACAGCTGACCAAAAATTTGTTTTTTGTTTTTCACTCCACAATTAACATTCATGATTATTACAAATTCTAATGTCTTAAGATTGTTGGGTGCAATAATCAAAAACAAAGAAAAATCAAATAAGCAAAAGTTATTGATACTTAGCTCCTTTATGATGGAAGTGATCGATTTGACGAAACGGACGAGCTTCCCAAATCTCCACAACATCAAAAGGCAAAACTTTGGAGAAACAGCGCGAGTCACGTTTTCAACACGTTGTCCTTAATACATTAATTAGCGCCCGACTATACTCAAGAGTGATGCTATAGCCCTCACATGACGTACATATTCAGGATAAAACACCCTAATACACCTACTACTAGCATATGTTGTAGATGCTCAACTTGAGCTAGGCAACTCCGAAAAATCCTTAAGCAAATTCGCGAACGGTAAAGAAAGCAATATAAAATATCTTCCCTTGAAGGTCTCTCTAAATTATAGAGAAACCCTTTCCCACAAATTTTACAAAAGCAGAGAACTTGTTTAAATAATGAAACAATACAACTTAAAAAGAGGAATCCTCGGATGTGGGGCTAAAAATTTCATTCACAAAATTACAGAGATTAAAAAAAAATTAGAGCTAATGGAAACACATCCATCTTGACATCGACTTGAACCAGCAACTTTAATTGACCCTGTGCTTGCTATACAGTGCTCTTGACTTCATTCGTGAACATAGTCTGGTGAAGAAATCCTGGTTTCATACTTCTATTTATATCCTCCAATAAAATCATGCGCGTGCAACTGCAAATGGGCAGTACACCACTATTTGTGACCTCTGATAAAATCCTGGCAATTCAGAGCCTATCTTTGGCGATATTTCAGGTGTGCTTAGATTGACACTACCTTTATCTTCTGATGCTAATTTAAGTGATCCAAACGAGAACAAATTACAGTCTAACTATTTTGTGAAATGTATATTTCATTGCGGATTATACTTCAATTGAACTATGAGAGTAGGTTACACACCGGGGAAAACTATAAGTTCAATTGTAAAATTTTGTTATTGAATTTTCATCATTTGAACTAAGAAACTTGTTTAAATCTTACATCAATAACGAAATTCTTGAAAAATTAAATCTTCTGTGCGTATATGAGAATGCATTAGAAAGTAGAAACCGCTTTTCCACGATGTTCAATCGGTCACAAATAATGGAAATGGCCACCGGGAGAGACCATATTCCACCAACTAGTGGTGGTGGCTGCAACAAGTCTTCTTTCCAGAATGAGAAAAATAATACCAAGCTACAAATGCAACAACCAAACTGATAAATGGTACAATGAATTTCCTCATTGAAGAAGGAGCGGATACTTGTCTTTCTAATGTTGCTGTCTTTGCTGCAACATTCTTCACACCCTCTGAACTTTGTTGCCCAACTTCGCCATTTTTTGAGGTACTGCTATCCAAAGTTCCGATCAAGTAGCTACTCAACATGCTTGTAGCTGTTGAACTATGACCCACGTCTTCGAAGTCATTTGTTGCATCTCCTTTGGCTTAAATTTCCATTTAAAAAATTGAAAAACCATAATTATCAGGACTAAGTGCAATTTGTAAAATTCTACACCCACAGACAGAAAATCAGAAGTTTTTACAATTAATAAGGGGGAGCCATTTTTATTAGAGGAAAAGCTGACATGGTCTAGGATAGTTGACCTTAGATCAATATTGGGTGGATTGATAATAAGTTTCCCCGATCATCTTCTATATTTTTTATCTTGAGTTTTCCCATGTCACCCTCTCTCTTTGTTGCTGTGTTAGTATGTTATTAATCAAATTCGATAAAACTAGACTATTGTCGACTAATCTTTTTTTACCGATGTTCTAGAACTAAACTAACAAATATATGGCTCTATTCCCATCAAAACTATTCCAGGGATCGGATATGTTCGTGGTAAACTAAAAGAAGTGTTGCAATAATCTGAATAAACAATTGCAAAACAGTAGCCATGTACAAATTCATCAACTATAAGCATTTTCCTAAAAAAAGTTCCAACATGCAAAGATGTGACGCTTAATTAATCAATACCGTAGACTGTAGTTATACTTCAATATCTTTCTCTAAAATTAAATGAAGTCGCATATCTAGGCAGTAAACTAATCCACTACGTGGAGAAAGAAAAAAGAGCGGATTATGTAAACTAGTTACCTACCTCGAACAATTTGATTTTCTTCCAATATTTTTTGCATTATGTTTCTTTTCTTCTACTTCTACCTCAAACAGATGGAAATGGTAGATAGTTCACTTCTATATTCGTACTTCATAGTGGGGATCAAATTAATAATCTAATCCATCAGCGGGTTTGTTGATACGAATAAAACAATTAGGGTTAAATGGGTTGTGTAGAAACGGTGATATACGATACGGTGATTGGGAAAAAGCTTATTTTAAATCCACCCGATATTGATCTGAAGTCAAATAGCCGAGACCAAAGTCAACTTTCCCTCTAGTAAAAGTGGTTTTCCCCTTATTAGAGCTTTTCCAATGAAATGTATGTGAAGATAAATGTCTAGGTCCACATAGGATAGACATTCATTTTCCCTAAAAATCTTCTCCAACCCAACTTTTTAAATCAATGTGAAGATGACATGGCTTAGTTTTTGTTAGACATTGTCAAGGTGAGAGCTTCTCCAATGGAATGTGTGTGAGGATAAATGTTTAAATCCACATAGGATACCATCAATTTTCTTTAAAAACCTTCTCCAACCCTAACTTCTTAAATGAATGTGGAGTGACGTGGCTTAATTTTGGGAACACATTGTTAAGGTGAATGTCTAGTTTTAGACATTCACCTTGACAATGTTTTAGACATTCACCTTGACAATGTCTTCCCATCCTAGTCATCTTTATGTTAGTGAAATATATTATAAAATAAAAATGGAATGATTGTTAACCGATTATTAAATGACACTTAAGAAACAAAAGATTAAAATTGATTTGGGTTGGAGATGAATCTTTTTAATTCCCAATATTTAGGAATTTATATCTATATAAGGGAATTTTTACCAAGAGAATGTCAAGACAATGTTGACACATATGAAATAAGCACATCAACCATTGGAGAGACTCTGAATGTCAAGTTTTAGACATTCATCTTGACAATGTCAAGCTATCCTAGTAAGCTTTTTCTTCCTAACATTAATTCCAATATATTAAATAGTCCTCTTTAGGTGTAATAAAATCTAAAATTTACTAAAAATAAAGAATGCATTTAATTCATAAAAAATAACTTAATACACCATTGGAGATGAAATATTTTTTCCCCCTAAATTTAAGGAAAAATTGAAATGAGGATGTCTTGTTTGGATTGCCACCTAGGAAACACACATAACCACCGTTGGAGAAGCTCTTAATCATCTTTGAGAAGTGGTTGATTTTGCGAATGTTTTTGACCAGTGGCATCTTCTGAAAGAGAATTTATCATGGGCTTATGTTTTTTTCCGGCATTTTAGCTAATTGGGCCCAACTTTAATATCACAAGTATTGGGATTATAATATCCGGACTAGCAATAACATAATTTAGAACCAGGATGATAACATCTGGGTCAGATCCTAGAAAACGCACAATAACCAGGAGGTAAGTCAACCATTTTGAATCTTGATCACAACTAACTCTCGAAATCCTTGATTAAGTTGACCAGATTCACAACTCTTATTTATAATTAAACCACAACACAAATCTAGATGTTTTGTTGTTCATAAAATTGAAATCAAAGTAATTTCAGAAAAAGAAATTACCTGCAGATTCTAATAGAACATCTTCTCCTCCTGGATGTTCTTCCAAGAAATTGGTCACATCATAAACCTAGATTAATTATTCAAAAAAGAAAACCATTAATACCATGGTTTAAGATCTTAGTATATTCGAGAATTAAAAGAGTAATCAGTGATAGTTAGACAGACTTACTTTGCCATGGATGGTTAGCCAACAATCAGATTTGGATGAATGAAGAGTGACTTCTGATAAGGGAAAAGATTTGAGTTCCTCCATTGAATCTTGTTGCTGTTGCTGAGAGAATTATCAGCTAGAGAAAAAGAAATTGGAAAGAACCAGAAATCACAATCTTTTTACTTTTTTCTTTCTTGGTTAGGTGTAGCTGTCTTTGAATGAGATATTATTTTATTTATATCCGTAAAATTATAAAAGAAAAATAAATAATAAATATAGGGAGTGTGAAAGAAGTACATGTGATGTGCCAGACTAACATCATGTAGAATTGAATCTACTACACATCACATATACTGCAGGCCATTCACACCAGCGAGTGCAGCTCACTAAGAGCAAGTCTTACGATGGAAGAGTTCCATCTTTCATCTTCCACACCACCTCAGCATTTGGAATCGTGGATGGAAGTGCAAGTGTAGTGGTGGAATAGTGAAAACGCTATTCTTAATAGCGCTAGGAAAACCCTATTAAGAATAGCGTTTTTTCTCAGCCGTTAGATTTCAACAACTCATCCTAAATCTAGGGACAAAAAAAAATGCTATTCTTAATAGCGTTTAACGCTATTCTTATTGGCGTTCAGATGGATTCCACGAACCCTTCCACGAAACGGTGGAACCTTGTTTGGATTTTCTGTGGAAAACCCCTACTTGAAAGCCACTAGACTTGACATTCCATCATTTTTCCATACTTGGAATAGGTTGGATTCCATCATAAGACTTGCTCTAGCAGCAACTTATGTAATGTTCATTATTTTCTGCAACACAAAATAATGAGGAAAAAAAAACGCCGTTGCCGATGATCGAACCCGGGGCACCCAGGTGACAGGGGGGAATACTTAACACTACACTACAACGACTTGGTTGTGAAATTTTCCCCTCTGCTAATTTCGAAATGAGTACTTAAATCAGAGTCGCTGGCTCCCTGGACTGCTAAATTCCTCTCTCAACACACGAAAGTTCTGTGTTGTGCTTAAATTTCGGTGTGTTGTTCTATTCAACTTCCTGCCACGACACACTTTACACCTTTAGATCTCTTTCTGACGTACATTTGTAGAAACAATGTCGAAGGTTACGAGGGCTAAAATACAGATGTAACAGATGAAATTCAAGTTCGGACCTAACGTTTGCAGAAATAATGGTTTGTTTTGAGTGCTAAAAGACAAATAGCAGGTGAAATTCGTCCTAACATTCACAGAAACAAAACAATGGTCAATGGTCGAATACTGATCCGCTGGTATTAAAACCCCTTACCTCCTCCCTTGTTCTATATATCCCACATTTCCTTCCACTTCTAGTTATTTGAGTCGCATAGAAGCAATAAATTCCCCATGGCTTCTTATTCTTCTTTTTTCGCAATTCTTTTACTTAGTTTCTTCTTTCTCTCTGCGTCTGGTGCACAGCCTCCCTCTTCTTCTCGGCCTAGCGGACTTGTTTTTTCAGTTACCATAGATCCGTCTACTCTCCAATATCTGACCAAAATCAGCCTTGAAACAGTCCCCATTAACGTAGTTGTTGATCTCGGTGGTGAATCTTCCTGGATCTATTCTAGTCAGGGTTGTGCATCTACCTCAGGTGACGTGACCGTTCAATCAAACAATTTGAAAAATGGGGACTGGGTGTCAGGTCCAAATGTTACAGCTCGTGGGATTTCACTCGGTTGTGAAACAACTACTGGTGTCTTACTTGGACTCGCAAAAGGTGCTGAAGGTATTGCTGGTCTTGGAAGATCAGGACTTTCTTTAGCTTCACAACTTTCAGCTGCATTTCAGTTGCCTCAAAAATTTGCGTTGGACTTATCTTCGCCAAGCGGAGGTTCCATGTACTTCGGGAATGGTCCTTACCCTGATCAACAGTTAGCTTACACCCCACTTATCACTAACTCTTGTTTTCCTAGTGACTATTTCGTTGACGTAAAGTCAATGGAAATAGACAATGGAAATGTCACATACGATGAAGGAATGTTGTCAATCGACAATGAAAATGGCGTAGGAGGAACAAAATTTAGCACTTTAGTTCCTTACACTACTATGGAGACATCAATATACAAGGCGTTCACAAGTATTTATATTAACAGAGCTCAAGCCATGAATATTTCTGCAGTTGCTCCTGCTTGGCCTTTCCATGCTTGCTTTAGTGCATCGACGATACAAAGTAGACCGGACGGGCTTGTTGTGCCAAAGATTCTTTTTAGGTTGAGCAACAATGTGAATTGGATGATTAGTCCAGGTAATGCTTTGAAGCTTGTTAAGAAGGATGTATACTGTCTTGCATTTGTAGATGGAGGTTCAAAGCCGAAAACTTCAATTGTTATTGGTGGTCATCAGATGCAATATAATATTATAGAGTTTGATGTTGCAAGATCAAGATTAGGGTTCCGTCCACGGGTTCAAATTTGATCAAGCTGCGAGAAATTCAGTGGGAACTGGGAAGAGTTCAGTTGACTCCCCATTATTTCTTTGTCCCGTTATTCCTATCTTATCTTTTCTGTTGTTGAGTCAGTTTTCATTTTCGACAAATTGTAATCTGTTGCAGCTCAGTATAAAAGCTGATGATCTCTCTGAGATCATTTATCACTTTTATCTCTAATATAACTTTTTCTAATACCCCTTGCATGTTCTCGGTATTGGTAGGGAGTCAGAAGTGCATGTCACCGTGGAAAGTAACGTGTAAATATGGTACAGAACACTTGGAACCCTGGTTAGTGAATATCCCCGTTAGGAAGTTGATATTCCATTTGCCACTGCGTTGGATTCCCTTCATAACGGAGTCAACAAAGATTTTGAAATCACTCATATGATGCGGAGCGGAGGAGGGTTGCACAATCAGTGAATTGGCGTCGCCTCTGCACGCGGACGATAAGATGCCAAACCTGATCCTTCCAAAAGCTTATATATGCCACTCTCCTATAAAAAGTCTCTAGAACTATAGAAGCAAAATCATCCCGGCTTATATATGCCACTCTCCTATAGAAAGTCTCTAGAACTATACAAGCAAAATTATCCCGGCGCCCTATGTGTCAACATTTGCAATGAGAGAGCAGAACACAAAAGAATAGGAAAAAACAACAAAACAAAAACGCCGTTACCAAGTAAATACTACAACGACTGGGTTGCCAAATTCCTTATTTAATTTGCTGCTGAATTCAAACTTTCAAAATCATTTTTGTTCATAAGTGAAGCTCCCAGAGTTTTCTTTGCTTATCTACTTCATTTCTTCTTCTACCACCCGTTGCAATTATCCCTTTGTATTGTGACTAATTTCACTATGCATTTTCTGCCATAACAAAGGGAGTCGAGTACTTGAGCGCATTTCATACATTCAAAATTTGCGTTGGACTTGTCTTCGCCAAGCGGAGGTTCCATGTACTTCGTGGATGGTCCTTACCCTGATCAACAGTTAGCTTACACCCCACTCATCACTAACTCTTATTTTCCTAATGACTATTTCATTGACGTAAAGACAATCGAAATAGGCAATGCAAATGTCAAAAGATTGTTGTCAATCAACAACAAAAATCGACTTTAGCACTTTAGTTCCTTACACTACTATCGAGACATCAATATACAAGGCGTTCACAAGTATTTATATTAACAGAGCTCAAGCCATGAATATTTCTGCAGTTGCTCCTGCTTGGCCTTTCCATGCTTGCTTTAGTGCATCGACGATAAAAAACAGACCTGACGGGCTTGTTGCGCCAAAGATCCTTTTTGGCTTGAGCAACAATGTGAAATGGATGATTGGGTCAGGTAATTCTTTGAAGCTTGTTAAGAAGAATGTATACTGTTTGGCGTTTGTAGATGGAGGTTCAAAGCCGAAACTTCGATTGTATTATAGAGCTTGATATTCCAAGATCAAGATCAGGGTTGAGTGCACCGGTTCAAGTTTGATCAAGCAAGCTGCAGACAAATTCAGTGGTATCTGAGAAGAGTTCATGCCCCATCATTTCTTTGTTTTGTTGAATCAGTTGTCATTTGTTACTTTTATCTCTAATTAATCTTTTTCTAAAATAAGTACTTGAGCGCATTTGATACATTTAAAATTCACAAAATTACAAGCAATTAAAGTTCTTCTACATTAGATGCACCTCAATTTGCTTGAATCTTACACTAATCGGATTTCATAATAGCTTCATACACAGACATATATGCTACCTACATGTTGCGCAACTTGTACTCTTGCTAGAACAAAAATACCAAGTCCTAAAAGTAACAACAAACTATGTTGATTGGTGCAAACTATATCAAGGAAGAATCCTCATTAGCGTTGTATAGTGGCACGGACAGCCTTTTTCTCGTTTATTTCAATCTCAATTTTTCAAAACAAATAAATAAATTCTCGTTTATTACTAGTCTTTCTTTTGTTTTTTTCTTTTTTTATGCAACACCTTTTGTTTTGAGCTTTGTCACATGTCGACTACACAATGGCTTACAGCTAGCATCAGATGGTTGAGACTTAAGAGCCAAGTTCCTTAGTTTTAGGTCAACATAAGGAAAGACTGGAAAAGCACGCATTTAGAAATTGGGAGTGACTGAAGTTGAAGTGAATCAGGATTATAGTTTACCACGCGCAATTAGAAATTGGGAGTGACCGAAGTTGAAGTGAATCAGGATTTCAGAAATTGTGTAGATTTAAGTTTGAGTGAGAAACAAGTAATTGGAGCATATAAAACTCTTGTTGATCAGTATTCTGTTTTATTTTAGCATTCATTCAAGTTCATCTTCTAGGGTTTCTGTTCTGTTTACTCAAAAAACCCGTGTTTCGGTACTCTGTTCTATACACTTTCTTAGCAAATCCAGAGACAAGAAGATGAGGAAGATTCGCATAAAGGTTGATAGTAATAATAAATTCGTAGGTTTCTTAACGCAGGAAAATGGTATCCAAAGGAATTCACCATCTACTTCTGATGCTCAAAGGAATTCACCATCTACTTCTGGTGCTCAAAGGAATTCACCATCTACTTTTGATGCCCAAAGGTCTTTTTCTACTTCTAAGAAATCGGATTCTGAAACTGCAAAAAGAGGCCAAAAGAGCTCATTGACATCAGCATCATCTGTTGAGAAATCATCTATCGAGAAACAAAAGGAACCAGTGTTCGGTGAGAAAGAATTAGTCGAAACCCTAATGCATCTATGGGCTTTGGCTAATAGCTATTCTATTGATTCAGCAAACTTGAAGAGAGACAGAAGCAAAAAGTTTTCAGTTACTAAGAAGCGAAAATTGCAAGATACCGTCTGTACAGAAGATGGGTTGAAGAAACCAAGAACTCACAAGGAAACTGTGGAGGATTACAGGGGTGAAATCTTATTAGATTCTGTTTCTGATACATTCACTTGTGCCTTTTGTGGAAAATCCTTCAATAATTATCAAGCGTTGGGTGGTCATAAATCAAGCTGCAAGAGAAAACCCTTGAAAAACGAAGTTATCAAACCTGCAGTGCAAGAATCAACCGCAACTTCAAAGATCCATCCATGCAAAATATGCGGTAAGGTGTTTCTGAGTGGTTGCGCTCTAGGGGAGCATCAAAAGAGTCATAAGACTGGAGAAGTTGAACCTAGTAGCTCATCAGTCTCACCACCACCAAAGGAAAAGGAATCTAATTTACATCTAATTCAGTCATCCACAACATCAGTTGAAGAGCAAGCCGACGTACCGAATAAGAAGATTATAATGTTCGACCTTAACGAAAAGCCACCAGAGGATGGCGATGAAAATTGAGTTAAAATTTTAAGGTTTGGAACAACCAGTTCAATTTAGGTATTTGAATGTTAAATTTTTCCCAGGTGAATATCCTTTGAATTTTAGAGCCATTAATTTGATACTGTAGCTTCCTGATTGAATATATTATGCCAGTTTCAGATTAATTTATCTAAAAAAGATTTAAACTTTGTTCCACAGTTGCTTAAAGAATCTTGCAATTTTTCATAGTAGAATGTTGCAAATCCATTACTCGTACGTCCTGGTCATTCAGACTATATCCAGTACTAGTCTTTGTTTTGTTGTCGTTGTTGAGCTTTGTCACATGATGATTTTGAGAAGAATTTATACATGAAGGGATAAACATGAAGTTTCCTGAGTCCAAGTAGCATGGATTTTCAACTTACTGGTTAAACCATGGGATAAACATATGGATGATCACATGCTCTCAATGAAACTTTAGAGACAGAAACAGAAGCAGCCAATATGATTCTTTTAACCCTCTGTAAACAAGAAGGCACCAGAACTTATGTGATCTTTGAATTAACACAGTTAACATACAACCTTGGATTAAACATCTCAAACGAAATGTGTCCACCAACTCTTAAAGGAAACTGAAAAAGCAACCAGAGATGCAATCAAGATCAAGGAAGAAACCTTTTTATAGTTCAATGCTATGAATTATAGAACAGAAATGATGCCAACCCTATCATGCTATCTTACTCGACACCCAACCAAGAAGGTTACAGGCACATTAGATAAACAATAACATGTTTTTAATTGCATGACTCTGTCTGTGTAACAATGAGGTACTATTCTCAATATAGACCTTTTTGATCAAGAGAAACAACTTCATGCTTTCAAAAGCACGGATTTGTCTACGACATAATTGAAAGAAAAGAAAGAAAAAAAAAAAATTCTACGTAAGTACCACAATTTTGGTTTGTGCATTGAATTTCCAAAGGATCCAATAAGACAAAAGAGAAAAACATTCCAAAGAAGTAAACCATCTCTAACAGAACTTTGATAGAACCCGGGATTACCATGTTTCCCCGGAATCTGGAACTTTGTTAGCACCCTGGCCCATACCATGTTTCCCCGAAATCTTTCAACGAAACATAGCTTTGCATGAGTTAATACGTGACGCATACACCTATCGTCCCGATGGCTGCTTATAGCTCGAGTTTCAGGGTCATAACAGTAGAGATTACATGCGCCCAGTATTAGTACTTGATTGCTTTTTGTAATTGCAAACGTTTGGATATAATGTTCACTAATGTCTATACTAAAATCCTTGACCCAGTTCCATGAATTTCCGCTACAGTAGTCTTGTATCTTATCATGTTCTTCCATTCCGTATCTAGCATTATTAGTATTCAGATTATTTTTCTTATATTCCCATATCTCCATGTAACTCCAGCTCCAGGCCCTCTTTACCCAACACAAATTCCCTCCCAAAAACCTGAGTTCATTACAAGGATCCTCCGAATCTTCAAGTTCATCTGCCTCAGGAGGTGGCAGGGAGAGCTTTCCGAACTTCTCATCTTTCAAATCAAAGACTATAATGCGATCTGCTTCTTGGTCATACCCCAACCAATGAAGAACGCCATTAGCAAAGATACCAGGTCCAGATTCATAGGAGAATGCGACATCTATAAATGTTTCCATGTCTCTCCACTTGTTGCTGCCAATAGTATATACTTGGGCGTATGACACCAGCTGTTCCTCGCTGATGTTGTAAATTCTAACAACCTTGTACTCGCCAGTTGATTGACAATAACCGAACCCACTTGAAACTACGAGTGGTAGTGGACAGTAATCCCCCGCCCTACTCAAATTAGCTTTAAGAGATATAAATTCACCTGTTAAGGGATTGCAAATTGCGAAAGCCTCGCGAATGTACTTGTCACCAAGATCCTCTTTCTGAAAACAAACCAATCCATTGCATGATCCAACCAGGATACCATAAAATGCATGGGATTTAAAAGCAAATCTGCAATGCCCCATCTCCATGAGTGTTTCGTGAGAGTAGTAATAGTTCATCTTATTACAATCAATGTGATCATATTCTTCTCCAAAGCAGAGCTGGACTTGACTGTGTTTGAAGCCATCTTTGTATTCATTGCATGTGAAAAGGATACCCACCTCGTTATGACGTTTATTATACAGGATAGTTTTCCATGATTTGCACACAAGATTAGCCTGTGAAGTAGCTGTCCCTAAAGGTAACCGAAAAAGTATGTTTTCTAAGACATCATGGTCGAGATTTTCCATGAAAATATTATTCTGATTACAAGTGAAATGTTAGATATTACCTCGATCTTCTGTTTGTGTGGTGATTTGATTTGTTTTTATATATAGAGGTGTGTTTACTACTCTTAGGAAACCCACACCTAATTAGGAAACCGACACCTAATAACAAATTCGGTGCATGAAACTTCTATTCCTGAGTAGGCGATTAATAAGGCCTTGCTGGAAGCTTCAATTCACTTTCCAGATAATTGAATGGAAAGTGAGGTTATTTTTTTTAGTGATTATGAAACTCAAGATGTTGGTCAGAACCTTTATTTTCAAGTATGACTGTTAGACTTCTAGCCAAAACTCTTTGACATACACTAGGAGGTGGTCCTTCAACTCTACGGGAGTATTTTCTGTCAAAACTCTTTACTCTAAACTTGTAGAGTCAGTAGGAGTGGATAATTTTCCTTCTCAATTTATCTGGAAATAGTCAATACCGCCTAAGGTTGACATCTTAGTCTGGAGTCTGGTTCATGGCAAATTAAACACGAAAGATATGCTTCTGCGCAAAGGATTAGCCGTTGATAACTTCTGCGCGCTTTGTGGTAACAATGGAGAGACACAAGACCATCTTTTTTTACATTGCAGAGTTGCTTTTAGAGTTTGGTCACTGCTTTTACCTAGCTCGTGTTGCACATGGGTCACTCTCAGGGATGTAATGTCGCTGGCTCTTTGCTGGCATAATACAGTCTTCTCATCCGCTGGAAACTACGTATGGAGTTTAATTCCGGCAGCCATTTTTTGGTGTTTATGGAAGGAACGAAACAGCCGCACCTTCGACGTCAAGCACATCTATAAGACTGATGATGAACTTGGTAACGAGGCTAAAACTTTAATACTTCTTTGGGCTGCTGCAGCTGGGAAAGGAATACATGTGAACTTCTCTAGTTCAGTGTTGACAGATTGGGAGAATTTGTTTATGTAACAAACTATATATACCTGTTTCTGTAATCTTGTTTCTTCTCTTTTTTCTATCAGTCTACTTTGGTAGACTTGGTAGCTTTTGTACATTCTTCTTTTCTAATGAAAGTTCTCACTTCCGATCAAAAAAACTTCTAGCCAAGTTTCCATGTTCATCGGTAACGTAATCAGCGACATGTAACACTATTTTGGATATATGACATGGGCTCATCATATACGTACCACAATTGGGATTGTGCGTAACATTTCAAAGGATCCACACAGAAAATAATAATCGATCAAAAAAGAAAAGAAAATAATAAAGAGAAAAAGACATCTCCAAGTTTGCTTAGTGCATCTCCAATGAGACAACGAAGAATTCCTATATTTTAAGCCGCATAGGATTTTCAGAGTTTTAACAAAAAAATCTTCTCCAGTGAAAACTTTAAAGACAAATGCGAGGATGATGTATAAGGTAGTTATTCTCACATCCTCTACTCCATCCTCTGGTTTTAGAGGTTTCTTTAGAGGATGTAGACATCCTAATCATCAAAATCAAAGGTTATTAATTAAGGAGTTAAACATTTAGGTTTCAAATCAACGGTTTAAAATGTTTTCTACTAATATAGTAGGAGATGGATTTTTTTCACATCCTTAAATTAGAGAAATTTTATCCCGCATTCATTGAAAAACTATTACACATAGGATGCACACCAAGTTACCATTGTAGATGCTCTTAATTATAGTTCGAGTTTTAGGGTCATAAATATAGAATTCCTTAGTGCCCAACTATAGTAGTTAATTGCATTTCGTAATTGAAAATGGCGTGTGACCGCTCACTATACTAAACTCCATGACCCAGTTCCATGAATTTCTGCTATAGTAGTAGCGTTTATGATCATACTCTTCCGTTGCCGTATCTAGTATTGTTAGTGGTGTGCGCTTATTTCTCTTATATGCACATATGTCTATGTTACAGTAAAAACTCCATATATTAATACACTTGGGACTAAACAAAATTATTAATATATAGAGGTTATTAATTTATGGAGGTTATTCTCTATATGATTTTACAAGTTGGGACTAAATTTTTTATTAATATATAGAGTTTATTAATATATGGAGTATCAATATTGTAGGATCAGAATCTCGCAGCGATAATGCCTCTGCGAAATTATCAACAACACAACACAACAGCGTCGCAGAACAATTCCAAAAATGACATAATAAATGACGTCAGCTAAAATCATGAGAAAAATGTGATGATTCTGCGAAAATAAGAGAGGTTGCGAGATTAACATTCGTAAGGTTGCGAGAATGTCGCAAGCCATATCCTAAAATAAAGGACAGATTAGCTGTCACCCACTATGTATTTCCCTATAAATAGTCGTTCAGTTGTAAAGGAAAGAGAGAGATCTTTTTCTGAGTGAAAAGCAAGTAAATAAGAGAGAGAAAATCTAGAGCAGTGGTTATTCTTGATTCCTTTATCTTTCCTTGTAAGATTGTTCAAAGATTCATCAACAAAATTAAGATTGTTGATCTAAAATGAGTTGAATGTTAATGAAATCTTGTGAGGAGTGTAGTGTAGGATTTCCTGCAACTACAAATATATAGAGTTTTTACATTAGTAGGTTTATACCGAGACTAAACCCAACAGAAATTCCCTCCCAGCAACTTGAGTTCATTATGGGAACTATTTTAATTAGGGCATGTCCCGACTCAGATCGTCTAGTACAGAGATTAACTGTGTTAGATGATCGAATTTTATATAGTGGTAAATAGAGTTGTCGTTCACTCGGACTTGATGAATTGATTTCAAGAATTAATAAACTAAAAGAAAAGAAAAAATATACACAAAATATTGTCACAGGATGAAGAGTGTTATTGGGACTAGGATTTCGTCGAATTCACAACATAGGGTTCAATTTATTTATTCTCAACAATTAAAGCTCAATGAATAAAATTAACATGGACTCTGGTTTTGCCAAGGTAGATTCTCAAAAGATTAGTTGTAAATCCTAAGCATGATGTATCAAAACATTTAAGTTAAGCATACCTCATCAAATTAAATGACAACCAATTAATTCAAATCATATTTCAATTAAAATTAATGCAAAAGTCTTAAAAAGAATTAAATAATTTTACCCATGTATGAAATTCGTCTTCCTTCGTCGTCCCAGTGTTAGGGTTTAGCTCATCACGTCGAAAACACACTTAAAATATTTATTCATGGCTCAAAAAGTGTTTACAAGATGATGAAACGTAATGAGAAGAATAAAACAATGACAAAGCTCTCCCAAAACTCCCCTCTCTCCCTTCATCTGTTTGGTCCTACTAGCACCCTATTTATACACAAATAACTATTACTCAAACATCTTTTCAAAATCTTCTTCCATAACTCCATCAGATCTTCTCTTTAATGAAAGATATCTCATGAATAATTTCTTTCTACGTTATCACAAATCTTCTTTATTTGCTAGAATAAAATCCTAAGGATATTATCTTTTTTTATTTTTTAAATAAAATCCCAGATTTTCTTTCTCCTTTTCAATAAAAACCAACTCATAAATATATTATCCGTTTTACCTTCAAGATATGGAAACTTTATGTATAATAGGCAAGAAGATATCTTTGCCTCGAATCTTTAAAATATCCCATAAATTCCGTGAATTTGTTTCAAAATGAAGAAGGAGAGGGTGCCTCTATCCATTTGTTGGTTTCCTTTAACAAGATTGGTGCTGTTATCTGAAATGAGGATGCCTTTAACACTTTTAATCCAATTCTTCCAAAAATGTTTATTCCCCAAAAATACCTACAAACACAAAAAACACTGTAAATAAATACGAAATCGAGTGCCAACAATATAAAGTATTGAGATCAATTTAGACACAAAAATGTGTCTATTAAATACCCCCAAACTTATTATTTGCTAGTCCTCGAGAAAAACTAATCTTGAAAATAAAATCCTAACTCACTAGGTGGCCCTAGTGACCGAGTTAATCTCGGGAGGGTTTACCAGAGGTGTAGCCACAAAACCTTTACTCCGGGTCCTAACTATCTACGCTGAACCTTGGAAGGCACTAAAGAATCTCCTTGGTTGGCATACTTATTGACTACAGGAGGAAGTACCCTGATACGAAATTCCAATTGTTGTAAACGAGTTTTCACTCAAGCATACTAAAATTCATATAAAGTGACAGAGCTCTACTCAGATAGTTTCTGGACATCATAAGCCGGAGTCAACCAATCACATGGATAAATTAAGAAGATGGATGTAGAGAAAAACGTAGATGATGTTAACTAAGGTGAACCTATCCTAATGGACTGAGATACTGGTCTGGACTAATATCAACACACCGGCATATACAAGGGAACCAGTGGTCGATAATCCTAACTCTAGGTCAACTCACCTGGCATATACAAGGGTACCAGTGGTCGACTTTATTGTATTTATTCCGGTTGGTCTGGTCTCAATTTTTTTTTTTTTTTTTTTGATCTCAGTCACTCTATTTCACTCTAGCAATGGTAAAAAGAAAAAAAAAAAGAACTGATCAGGATTCTTTCGATGTTTCCATCACGAGGATATGGCGAAACTACCATGTTTTTTTTTTCTAACACCTGAGCTCTGTGCTTTTATGAATAGACTCTTTAGATGTTTCCATCTAATCAGATTGGTTCCTCAACTCCTATAACCAAGATGCTTCCATCCACTTAGATTGGTTAGTGCCATCCTTAATAAGCATAAATTTCTAGGCTCTGGAGTTTATTTAATGCAACTAAAATTTTTCTCCAATACCCCCAAACTTAAATATAACATTGTCCTCATTGTTTAAAAGCATGAACAAGGAGAAACTGCTACCACTTGAAGTAAAAGATATAAGGAAAGATATTACCATGTAGCATGAATATTGGGTTACCTCCCAAGAAGTGCTAAGTTTAAAGTATTCAGCCAGACTAAGAAAGGATTAGTCACCATGAAGAATCATATAGCAGCAGCCGGAATAAATGCGAGTCATCTGAATCAAAAAATGTTACCCAAAAGAAAAGAAAATCGTAACAGACCATGAAGATACAGAACATACCCTTATTTAACTTTAAGACAACAATATCTAGTTGTGGTTCAGGTTCAGGCTCTATAAAAGGGTCTAGATAAAAGGTTTTCATTGGCTGGACTTCCTCAAAGGAAGGATCCTGAAAGTCAGGTTGTAGAGTCTGGAAATACTCAACTAAGAATTTAGAAGCACATAAAAGTAACCTGAATAACTAGTATCCTCTAAGTCAATCAAATTTGACTTACCTAGCTGACCATAATGAACGTGGTGGTCTTCGTTAAACAAATGTGTCGACCTTAATCTCTTAAAGTAATTAGGTTTAGTCTCAAAACTCAATAACCGACACATCTGAAATTCAAACGTTCCCACAATTGGAATAAAAGTTTTTGGTGGGAAAACAAAATCAATCTGGGTATCATAGCATGGGTAAACCACATCAACTAGAGGATGGGTTTCTAACAACTAAACTTCTTCCTGGTCATTATTAGGTTCGGGAGAGCTAGTATGAAGGTAATCTGGCACAATGTTTGAGGCACATATATCAAGTCCCAAGTGAGGGATCTCGTAAAAGCTAAAGGTAAGGCACAAGGAGAATGATAATCACCCCCAAACTTAGAGTTTTGGGTGTCTCTAGATAGACTAGCTACAATTTCCCTAATTTCTAGATCATCGGAATCCTGAAAATGGTCAATTGCTTCATGTAGATTATACTCTGGTGATGCATCCTCACTCATATTTAAAAGCTCAACGAGTTAATCTTCTTCGTCTAAGACTAATGTTTCTAAATCGCTAGACTCTAAAACAATATTCTCAGAATAAACTCGTTCCTCTAAACTATCGATGACTTCGTAATCATAAGGAAATACTACATCTTCTAAAACGGGAGTATCTCTAGTTAAATCCTCGTCCTTTTGAATAGGTGAATAATTATTAAAATTATTTGGATTTGAACAAGAAACATTATCATTATTATGTTCAATTGGAGTAACAAATTCCTGATCACTATGCCTACTTATTTCAAATTCTTAATCAACACTATCCTCATCATAATCATCATTATAATAACATGAAAATGGTTGGACATCATCTAAACAAGTAGTGTTGCCAATTTTATCCTCTTCATCTTGATTATGTGAATAACTATCTTCATTCTCAAATGTATTATGGGATACACTATATTGGAAATTCAAGTTATTTCGAGCAATACTTTCATTCGTCTCTAACTCAAGTCTACGTGTCGACTCAGCTATCCTCTCAAGGGTCTCCTCCAAAGAAAGTTCCCTTAGTGTTGGATCTAAGTTTTGAGTTAATATATTGAGGATATCTTCTAAAGATTCAGTCGTTGTTGCAGTCCTTTCGTCCATAACTACGTTATTCACCTCAGCTAACTTACATGTCGATTCAGCTAACTTTCGTGTCGACTCAGCTAAACTCCTGAGAGACTCTTCTAGAGAAGGAATAAGAACTGAAGTATCATAAAAATGACTACTTTTCAAAAGTTTGGATGTATCCTCTAAATACGAAGAACTAGTATTATAATATTCTTGCTCGTAAGACTGATGCGCATGCGGATAATAATTGGGCTCACCATGGTATGACCCAAAATCTTGAAAAGGTTGGCGTGCCCAACCACTATTCACACTATGATCATAAAAAGAGTAATATCCATGTTGCTCGATTGGATAATCATTGTATTGGCTATACCAGTTTGACATCCTAACTGCAAGGGGATTCTAAACAAGCACAAAGAAGGCTGACTCGACCACAACAAGCCTATTTTATCTAGCAAACAAAAATCATGATGGCTCCACTTAGATTGTTTCTAGACCAGCTTCTAATCCTTCGAAAGGGAATTCGTTATAATTTAAGCAAACCCCTATGGAATCAATCCGAGTCAAAGTAAGTTGAATAGAGGCGAGGGAAGCTGCGTGGAGCTTTGATATCCAAGGCCTCACCGTATTAAAAGGCGGCGCAGTCACGCATTCAACTCACAGAAACCATCATGAACTTCGAAGTATGCTTAAAAGATTAACCAATATTTTTCGAATGACTTTCCTATTAAGCTCGTTACCCTATCGGTCTCGTTCTAGTCAGTATTTTAAGCTTAGGTTCGTGTAGGTTACGTGTTCCTAAGGCGGGCAAGAAGGAAACGGTGATGAAATCCGAGTCCTTATCTTGATTTGGCCAGGCCTTGCCCTTTACTAGAAAATTAAATCCGATTTCAGGTCCTCAACATATATGCATAAAAAATTATCTAGTAAACCCGCTGACAGGGGATTCGCGGGTGTATAGAATTCTTACCTCCCGTTCCAGACGGGGGATGAACCGTTGAGGTCGACTCGGGCCACCGACTCCAATGTCAGTGTACGAACCCGAGGGGCCGAGAAAGTATCGTAACTGTCGTCCTTCCCTGTGCAGTTTATATTTAAACCAACCCTTCCTTAGGATTTTAAAAATAAAGTCCAATGTTCAATGTCCGAAAGAAAAGAAAAAAAAATGTCCAAAAATAAAATATTACAAAAATAAAAACATTAATTACAGTTTCTAAAAAAATAAAATAATATAATATACAAAATCTTCTTCTTCACTCCTTCTGGATTCTTTCTTTGTTTCCTTCTTTAGCTGCGCTTTTCTTTTCAGCACTTTCTCTCTTTTTCTTTAGCTCAGCTCCAAATCTGAAAGCAAACAAGAAATACCAAAACGCATAAAAAAGAACAACAAAAAAAAACAACCTAAAAGCAAATCTATACACAAGTCCGCGTCGGCGGCGCCAAAAATTGATCGAATTTTATATAGTGGTAAATAGAGTTGTCGTTCACTCGGACTTGATGAATTGATTTCAAGAATTAATAAACTAAAAGAAAAGAAAAAATATACACAAAATATTGTCACAGGATGAAGAGTGTTACTGGGACTAAGATTTCGTCGAATTCATAACATAGGGTTCAATTTATTTATTCTCAACAATTAAAGCTTCAATGAATAAAATTAACATGGACTCTGGTTTTGCCAAGGTAGATTCTCAAAAGATTAGTTGTAAATCCTAAGCATGATGTATCAAAACATTTAAGCTAAGCATACCTCATCAAATTAAATGACAACCAATTAATTCAAATCATATTTCAATTAAAATTAATGCAAAAGTCTTAAAAAGAATTAAATAATTTTACCCATGTATGAAATTCGTCTTCCTCCGTCGTCCCAGTGTTGGGGTTTAGCTCATCACGTCGAAAACACACTTAAAATATTTATTCATGGCTCAAAAAGTGTTTACAAGATGATGAAATGTAATGAGAAGAATAAAACAATGACAAAGCTCTCCCAAAACTCCCCTCTCTCCCTTCATCGGTTTGGTCCTACTAGCACCCTATTTATACACAATAACCCATTACTCAAACAACTTTTCAAAATCTTCTTCCATAACTCCATCAGATCTTCTCTTTAATGAAAAATATCTCATGAATAATTTCTTTCTCCGTTATCACAAATCTTCTTTATTTGCTAGAATAAAATCCTAGGGATATAATCTTTTTTTATTTTTAAATAAAACCCCAGATTTTCTTTCTCCTTTTCAATAAAAACCAACTCATAAATATATTATCTCTTTTACCTTCAAGATATGGAAACTTTATGTATATTAGGCAAGAAGATATCTTTGCCTCGAATCTTTAAAATATCCCATAAATTTCGTGAATTTGTTTCAAAATGAAGAAGGAGAGGGTTCCTCTATCCATTTGCTGGGTGCCTTTAACAAGATTTGTGCTCTTATCTGAAATGAGGATGCCTTTAACACTTTTAAGCCAATTCTTCCAAAAATGTTTATTCCCCAAAAAATACCTACAAACACAAAAAAACCTGTAAATAAATACGAAATTGAGTGCCAAAAATATATAGTATTGAGATCAATTTAGACACAAAAATGTGTCTATTACTAGACTCCTAGGAGTAGCCGTTAGCGCACTATCATAGACTGAACCGTTTAATGATTTCCAAGCATCTCATAAGAGGTATCTTAAAGTTTCAAAACACCAATTCCCCAGCACGTTCGTGGTTGTCGTAGCCAACAAGCATCCACAACGTTTGGGATCGAGTCTTGGTGTTGTGGTCCCATCTAGAGGTGTAAAACGTGCCGGACCGGCACAACCCTGCACACGAAATCACATGCTTTACGTGTCACGTGCCGTGCTGTGCCGTGCCAACGATTTAAACGTGTTGTGCTTTACTAGTCAAAAGCTAGGGACAACACGGCCCACGGGCACATCACACGAATAAACGTGTTGTGTCGTGCTGTGGCGCCGTGCTAGCACATTTGTTATAACCAATTTGAAGTCACTTAGTGGTATACATTAAGTCGGACATTATCACGAGAATCTAAATAAACAACATATCATTTGAAATTATTTCAAGTAAAATTAACAAGTTTATCCAATAAAAAGAAATAGCCCATCAAATATAAAATTGGATCATTGTCATGTAAACTAATGTTCTAGTTAAATATAAGTAACCACATTATAACAACGATATTGAAATATATTTTCCAAAATATTTATGTATTATATGTGTTGTTATAAAAATAAGCTAGCATAAAATGTCAAAAACTAACTAGAATAGTGACTCTTTTATGAAATATACACAAAATGTGATGTATTATGTCTTGTTATATAGCGTATTTGTGCATGCTATAACGTGATGTGCTGGGCCACGTGCTTATCAGTGCCACGTGTTGTGCTACTGTGCTACTATGCCGATTAGGATAACCCAGCACGGCCCATCAAACTAACGTGCTGGACCTTGCTGGGCTAAATCACGTGCTAGGCTCAGATTTTAGCGTGCTGGGCTGGGATGTGCTCGTGCTGGCACAGCCCAATTTACACCTCTAGTCCCACCCAGTATTATGACACAGGTATTCTAAAATACCTCGATTTTTCTGTTTTATCACGAAAACTTGTCTTACTCTTTTAGGTTTGTAGAGAAGAATTGTTGAGGAGGGATTTTGTAAAGATCTTCGGCGACAGCTTTAGGAATTCTTAATTTGTGGATGAGGGGGGATGTATTGTTGATGATGGTGATGATACTTTTTTTTTAACTCTTCACTTGGTGGTTGAAAGAAAATTATAAAACTCAAGACATTCATCAACTCTTCATAAATGTCAACTTCCTGCGACGAAAGGTAAAATTAAATAAAAAAACAAAAAAAAAAACAAGAAAAACTCAATCCAGCTGAAAAAACATATCTAAACTATTTGCTAAAAAAAACGGCAAATCTAAACAACCCTGATCAGTTAGTGATGAATAGGTGTTATTATAGCAAAGGATTAAGAACATATCCGGTGAACAGTAAAACCCCAGTAAAATCGTCTTTGATGATAAACATGAAAGGATGATCTGCAACAAAGTCTTCAACCGGTGGTGGTGAAGGAGGATCACCACCCATACTGCATTCTTCAAACTCTATTAGAGTAGCGGAAGCACCTTCAGTTCCTTCCTCGTCAACTTCAACAAAACACTTATGAATAACTTTACTGATTGAACCACTAGTACCCACCATCTCAGTCAATTCTGCTTCGGAACTAAAAGGCAATACTAATCCCATATCATTCAGAACTTTAATCGCGTCAAATTTAAATGTTATCTTAAACTTTGGTACCTTGAACTCTCCTGTTTGTTTCAGTGGCATGTATTCTGGAATATATTGATTCATAAAACTGGCTGAATCAGTACTCGAAAAGTCTATCAACTCTCCAAGTCCATCCCGTCTATCAGGTAATATTATATACATAGAAAAACGCCGAGTACTTGGATCATATTCATCATCGTATTGATGACAACTACGACTCCCTGTTTGTCTTTGTAATTTGTATGGGAGTTGAAGTACTTTGAAGCCGTTTTGACGCGATATATATTGGTATTCCTCTGTACTAGTCATAAATGGGACTTGAACAGAAGATTGTCCATCAGGTAGATAGAATTCCGAGTTCTTTGTTAACGTTTTATCGAACTGACCTTGATGCCATACTCCTTTGAAATAGAGTGCATTCACCAGCACAACCATTGTGAATTCGCTGAATGAGCCTTTCTGAACTAGATTCTTGATTATACCATTAGTTTTCGTCTCGACCCATTGGTTAACCATCTCAGTAACCTCATCAGCCTTTAAGAAAAAAACCAAATACATAAACAATATTAGTTGGCAATTTATACCGAAAACTTTTGGACAGTTCTTGTGGTGTTCTTTTGATTGTTTTGTCTAGAATTATGCATAAAAAAAATTCTTCTCGCAAGTAATATGATATAAGAAATAAAAATCTATAACTTCAAAAATAAAAATAAATTTTCTTACCTTGTGCTCAAAATCTACAGCTTGAACATGTGCACTAAAGACTGAATCGGCAACCTCTTGAAATTTTGGTTTCAAGGCGCAAGATTCATTGACCCAAACACTATTGGCGATTGACAATGGGGAGAGTTGTCTTTGAGTTTGGGTTTCATTCAATGAACTCATAAGTTGAGAACAAAACTTATTAAGAGAATCAAGATCTTGAGATTTTAGAAATCCTAATAATTGATTACATGTTTCACCTTTTGATCCAGAAGTTAATAACCCTAAAGCGGTATAGATTGATAATGGAGAATATACTAAATTATTTTCTTTGAATGCTTTTTCCGAAGACAGATTCTTCATAGTTTGCAGCCATAATGGAGAACCCGCTACATTCTTCTTCATAGCGTCTAATAAAAAATAATTCCACATAATTTTTTTTTCTTAATTAATTTACGATGAGAAGAGGGTTTAATTTGTTGAACTTCCTTTTGTCCTGGGTTTTATATAGGTTTTGGAAGTTTACTTTTATAGATTTCGAACGCACTTTTGGAAGCTAACCCATATTCTTTTTTGCGGTCTACTGGGATATAGCCATCTGGGGTAGTGGGATAAGGGTTGTCCTAGCTAAGTTATCCTAGTCGCCCTATTTCTCGGTCAAGCAACAAATGACCAAAATATTGAACTCAGGAAGAGCACCTTGCAGTATCTTTGCAACTAGCAAGCTAGCTTTTCAAGCCATCTAAATTCCAGTTTTAACTGTCGTGCTGCTTTTTGTCACTGAATTGGGGAAATATAGCCAAGCCAAGAGGAATACCATAATCATTTTTAGTTTGCTTCTAAAAACCCTTCTCTTTTTTTTTTCTTTTGAAAAAGGCAAAGAAAGGCGATTAGAGAGTTACATCAGACTATGCTCTAAATAAGTTCACCCAATCAAAAACAAAATCATCAAATTTGATGTGCTTAAACGAATCAACATTAACATTCCAACTAAAAAGCAACAACTTGATATACAAAATAAGAGTTAATTTTTTTCCTTGTTTCTTCGTTATCAAAATGTCAATCCTTTCTAAAAATCCTTCTCGTATACTAGAGAGTCATTCAAACCGAGTTTTAGTTAATTAAAGGCGCCCGATCAGATAAGTGGCAAATTTATCCGGTCATTTCAAGAATATTTTTTTCCGGGTATATCTACAACTTTAGAATAAATTTTAGTTGATCATTGATCGTGAAGGACAGTTATATAGAAGGAAAAACTAAAATCTCCCGATGAAACCCAAGAACAAGAAGGCCAAAATCAGAGTTCAAACAATAAAGGTCAAACAAGTATTAAAACAATAGGAAGAAAGTATGTTATCAAAAGCGCCTAAACGCACGCCTAGGCACACAATCGTGCAGGGGCGTCTCATACAATGAAACACCCAAAATGTTAGCCATTATGTTTTTCTCTTTTTTCTGATTTTATTTTGGGTATATTAATTATATGTCTTTCCTTTTCAAACTGTAGGATCAGAATCTCGTAACATTTATGCCTCAGCGAAATTATCAATGGTCTAGCACAGTAGCGTCGCAGAACAGTTTCAGAAATGATAGAATAAAATGACGTCATCTAAAGTCATGAGAAAGATGTGACAGTCTTGCGAAAATTAGAGAGCTTGCGAAATTAATATTTGCAAGGTTGCGAGAGTGTCGCAAACCATATCCGAAAATAAAGGACAAATTAGCTGTCATCCACTATGTATTTCCTTATAAATAGTCATTCGAGTTGTAAAGGAGAGAGAGATCTTTTTTTTGAGTAAGAGAACTCAAAGAAATTAACAGACAATTGAAGAAGAAATTGAAAGACATAATGTTGAACAAGCACGTTTAATCTGCGAACGTGAAAGATTGAGAGCGGAAATGGAAGAACAAGAGTTTCAGGAGACAATTCGCCAAAAAAATCATGACAATCGGGAAAGAAGGCGTATACAAAACCGGAATAACGATAATCTCAATGAAGAGTATGATAGAGTAAAGAGAATGGTTGAAAGACAGCGAATTGAATTGATAAGAAATGAACAAAATTATGGAGGGGAAAATGACCGACGTCATCATTTGCGAATTCAAGATAAGGATGAGGAAGAGAATCGCAGAATAAGGAGAGATGAGGATAATGAAGAAGAGATACAAAATTTCGCAAGAGAATATAGACGTGAATGCAGAAGAAGAGAAGCAAAATTAAAGAGACCAATGGGTCAAGATTCAGGAGTAAATAAACAAATCTTGAAAGAATTAGAAGAAATGAGGGGAATGCTAAATAACAGAGGAGAAGTAGGTAGAAGACAATTGGATGAAGCAATAGAAGAAGCTGTGAAATCTCCATTTACAAGGGAAGTACAATTAGGAGGAATACCACCGAAATGCAATTTGCCTGCATTAACCAGCATTTTCGATGGAACAACTTGTGCAATTCAACACATTAAAGCTTATGTGAGATGCATGTTACAATGGGAAAATCATGATGCGGTATTGTGCAAATATTTCGTATCCAGCTTAATAGGAGAAGCGTTAAAATGTTTTGAAGGTTTGCCAAAGAATACAATAACCTCATTCAATCATTTAAAGACTACATTCTTTGGGGCATATATAAGTAACAATTCCTCACGACCTGGTATATAAAATGTGTTTGGATTAAAGCAAAGGATTGGAGAAAGTTTGAAACATTTGACTAAAAGATGGAGAACTATGTGTAGCGAAATTGCTGGACGTGTAGATGAGAGATATCTCATATTATCATTTATCAATGCTATGTTTGCAACAAACCTGTTGTATGTCCAAATTTTCAGAGTCAAGAATACGATTACAATTACTGAATGCGAGAACTTAAAGAAGAATACATTGCTTTAGAGGAAAGAAAAAATGAAATGGAATCATATCCAGTTGCGAACACCAGCTCACAAACAGCGAATGCAAGCTTATTACCCAAGCTGATAAACACAGTGTCGAATACTTCGCAAGTACAACAAGAAAAGGTGACAGGTAACAATCAGCAGAAGTTGGTAGCTATGGGGAGTCGAGATCAAGAAGATTATGAAAGAGAAAGAAATTTCTACAGTCGTGGAGGAAATAACAAGATTCAAAGACTCGATCAAGCGCAAGAAACTTATGGAGATCAAAGACCAAACTTTAATAGAGGACAAGGAGGTCACAAGGTAGTATAGGAAGAAATCAAGATGCCACCTTTAAATGCAAGTGTGGAGAAGATATGGGAAGCTATAATCTTGATGGAGAATATACCAACACCATGGAATATGGTAACGGAACCACCTCCAAATCACAGAATTCATGAATTTTGTTCTTATCATCATTTTCATGGACATACCACAAACGATTGCAGAAATGTAAAGAGAATTATTTTGATAATGATAGATCTAGGAAAACTAAACGACTTTATGGTAGGGAATCCGCAACCTCAACCATTACCAACACCGCCAGAACATCACAAAGTGAATACGATGAAAAAGAAAGAAACATTCTTCATAGAAGTTGGTGCAAAAGCAAAAAATCTATTATGTCACTCTATCGTACATTCATATAAGAAAATTGAAGAATTTCATGATAATGTTTTGAGTAGAGTGTTCGCAAGAGATAATAATGGAAGAGAAATTATTAATATTGCGAAAATCTCGCGATTAGAGGAATGGCAGAAACAAATCATTTCTTTTACCGCAGAAGAAATTCCCGAAGGAGAAGAGGTGCATGACAATCCATTGGTAATAAAATTAGAAATTAATCCAAAACTGAAAGAAGATGAGGATGATGAAGCTGAAGATTCATGGGCAATCAATAGAATTCTAGTCGATATTGGAAGCTCTGTGAACATCTTATTTTATCATGCTTATAAAACCATGGGTGGAAGAGTTGATGATCTTATACCATCAACATATAAGATTTAGGGTTTTAATGGTACTGCTAACAAGCCTAAAGGGGAGGTTACTATGCAAATTCCATTGAAGGAGAATATCTTCTAAAATCTCATTTTGTGTCGTTGATGTAGAATCACCCTACAATGCGTTAATTGGTCGACCTTGGCTACATGATATTCTAGGTGTAGCTTCAACTTTCCACCAATGCATCAAATTCCCTCACCCCAATGGTGTAAGAATCATAAAGGGAGATTGGGTTGAAGGAAAGAGATGTTACGAAACTGAGATAAAATCTTGTGAATGAAGAGCAAACAATAAGGAAAACTGGCGACACAAAATCAAAGACGTACAAAGAAGTGAGAGGTTGATGGTGGATACAATCGAAAAGAAAGGAGAAGAGATGTTGCGAAATTAATACTAGCTCAGAATAAAAAGGATGAACATACTACTACCAAGGAAGCAGTAGCAGAAAATAACAAAGAAGCAGAGGATGGCAAAAGTAATAAAAACAAGAAATGTATGAATGATTAAGTTGTTGCGATAATCTCGCAATAAGTAAAATTCTTAAAAATACATTTGATTGAGCAACAAAATTGAGATTGCGAAATTCAGATACAATATAATGATTTGCGAAACTTTCGCAGAGATAATGAATTTTACAGAAAATAATCAGAGAAGAATGACAAAAGAGAAAGAGGCGAACCTTTATGGCGTACACCCTAGTTCGCGAATACAATTTCGCAAGAGGCAAATGTAAGACCTAAAGTACGTCATATAAGGGGGAACCTGTTGCATGGTTCAGGGAAAGGATACAACGCCACCGGAACCTGAGTCGTGGAGATTTGGGGTCAATAAAACCCATCCGGGAGAAGCACCTTGGATTCTTAGCTTAAGCATATGACTTGGGTTGGGAGACTAAGGTAATAAGGACTCTCCTAAGGAGTGCAGATCTGATCAAGGCGCCGAGGTACACGATTGAGTCAAGAGTGTCGGAGGTGTTTGAAGCGTCCTTGCCATTCTTGACAAGTCTTGGCTTATACTGCACTCGGCCTGAAGAAAACCCCACTTAGGGTGCAGTCTCGTAACCATAAACCCTATAGGTAAAAGGGATAAGAGGCTGCGAAAACAACTGGTTGTTGTTAAGACTGGATGGGAGGAGTTAACCTTGTATGGTAGAAGTACGCCTCCTTGAAGGGGCAACCAGGGGGGAGATAAGGGGGGCACCCTCCATTAGGGAGCTGATAAGTGTCTTACGACGCAAATGTCATAAGGATTTTTATTCATAAGGATATTAAGGATTGTCATATTTGTGCAAAAATCCTGAAGAGGCAATAATACAAAAGAAAAAGATAAGACGAGATCAATGGGTTTTCGGATGAAAGTGCGAAGACGTCCTGTGATTTCGTCGCAAGACGACAATGTCATGGGGCTTTATTTTCGCAAGAATATTTAAGCCTGTCATATTTTCGCAACATTCCTGAAGAGGCCATAATACAAAGAAAAAGTTAAGGCAAGATCAATGGGTTTTTGCATGAAAGTGCAAGGACGTCCTGCGATTTTGTCGCAATGACAAGAGGTGGCATAATAAGACCTTTAATTAGGAAGGCAAAATAAGACCACACAGGAATGATATTTGGAAAGAAACAAAATTCAGTTCGCAAAAGGTTGCGAAATTATACAATAAGAAATTTTTTATGAAACCTCTCATTTGGATTCAAATAACAAAGGCAAGTATGGGAATGTATGAAATTAGAAAATGTTATTTGTCTCCATATGAGAGGTTTACTCAAAAATTCAAGAATTAATGATTATATTGATTAATTGTATTGCAAAGAAGAATTGTTTTTATTTACGCAGGTCCAAATGAAAGAAATACAAATAAACAGAAAGAAGAAATAAATGTACAAGTATTACAAATAATCAAAGAAAGAAGTAAAGACAATTTCTTGGTTAATCCTTCATTATCTTCATCAGACTTGTTTCATTCTTCATCTGCGTCAGAATCCTCATCACCATCAGAACTTCCACCATTATCAGATTCTTCATCGTCAGCTTCAATATCAGAGATAATCAAACTGGGAGTATTCTGTGGGATTTCTTCTAAAAGACAAGGGTAATCAGAATGTGGGATATTATGATCATCACAAACCATCTGGATGGTTTGATTGCGAAAATGCATAGCGTCATTCTTAAAATTCTCAACTGTTATTTTGATTTGATTCTTCAATCTAGAATACTTGTCGTTGCGAGAAGAAAGATTCTTTGCGAGTTCCTCCTTTTCAGCTTCAAGTTCTTCAATCTTTTCACGATATCTATTTTCAGAATCTGCGAACAAAAGACAACCAATTACTAACTTGATGAAAATCCATAAGAAGCAAAAGATTAGTAAAGAAGAGCAATTAACAACCTTCTCTGTCAGAAATCATGTCTCTAATCAAGGCTGTATGTTCAACTTGGAGACTAACGTTTACGCCTAAATCTTTTCTAGCATCATCTAAAATTTTCGCAGCCCAGACAAATTCATCCTCACTACTTATGAGAAGAAGAGAACGAATTTGATTTTCCCTTTCGCAGAGTTCAATATTCTTGCGGTTAGCTTCATCTCGCTCAAGTTGAACTTCAAGGAGAGCCTCTTGGAATTTCGCCAAAGCCTTGGCACCTTAATCAGAGATACGATCCTTATCATCTATGAGACCGCTAATCTTGGTTCTCAACTCATTGGTTTTCTCTTTAGAATCAATAAGGAGACGCTTAAATCTGTTGGCTAAGCCTAAACTGGATCTATGATCAATCTCTAAGAGGCGAAATTTTGATCTAAGTTCATTTAGAGAAAGAGATGAAATTCTATCATTTGAAAAGCTATTTAAGGAATTGTTAAGACGTTCAAGAAGGGTATCATTATCCAAGGCATTAGGAAATGAACGAAGAAGGGTAGCTTCATCAGAAAGACCATAAATGTCTGCAAAAAAGATCATTTAAATAAGATAAAACAACAAGATGAATGAATAAAGAGAAAAGAGAAAAGTAATATACCATAAAGATGATTATTAGCTTGTTGAAGACTAGAAATTTTGTTCTTATAAGAGGAAGAATCAATTTCTAATTGTATATTCTTCTCGCGAAGACCTTTAACTTCAGCTTCCAATTCTTCATTCTTTTTGCGAAATTGAAGATTCTTCTTTTCAAGATTTTCGCGTCTTCTCTCTAGATCCGAGGCAACCGCAAAAGAATCTTTTCCATCCTGCGAAAAGAAATAAAAAATATTGATATAGAAAGAGATTTTGACTTATAACAATGAAGAAGTAAAAAGATAAAAGTATACCAAACTATTGAGAGAATGCAAGAAGTCGGGAGTCATTGATCTAGAAACTCCGCGAAGAGAGCTATCACCATCTAGTAAAGGGACATCACAAAGGGTAGCGAGAGCTTTGCAGGTATTTGCGAATTGGCTATATCCCATTCCTTGTAGAGAATCAGAAAAGAGGCCAGAAAGCTTAGCCATATAAGATTCAGGTGGAGAATCTTCAGTTGCATCAAGATGATCATTATCCTCATCATCCTTGTCACTTTCAGAATTTTCGTTAGGAAGAATATTTGATGGAGAAGAAGAACGAACTTTTCTTTTCTTTGGAGGAGGACTAGTTGATTTTTCCCTGTGAAGAGCACCTTTACCTTTATCACCAATCTTCACAGCATCAGCAGATTCTTCTACTTCAGCAATAATCTTCGCACACATATAGAAATAAGAAATGGAAGCATGGGAATGACAGTACTATTTAAATTCATAAGAGAAAATTTCTTACCTCATCTGTATATGAGCGAAGAGCTAACAGAGTACTAGATTTCCCAGTCCTGTTATAACTATCCTTTAGTTTTTGGATCTGCGGAATGTCGCAAGAGTTAGCGAACAAAATAGTAAAAATCAATAAAGAAATATAAAATGAGTTAAAGAGGAAAAGATACCTCTTTCTCTTTCTCGGTCCAAGAGAAAACCCAAGGTTGATATGCAGCGAGATTCGCAGGAAGAACGTTTAATCCAGCAATGTAGGGTCCCTTTAACATTAAAGGAAAAACACACCATTTATCGTCTTTGGATTGGCGAGGAGTTGTGTTTTTACCAGAATGCCAGTCAATATCTTGCATAAGAATTTTGCCTTAATCAATGTTATCTTTCCTTCTTAATCGAATACCCCAGCGAATATTCTCTTTCTTCATGGAGATAAGTTCGTAGTTTTCAAATAAATTCGCCACTGTATACTTCTCAGCAACTATCTCTAGGTTTGCGAATTTTTGATCCCTAAGTTCTTTGGAATAAATAGATCCTCTACCAGCACCACGATTAGCGAACTCTAGCATCAGACGGATGCAGTCCCCACTTAGTTGGAAAATGGCTCGCGAAAATCCCAGATGAGCGAGAATTTCATAAAATAAAGGAAGTCCTGGGTTATAGAGGAATAGGGAGACCTGCGAGAATCTGACCTAGCGAAATTTTGATTGATTGATCATCACAATTTTGATTAGAGAAAAGCTTGACAGAAAGAATTGATTTGGCATTCTCACCAGGAATGGTGGAGAGTGTAAAACCTTTATCAGAAAGATCTTTTTGGACATCTTGTAAATTCTTCTCATATCTATGACCACTTCAAGCCATGTTTGAATATAGAGTATGGGAATGTATGGGAAGTAAAAGGATTGAAGGAAGAAAAAATTACAGCAGCAGAATTTACAGAAGAATAACAGAGTTGCAGAGATGAAAGAATAAAAATAAAAGAGAAAGTAAAGAGAAAAGTAGAAAAAGGGGGGGATAAGAGTATATAAAGAAAATTTTTTACTTGAAGAAATAAACACCATTAAGACCAAGAGACGTGAGCGGTAGAAAATTAGCGGTTACAGAAGACGTGTCAAGAAATAAAGGGAGAGAGAGTACGTGTGATAAATGTGGAATATGAAAAGATAAACAGCTGCGGCATTTCTCACATCATTCTCTACTTTGCAGAGAAAGATATGAGAAGAGGCAAGATGTAGGATCAGAATCTCGCAACATTTATGCCTCAGCGAAATTATCAATGGTACAACACAGTAGCATCGCAGAACAGTTTCAGAAATGATAGAATAAATGACGTCATCTAAAGTCATGAGAAAGATGTGACAGTCTTGCGAAAATTAGAGAGCTTGCGAAATTAATATTTGTAAGGTTGCGAGAATGTCGCAAACCATATCCGAAAATAAAGGACAGATTAGCTGTCATCCACTATGTATTTCCTTATAAATAGTCATTCGAATTGTAAAGGAGAGAGAGATCTTTTTTTTTAGTAAGAGACAAGTAAATAGGAGAGAGAAAGTTCAGAGCAGAGATCATTCTTGATTTCTTTATTATCCTTGTAAGAACATTCAGAAATTAATCAATAAAATTAAGAGTGTAAACCTAAAAATGAGCTGATCAGCAATGAAATCATATGAGGGGTGTATTGTAGGATTTCCTGCAACTACACAAACCCAACAAATATATCCTTTCCCAAAATAAATATATCCCTACTAATTTCAGGAATTAAAATCAGGATTTATCAGATTACTAAAATGCCCCCGATATAAATAATAAGTTATAACAAAACCGACACATTAATTTCAGTTACGCCGGTTTCTTCTCTCACTTACTCTCACGCACTCTCTCTGCCTCGTTTCCTCCATCACTCCCTTTTTCAAATCCAGAAAACTGAAAAATAGAAGAAAAAAAAAACTGAAAAACGATGAGTATCAACTAGCCGCTGCTCATAATCAACCATTAAATACACTAGCCGTTACTGAAGATAAACCAATTAATCAAAATCCAGTAGTATATGATGAAGAACAGAAACTAAAAGTTGAAGGAAACCGTAAATCTTTCATCAACAAAAAATCAGCGAACATAAATCTAATAAAGTTTCATTACGTTTCATTTGGTTTCAAAGAAAGCAGCGAACAAAATCTAGTCAACAGAAAGCAGCGAACAGGTAAAAACGATTTTGATTTTGTTCTTGTTTTGTTAGTTTTGATTTTTGGTTAGATTTTTGTTAAATTTCATCAAATCAGAAATTCTCTGTGTGACTAAAATAAGCATGATTTGGTGATTTTGATGTAAAAATCGAACAGGTAAAAACTAATTTTGATTTCAGATCTAATTGATGCTTGTATGTTTTAGTATTGATTTTTTTTAATGTAATTATTATATGTTTGTATTTAGTTGATTTTCACACTGAAATTACTGATTAGGTTTGATTTTGGTCTTCTCTAGTTATTTTTGAGTTTGAGTTTTGGTTAGTGTTCTTAGGATATTTGTGGAAGGAAATGAAATATGTGTAGGTTATGTATGCTAGTTATGTTGAAAATTGATATTTCTCTTCAAACTTTTAGTATTGTTTTGCTCAGATTCAATTTCGATCTACTGTTGATGGGTATTGATGGGTGAAAATGTGTTTCTGGATGAGTTTTAGAAATTTTTGTATCAACAACTGTACTTGATCATTGGATATACAATAACAGTTGATCCAATTTAGGGGATAAGCAATAACACTTGATCCAAATAAAAATTGGATAAACAATAGAAGTTTATCCAATTCAGTGATGTTTTTGAGTAAACAATCACAGTTGATCCAATAAGAGGTAGTTAAACCAATAAGAAAAGCAGTTTAAACTACCCTAAGCTACATAATGTATAACGTCGCACATCACTCGGGGGCTACTCCCCCTCGTGAAAAGTATATATGGAATTGATGCATGTATGTTTTAGTCTTGATTTTTTTAATGTAATGATTTTGAAAATTCGATCTACTGTTGGTGGGTATTGATGGGTGAAAATGTGTTTCTGAAGGAGTTTTAGATAATTTGCAAATGGGATAAACAATAGCAGTTGATCCAATTTAGGGGATAAACAATACCAGTTGATCCAAATAAAAATTGGATAAACAATAGAAGTTGACCCATTGTATGCATATTTGTTGTACTGTTAATGGGTGAATATTTGTTTCTAAATGATTTTTGTATCAACAGTAGTACTTGATACAAAGTAAAATGGATCAACAGTACAAGTTTATCCAATTCAGGAGATAAACAACAGCAGTTGATCCATATAAAAATAGGGTAAACAATGGATGTTTATCCATTTCAGTGGATAAACAACAGTAGTTGATCCATAGAAATGAAATAATCGATAGTTATGTTGTTTTCTAATATGATAACTGTAAGGGTTATTTTGTTTTTGGTACTCAGGTTTTGTCCAACTTTTGAGTTTGGTCTAACATTTGTCCAGCTTGGTGTTTGGTACTTGAAAATAAAGTTGACTCTTGACTTCTTTTTAGCGTTTATTAAAAATTAATATAAAATCTAATAACTGGCTGAGTTTACTATTACACCCTTTAGTTTAAACCGAAAGGAGTAGAACTCGATTCTGTCTTCTTCCCTTTCAATTCCTTTCTCTTCTTTCTTTCTCTCTGGCGATTCAGGAAGTTGAATTTTGCTGAGAGTTTTCCGTGGAAGCCTGAAAGAGATTAATTAAACCGAGAAAGATGATATTGCTCGATGTTGATGAACATGGAACAACTGATGATGGTGATGAGATCGATTGAACTCAGGTAATTGGGGGGAAATGTAAATCAGGGAGAATAGAAGTAGGGTTTCTCTAATTTGATTTTGAAATGGTATGTTTATTTTAAACCCAGGAAGAAGCTATAGGGTTTATATAATTTATATATACGTTCTTATCCAAATAGAAATTAGGGTTCTTGGGGGTGAATTTACAGAGATTAAACAATAGAAGTTGACCCATTGTATGCATATTTGTTGTACTGTTAATGGGTGAATATTTGTTTCTAAATGATTTTTGTATCAACAGTAGTACTTGATACAAAGTAAAATGGATCAACAGTACAAGTTTATCCAATTCAGGAGATAAACAACAGCAGTTGATCCATATAAAAATAGGGTAAACAATGAATGTTTATCCATTTCAGTGGATAAACAACAATAGTTGATCCATAGAAATGAAATAATCGGTAGTTATGTTGTTTTCTAATATGATAACTATAAGGGTTATTTTGTTTTTGGTACTCAGGTTTTGTCCAACTTTTGAGTTTGGTCTAACATTTGTCCAGCTTGGTGTTTGGTACTTGAAAATAAAGTTGACTCTTGACTTCTGTTTAGCGTTTATTAAAAATTAATATAAAATCTAATAACTGGCTGAGTTTACTATTACACCCTTTATTTTAAACCGAAAGGAGTAGAACTCGATTCTGTCTTCTTCCCTTTCAATTCCTTTCTCTTCTTTCTTTCTCTCTGGCGATTCAGGAAGTTGAATTTTGCTGAGAGTTTTCCGTGGAAGCCTGAAAGAGATTAATTAAACCGAGAGAGAAGATATTTCTCGATGTTGATGAACATGAAACAACTGATGATGGTGATGAGATCGATTGAACTCAGGTGATTGGGGGAAAATGTAAATCGGAGAGAATATAAGTAGGGTTTCTCTAATTTGATTTTGAAATGGTATGTTTATTTTAAACCCAGGAAGAAGCTATAGGGTTTATATAATTTATATATACGTTCTTATCCAAATAGAAATTAGGGTTCTTGGGGGTGAATTTATAGAGATTAAAAATTAGGGTTCTCGGGGATGCGATTAAAGATGGGTTTTGAGTTAATTGAACATATTAGGCTGAAATTTCAAATGAAGTCATCTCTCGTGCAATGAATTGAAATCTCAGTGATATTAGGGTTTGCTTTAGAGAATTTTGGGTAAATAGAGGCAGAAGAAAAGATTCTGCTAAAGTGAGGTTTGAATTTGTTAGTAGATGGATTCGAAATCAAGAAAAAAAATTACAAATTCGGGTTGATTTGAATGTGAGATTGAATAAATTAGAGTTGACAAATGGGTTCTGATGCAAGTTTGTGGTGATTTGAGTTTTCAAAAAACTACACATAGAAGATTGTGGTGCTGTTTCAAGGGTTGTTAGAAGATGGGTTGATAAGAATAAGAGAAGAAATTGTAGTGGTGCTGGTTATGATAGCTTCTGGTGGTGTTGTTGATATATTTAATTGATGGAGTTTGTGCTGGTAATTGTGAAGCCGAGAAGAAATTGATGGTAATTTTAAAAGAGATGGTTGTTTGCTGTGTGACTCGAGATGTTATGGTTGATTGCGCTACAGATAGGGTTGATTGTTAGTTGTGCTAGGAGATATTGAATGAAACAGCTAAAATTCTGGTGTTGCTGAAGAAATGTTGATGTTATGGTTCGTTGAGTTACGAGTTTTGGATATGAAGATTCTACATTTTCAAATGTAGATGAAGATGGATCAAGGCGGATTCTGGTTTATGTAGAAGGGGTAAATAAGTAAAATACTCAATTATTAATTAAAAAAAGAAAAATAAAAAGGAAAAATAGGTCAAATAAAGTCAATCACAGTCAACGTCAATTTCAAGTACCAAACACCAAGCTGGACAAATGTTAGACCAAACTCAAAAGTTGGACAAAACCTGAGTACCAAAAACAAAATAACCCTAATTATAATAATTGTTGAACTCAGGTTGAGAAGACACAATGTTTAGGAGATCACAAAGAATCAGCAAGAAGAATGAAGATCAAATTGTCTCGCAAGAGAGTAAGCAACCTAAAGAAACAAAACGAAATGCGAAGAACAATAAAATGGCAGTTGAAAAAGAGGCAACAAGAATGAGAAAGAACAAAACTGCAAATGAAGAAACACAAAGAAAGGTGAAACACAAGAAGACGGTTGAGAAAAAACCAGAAGAGTCGGAATCAGAATCCGAAGAAGAAGGAAAAGAAGAATCAAATGAAGATGATGATGAAGAGCCGGAAGAAGAGGAAAAAGAAGCTGAAAAGGAAAAACAGAAGAAAGTCATCAAAGGAAATGCAAAAAACAAGAAAGAGACAATAATAAAGAGGAAGAGCAGCAGTACAAATAAAGAAGCACAACAAAAGTTAAAGTTGAAACTCAGGAAGATAGCTGAGGAAGATTCAAACAAACGGAATCATAATCAGATGAAGAAGAGAAAGAACAATCAGATGAAGATGATCAAGAGTCGTCGTCGGAAGAAGGGGAAGAAAAAGAAGAAGTAGCAAAAAAGGGCAAACCAGATAAAGAGCTCAAAGGTAAAAACATCGATTTGAATACTTGTGCAGGTTTATAAAATATGTTGTTTAAATATTGAAAATGAAAATGATTTGAGTTTCATGTATGCACGCAAGTCAAGAGCAAAATAAACGAAATTCAAAGGAAATCTCCAACCATTGGCGGACATGGGGAATTTTCTATAAAAAAAAGTTTGAAGTAGAAGAGGGAGGTAATAAGAATAAACTGATACTTGCGAAAGCACTAAAGGAGTGTGTGTTCTGGGAGATAATCATCCCATTCTATGTAACAGACATAAACCAAATAAGTGTTAAATGGTTGAAGAAGATAAATCTTGCAATGCAGCTGCTGATGAGTGCATTCAATAAAGAAACCTCTACGTTCAAATTTGGAGAATCCGAAGAGTGCAGACTCAAACCAAGAGATTTCTCTTTGATATTCAAGGTGAGAAGGGTAATAGAGAGTGAAGAACTGCAGCAGTAACTGAAAACAAAGAAGGGACTTGACTACAGTGATTTCTTGAATAAAAAGTTCAGACCAGAAATGCCGGAAGACTATCCAGATCCAATAATGAAGGCGGAAGTTGTACGCAAACTGAAAATGGCAGCAGAAAATGAGTTTGATTCAGAACATTTTGTGAGATTTTTTGCTATGTGGTTGTGTACAATTTTTTTATTCCCAAATACTAGAATTACAAGCTTCCCAAAGAAATTGTTGCCTCATATTCTGTTGGATAAAACTAACATCGTTTTTTATATTCTGCAGTGTTGGTTATGCGAACATACAGAAAAGTACATCAGAAAAAGGAAGAGTTTCGAAAATGCAACTCCAAGATTCCTACGATGGGGCCAGTACGAATTGTGCAAGAAGCTTGTAAGTATTTTGGCAAGAAAGTCTCAAAGACGAAGATCGATATGAGTTGGTTCAAGCCTAAGGTAATTTTTTTTACTATATTTATCTTTACTATTACAAATGTACGAGTTTCTTTGTGGATAAACAGTGGGAGTTGATCCATGTGAATGGGGTAAACAACCATTGTTGATCCAGTTTCAGTGTCTGTTTTATATGGATAAACAATGGGAGTTGATCCAAGTGAATGGGGTAAACAACCACTGTTGATCCATTTTTAGTGTCAGTTTTATATGGATAAACAGTGGGAGTTTATCCATGTTAATGGGGTAAACAACCAATGTTGATCCATTTTTAGTGTAAGTTTTTTTTGTGGATCAACAGTGAGAATTTATCCAAATGAATGGGGTAAACAACCATTGTTTATCCAGTTTTAGTGTCTACAAAAATTTGATTTGTGTTGATAATGCTTCGCAGTTTCATCAAGACTTTGTTGATCCAGTTTTTGCTGATGAGAACTAGAATAAAAAAAGCTTAAGTTAGACGAACTAGAGGAAGAAAACGTGCTTCTTGTGTGCGAGAAGGAAGAAATTCATTACATGGGAAAGGCTGAAAGTAACTGGTCGTCAACGACACGATATTCTTGATAAATCTTTATGAGAGAAACAAAGAGAAGATACAGTTGCAAGCTGGAGAAGCGGAGTGACTTGCTGAGATTGACAAGAACATAAATGAATGGCAAGAAGCGGAAAGGATTTTTCAGGAATCAAGGAAAATACATATTCCAGATAATTCACGGAAGGAATTTGATAATTTGGATAATGTGTTCACACAGAAACAAGATGCAAAAACATATGGAAAATGAAATGAATATGAAACGAACTCTGCAGCAAACGATCAAGCAACAGATGCGAATGAAGCGAGAGTAAACATGGAAGTCGAAGATACAGTGGCTTTGAACAATGAAGACACTTAAGAAATGAACAAGTTGTTATCAGATGGAACTCCAAGTACTTTGGTCAATACTGTGGTCGAAAACATTGTAACATCTGCTGGAATAGAAGAAGAGAAGAATCAGTCTGTTGAACAAAAGGATGAGAAGAACATTGAGGAAGAGGTTGTGTATGATACTCCTCCACTTAAAGCAATAAAACCAAATGAATCTGGTTATGAGCCAACATGTACCAAACCGAGTTTCGATGCAATAATGTTTGAGGTAGATCGTACGCCAACATAAGAAACATAAGAGGATTGTTCTGGCACTACAAGAAAAGATGCAATATTCCAAGGGTTGAACCAAATGTATAATGCGGATGTAGTTGAAGAACAAACTGAAGAGGAAAACGAATCAGAGGAACAATCATAAGATGCAAAACCATCAGAAACACAACAACAGCATGTCAGTTCTCTTGTCAAACGGGTGAAGAATGGAGAAAGGCAAAAGTTTAAGACATATAAACTTCGAAGTGGTGAGACAACTCCTAAGCCTAAAAGGGGGAAAAGGAAAGATGGAAAAGGAAAAAAGAAGAAGGTGGAGAAGAAAAAGAAAATAATTGACCTCGAAGGTTATATTGACCTCACACCACCCAAACCGAAAAAACTGATGAGGCCAAATAAACTAAAAATGTGGAAAAAATGCAGTGCGAACGAAAAAGAAATAATCCAACGATTCTTTGAGAATGCAACTGAAAGGTATGTAATTCACCTCAGATCACATAGTTTTTTTTCTTGGGTTATGCTAGTTATTTTTAATAAGATTTTAATTTGTTTTTTTTTGTTGTTGAAAATGCAGCGAGAGAGCTTACCGTTTTTATTTCTGCAATCTTGATGTGGAAGTAATCATCAGCAGAAAGCAAATACAGTGTCTAATGAATAATCAAAAGATTCACGACAAGATTATTGATTACTACATCACCATGCTGAAAACAAAGATGGAATCGCCGCAAAAACCTGCATACAGGAACCACGTTATTCTCTCAAAAAATGATTATGTAAGTAACAGAAAATCTTGGTTTGTTCTCTAGTTAAGATGATCCATATTTAGTGTCAGTTTCTTTGTGGATAAACAGTGGGAGTTGATCCATGTGAATGGGGGTAAAAAATCACTGTTGATCCAGTTTCAGTGTCAGTTTTATATGGATAAACAATGGGAGTTGATCCAAGTGAAAGGGGTAAACAACCACTGTTGATCCAGTTTTAGTGTCTACAAAAAATTTCGATTTGTGTTGATAATGATTTGCAGTTTCGTTATCTAGTTAAGATGATTCATAATATGGAAAACTAATATATTTGAAAATTATATTGATACAACCAATATTGGGAATGGCATTAGCCACGCAAAATATAGCAAAGGTAGAGAGATGTGGGATTCCGGAGAAGATAAGGCAAAGTTACACAGGGAATGTTGAAGACACGTACCTCATTATACCAATGTGCTTGACTAATCAGCAAGGTGTTGGATACCATTATGTGGTGCTCGCGTTGGTAAAAGGAAAATGGATAGCATACAACTCCGCAAGGCGCTATGCGGCTTACAATTGGCAGTATCTTGTGATGATAATACCATTGACTAAACTGCTGAATGAAATGGGTCACAAAGATCCAAAGACAGGTGGTTATATAGAGACAAGCTTTTCACACTACACAGTACCAGCACAAGACGGATGCGATTGTGCATTGCACACTTGCATGTACATGAAGAATTTGGTAAAGCGTGGAAACTGTGAAAATCTATCTGAAATCACTGACTTAGATGAGAAATTGAACAAGAAGAGAGTGAAGCTTGCAGTAAGAATCTTGTCAGAGTCGGGTGCATGAAAGAATCCTTCTTCAGCTGCTGATGTTATCCAACTTCCTGATTATGCTACTGACTCTGTTACAGAAATATTGCAATTGCAAGACTCCACTGAACCATTAGAGTGAGCTTGCTGTCATAGTCTTTTCATTGTCTGTAAAGAAAATACAACTGTAGTTTTTAAAAAATATATATTAGTAAGTAAATATAATTGCTAGGTTTGATTATGAATGAATATGTTATCATGAAACATTATTGTAGGTCTGATTATGAATGAATGTGTTATCATGAAACATTATTATTGCTCTGATTATGAATGAATGTTACAGGTATGTAAAATCATGAGGAGTTTACTAGCAAATACAGATGGAACCATTCCAATTTTTTTTGGTTTTGTGTGTCAACAACCATTGTTGATCCATTTAAGTTGGATAAACAATCATTGTTGATCCATTTATTACTAGCAAATTGGTCTGATTATGAATGAATGTTACAGGTATGTAAAGCTTGAGGAGTTTACTGGCAAATAGAGATAGGACCATGCCAATTATTTTTTTGTTTAATATGTCAACAACCATTTTTGATCCATTTCAGTTGGATAAATAACAACTGTTGATCTATTTCAGTTGATTAAACAATCATTGTTTATCCACAAGAAAAGGATAAACAAGTGCAGTTGATACATTTTATACAAGTATGTTTCTTGTAAAAATCAATAAAACTGGAACCTGCATACTGACATATACTAAAGAAACACAAGAATAAAATTCATAAAAACAAATAAGAATCTATGTGATTAAAAAAATTAACAAGTCCAAACCAAAAAAGCATAAAAAAGAAACAACCAACTAGTCAGAAACCTAAAACAAGTGGTTCAGAATATGAAAACACCAAAACAACTTCAGAACAACATCCTCTTCAAAAATTTGATGATCCTGAAATGAGACTCTTTGCGAAATGTTGGTGCACGAGGAGCCAAAGGAGCTCTGCGACATGTTCGCCGGTTGTGAAAGGTGAGCATCCCACATTGGCCACACTTCCTCTTCTTCCGCACCTTTTCACGACAACCCCGATACCTAGTACATTTAGGCCTTCCAGCTTGTTCTCGACCACCATTGGGAGGAAAAACATAACCCTTTTTATTAATTCCAGGTGTTTTCTCAGAGTCTGGAATAAGATACATGGGTAGAGAGTACAACTTTCTGTAGTAGTCATAAGTATATAATAAGGGCTGATGTACTTGTACGGTTCATTATTTCCAATATGCAACATTGCCTTCATTGCATGAGTGCAAGGAAAGCTATGTTTTTTTCCACCATCTGCAACTGCAAGTTCTAGAATCCAAGTCGACAGTATGCTTTCCTGTTGGAGAAGTGATCTCAAATACTTTCTCACTTGATCTACGAAACCTGTATGAACGGTAGTCGTTTATCCTCTTGTTAAACCTCGCTTGCATACGAGGAGTAAGCACTGTATTCCACTTGTAAGACTCCAATTTCCTCTTGTAATTCTGCTCCATTACCTTAGCACGAATAGAATCGACAAGCTCAAGTCCTGAAAGAGTCTTATCACTCTTAATAACATTATTAAAACTCTCAGCAATATTAGATGTGTTCTCACCCCACATCTCTCCTGGAAATGCATGAGCATCCTATTTCTCTAATGGAATCTTCATCATCCAAGCAACTACTGAATCCAACTTTAGATTACACATACTCTTCGCAGCAGCATAAAAATTTTCCTTTGTTAATGCAGTGTAGCACTGTCCGAATAACTTGACTGCAGTTTGTCTGCTCTTTCCCTTTGGAACAGGAAATTTCCTTTCATATGGTACAGACAGAAGGATTGGTAAGCATTTGGTAAAACTTCAGGAACATGCTTCAAAAGGCCGATTCCACGATCTGATATGATGTTCAGTGGACGATCTTCACGAATAATACCCTTCAAATTGGTTAAGAACCATAGCCAACTCTCACAATTTTCACAAGGAACAAAACCAAATGCAACTGGATAAATCTCTACAATAAACAAAAAAAGAAAATAAGTGTCATAAAACTGAAATTGATACATTTCAGTTGGATCAACAGTAGAAGTTTATCCAGTTCAGTTGGATCAACTGTGGATGTTTATCCATGATGTTGGATCAACAGTAAGTGGCATAAAACTGAAATTTATAAATTTTAGTTGGATCAACAGTAGAAGTTTATCCATTTAGTTGGATCAACAATTGATGTTTATCCATTTCAGTTGGATCAACAGTGGATGTTTATCCATGATGATGGATCAAACAAACAACTTGGTTACTAAAACTAATAAATGAAAAAGAATAAAAAGTTAAAAGTCATACCTTGGTTACCAGTTTTGCCTCATGCAACCATAAGACCACCTTTGAACTTCCCAGTGAGAAAGGTACAATCGATAAATAGCATTGGACGACAGTAATTGTTGAAACCAGTTATGGAAGCTTCAAAAGCAACGAAAAAACTTTTGAACTGACGCGTCACACTATCATACTCAAAATTGACGACACTTCCAGGATTGTAATGTTCAATGGCATCTTTATACCAAACAAAGTATGAATAAGATTTGATATCGTCACCCCAAAGAAATTGCTTGGTGAAGTTTAAACCATGGTATGCCTGACTATACGTGAGGTCAACCCCATATTCATTTCGGAATAAATCTATAACTTCAGAAGCAGTCTTCTTCTTCTTCGATGCTCGTAAATCATCTGCCAAGATATCCTTCATAAACGATTTTATCATCCTAACTTTTGATGGATTAGATGAAGCTAAGCTAAATGAATGCTCTGAAACATATCTCTTGCATTGGAATACACCATTTGATTTGGCAAGGAGAGAGGCGTCAAACCTCCAGCAACAATTTTCCTCCTCCTTGAACTTGCACTCCACAGTGTATCGTTCAAAGTCACTCTTAACTAATTTGTATTTGCGACCACTATTTATTTCATACTTCGTAACAACATCCTTAACTTCTCTAATACCACCTTGAAACAACTTCCCTACTCCAGTTAAGATGTTGACCCAAGCATCAGACTTCTTCGGTACCTTTTTGATCAAACACGCATCATCAGTGATATATTCCACAAAAACTACATCATCACTTGAAATACAACTTGATGATAACGAAGAAGCATGAGCAGGAGCAGAAGAAGATGATGAATAAATAGAATCAACACAAGTCCTTAACTGGATTTCAAACTTCAACAAGTCAATCCCTTGTGAGCTGCAGTGATCGAATTTTATAGTGGTAAATAGAGTTGTCGTTCACTCGGACTTGATGAATTGATTTTAAGAATTAATAAACTAAAAGAAAAGAAAAAATATACACAAAATATTGTCACAAGATGAAGAGTGTTACTGGGACTAGGATTTCGTCGAATTCATAACACAGGGTTCAATTTATTTATTCTCAACAATTAAAGCTCAATGAATAAAATTAACATGGACTCTGGTTTTTCCAAGGTAGATTCTCAAAAGATTAGTTTTAAATCCTAAGCATGATGTATCAAAACATTTAAGCTAAGCATACCTCATCAAATTAAATGACAACCAATTAATTCAAATCATATTTCAATTAAAATTAATGCAAAAGTCTTAAAAAGAACTAAATAATTTTACCCATGTATGAAATTCGTCTTCCTCCGTCGTCCTAGTGTTGGGGTTTAGCTCATCACGTCGAAAACACACTTAAAATATTTATTCATGGCTCAAAAAGTGTTTACAAGATGATGAAATATAATGATAAGAATAAAACAATGATTTTGCTCTCCCAAAACTCCCCTCTCTTGATCCATCTGTTTGGTCCTACTAGCACCCTATTTATACACAATAACCCATTACTCAAACATCTTTTCAAAATCTTCTTCCATAACTCCATCAGATCTTCTCTTTAATGAAACATATCTCATGAATAATTTCTTTCTCCGTTATCACAAATCTTCTTTATTTGCTAGAATAAAATCCTAGGGATATTATCTTTTTTTATTTTTTAAATAAAACCCCAGATTTTCTTTCTCCTTTTCAATAAAAACCAACTCATAAATATATTATCTCTTTTACCTTCAAGATATGGAAAATTTATGTATAATAGGCAAGAAGATATCTTTGCCTCGAATCTTTAAAATATCCCATAAATTCCGTGAATTTGTTTCAAAATGAAGAAGGAGAGGGTGCCTCTATCCATTTTCTGGGTGCCTTTAACAAGATTGGTGCTCTTATCTGAAATGAGGGTGCCTTTAACACTTTTATGCCAATTCTTCCAAAAATGTTTATTCCCCAAAAATACCTACAAACACCAAAAAACACTGTAAATAAATACGAAATCGAGTGCCAACAATATATAGTATTGAGATCAATTTAGACACAAAAATGTGTCTATCATGCAGTAGTGAATGAAAAACTTCAGTTCCAAATCGTGATTGATGACATTTGAAGTAACATCTACAGTGTAACCAAAAAGTATGAGGTCTTCAGGAACATATGGCCACTTTTGTTTCACCAAACTTATCATATCCTTGACAGTAGTTGAAAATAAAACAGGATGAGAGACGGTCTGATTGCAAAATTTGAACTCTGCAACAACCATCTTTGTCCTGCAACAACCATAACATATAGTGGTGTTCAGAATAAATATGTGTAAACAATCACTGTTGATATACAAATAAAATGGATCAACAATAGAAGTTTATCCAATTTAGGGGATAAACAACAGCAGTTGATCCAAATAAAATTAGGATAAACAATAGAAGTTTATCCATTTCAGTGATGTTTTTGAGTAAACAATCACTGTTGATACAAATAAAATGGATCAACAGTAGAAGTTTATCCAATTTAGGGGATAAACAACAACAGTTGATCCAAATAAAATTAGGATAAACAATAAAAGTTTATCCATTTCAGTGATGTTTTTGAGTAAACAATCATTGTTGATACAAATAAAATGGATAAAACAGTAGAAGTTTATCCAATTTAGGGGATAAATAACAGCAGTTGATCCAAATAAAATTAGGATAAACAATAAAAGTTTATCCATTTCAGTGATGTTTTTGAGTAAACAATCATTGTTGATACAAATAAAATGGATCAACAGTAGAAGTTTATCCAATTTAGGGGATAAACAACAACAATTGATCCAAATAAAATTAGGATAAACAATAGAAGTTTATCCAATAAATCTGTGTAAAATACCGCAGTTGATCCAATAACAGGTAGTAAAAGCATGAATTTCAAGGCAAACCAAAATGAAAAGCATCCTAAACTACCCTAAGCTACATATTTGTATTAAGTTGCGCCTCACGAGGGGGCGTAGCCCCTCGTGAAAGTTAAATTCAATGTAGAAGGTAAAATAAAAGCTACATTATCAACAAATTGGAATGCATAATGATTATCTGCAAATCTTCCAAAGAAATAAGAACAACAAAAAAGTGGAAATAAGAACATTTTGTGTTCAAAAATATGGATCAACAACATTTCAGTAGAGTGTTTTGTGTATCAAAAACATTATATCTACTTTTCATAAAAAAAACATAATCAGTAGAGTGTCTAAATATACATAACAAACATGAATCATAAACATTTCAGTATCAATTTTGGATCAACAACAAAACGAAATGAAATTCTTCAACATTTCGGAATATACATAAAACCAAAGTTTATGAGCAGATTTAAGAATAAGTGTAAATAACAGATCAAAAATTAAAAGGTACCCGTTTAATAGATGAAATCAATCTTCCAAAATAAATCACGATCTCTGCATCAACAACCAGAAACAAAAATTGTAAATCAAATTCAACGAAACTAACATGAAATCATCAAAAACAACTATATGAATCTTCAAATAAACATCAACAGTACCAATTTGTTTCAGAAAGAGAGATCCAGTTGAACGGAGTACAAATTTTTGTTGTTAATGGAAATTTCAGTTAAACAGAGGTAAAATCTCTGATTCAATGAATGAATCTAGCTGCACGGATGATGAAGATCGAAGATGGAGGAGAAGACGAATTTCAATCTCCGAAGCATAAATTGAAATGAAAAACTTCGAATCAAAAATTTCACGAGCAGAGCAGATCTTCAGCTGGATACGATTCCGTTGATGAATCTTGCTGCAAGGATGATGAAGAAGATGGAGGAGAAGATGAATTTGAATATAGGAAGCATAGATTGAACCGGAAAAATTCGAATCAAAAAATTTCACGAGAAGAGTTCAGCTGGTTCTCTCTCTCTCGTTCAGTTTTTGATTTCCGTTAGTAACTGAATTTTAATTTTGTTATCTAAATATATACAGGGGGTATATTTGGAAGTCCATAATTTGATATTGGGTCCCTGATAGGCTTGTACAAGGAGAGGGATAGAAATATTGTGTGATAAAGATATTTATAAAGTCCATCAAAAATAAGGACAATATTTCAATTTCCACTTTTATTTCGGCCGCCATGGTTGGCTTAGGTGCGCCTATGCACCAAGGGAGGGCGAGGAGAAGACACAATTACAACATAGGGCGGAAATGTTAATTGGGAAACCAAGTAGCCGTCCGAAAAACCAAGTTTTCACAAAAGGAAGATACCATGTACACCACGAGCTAAGCCATGACTTACCAACACTACAGATGTGTAGTTGTGGTGGCTTAGCAAAATTTACTGCCATAGTAATCGTAGTAATTACGCATCGCTAGATTGTGGAGAATTTCCCTAACAAAACAAACCATAAGGTTTGCTTTTTAGACATAACAGTACTAAACTGTAGGGTTCAAATTCCCTGAACTAAGAAATGTACACACATGATGCATGTTCTTTATCACCAATTTGTTCAATGGGACTTTGTAATTGTAATTGCAAAGCATCTTGATAACTTGATCCAGTCATTTTCAGAACTCATCTGAGAAATGTCTTGCACATGCATAGTGTCTTCTCTGTCTCAAAAATATCCAAAAGCAATTGCCGTGTAGACACCAACAAAAAGTAGTCAGTTTGGTACAGGTTGCAATCATGAAAATTTCGAGGAAAAAGAAGAGAAAAACGCCGTTGCCGGGGATCGAACCCGGGTCACCCGCGTGACAGGCGGGAATACTTACCACTATACTACAACGACTTTACTTGTATCATAAATGGGTGCTCAAATCAAAATCCGGTAAATCATCAGAGCCCCTGCAAAAATCCTCTTTAACTTTCCTTTCTGTATTCCCAAATTGAAATTGAGGGGATGATATGATGGAGCTTCTAAAGCTCCCAATAATCTCACGTTCTACTGCTGCTGCAGCTTTATTTCTCTTCTACAAATCACCGGCAACATCCCATCTACCTGGTATACTCTCTCTCCCTGTAGCTCTGTATATTCAATTGTTATGGTTAGAGTTTGTATTTTTTTTTCAGTTCTCTGATTGGGTAATGTTTGGGTGTGTTAACAGTGACATGGGTGAAAACCCAGATGAGAAATCATACAGTTAGAACTTATGCTGCTGTCTCAAAGTATGGAAAGCTTCAATTACCTAAAAAGTAAGTCTTTTTTTATGTTTTTCTGTTGTGGGTTTTTGAGATAGGTAAAATTGGTATTGATTGGTTGAAGTAATTGGGAGAAATCGCTGTTCATGTTTAAATTTGTGTTTGAAGCTGTGAAATTGAAACTTCAGGTTAGATATTTTTGCTTAAAATTACTCATATGGTGTACATTTGGATTGTGGGTGTTTAAATTTGGGTAGATTCTGATGGTCTGATGTTGTTTGTTGCTAATTTGGAGTGAAATGTGTGGAAAAATTGGAAGATATTGCTTAAGGTACCTGAATGTAGTATGTAGTACTGATTTTCTTGTTGTTTACTTGAGGTTTGATTTAGGAAGAGTTTAATTCCTAAGGCTCGTAGTTGTTTGAATTTTAATTGAAGCCGAACCCTAAGTAGTATTCTTAACTAATCTGAACTTTGCTGTGGCAACTTTAAAATCCATACTTTGAGCTTGCTTCTGTTAGACATGCTAGAAACCCTATTCAAACTCTTCCTTAAGCACAAGTTAACCACGTCGTTTTGAAATATCAGGAAAAAGAGGCTGGATGAAGTTTGTCTTGAAAGATTTCAGCAATATAGTCGAACCTATATACAGTCTTGGATCATACAAGGTGAGTAAGTATCCATGTTTACATATTCGAGAATGGTTTTTTACAGTAGCAAATATTAGTTGAATGAACATACAAGTGTGTTCTCATTCTTGAAAATCCGTATTAGAGATTCACTGTCCTCAGAAACAGTAATGGAAGTTAATCTCTTTGTACTTTCTGTCTTTTATCTCGTTAATCCTACCGGAAATGCTATTTCAGGCAAAGTAATTGTTGATGGAAAAGTTGTAAATAAGGCTGGAACGCAGATTCCTGAGAAAGCAGTTGTAGAAATGAATGCGGAAATCCCAAAATATGTATGTAGGTGATAATTCTTCATACTCACTACAAAGTAGCAGTTTCAAAGTTCCTGCTCTCGTACACAACCAGAAAAATCATAAAGAGATTGATTTATCGTACTAATTTACAGGGGAGGGCACAAGTTAGAAGCAGCAATTGAACAGCTAAATGTTGATGTTGCCCGAAAAGTAGCTCTAGATGCAGGGTTGTCAATTGGGGGATTCACTGAATATGTATAACATGCAAAGTAAGGATGTGGGTGAGCTTCTTGACAATCCTACAGAGTACAGATCTTTGGTCGGTGCTCAAAACTATCATACCCGGACAAGACCAGAACTCTCATATGCTGTGAAACTAGTTTGTCAACATTTGAAGCATCCTAGAGTTCCTCATACAATAACAACTAAAAGAATCCTGAGGTATGTCAAGGGTACTTTGGGTTTGGTCTGAACTTCACCTAAGGATCTTCTTTTCTGCTAGGTTTCTCAGATGCTGATTGGGCTGCTTATGTTGATGACAGAAGATCCAGTAGTGGATACTGCGTTTTTCTGGGCTCAAATATCATTTTCTGGTCTCCAAAAAAAAAAACCACTGTGGTCCAGTACTGAAGTAGGATACAAGACATCACCTAATTGTGCTGCATTAAAATAATTTGGATTTGTTATCAGTTGCAGGATCTTTGTTTCTCTGTCTCTGGCATTCCTAGACTTGGCTGGGATAATATCAGTTCCATCTCTCTTGCTTCAAGTCCAGTTACGCACATAAGAATGAAGCATGATTATTTGGATTATCATTTTAAAAGGGAATTGGTACAGTCGAATGATCTTGATCTATTTTATTTCAACTGTATAAATCAGATTGCAGACATCTTCACAAAGGAACTTCATGGTCAATGTGATTGCTGCTCCCATGATCTTGTGGGGGAATATTGACATAGATGGTGCATGCTGTAGTGTAGGTTCAGGAGTTACACCAGGCCAGGATGCATTTAGTTCACAGTTTCGGTTATAATCACGCATGTCTTCTGTAAGAGATGTTATAACATTTCCATTCATGAATGCACACAGAAAAGGCTAAGAAAAATGTTAATAGTGGAAGCACAATTACAAGCAAGAGACAATGTTCAAGTGATCAGATACACGTCTTCTTAGGTTTTCTGGAAACAAAACAAACAGCAGAGCATGAGGTTCAATACAAAGATGCTCCATTCCTTCCAGAGTTATGCTACAGATAAGAGGTATTCGGCTTTCTTTAGTCTCGTGTGCTCTGTGTAACTGGAAGATGATAGCCTCCTGTCACTTTTTATTGCACTGTTTGATTGCGTTGGTGAACATCCAATTTAGGTTATTCTACTTCATAAGTCTAAAATGAAATGCTACAACTGTGGTATAGCAAAACAAAAAACATAAAGATACAGAATCATCACGAGTCACTACACACAGCACACAGGATATTATACATACATCAAACAGAGATACAAAAACTCCCTAGACATATATAAATACCGTGATGATAATCGACAAATCTAATATATATATATATATTTCAAATCAATCATACGATGACAAATAAAGGGGATTTTAATATATATATATATATGTTCAAGGGGATTTTATATAAAAAACTGATTATCACCCGTATAGAACAGCACAGAGAATACTCAAATAGGCGGATCAAGCAATACTAAATAGCTCATGATGCCACTGTTAGGAAAACTGGATTAAAAGTAAATGGATTTGGGTAGGTTATTTACTTGTGGAAAACCCGAAATCCCCAGTATCGATTGATTGCTGCTACGAGCCCCTTTGAGAATCCTTCTTCGATTGCTGCGAAATCTTGAATATAATCTGATTGATTGCTGCTACGAGCCTCTTTGATAATCCTTCTTCGATTGCCGCGAAATCTTGAATATAATCTACTAGAGACTATACTACTAGTTCACACCCTAGTCTCCTAGAGAAGTAATGGAATAGAAGATACTATTTTTATAACCCTTGGTTTTGGCGGTCTCCCTTGTGAATAAGAATAAAAAATATTGTATATATAGCAAGCTAAAAGAAAAATGGAAGTAGTCACCCGTAAAACTTGTCTTAACAGATTCACCCATTCTCCCACCATATGCGGGCATACAATGGAATTGGCCATGGGTCAAAAATCGTATCTTACCCCACAGATAATATCAACACCCTCCAATAAAATCCTGCTCGTGCAAATGAGCAGTGCACCACTATTTGTACCTTTTTAATAAAATCTTGGCAATTCAGTTCATCTTGGACGACATATGTTTAGGTTGGCACTATATTCATATTTGGATGCTGTTTTTCTGCGAACTAAATGAGAACAAATTACAACCTAATTCTGCTCATTTCATTGCTGATTATACTTCAGATGAACTATATACTATAGTAGGTTACACGCGGCAGAATTAAAAATATTTTCGTAAGCTACAAATGCAACAAGCCAAACTGAGAAATGCTTGATTTTCTAATGTTGCCGTCTTTGCTGACATATGGGAAGGAAGAAAAAAAAAAGCGGTTCCCGGGAATCGGACTCAGGTCACCCGGGTGACAGGCTATCCTAGAACGACCTAGGTGCTCAAAACAAACTGTTGGATGTGAATATCATCATAGTCCCTGCAAAAATCCTCTTTTTTCCTCTTTTTTATCGAATGAAACTCACAATTACAAATTGAAGCGGTGATAGTATGGAGCTTCTGAAGCTCCCAATGATTTCACGTTCCTTAGTTCTCTTCTACAAATCACCGACTACAACATCTCATCCGCCTGGTCTTGGTATACCCTATCTCTCTGTATGCATTTTTTAATGGTTGTATCTTTTCAGTAATTTTGATTGGATAATGTTTTTATCGGTGGGTTTACAGTGACTTGGGTTAAAACCCATGTGAGAAATCATCCAGTTAGAACTTATGCTTCTGTTTCAAAGTATGGAAAGCTTCAATTACCTAAAAAGTAAGTCTTTTTTTTTATTTTTATGTTGTGGGTTTTTGAGATAGATAAAATTGGAATTGATTGGTTGAGGTAATTGGGGAAAATCTTTTTCATGTTCAAAATTGTGTTGTGAAATTGATATCGGTGGCAGTGATGGGCTGAAATCATTTTTATGTTCAAGTTAGAGATTTTTGCCTAAACTGCTAATAATGTTGGCACATTTGGATTGTGGGTGTTTAATTCGTGTAGATTATTGTGGTCTGATGTTGTTTGTTGTTAATTTGGAATGGAATTTTTGTAAATCTGGAAGATATCGAATAAACTTACCTGAATTTAGTAACTTAACTGCTTGTTGTTTTCTTGAAGTTTGATTTAAAAAAAGTTTAATGTCCAAGGCTCGTACTTGTTTGAAGTTTAACTGAAACCAAACCCAGAGTAGTATTGTTCACTAATCTAAAGTTTGCTGGCTACTTAAATCGTGTTTAAATATCGGATGATATCGATAAACACTTGCCTGAATTTAGTACCTGAATTTACTTCTTGTTTACTTGAGGTTTGACTTGGGAAGAGTTTTAATGTCAGAGGCTGGTAGTTGTTTGAAGTTTAATTGAAGCCAATTCCGAAGTAGTATTGTTGACTAATCTGGAGTTTGCTGTGGGAACTTTAAAACCCATACTTCGAGCTTGTTTATGTTACTGTGATTAGTTTTGGAGAAGAGACAGCAGGGTAGTTGTTAGACATGGTAGAACCCCTATTGAAGTGTGTAGGAGCTAACAGGTCTTGATAAACCTGATCCTAACACTTCCAGCCTGTTAAACATAAACTTAGGTTGAGAATTTCATATAAATTGCATTACGCTAGTAATTTTTTTTCCGTCAATTCGCGGTTAAGAAAGGTGACAGTGAATCGGTGTCTTCATTTTTTAACCGTGTGTTTTAAAATATCAGGAAAAAGAGACTGGATGAGGTTTGTCTTGAAAGGTTTCAGCAATACAGTCGAACCTATATACAGTCTTGGATCATACAAGGTCAGTAAGTGTATCCATGTTTACGTATTCAAAAATGGTCTTGTGCAGTAGCGAAAATTAGTTGAATATACAAGTGTGTTCTCATTCTTGAAAATCCGTATTAGAGATTCACTGTCCTCAGAGACAGTATTGGAAGTTACTCTCTTTGTACTTTCTGTCTTGTATCTCGCTAATCCTAAATGCTGTTTCAGGCAAAGTAATTGTTGATGGAAAAGTTGTAAATAAGGCTGGAACGCAGATTCCTGAGAAAGCAGTTGTAGAAATAAATGCGGAAATCCCAAAATATGTATGTAGGTGATAATTCTTCATACTCACTACAAGTAGCAGTTTCAAAGTTAGTGTTCTCCTACACAACTTGGAAATCATATAGAGATTGATTTATTGTACTAATTTTCAGGGGAGGGCACAAGTTAGAAGCAGCAATTGAACAGCTAAATGTTGATGTTGCCGGAAAAATAGCTCTAGATGCAGGGTTGTCAACTGGGGGATTCACTGATTGCTTGCTCCAGTATGGAGCGTCATTTGTTTACGGGGTTGATGTAGGATATGGACAGGTATATTTCTTGTTCCTATGCTATTTGATTTAAAATGCATTGTAATAAAATCAACAGATGATCTGCACATTGTTGAGTACTAAAATGAAATGCTTATTTTATCAGGTGGCAGAAAAAGTCCGTCGAGACGAACGTGTCTCTGTTATAGAGAGAACAAATTTGAGATATCTTACTGAACTCCCACAAAAAGTAAAGGTGGACTTGGTTACTTTGGACCTCTCGTTCATCTCCATACTCCTGGTATGGTTTTAAATGATAGCATAGAATTGCTTGCTGTTATGGTGCTGTTTTAACTTGGATGCCTGTCTTATTTTCTTTGCTGCGCCAAGTGTATCGAATGAACCCTGACAATCCATTTTGTTTTATTGATGAAGGTGATGCCTGCTATAGTGAAACTCATGAAAGACGAAGCAACATTAGTAACCCTGGTGAAGCCTCAATTTGAGGCTCGCAGATCCCAGGTCTGTAATTTCCTTAAAGTCTCCTTCTCAGTTTTTCCTCACTCCAATATTTTATCAAATTGAGTCTGAATATATTTAGTTGAAAATTTTGTCTGTCCTTGGCACCTTGGCTTTTATATTTGGTACCGATCCGCATAGAGGAGGTATTTGCTTGCAATTTTGTTGTATCCTTTTCTTAATCTGGTTAAGTTTCGTACACCCTACTCTCTGTTACAATAACAGAACCCAATTCAACGAGTTCAAGGTTTTCAGGGTTTCTTTGTCCGAGTAGGTTTGTTAGCCATCCTTGAAGCATGAGCATGTCTCAATAAAAATTCATTGTCCCTCAATTTAAGGAAATATGACTGATTTCTTTCTCCTCTCGCTGCAATTTAATCCTGTAACTAACTTTACCACTCACAATTGACAAGGGAAAGATAAAATTGAGAAGCATTTCTAAGCTATTGCTCTCTTCTTCTATTTTGACAGGTCGGAGGAGGTGGTATAGTGCGAGATCCCCTAGTCCATAAAGAGGTTTGTGTTCTCCGTTTCATCCCAAGATGCAAAGGTTCTTGCAGAAAATCATGTGTGTAAATGCAAATGTTTTCTTACATGTAGGTTCTTGAGCGGATTACCAAAGGTGTTGAAAGTTTTGGGTTCTGCAGCAAAGGGTGGATTGAGTCTCCTCTTAAAGGTGCCGAGGGAAACACTGAATTCTTGGTTTGCTTTCACAGAACAACAGTTATTGAGAAGACGGCAGAGGCGGAACAACCATCAAATGCAAACCTTGAACTTGATCCAAACCTCTAATTGACATGTTTCTTGCGTTCTATGAGCATGGATGCTGAGTTGCTAAGAGTGAGAGAAAAGAGCATCCATAATGTAAAAATTGCAACTAGTTTTGATTCTCATAGGGTCAGGGGCTGGATTTGAGAGCAGCTTTTACTGGGAAAAAATATTTTACTGTAACATTGTAATTGAATTTTTAGTTTCATAACTGAGAATGAAGTAAATACAGGTAGCCTAATTTATGAACATTCCAAGAACATTCATGCCGAGTCGATCTATATGGGAACACAGTTCTTCGCCATTCCTATGGAGATTCAATAGAGTAGTGAAGAAAATACATCTGTTTCATTGGAATTCTTCCGAGTTCTCTGTACAAATTTACTATTAAAAAACTGCATGTACAGAACTACTGGCTAGTATTAACTGAATTTTCATTAGATGACATTACACTGTCTACCTGAATTCATTAGATGACATTACACTGTCTACCTGAATTTTCGTTGAAACATACTAGCTAGTAGTTACTGAATTTCCATTAGATTGTACATACACGATGGAAGTCACTTATCATTTCAAGTGGAACATTTAGACCAACAGCCTGACCAACAACTGATAACCAAGAGACCAAATATTGTTGCATTACAGAACCAGAAGATGACCCATCTTTAGCTTGTGAATAACCACCAAGAAATAGTAGCTTCATCCATTCACTTGTCCCACAAGGATGCAATGTATACCATGGACGGTTTAACAACGGATGTTCCTGCAATGAATTCGAGAAAGCTAGGATTTAGATTTATGAATTCAGCTTCTATTTTAACAGACCAGAGCTTGAGACCTTGAAACTCTAACACTCAATCTTCCCTGATTGACAAAATATCCCGAACACATAACTAAAAGAAGCTATGCAGCAGAAGATTTGAAGAATGTCAGCTACAATGATTATATTTTGGAATATAAATTACCTCTTGAGTAATGAATGTCCACTTCGATTCTCTAAGTACCTTTAAGGAGTTAGCAGGAAGATCTCTTTCAACTTCATCCAACGTCAAAATTTGTCCATCTACAAGCAGAATAAACAACTTTAATTTCTTCCCCAGAAAAATCTGATTGCATATGAATTGAACATTCAGACATCACTAAGAACTTCTCATCTGAGAGATTTATCTATTTTTCCAGTTGCCACTAACTCAACATGCATTTTGTCTGTGTCTGTGAAATGTTGTACCAGACTGACAGCAGTGATGAGTCATGGCTAAGCTGTCTACAGTTTCTAAAATAATAAGATTTGGAAGATGGAAACTCACCAGAACGATAGCCGCGAAAGTATAGTACAGGGACCCTGTACGAATTGCTATACACTATGTGGAAATCATAGTGATGCAGTTCTTCTTGGTCATCATCGTTCAGAACCTTGGAAACAGGAAAAGACAGGCTAAGTCATTCCTATACTAAATGTATGGTTTAAGCAATTAACAATCATACGGTGATAAATTGCTAACGTCAAATAGGGATCTTAGCTCACCAACAAAATTTCAGTAAGATAATGAAACGAAATCGGGCATAGTCTAAAAAGGTACCAAGGTGGCAGAATCAACAAGCTCTTCTTCATTTTCGAAGTCGACTGGTTCTTCTTTTTGACAAGAACTTCTATATCCACAAAGAGTGTCAATTAAGTTTCTATGAGCTTGAGTATTATCAACATTGTCCGAACTAAATTTATACGAGTACGTTTCTAGAGATAAATATCCCTCAACCTGAACAAAAAAAGAGACAAACTAAATATAAACACCCAATCAATTTTCAGTTTGTGTTAAGCAATTGCATAAATACAAGATATCATATTCTGCTAACATGTTGATTTACCTTTGATGAAGTAACCCAAAATGGTTTGGGTGAGTCGATCCATGTCCATGGTGGAAATTCAGGGTTAATAACTTTCCATTTTTCGGAAAGAGTTGTCGCAGCAATGCGAAATTCACTTGATGAGATTGTTCCATCCCAGCGAGATAAATTCTCCATTGACCTGAAACTTCTCGAGAATGAGAGTGCAGAACTGTAACATTCAATATCCATACATTCAGTACTATAATTTGTGTTATTGAAAGAAAAAAAGAAAAATAGATAGTATTTTTGTTTGTTTTGAATTGCAAGGTAAAACAACCAAACACCTAAATCATTATCGCGCTAACAAAAAATCATTTCCTGCTTTTCTGCAGTCATATTATGAAGCTTATCTAACATTGAAAGAAGAACAGAAAGCAATTAGTTGATGCAATGACAACATCTTTAAAATCTTCAAAGTCCCCTCCTTACAGGTCACATTCCAAACACAGAGCATTTCTCGAACTCCCAGTGTCCGTTGCTGACATTCTTCTGCACTCTGAAGAATTGCCCACCAGTTATTTGATGCAATAACAGCACTTTAAAATCTTCAAAGTCCTCTCCTTACAAATCACTTTCCAAACACAGAACACTTCTCGAACTCCCAGCGTCCGTTGCTGACATTCTTCTGAACTCTGAAGAATTGCCCACCAGTGTTCCTATGACTATCACGCCTAATTCTAACCATTTCTTCTTTCAGCTTCTCAGCATACCTCTTTTCTTCTTCTTCTCGAGCTTTTTTCATAGAATCACAGGCCAAAGAAGCGTGTTCCCTTTCTTCAAGATCAGACATCATCTTACGTTTTCTCGAATTGTACTGAGACTCACACTTACGACGTTTAATACGTAACAGATCATCGAATTGTTTACGAGTTTTTGCATCTTTAAGAATTTCATAAGACAACTTGAGCCTTTGAAACTTAAAGTTTGCATTAGGATCATTACGACATTTATCTGGATGTAATTCTAATGCTTTTCTTCTATAAGCTTTACCAATTTCAACATCAGTTATTAATTTCCCACTTTCTTCTCCAGATGATAACCCTAAAACAACATAATGATCTATCTCCACCTCCATTATAACAAAAAAATCAAAAAATCAAAAAATTGTAAAAGCCCTAATGACTGAGAACTATAAATTAGGGGTTTTAGAAATTCTTCAATAATTCTCTAATTCAGATTAAGGGTTTGACAGATTCTTACTGAACTCTTATTATGTACAATCAATTAAGAGAATTACCTAGAATTGACAATACTCATAAAAATTGAATGGGAAAAGAACCTAGAAAACTGATTAACAATCCAAATAACGGGTTGGGATTACGTAATTGATTGAATTATAAGAATATTTCATGTAAAAAACCAAAGAAGTTGAGAAAGAGAGCGACACTTACCCAACGTTTGATTAATCGCCTTTAGTCCACAAAGTGAAAAGAATATGCAGGGCAAGAACCAATCGTGGAAGAAATACAAAAGAAACCAAGAATAAAAAGGAAACTTAGGACAAGGGAGAACCGGAATAGGAAATAAAGATAAAATAAAAAAACATGGATACCGCTGTCAAGGTGTCAGCTGAATGGGTACTGGCGTACTGCTAAATTGTTACAAGAATGGGAAATGCTAGAAATCACGCTATTTTGGATCGCCATTTGCTCGCACTCTTACGTGGAGAGTGTGAATAGGATATTTGCAGTCTAGGTCGACTTGGTGGGTCAGAGAAAAATATCACGTGATATCTCATTTTTTGATTCTTTCTCTCTGGTCTCCGGCTTTACTATTTTATTTCCATTTTGTGAGTCTCTGCTTGAAGAAAACAAAATCATCCATGGTGATTCAAAATGGTGATCATGTTTCAATCGTACTCCACAAGAAAAAGCTTCACAAGCAACTTAATCAAAGAAATTCTATAAGTGTGAGTTATTTCATAATTTCATGTGATTTTATGTGATAAAAATAAAAACCCATCAAAATCATTTACCCAATCAATTTGGAATTCTTAGGAACTGGGGTAGTAATTCATATCATTTGTGAACATTCAAATTAAGTTAATTCGGTTCTAAGGATATTCTCTTACTAATAATTTCACGACTAAACAGGAGGTGGTGGGGGAAGAATGGTAGTGTTTGAGCTGTTAGTAATGGAAACTCACAAAAAATTTCTGAAATTATTAAAACAGAGTATTCCCAAAATTGATGTAAAATGAACCTCAGCTGAAGTATGTAGATGTAAAATCAAACTTTATATTACAAAACTGCACAGATCCTAATATTTTCCCCTTTTAATTAACCATGGATCTCATTCAAAATCAAATGCTCATACAAATTTCATATCCCAGAATTAAGCTATATCCTAAAAAACAATCCCACTTGAGAATTCACAAACTCTAAAAAATGATAATAATAACATTCGAGTCTTCATATTCTTCAAGTAGATTCATTATATCCTCAAATTCATCAAATCTTTCAAAATCAAACACACAAAAATTATTAATCAGCAGATCCCCTTTCCATTCATCAATGAAAATCACCGGACTTTCAAAATCAAACACACAGAAGTTATTAATCACAAATATGGTTTAAGAATCAACCGATTTGGGATGAGATATGAACAACAACAAAAAAAAAAAAAAGGATCTAGTTTTGGCAGAAGAAGGAGGAGTCCGATAAAACGTCTCTTTTTATTTTTCTCTCATCATTTCAGATACGTGGAACAAGAAAATCAAATCACTTGTCCACCTCACCTGGCCATCTCAGCGTGCGGGTAAATGGCGAGAAAGTGGCGAGGCGCCTAGCGCGACCGTACAAGAATTGCATGACCGAACAACTCAATTATGAGGGCATGTAATATAATGTGGCTACTTTGACAAAAAAAAGAAAAACGTAATGGCTCTCCCTCTCTCATCTCTCTCTCCTTCACCTGAACTTTCTCCCCTCTCGGTAACGGCTACTTCCTACCGTTTTTTCTTTCTGTCCCATTCTTCCAACGTGTCTTTAACGGCTACTTCCTAAATACATTAAAATCTCTCGAACTCTCCCACGACCAACCCCCTGTCCTATAGTAGAACACGATGTAATTTTGTTTTGTTCGGAATTTTCTCGAGATATATTAGCAAAAGGATAAGGAAAGCCAATGCGAGCCATATGATTACTCTCCCGGCCAAGCTTTCCCGGCCGCACGATGATTCTTTTGACCGTCGCGGCCGATCTCCATCCCATAACCGGGTCTTTCCCAGCCGTCGAAATCAAATCTCCATCCGGGTGCTATTGACCGTTGGATTATCCTCTCCAACAAATCCTGTCCACCGATTGACTCTTTGATCAAGGAGTCAAAAAGTGCGTGTCTTTTTATAACACTGATTTAATCCTCTCCAAATCCAAATAAGAGTACTTTCTTTTATTCATACGGAAGAATACTTTCTTTACACATGCCGTAATAACAACACAATGCCGATATATAGCTATCTAGGGACCACATGATTCAAATGAAAATATATGCAATCCAAGTAGCCAAGCTACTTTGGGCCAGTTTTGCTGCCCAGTTAAACTTGTAATGGAAAACATAATTACAGACTCATTGACTTTAATTTTGTACATGACTTTTCGAGTTTCAACTATCCGGTTTCATAATGACTAGACCCAAGTAGCAGGAATAGAGCAGTGCTATCCCGCACAGCTGCACGGGAAAGCTAAATAAGCAAGCAGCTTCTCAGTCGTAGGATTATTTTACTAACCGTTGGATTAAATCTAATAAAGCTCTTCCACCTGAGAACAGCTGGCCTACTTCGAAAATCATTTCGTATTAGGTCCTTTTTCTCTGCCAGCTCAATATAGTAAGTTCCCTGTGAATAAAAATCATAAATCTTAACTCTCGTTTTTCTTTTAATGGCAAAACTAATTGTTCTTATTTCTGAAAAGCCAATTTGATGGATTCGAAGGAATGGATTTTCTCTTCACTCTTTTGATCTTGCTATATACAGGTTTGGATAGTAAAATTTGATGGATTTGAAAAGAATAAATTTCATCTGTAAAATTTTCTCTTTACTGTTTTTGCTAAACACTGGATATCTTCTATCTCTTTGACAAAATTACTTTTAACCGATTCCTCAAGGTTACTAGAAATTTTCTTTAGTCCTGCTTCCCCTAGTTTCGTAGATAGTTGGAGTTTTGGTTGGATTATCAGAATCCATGGAATCGAAAAACAATGGAAGTTTAATAGATAGAGATTCCAGAGACATACATCGCACATGAATAAAGGATAAAGGACTTGAGAAAAACATGAGAAGGACCTACATCTAATTACAAAGATATGCCAGATGTATTTTAAATTGAAAAACTTAACCAATAGTAATCCAACGGTTGGTGAGATAATACTACGACTGAGAAGCTGCTTCCTCATTTAGCAGTCCCGCGCAGCTGCGCTGGACAGCACTGCTCACAGGAATATTGGGAACATTTAAACATGAATGCACATACATTACTACTATATATGTCTTTTTACTTTGACCATAAGACTCACGCGCAAACATAAAAATTTCTCTCCTTGAATATTGTAAATGACTTCTAAGAGCGTGCACGGTGGTACGATCAAAACCAAAGATCAAAGATCAAAACAAACGATCAAATTTGAGTTTAGTCTGTAGTGTCACGTTAAGGCAGTGGAGTATATTTAGTCGGGCGGATGTATAATCCACGCTTGCATGTGGAGCGTTGGTATAATCTTCGTTTGGGCCGGGCGGAGATATAGTTAACGCTGGTTGTGGGGCGTTGGTAAAGAATACGCCGGTTGTGGGGCGTACATATAGTTCACGCTCGGAGAAGGGGCGTAGGTATAATCTACGCCTGTTTTGAGGCGTACGTATAATCAACGCCTGTTTCAGGCGAACGTATAATCAACGCCTCATTCAGGCGTACGCATAATCAACGCCTCACTCAGGCGTACGTATAATCAACGCTTCTCTCAGGCGTACGTATAATCAACGCCTCACTCTTCTCTCAGGCGTACGTATAATCAACGCTTGGTTTCACTCAGGCGAATGAAGGAATCAACGCCTCATGGCAGGCGTACGTATAGTGTTGGACTTGTATTAACACACGTATCGAGCACGTGTGGAACTAAAGCCCAGACAATCTCTAACCACCACGTATAGCCCACGTGTTCACTTTCCCTTTACCCTAATCTTCTCCGTCTTCTTCTTTTCTTTTCTACCTCCTCTTTGTTTCTACCGCCCACAAACACAGCTTCTAAACCAACACATCACAGTAACGAGCAGTAAAAGAAAAGAAAAAAACGAGATACTTGATGAACCCGGGTTACAAAAGAGGTATGTTTTTTTTCTTAATCTCTTTTGTTTTATCCATATTGTTGTATAATTTATTTAGGGTTTTATTTGTTAAAATTAGTTTATATAAAATTGGGTTTTAACGAACAAATATGAATATGAAATTGGTTAAATTTAATTGGGTATGTGTGTTTTATGTTTTTTTAGAGATTAATATGTATGTGAAAAAAACCATATTCGCTGCTTATGTAAATTTGGTTAATTTTTTTTTTAAAATAGTTATAGAAGATCTAATTTGTGGGCGAAATAGATTTATAATTTTTGGGTATTGTAAAAATTTGTGGTTATGTAGATTATGTGGGAAATAGTTCTCACCCTTCATCTGTTTCAATCAACCTATTTCAATTGAGAGCTTCCTTTTATGGTAATTAATTTTAGTGAATATGGTTATCAATAATTGTAGTTATGTAAATTATTGGATTAATTTTAAAATTATTGGATTAATTTTAAAATTATTGTAGTTATGTAAATTATTGGATTAATTATTGCTTTTCTGCATGTTGTATGTGAATATGGTTACCAATAATTGAATTTGTATTGTTTTTATTGAATTTTGAGGTGATTAATTTTAGTTATGTAAATTTTGGGAGTTACATATGTAGAAGAGCTAATTGCGTGAGTATGGAATTGATTTTTTAGTGATTTTTATGGAATCTTGAAGTGATTAAATTGGGTTGTGGAATCTTGTAATGATTTTCGAAATGCATCGGTGACGATTTAATTTGTGTTTGTGGAATTATAGAATTTGGAATTGATATGGTTTGTGTTAAGGATTTATAGTATTTGGAATATAAATGGTGATGGACTAATAAAAATATTCGTTAATGAGGGTTGGTCTTTTAATAATGTAACTGCATCTATATTGTGTGTGCACAGATGTTGAACAAATTCACAGCGCGGTTCAATGGTCGCATGAAGACGAACAAGAAACAAAAATCTGTAGCTGAAGAGGATTATAACTTAATCCCTACTGGTACAATTAAGGAGGTTGATATTCCCCGGTTAGGGAGGTTTCCTATACTGCAAGATGATAAACCGCACGCTACTACGGACATCACATTTACAGGGGAGCACAAATTGAAGTATCAACATCGTGGATCTTTGGCATCGGTAATTCATCACTATCAAACTATTTCACAACACTGTCCTAGAGCTAAATATATTATTGAAAAAGCGAGATGGCAAAATTTACTGGACATACAATGTAGCGAAACCAACCATTCAATGGTTGATTATATTGCTGAGCGGTTTTGGGATACAACAAACACTTTTCACTTCCCATTTGGTGAGATGGGATTCACCCCCCTAGATTGGCTCATGTTGACTGGACTGAGTATCGGTGATGGGCCTGATGTTCCTTATGATTCGGGGAAGTAGCAATTTGAACATGTTCGTGAGCATATCTTTCCGGATATCCAAGATGTCACGCTCTGTCCAAAAGCACCGTCGTGGGTTTCAAATTCAATTACAATTAAATATTTAAGGTCATATTTCTTCGAAGACAAGTTGGTTGCGGCTGAAAATGATAGCACCCTTGCTCATAGAGTAGCAATTGCCTTTTCATGTATGTTTTGGGACATTTTTTCTTTTCTAATGCAAAGACTTATATTGATGCTGGATGGTTAGCTGCTTTTGAAAATCTTGTTGTAGTATCCACGTATGACTGGGGTGGTGCTGCGTTTTCGAAATTGTATGCGGCACTCCGTTTATCTGGGAGGAGACAGAAGGCACTATGTGGTCCATTCCAAGTATTAGAGGTATTCTTTCAATCTAGTTATTTTTCCTCTCATTGTTTATTTTGTTGCTAAGTTATTAAATTGGCTAATTATTTTGATGCAGTAGTTTTGGGGGTATGAATACCTGGGCATATGTCGACCAGAAATCCCAGAGGCGAGTACAGAACAAAAATGGCACGTATCTTCTAAATGGAATGTACCGAAGAATACAAATGATATTTTCCGTTGTAGGGATTTACTGAGTAAGCTTACTGCTGAACAAGTGACATGGCGCCCATGGGAATCGTACAGAGAAGTTCTTGCATCTGATATGGGATGCACGGCTACGCGGCTATCAGACTCGAGATATATATTTTCTTACATGGGCATTGTGAGTTAATAATTAAATTTTATTATATAACATACTTACTATATAACATACTTTTTTTCTATATAACATACTTACTAAATTCTTATTCCCTTTCTAACTGTACATCACAACATGTATCTTGGTGAAAGGTGTTGGCGGCAAAACAATTGTACTTTCACTTTTCCTATAAGACTACACACAGTTATAGGGGATATTGGCAATATTCAAGCCGAACGCCTAAAAAAAGAAGGTTTGGTCGATGCAACAGAGATAGTGCAAGTTGTTAAAGATTATGATATATATTTACAATACTGGAGAATGGTAACCAACTACAAAGATTACGTGACTCATCCTATTTGGGAAGTCCAAACATATGGGTATGTCGGTGACTTGTATACGGACCCAATTGAACAACCTGTTGAACATGTACATATCCCTCCTCCACATCTATTATCCCACGTAAGTGTACTTTCGACTTTTTATTGTACGTTCGATTTTTGTTGGTATATTTGTACTTATGTATTTTATTTTTTCTTGACAGCATGAAGCTTACACATTATTTCAAGAAAATGCTGATTTTAATCAACAATTTCGCGAATTTACATTAAAACAAACGAAGGAGAGGATGGACGTTATTATGTCGAAAGAAGCAGAAATGCAAAGGCTAAATAATGCGAACGTTGATTTGCAGCAACAACTATCTCTTTTCCGTATGCCGCACACTGTCCAACCTCCCCTTGGATACGGTTCCTTTTCCCAAACAATACCATCACAAGTTTGGAGTTGTATGAATCAAGGATCAGCTTCAACAATGTCCTCAGTCAATACCAATCCGAGAACGCACATGCCTTTTATGGCACCAAGATCGTCGACTTCGGATAATGATAATATGAAGGGTTAATTTGTTATGACTATTTAGATGACCTGTCTTTGGAGTTATCTTTTCTTATCTTATATATCATATCATATATAGTATAGTCATATCAGGTTACTGACAAACACTTTATGTTTTTTGGAAAACACTTTTGCGTGAACCCAAAAAAATATCTATTTTTGGTTTTTTTAATGCTCTTGAAAATGGGTTATAAATTAAAGACCTAATCACTCAATATATGAATAACAATACATCTCTTCTGCTTCATATAGTAATGGAACACTATGAGCAAAACGCTCATTATTGCTCTTCTGTTTCTTCTTCTTCTTCTAATAGTAGTTTTTATTCCTCGGATGATGATGCAATAGCAATTATGCAAAATAACATGGCCGTTAGTTTGGGAGTCCTTGTTACAAATTCAAAATGGCCTCAAACTCGTATCAGAATACCAAGAGATCGTGAGTCAGGGGCTGAACTTCTATGAAACGACTATTTCTCTCCGTACCCAAACCAACCACCCAATGTTTTTCGCAGAAGATTTAAAATGCGTCGACAATTGTTTAACCGGATAGTGGAAGGTGTTACCAATGCAAACAGATATTTTGTTCAAAAGCCCGATGCTTGTGGAGTTTTAGGATTAAACCCTCATCAAAAAGTAACAACAGCAGTACGAATGTTAGCTTACGGATGTGATAAAATTTCTCTTGAATATTTATTTTGATTCAAATGATATGATATTATGAGAATGAAAGAATGAACGAAAGAGATGACAGAAATGAAAGAATGAATGAAAGAGATGACGGAAATGAAAAGATGAATGAGAGAATAAAGAAAAGCGAACATTTTGCAGAAACAAAGAGACGCGAAAATTTCGCAGAAACGCGAATAAAATTTCGCAGATAGGGGCGAACCTTTATGGCGTACACCCTAGTTCGCGAATAAAATTTTGCAAGAGGAAAATGTAAGACCTAAAGTACGTCATATAAGGGGGTACCTGTTGCATGGCTCAGGGAAAGGTTACACCGCCCCCGGAACCTGAGTCATGGAGATTTGGGGTCAATAAAGCCCATCCGGGAGAGGCACCTTGGATTCTCAGCCTAAGCACATGACTTAGGTTGGGCGACTAAGGTAATAAGGACTCTCCCAAGGAGTGCAGAATCTGATCAAGGCGCCGAGGTACACGGTTGAGTCAAGAGTGCCAGGGGCGTTTGAAGCGTCCTTGCCATTCTTGACAAGTCTTGGCTTATACTGCACTCGGCCCGAAGAAAACCCCTCTTAGGGTGCAGTCTCATAACCATAATCCCTATAGGTAAAAGGGATAAGAGGATGCGAAAACAACTAGTTTTGTTAAGACCGGATGGGAGGAGCTAACCTTGTATGGTAGAAATACGCCTCCTTGAAGGGGCAACCAGGGGGAGATAAGGGCGGCACCCTCAATTAGGGAGCTGATAAGTGTCTTAAGACGCAAATGTCATGAGGCTTTTTACTCGCAAGGGTATTAAGGCTTGTCATATTTGTGCAACAATCCTGAAGAGGCAATAATACTAGAGAAAAAGATAAGACGAGATCAATGGGTTTTTGCATGAAAGTGCAAAGACGTCCTGCGATTTCGTCGCAAGACGGCAATGTCATGGGGCTTTATTTTCGAAAGAATATTTAGGCCTGTCATATTGTCGCAACAATCCTGAAGAGGCAATAATACAAAAGAAAAAGTTAAGGCAAGATCAATGGGTTTTTGCATGAAAGTGCAAAGACGTCCTGTGATTTTGTCGCAATGACAAGAGGTGGCAAAATAAGACCTTTAACTAGGAAGGAAAAATAAGACCACATAAGAAAATAAGAAAAAGAGCTAATGAGCTTGCAAAAATGATTATATGTAAGCAAATAAGCTTGCGAATATGTACATGAAAATGAAACTGAGGCAGTGAAAATGCCGCAGACTTGATATTATGATCATAATGTTATGAGATACTAATAGTGCAGGAAAAAGGAAAGATGAAACACACGTAAGAACTTGTGAGGAACAATAACTACACGAAGAGGAATGCATACACTAAAGAAAAAGACAGAGAAATGGAGAATGGAGGCAATTTAAAGCTACATCAATTTTAGCGTGCAAAATGAGCTAAGTAACGTAAACATTAGCTAACATTGCAATAGATAAGCATTCTCATCATACAAACATCATACTCGCATCATAAAAGCATTGCATAAGCATTTCATAGCATAAACATCGCATCCACATTTCATAACATAATTATCACATAAGCATTATATTCGCACAAGTACTTTACAAAACTGTACGGAATAATATTGCAGAACTTCGCAATAATTTTGCAGAATTTCGCAGAATTATTCAGAATTTCGCAGAATTTTTCAGAATTTCACAGAATTATTCAGAATTTCACAGAATTTTTCAGAATTTCGCAGGATTATTCAGAATTTCGCAGGATTTTTCAGAATTTCGCAGGATTATTCAGAATTTCGCAGAATTTTTAAGAATTTCGCAGGATTTCAGAATTTCGCAGAATGTGTCAGAATTTCGCAAGATTATTCAGAATTTCGCAGAATGTGTCAGAATTTCGTAGGCTTATTCAGAGTTTCGTTGGATTATTCAGAATGTGTCAGAATTTCGCAGAATGTGTCAGAATTTTGTAGAATGTGATTATTTCGCAGAATGTGATTATTCCGAACGATATGATTATTTCTCTCAATTATTTCGCACAATTATAAGCAACTTCAAGAGACTATACTATCGCATGAGCACAAAACATGAGACAGAGGCAAGAAGAGAATGAAGAAACAATTCGCACATTCAACATTTTCTCAAAGATTCTACCCTCATAGATAAAGAACAGAGGCAAATATGGATTACCAAGAAAACATTTTATGTTCTTTATCTCCTCGGCAAGAATCATTCCCAAAGCGGACGTTCGCTAATGAACAATAAGAATCCTCACCAAAAATGGAGTAATAATTTCGCACGAATAGAGGCAGTACTTATTATTCAAGGACAGATACTTCTTATTTACTTCGCAGAGTTCTTCTTATATTTCGAGGATTAAGTACTTTTTATACTTCATCAAGGATACTTCATAATTCGCATACTTCAAGAGATGATACTTCTTATTTACTTCACAACATTCCGGAACTTCACAAAAGAATAGAGACAAGTACGTACTTTTCAAGTCCAATATTCTTTCGCTCGTTCCTCCAACAACTACTACTACAAAGTGGATTTTTCCTTAAAGATCGCTCTTCAAGCAATATTCAAGGAAAAAGAAGAAAGATGTAGGATCCAAATATCGCACAACAATAAGAATTTGTAAAATTATAGATAGAGCCTCCAAAATTATAGAGAGAGTTTGCGATAAGGTAGCGAAGCTTGCGAGAATGTAGTTTGGGCGCGAGATAATATGAGTTGTACTCCACTATATGTGAGCCGTCATCCACTATGTAAACACCTATATAAAGAGAAAGGCAAGATAGATAATCAAAAAGGGAGACACACTTTAGGAGAGGATACATTCTGTAGAGAGAGAAAGTAGAATTGGTTGTATTATTATTATTCCTTCTTCTTCCTCCTTCAAGAACCTAGAGATCCAAATACTCATTAATGGAGTCTCAATGTAATCAAGATGTAATTACAAATAATCATAGTAAAACCTAACCCCGTGGATGTAGATCAATTTGATTGAACCACGTAAACCTTGTGTCTCTTTACAATTTTAGCATTCTTATCATCATTTTTATGTTTAGATCTACAAATTATTACAATGGGTGTGTTGTAGGATTTCCTGCAACTACAATAAACTTGGTGAATTTTTGAATAACATGTATGTAATCTTACCTAACTCATAAAAGCATGTAACCTTTCAAATCTAACGCGAGTTGCATAAGTTTGAAATGAAATAAAATGTTGGAGAATTTTATAAAAACATGTGTGGTGCTTTGAGCGGCCTGTATTGATATCAAATATGATACTTTGAGTAGTTAACTAGGTGATGTTGTCTTCACGAAAATTGTTTGAATTTTTATCCGCTATCTTGTGTAAAATTCTTTGGATTTAAATCATTGGTTCATTAGTTTTTCACAATTTTTGGAGTCTTTTGATATTGTTTTGAAATTCTTGTTTGAGTCAAAAAAATAATGGGGTTCCATAACCTATGTTTTACAAACTTTGATTTGAATTAGAGGAACTAAAAAAAGGAAGGTGACAAGTAATTCACTAAGAATGAACCTAGAAAAGCATATTTATAGTGAGACTAAAATGTAGTGATGGATATTTTGTTGCTTATAATTTGGAAGATAACTTCTCATAAAAGGTAACTTTGTTCATTCAAAAAATTTAATCTTTTGAAAAATAAATTTGTGAACCTATTATCTTTAGACAAGCAAACAAAAAAAAATTGTTGACACTTTCGTTCATGTCGCTAAATTAACTTACATGCTTGTTTTCTTGATGTTGTTTCTACGATGTATGGTTTGTTATAGTCATAAGTAGAAATATATATTTTTGTGTAAGTTAAAGATGAGAATCTATGTAAACCAAGCATGGAAAACTGTGTAGTTTCTACAATAAAAGAAATCATATAAGTTAGATAAGTTATCATTTATATTATGAAAACAACTTTAAAACAATTAAAAATAAATTGTTTACTTGATTCATTCGAATGATTTCAGAATCGATGAAAGTGAAATGCACAATACTTTTTGTTTTGTATGCATAAGTGATTTGTTGAATTTTTATTCTAACTTATAGGATGAAAATGAAATTGAGAACATGCTTAGTTTATTATTTGATATGAAAGATTTGAGTGAAGATGGTGTATGTTTTTGAAATGAATTTTTTCTTTTTTTTGGATCTATTTCATTTCAATGAAAATAGAAATAGAAATTTAAAAGAGATAGAAATATATATAGTCTGACTTTAAACTAGTTTTCACTCATTTGGTTCAGTGTTAATGCTTTTGAGATTGTGTATGATTGCACTAGACATGAGTATGGTAGCTCAGTATGTTTCTTTGCTATGTGATTGACTATATATAAGTATTTTTGTAGTGGGGGTTTAATATATTACTTCCATAGTGGGGGTTTTATATTCAGATTTGTCAATCCTAGTATGGAAAATTGGTATAATTTTGAGAAGGCTATGAGGTGTTTCAAACACACCTTATACCTAGAAATACACTATCTAAATGGTTACCGCAATCCTTTAAGGATATTGCGAAGCTGATTGGACATCCTTTCAGTTGAATCCTTTAAGGGATGGAGTGATTCGATCCTCTATAGTGGATAGAGGAAAATACATATTAATCCAATGTGATAGTACCGCGGCTATTGCAAGAATTGAGAACGTAATGACAACTAAAAGAGTTAATGTTATGAGAATGGATTATATAGTGTCTGGGAAGAGATTTCATTAGTCCTTTGACGAAAGGATTGATAAGAAGATGTGAATACATCTTAGGGATGAGGTTGATGCCCATTGATGTAGAGTCATCTATGATGGATACCCAACCTAGAAATAGGTTCAAAGGTACTAGACGAAGTCATAAATGATATAGAGATGCGAGAATCATGCTTTGAAGAATTCATCCCACGGCATGATATCCTGAAGCAAGTAGAGGTTGAGTTTAATTTTTAATTTTAAATTTTAAACTCTTAATGATGTTTATATCTCTATTTAGAGTGGGGTACTTTCAGGAGTACTCTTGATAAACTTACCTATGTGAATGTGAAAGTGTGGACGCTTTCTATGAGAATATGGGCAGTTCTCTAGATCATTCATTAAACTGGGATACAAGCGCAGGGCCGTAATGTGCTGGTTTTAGACTTTACACTAGTATAGTCGTGTGTGTTAAGCAATCTTTTTATCACATAGACTTCAAGACTTATGTTCACTCTGTGGTTAGATTTTAAAAGAGCCTATTAACACTACGTAAAGGTTCAAGTCGCGAGACACCTTTGCTTATGCACAACTCTATACGTTCTTGCTCAATGTTTTGAAAGAATATAAGTAGGCGATTGTTGGGAATATATGTTTTAAAAACATTATTAATTTCCAAAAATTAGTGTCTCATTTAAATGGTGTAAATGTGATAACTATTCTCTCTCTTAAAGAATAAATATTTGTGTTAATGTCAAAACTGTTTTTTGTTGAACGAATTAATGATGCTAATTAACATCTTAATAATGTCTTTCATTTAATCCATATTTATTTATTCTTGGCTTTAAAAATAAAAAATCAGAATTTTAGAATGGGATTTTTAGAAGAGTTGTTGAAACATTTTTTATCGAGAGAGTTTCTCTTTTATGTCTCTTGGGTTTTCAAAGAAAAATGAATTTTTGTGAGAAAGAAAAACAAGTTTATGATCATCCTTGATTTTTCTAAAAGTGTTTCTGAGCAAGAATGAAGTGTAGAAGTTTCACATCCTCTCATCGTGAAAGAGTGATTGTGTAAGAGATTGAACTCGGCTATTTTATCCTGGGGACGACGCGCCATTAAAGAACTGCTTGCACAATCTTGGGCAGAGTCGCGAAACGTCTTAAAGAAAGCGACCTAGTCCGCACTCAGTCATAACAATGTTTTTTTTTTTCTTTTTTATGATTATTTTGCAGGCATAATTCAGCAATTGTTCCAACAGTTCCCATGGACCAGAAAAAAGAAGAACAAAGGAGCAATTGATAAATCTGGCATAAGTCTTAAGCACCTATTAAAAGTTTATATCTTTTTAATAGTTGTCCTGTCCACGACAGTAGCTTTGACCAGAAAAACAAAAAAACAAAGATCTGGTGCATCCAACGGCTGCCAACCTGCTAGCTTATAAAGCTTCTGTGCTCGGTCACGCGGGATAGCACAACCCACTAGAATTTTCATTTGTGGGCTGTGGGAAAAAAAAATAAAAAAAATTGTTTTTGTCGGTGGTTCAGTGTACAAACCCTTTTGAATCCAGGATGAGACAACCCTTAACCTATGGAAGTTTACTATTAACACCTGACAAGAAAACCAGTATAAAATAAGACCAAAAAAGAAAGAACCAGAACCAGATTCAGTTCCACATATAAATATACCCATCTTTTCCCAATTCCATGGCGGGATTCACAATCAGCAGCAAAAACTCAGAGCTACAGGAACACAATTTCATGGCAGGAATTGAAAATCATCGACACCCAAGAACTCATATTAAATTCAATCAACACAATTGGAAACAAAAGGTATTCTTATTATTATTCTCCTCCCTATTCCTTAGCTTAAATTCCCGAATTAGGTTTTTTTTTTTTCCTTTCAATTCGTTCAGTTTTGTTGATTTTTTAATGTAAAATCGATGAATTAATAATGGGTTTCTGTTCAATTTTCGTTTACAGCTTAGAGAGAAATGTTTGAAAAGAATTCAAGAAGAAAGAAATCACTTGCTTTGGAAAATGAGGTTACCTTCTTCTTCTTCTTCAGAAACCACCCCATCAGTTAATCAAAAGGTTTTTATTTCTTCTCTTTTTTATGGAAATTTTCTTTAAAATTGGTTTGTGGGTCTAGCTTAGATTGGGGGAGTTGCCCCCACATGTAAATTGATAGTGAGTCTATTTAACAAATTTTGTATAGTTATGTTGGATTAAGTCAATTGTACAAGTCGTGTATATGAATTGAATCAATTAGCCCATGAAAACCCGCATATGGTTTTACGCGAATGCGATAGATGGAAAAATTGAAGCACAGGAGTTTAGTGCTGTGAAAACAATGGACTGAATTGAGTAGGATTTGGTTGGTTCATGTATAGGCTATTTAATATGAGGAAATTTGCATGAGTATGTAGTGGTTATTTGGAAGCATTTGTTACTTGGAATTGGATATGCCACACACTAACCATAGCCTCTGAGCAGTGATCCAGTCACTGGGAAAGTTCCTTAAAATCTTTATAAGCTTTGAATTCATGTGTATATGCATTGAAGCTGTGGCATATGAGAGCCTCTTATTGATGGATAATTGCTTCCACTGCTAGAGAATTCTTTATCTATTCCTTGTTTATTAACCTTTGGGAAAGTACAATTTTGAAGCTCATATGAATTGGAAATCCTCTGATTTGAAGATGTGTTTGTCCGTTTCACTGATATGGTAGTTTACTTGTTTCATTTTAAGAATGAGTGAATTACCATGTAAAAGGATAAACATTCTGTGGCAAACAGGAAATTTCCCTGTGCCCTATATGCAATTGTATACTGAGTATTTTTAACAAATTTTATATAGTGTTGTTTCCTTGTTGGGATAAATCAATTATGTAAGTTCTATTTACTGATTTCAGATTGTAACTCAATTCTTCTAAGTGCTAAACTGATTCAATTAGTCCATGAAAACCCGTGAAATGTTTTACGAGAATGTGATTGTTGCAAAGAATTAAGCATACAAGTTTAGTACTGTGAAAACATTGGAGCAGGATTTGCTTGTGTAATATTTGACAAATCCCGTCTGTCTTGTAGCTTATTGGTGTGGCTTTATGTTGGTGGTAGTGTAACTTCATACCTGAAATGAGAAATCTTGAAAACGTGCCCTTTTAAACTCTAGCTCAACCTTATAAACCACTGACTCCTGAGTTCAGAGTTAATCTAACTCGAGGCTCCAGTAAACAAGTAGAGTGCAACATAATTGAATATTATATACTATCTATGAACTAGAGAACAACTGCACATGTAATTTTATTCTTGTATCCCATATCTGCGATTCTTTATTTCAAAGTCTTTGATGCAGTGGTTATCCTTTAGCGTCTGTAGTTGCGTTCTAACTTTTTTTATTGAATTACCCATTGCATAATTACAGAATATTGTAGACTCTACTTTTCGGAATATAGTTTCTGATGAGCTGAAGAAAATGAAGGACTCATCTTCAGATAACTGTACACCTGATACCTCAACATCCGACGACACTATGATGGATGATGCAATATGGGAATATGATGGTAACTCCATGGCTAAAGCAACTGAAAGGGAGTGTGAAGAGTTAATGATAGAAATGCAAAGGATTTTTTATGAGGATCTTAGAGTTCAGCAAAGTAGAACAGGTAAAATTAGATACCTTTATGGCTTTATTACTGAAAACTTCGGCGATTTTGGACTAGAGAGGTATAGGGTTTTGAAATCACATATTGTTGTGCAAAGTAGTTCTCAGTCCTTTTTTCTTACTTATTTCCCGATGGCTGTGCTAGCCATTGCAGAACAAGCAGAATATATAAAAACTTGGGAGGAGGAAGAAGATAATTATTTGGCTCAAGCAGTTTTTGAGCATTTGCAGCTCAGCAATGATCAGGTATGATCATATAAAAGAGAACACTATTCTGATATCTCTTTTTTACATTGTTTATGCATCCCTTGTTAAATGTTTCGATCCTATGCGAGTGATAGGTACGCGAGAGAGTGGTTTGGTGCCCCATTTGCAAGAAAGGAGAACTTCAAGAAAACTCTGATCTTATATATTGCAATCGATGCAAGTTTCGGCTTGCTAGAGTTGATGAGGTAAAACCTCACACAGATTGCACATCTATTAATCCAGACACAAATACTGCCTCTCCATATCTATTCAAATGTGCATGAAAACCCCTCAATGATTAGATGTTAGTTTTAGCCCATCTTAATTTGCATGACAAGTACCTTATACACTGTTCATTAACTGATTTCATTATTGTTGAATATGATCCTAGGTTGATTTAGAATATCTGCGGTTCCGTCTAGCAGAAGCTCACTCAGAACATCTCGATAGAGGATGCCGAATGACACCCAAGTTCTGCACGGAAACCAGATTCAATCTAACTGCGCTCTACATTCAGTGTCAATCTTGCAATACATTTGAGATTGTAATCTAACTTTTCCTCAAATTGAGTCAGCAATTCATGTAATGTTCATGCCTGTAGGCTTTCATGAATAAGAGTTATGAAAATGGCTGCTGTAAGCAAGGGGATCAGAAATTTTGCCATCCATGTGACCCAAAAATGATACCAATGACCTTTACTTTTGATATGAGATACTCATTTCAATGTAAAATATCCAAAACACCCTTGAATACCCCTAACTACGAGCAGGTAAAATTTCTCCAAGTCTTCTGTACGTGTGCGCCCTATTCTTGTGGGAGCACATATTTGGGTTCCTGATTAATTATTAGTTTCCTTTCTTTTCCTGGCGAGATTGGAGTATACCCAAATTTAAATGGACATATGCCCTTAATAAGGGGAGGTCAAAATCGGATGAAGTTACTTTACTACCCTGCACTAATTAACCTAAAATTAAACCCTAAACTTAAAAACTAAAAAAACGTTTTATCTTCTTCTAATCTATCTTCTCTAATCCCTCTCCTCTTCTCCTTCCTTCATCTTATTCCATCAACCAAAAATTTCAATTTTGATATTCTACCAAAAACGGTTTGATCCGGTAGCAAGAGAGATTCAACAGGTAACATGAGAAGATCCAAATCAGATGGAAAAAGGTAAGGAAAAAGTTGGAACTAGCAAACTCGAAAATTCAATCTCTGAGAATGTTGAAAAAAACCATCCACCGGTGAAAAGAAGACTGTAAGTGATTTCTAAACTCAACCCATTATTCAGATGTGTTATATGATTATTATATTAGGTTAGAAATCGAAAATTTTGATTTTCAGGGTTTTTGGTCGGCAAGGTCGATAGTTTAAAACCATGCCGACTATTGATATTTTGTAAGCGCCGGCATGGTATTAGGATGAATAACCTGCCGACTTTTCATAGCAGCCATGACGACTGTTGTGCAATTACCAGGGATGGCATGGTATAATAACAAACCCTGCCGACTTACATCTGGTCGGCATTTTCTTAGACTTGTACCATGCCGACCTAGGGTCACAGAAACTTGATTTTCCTTAGTTAATAGTAGGCATCTTTCTTAAATAGGACCATTCCGACTGTTTATTTGTCGGCATTGTAGATGAATACAACCATGCCGACTAGTTGGTAGTCGGCACTGTTTAGTTTATCGACCTTGCTGACCAGTAGATGACCAAAACCATATGAAAATGTGTAACAATTTTCATCTCTCTCCCGCTTTATGTGTATGAGTAAGTGGTCAGGAATTGATTATTTTTCTCTGAGAAATAAGGAGAACAGTAATTAATTCTTCGTCATTTCCCCATACACGTAAAGTGGAAGGGAGAAGAAAATTGTTATCCAAATTCATGAATGTACCGACCAATATCGTATGTTCAACCGTGTTTGTTTTCATATCTCTTATTTGTGCATTGTTTAGGTTCCTAGAGGAAAAAAAAAGAAGATCTACCTTGTTCGGTTACTGCAGAAGAGCTATTAGAATTTATTGACGGAATTTATCCCAATGTAGAAGATCCTAAAGATGAGACTGAAGAGAATTGCCCTGTAAGGAAGTTACTTCTGATGGGTAAGAAAGATCTTGAAGAATTTCTAAGGTTTATGCACAGTCCTAGCAATCCCCTCAACTATGTTGAATGCACATCATCAGAGGAGGAAGAAGAGGAGGTTGATCCAAGAACTTTTTCAGGGCATGTGACTTTTCTGGAGTGAATCCCTATTACAATGAGGCTGGTGACTATGTAGGTCCAGATAAGGGAAAAACAAAAGCTGATGCTGGTGAAAAAGCTAGTGATGGTGAAAAGCTAGTGATGGGGAGGAAGATAACAACAATGAGAAGGATCCATGAAATTTTTAAACTTTATTATGTTTTACTTGCTCTACCAAAACTTAGTTTGTGGTTTGAACTATTACATTATGTTTTGAACTCTTAGAATATGGTTTTAGACTTGTTAAACTTATGTTAATTTTGAGTTTCAGTTGCTTTAGAAGTTATTCTTTTTTGTGCAGTTTTAGACAAATTTTCACGTTTTACTGAGTCGGCATGTTGTGTAAATTATACCCTGCTGACCATACTAGGCTTTATATGCCACAATGCTGTCATGGAGTGGTGGCCGGCATGGTTTTAAATCTCGACCTTGCCGACTGATATGTTAGTTGTACTTTTTAGGTACAAAGTACAACCCATTTAATGTTCAACGACTAGAAATTTCAAAATCAAGATATTAGGTGTGTTGTTATTATAAAAGCATTCTCAACTTCATCTTCAACCTTGCATAAAGAATGGAAGTTTCAAGTGCAACACAACCAAATATTTGTAGTCTTTGTACACTAAGTGGTCGTTTTGCAAACGATTGTCCCTTTGAAGGAAGCAAATGCACTATTGAAGGTTGTAAGGGATTCTTATTTCTCACGAAAGCTGTAGTAGGAGATGTATATCTGCCGTATGCTTCAAAATTCACTTGTTGAGGGTTTTTCTATTGGATAGATGAGCGCCTAGCTCCGTATGAAGATGAAGTTGCTAAAATCAACCTTCTACCATGCACAGATCCATGTTGCGACGGTAAGATGAAGCTAATTACCTCTCCTAAGAAATTATGTACCGAAAAAAGATACTATCTATGTCCCAAATGTGTTAGGGTTAAGTTTTTAACGTTTGTATGCTTTAATTAAGGTTTGTATTCGATGTAAAGTCGGCATGGTACTAAATTAAAAGCGTGTCGGCTGCTTAACAACCGACACTTAACAGTTTACAAACCATGCCGGTGGTCGTAAAGCCGATAATGTTCTCCTGATAAACCCTGCCGACTATAATGCATGAGAACATCCAGAAACAAGTTTTTTTTTTCTGTTTTGATCGTCCTGGTTATCCTTATAAACCATGCCGGCGGTTGTAAAGCCGGCAGTGTTCTCCTCATAAACCCTGCCGACTTAATGCATGAGAACATCCAGAAACAAGTTTTTTTTTCCTTTTTTGATCGGCATGGTTATCCTCAAAAACCATGTTGACCACATAAACGTCGGCAAGCTGACGAAACCAAGACCCTGCCGACCCTGTTACGGTCGGCAGGATCGTGTGACAAATATAATGCCGACCAAAGGAGTATGCACAAAAAAAACTACATCCATTTCATTATTTGTAGTACGCCAAAGTACATTACACAAAACACGAATGCGATTACAAAAGTACTCCAAAAAGATTCTTTAGTTCCTACCATAATCAATCATCACTCAAATCTATTGGAGGGAGTTCATTCAAATCTATTAAACCTCCTTTAGTTAAATCTATGGGACATTCCTTAGACTCATTTAAAACATTCCAAACGTCCATGTTGTTGTCATAAAGTTTCATCCATTCCTTGCCCTTGTTGTTTGTGAACTTCTCCCAAAAACTAAACCTACAAAGAGGAGGTAATGGATATTCCTTGTTAATTTGTAGACCAATAAAATGATTTTTATCCACCAAAGCCATGACAATTATTCTATGCTTGAGTTGCTCCACGCAAACCGCATGTTTCGGTGCAAATGCTATTCCACGCAATTCCACGTATCCGCCAATAGATGGCCACACTCCGGCATTCTCATCCAATGCTCCCATTTGACCGGTGCATTTTCCTCCGGGCCTTTAACACTAGTTATCAAATCTTTAAAAGTTGCTTCTTTGTCCTCCATGGAACCTTCTAGCATCATTGAGATATGAAATTCCTTGTCATTTTCTAGTCGGGCGGCCATCTTTTTTCTTATGTATTGGCATTGGGTGAGATTCTCCTCAACCGCTCCACTTAGGTGTCCCAATTTTTGCGAGACAACGTGAAACCCACAATTTCCATCTTTTGGGACGTCGTCGGTACCAATAACGAACTCTTGAATAATTGGAAGGAGTTGTACGCGATACTCTTACAACACCGGTTGTACTACCTTCCTTGGACGACCTCTTTTCTTCCCAACATCTCCTTGGCTTGCTTGTCTCTCAAGAGGTAGAGTGTCATTTGGATTCAAGTTTGAGACCGTTGGTGTAGTTGAATCCTTCCTTGGCCGACCCGTTTTCTTTCCAACAAATTCCACACTTGCTTGACTCTTAAGAAGTGGAATGATATTTGGATTCAAGTTTGAGACCGTTGGTGTAGTTTTTTCTTTTCGCGGATGACCTCTATTCTTTTTAGCCGTTTCCTCCTTGTATTGCGCCTCAGTATAAACATGTCCGGATGGATCGCACTTTGTACTCAAAGGCTCTTTAATTTGTTCCCTTTCGGATTGATCGCACTTTGTACTCAAATACTCTTTAATTTGTTACCTTTCTTCCGCCCTCGTCTTTGTGGTAGGTGGTCTACCCGTTGGATATTGTTTCTCCGGTTCTTGAAGTTCTTCCATAAAAGGGTAAACAATCGGCATCAACTTGTGCTTCATAGTTTGTTTGTCCAACCTATTAAACTTGGGGTACTTTTCAAGGATTATTCTCCCAAGTTCCACGTCGCCAAACTCTTCACCGGGATCTTCTCTTGGAGCCGGTTTGAAAGATAATTGCTTCCAATAAGGATCGATATCATCAAGAGGAATGAGATTTTTGTACCTACCAAGCATATGACAAAATGGAAGTCCGATAGACTTACAAGGAATCTCGGTCGTCATACTTTTTATACTTTTTAAACAAAGCGAGATGTTTCATCATAAAACGTATTGCCCAATGCGAGACGTTGCAATGTATACCAACAAGCATCCAATTATCCTCCTTAAACTCCCTCAACTTCTGGAATCTACTTTCTTGGAATTGCTTTTTTATCTTGTTGATATCATTATTAGTGTACTCATGGATAACATGTTGCACCATCACAATCCCATTTTTACTTGTGAAAAGTAGACCTTTTAGTCTCCCATGAGCTTGCTCTACCATACTTGTGGATTCAAGTTTGAAATGTTTATAGTCGTAAGTAAAAGCATACAAAAACCTCTCTTTGTGTGGCCTCAACCATTGTTTCTTGCAATATTCCACTACTTTGGGGTAATTAGTCCTCCAATCTTCCTCGAACTCCTTCAAGTTTATCTCATATCTTGCAACACTCATCGACCAAACCACCTTATGCCACGCTTTCATGAATAACCCAAACTTGATCTCACCTTCTTTCCATTCTTCGCCTTCTTTCTCTTTCTCCTTCTCTCGCTCCTCTTTAGTTAGTTTGATAAGATGTTCATCTTCCTCTTTTTCACGTTTAGTTCCTTTCTTTGCCTTCGGTCTTTGGATATGACTTCTATAATTCTTTCTAAGATTGCATTGTATATGCCAAGTGCAAAGGAAATTTTGTGCATTGGGAAAGACTATCCTCACGGCGTTCATTATTGCTTGCTCATTGTCGGTGACTATAACCCCGGGAGTCTCGTCTTCGTGGTAGAGAAGATTCAAAGTTTCCAATGCCCAAATATAGCTATCATCCTTCTCACGATCCATAAAACACCATGCCACCGTGAACGATTGCTTATCCGAGGTTTTTCCAACAATGTTCAACAAAGGCATGTTGTACCTATTCGTCTTATAAGTACAATCCATGAACAAAACTTGGTAAAAACAACGCTCCAATTGAATCATATCGGGATGCACAAGAAAAATACGATCCACCTTCCCCTCCGATGACTCATGGTGTCTCACCGTGTAGTTGTATTTGTGTATTAACCATTGTGATTCTTCCATCACCTTTATTCCATCCCATTCAATTCTTTTAATAGTTGCATTGGACGCATAAATTGTAGACAATGAAGAGAGGTTATTCTTGTCATCCCTCTTGAACTTACTAAGGAGCTTGCTTGCTTTAATTCCCCAACTTTTTCTTACTTGTTCGAACTCGTGCGGTTTCAACTTGGCAACTTGACAATGCCCAACAAGAGTTTCCGGATCTTTATGGTTATGCCAACCAACATCAACTCTACTCATTCTCAACACATTGTCGGTTTCTTTGTTCCTCCAAAAAATAATCTTGAATGGGAATCCACACTTCTTTGACTTGGTCTTGTACACCCTAGTCGTCTTCTTATCATACACATAACCCTTTCTCTTGTGACTTTTGTCCGACGACCCATAACACTCGCATACCATTTCAAACCGCGTAGATTTTTGTTGGGTGTTTTTCACTAGAACGCACATCTTCTCTTTTGCTTTCTCAATAATCCATTTGACCGCGTCGTTTTTATCCTCCCATTCCAAATCATTAGCGTAATGTGCGGAAGTATCAGAACCCCTAATTTTCTGAGCTTGAGGTTGATCCGTCATCGGTACCAATCCAACAATCTACAAAACATCAAAATTTAGTTGGTATGAATTACCAAGGTCGGCAAGGTCTACAAAAAAAACACTGCCGACCATAAAGAAGCCGACACGTAGGAAAAATTTAACAGTGCCAACCAGACTAGAGTCGGCAAGGTTCGAAAACTTGAAAATGCCGGCTTAAGCATTTTCAAGTAACGACTCCTAGGTTGTAAAACTGAAAGTCGGCATGGTGTAAATTTTCTACCCTGCCGACAAGAATACTGCTCATGAAAAGTCGGCACGTTGTTGCAATACAAACCACGCCGGCGTGTTTGGTCGGCATGATCGAAAAGCGTCGACCCTGCCGACCCTGTGCAACAAAAGTGAAAAAACAAAACAAAAATTCATCATTTGCATGGAAAAATCACAATCTTCACCACGTATGTTGTCTACCTAATTACTTGTAGCTCCATTCTCTTCTTCTTGGTCATTGGATTCTACGTTTGACTCAAGATATTCATCACTTCCATACTCATCATGAGTTTGAGGAAAATAAAAGTGAGGGTCATGCATGTAATCCATTTGATCATGGTCTGGTAGATCATCATACAAGTATTCATATGTAGGAGGAAAGTTAGAAGACTCCCCCACTTCAAAATCTGGATTTGAATCACTCATATCACAAATTTCTCAAAAACCCTAACTTTTCCCCCCCAAAACTTCCTCTACTACTTCATTCTACTTCTCTCTCTCTAAATTATTTCTAAAACCCAACTTATAAATCAACTAATTAATTTAACTAATTTAACTAATCTAATCATTTTAATTAAATTAGTGCTAATCATTGTGGGGGCATTTTAGCCATTTATAAAATACAAGGTTAAGGGGTGGCTTGGTTTTACTTCATAATGACCAGATTTTGTCTTATTGGGTATATCCCAATCAAGCCAGATTTCTTTTACTCATTGTAAAATCTTGGGATTTATGATTTGAATCTTACAATTCGTCTCAAAATTTCCCAAAACGATCAATTCTACCGTAAATCTTATGTACGATTCTCATTCTGGCTCTTGCGATATACATGGATTCATTAGTCAGACAAGTCTAAATCTGCTTTCCATGTGATTTTATTAAAATTAAATTTTTTTATCAGACAAGTCTAAATCTGTTCTTTACATGTGATTTTATTAAAAATAGTTTTTTTACAGGCATTTTGACTCAAGCTAGAGCACAAGATTCGAACTCAAAATGCCACGTCCACCTAATTAAAGTGCCCACCCACTACTAACATATATTTAAATTATTAATTTATAACTCCAATATACACATGTATTTACAAATTTACCACGAATCAAGTGATTTGAATATTAAAAATGAAAACCGCTTCGCTGCAATGTGATTCACAATTCACAATTAGACAACCTTGTTACTAGTGCAATGGCTATTATTTGACAAGAAAAAGAAAACAAACCGTATCCAAAACCACAGAACCAAGATGTGATTCAATGGAGGAAGGTTGGATTCCTATTCTTCCCTACTCCGTGGGGGAATACATGAATTACCTTCCCACCTAAAAACACAAAGGTAGCTGAATCACACATAGAAGGTGATATGTTAAGACTCTTTAGCGTACTATATAAACATAAACACTGCTGCTTTGAGCACCACCACCCTAACTAGATTTTGTTTGATTGAAACAAAACAAAGATGTAGTCTCTCTTTGTAATCCGTTTCCATAGCACCAACAATAACTTCCAATTCCAAATGACTCTAATTCTATACTTCTCATAGATCTCTTTGCTCAGTTAATTATAAATAAATAAAAAAAGATTGTACCCAAAATTGATAGTCTTTTTACTGAATGGAAAGAAAAAAGAAAAACAGATGCAATCAGGTAAATTGCAGTTGCTTTGTTTACCACTATCTTAACTAACTTGTATTGGTTTTATCTTAGGGATGCGTTGAGACATTGGCGAACACTAAATAAGGTATGGACGAATTACCAAAGCGCGGATGATCATTATAACATGTTCTCGACCGTATTGATCAGCTAATAATTTGATTTAGTTTCATCGAACTACCATCACAAACAAAGATGGCTAGGTATACCCTATTTGATTTAATTCTTCTCTTATTGTTTGCATCTACTTGTTATTGTTGTAGCTTGCAGAAAGAAGGGTGAGCACTGCTCCATAATCAAGAACTTATTCAACCAGATAAAATTGTGTTGCGGTCCTTTGCATTGCGATGGGCTCTTCGACGGGCATTATGCGAGACCACCAAACATACCTCTGCGTCGATTCTGAGATCACCACGACGAAGTCGCCTTTGCATTGGAACATATTGAAATTTAATATCAACAAAAGTAGGAACTGCATCTTTTATTTTTAAAATTACAGATCTAATGCTCCAAGGGATACTTCTGGATTCTCCAAGTATTGCATCAATGACGTTTGAAACATCACCTTCAATGACCACTTTGCCGAAACCAAATTTGATTCCCACTACAATTCCCAGATTGCAGGCAATCGCTTCAGCAAGAATTGGTGAAGTGGCATAAAAAATGGTTGTAACATAACCTAAGAAATTGCCATTGTGATCCTGAACAACTGCTCCCGCTGCACGATTGTTGGGTAGAAACGCTGCATCAACGCTTATCTTTACATATTAACGACCAGGTGGACTCTACATGTTGTTTGAATGAGAGATGTGATTGCTCCGTTTCCCATCTTATGTAAGACATTGCAGAGAGAAATTGGGAGATAGTCTGAAGCTAATGCTCGATTCTTAATCTTTGGAATCAATGTGATGTTAGTGTGAACATCATTACATATAATATCCCAACTTTTTTTATCGAAGACAGAGTATCCATCCGGACCGGGGCTTTTGAGAGCAGCCTTTACTGGATTCTCATAGTTTTGATTCTCATAGGGTCGGGGCGGGATTTGAGAGCAGCTTTTACTAGAGAAATATAATGTAACATTGTAATTGATTCTTTAGTTTCATAACGCGGAAAGAAGTAAATACAGGTAGCCTAATTTATGAAAATTCCAAGAACATTCATTCCAAGTCGATCTATCTATATCCAAGGGAGTAGTGAAGAAAATACATCTGTTTCATCAGAATTCTTCAAGTAACCTGTACAAATTTACAACGTAAAATCTGCTGTTGGATATAAAATAGGCACATTGATAGATTTGCTTGTTAAAAACTACTAGCTAGTAGTTACTGAATTTCCATTAGATGAAATTATGTTGTCTAATGTGCATACACAATGTAAGTAACTTATCATTTCAAGTGGAACAGTTAGATCAACAGCCTGACCAACAACTGACCAAACACTGTTGCATTACAGAACTAGAAGATGACCCACTTTAGCCTGTGAATGAAATGACCACCAAGAAACAGTAGCTTCATCCATTCACTTGTCGCACGAGGATGCTTAACTTACTCTTTTCAGCGGGATAACGGAATCTATTCGTAGAAGAGGGTAGGAGCAGAATGATTAAAGACTTGTGGCTTGTTGCGAACATGGCTATTCGAGCCGAGCTGTGGAAGTTGCGCAACAAAGTTTGTTTAATGTTCAAGGGAATTGGTTTGGTTTCAAGGTAGAGTTTATCAGGTCATTAGTGATAATTCTGTTCTGTTCGGATAAAGGGTTATATGGATGTGCGTATTTTAGATTGTTTCAGAGTTAGGTTTAGAACGGCAAAGAACTCAACGCCTGTTGAGTGTTCTTGGAGTCATCCGATTTAAATTTGCTGTGATGAATGCAGCTAGAGATGCATCGTGTCGTTATGTGCTGTTCTCTTTGGCCAGGAATGGGAAAGCAGATGGGGTGTGAGGCATATTTGTGTCAGATCAGATTCTGCGAGTGCCGTGCAGGGAAGGTAGGCCGGATTCCTTTCCTTCTGTGCCTGGCAAGATTCCTTTTGGGATTCAAATATCTCTCTGATGTTTTTAGGGTCTCTTGTGATCCTAGTTTTTCTATCATGTAAACTTCGTTAGATAAAGGAATCGATTCTGCAGGCTCTATTTTCTCCTATCTTTGGGGGAGTACTTGGACCAACAGTATTAAAGTAAAAACAGATAAAAACTGAGATTTCATTACTAATAATAAAGTTTGTATTACTCAAACAAATAGTGTGCTGATTTAAAATAAAACTCTACATAAAACTAAAATAACTAAAAACTAAAGAAGAAAAACAAACTCCTAAAATATAAAATATATCGATTGCTAAAAGCTCAAAACTATTGCTGAATCTTGTACTACTTCAAAACTTTGCATCGGCAGCAATTAGACCATAGCGAGTTCTTTTGCTTTCACGGCCTCATCATCAATCTGGTCCTCTTTCTTTGGGCCGTTTCTAAACCACCACCATACTCCGATTTGGATTAAACCAAAAACAAATCCCGACCCGTTACTTACCAATAGATAGATATCATAACGGAGAAGTGCAAAAGCCAACCAACAGCCACCGTTGAGAGCATTAAAAAGAAGAAGCCACTTGGGCATATACTGGCTGCTCTTTGATTTGCAAACCTGATACAGATTGTCGAGCGGCATAGCATACATCAATATGTTGAAGATGTCACACAATATACCGATTATCTTGGGTCTGTTTGCAATACAACGTGGTTCTAGAGTAAGAAGCAGTACTACCGCAGCATAAAAAACAGCTTCACCAGCAAACACCAACATCACATAACGTCTTCCTTTCTTGGTTGCATAGATCAAGAATATGCAAACGTAGATCAGTTCAATCCCAATACCAACGCCGTTAATTGTAACGACAAGAGTATCATGTGGATGAACAAAAGGTAATCCATAGTAGACCCATAGTACACAATTCAGAATTGTAGCTAAATAAGGATTTGGAGAAAAGTCCTCTACTGCTCCTTTTTTGATAATTTCATAAAACGTAGGTGCAGGCGAAAGAAATAAACCGAAAGATATGACGTTACCTGCGAACCCGACTCCAGTACGAATGTGATCGATTTGTCGTGCAGTAACCATCTTGATTGATCAGAGAAGAGAAAAAAGAAAGATGAAAATACTAGATACGAGAGATGAATGAATGTGAAGGTAGAGGTCTGATGAACCTGTATATATATATATTACATATGACTTGCTGCAGAGGATCAAGTGACAAGATATCAGAGTTCTAACTTATCTAAAATCCTAAGAATTATCTTATCAAACCGACTGAATTTTTCATATAGAACGAGTATTTGTGGAACAGTGGAAATGATAAATCAACGGATAGGATTTCAAACACCTGAAAACGTGGGGCTCGCTTGTTAAAATCATCCGTTCATTTACCTGTACGTAAAATTAGGATAGAGTTTATATTTTGCAAATATATATTTGAAGACATATTAGAATGTAGTTTTGAAAATCCAAAATACCGGATCATTCGGATGGTGTGATGAAATGGTATGCAATAGAGTGTGGAGAAAGTTTAGGAGGTAGTGTTTTAAACTTTCAAAAGTTCTTATAATTTTGCCGTTTTTATTGTTGTATAATGATGATAATGTTCGATAATATATATCTTTAAAATCCTTTTTTCTTTTTGTTTAATGAGTGATCTATATTTGCTTTAGGAACAAGTTATAAGTTCCGGCCAAGTTATAAGTCCAGACCGATCGAAACATCCATCAGCTGTCTGTTGAGGCGTACGTGAGTATATATATATCACTTGCTTTTCAATGCATCTTACAGGAGAAAGTAAAAGGCCGCGTAAGCAAAAGAAACAGCCTAATCGATATTATACTTACCCTCTTTGGAATTTGAGAACGGCCAAATAGCCGAAGTCTTTGGATATGGCAACAGCTGCATGAACAAACCCAACTAATTGAACCCGGTTAATTATCAATATGAGCTTTCAAATACAAGTTTTTCTTTTTTCATTTTATATCTGATGCCCATAAAAAGTTGACCAACTAGGATAGTTCATATTAGTTAGCTGCCATGATAGTTTGTTTTCCCTTTCCGCAATACTAATAATTTATCATTTTGAATATTTGTGTTCATAACAACGGATAGTTATCTGCTTTCAGTCACTAGCGATGTAGCACTATATATAATTTTGAATATGTGCAACTATGGTTGCCAAGTGCCTAGCTAGTTATAGATTGGCAATTACAAGGTTTGCCTAAACTCAACTGTGTTGCTCTTTGTCATAAATTGTCTTGAACTACATTTGGTTTTTTTCATTCTGCAGTATGTCTTGAATACCCTCCTTTGTTAACATACATGATTGTCTCCTTCCTTCCTTCATCTCTTAAGCATCAGTTCACTTCCATTCCATTTCATGATTAGGCTCCCTCCTGCACCGAACTCAATTGCAAGTTCGCTAGCATTTCTGTTTTTCATGTCTTGTGTTGCGGACTTGCAAATATTGACTAAAATAAACCGAGGGAAACTAAAACTAGTTTAGTAGGATTCAGGGTTCTTTCGCTGAAATGCAGTATACAAATAAGTAAATTACTAGTCTAGATGAGGTAACCCAGACTTTGTCAAACACTCTACTGGATGCTTGCAAAACAGCTGTATAATGGTAGACTTAATCGTACCCCTTATGGTTAAAACAGTTCCATACACTCAGACTGAGTAAAGTAGTTCCCAAACAACCATAGATTTATTTCCATATATAGTTACAAGTTTAGCTAACAGTATTTATATTTGTTGTTTAGGTATGTTGAGATTATTAGTCACACATTGTCGGGGCAATCTAAGATCCTGTGGTTTATAATTCTTTGGGCCTCTCCACTCATCGCCAATCGGTTTTGAGTTGGATGCCCGTATTCTAGCATGTTATGAGAGTAGGCTATTTCTATTTGCGACGAGTTATTTGACCGCGCCTTTATTCCGCGTCACCCGATTTAATTGTGTCCACGTGTTAGACTCAACTAGGCTACATGTGAGGGGGCGTGTTGAGATTATTAGTCCCACATTGTTGGACAATCTAAGATATTGCGGTTTATAATCCTATGGGCCACTCCACTCATTGCCAATTGGTTTTGAGTTGGATGCCCGTATTCTAACATGGTATCGGAGCAGGCTATTTGCGTTGAGTCATTGACCGTGCCTTACTCTGCGTCACCCGATTTAATTTTCCACGTGTTAGACCCAACGAGGCTACACGTGAGGGGGCGTGTTGAGATTATTAGTCCCACATTGTCTGGGCAATCTAAGATCCTGCGGTTTATAATCCTTTGGATCTCTACTCATCGCCAATTGATTTTGAGTTGGATGCTCGTATGCTAACAAGATAGATGTGAACAGAAATAAATGATGTTCATTATCAAATGCATGTGCCTTATTTTAGTGTCTTTTATGTCCTGCCAGTTTGTGTTATTTTATTTCTATGTTAAGTTGATTGGTTGGTCAGGGCGAGCATGACATGCAACACAAATTTGACAACAATTGAAAACCTAAAAACTTTTCTCAGACTCACAAATCTTGCCTTTTGCGTTTATGGCATTATGGAAATATATTGCTGGGTTTAAACTAGCCATGGATGAAAAAAGTTTAATTTGTACAGATTGTCGTAGGTGCCTGGAAGAGATGATGACATGCTTAATTTTTTTTGGGTTAGTCTATTTAAAATGATTAACAGTGATAGAACTGCAAGGTAAGCATGCGCATTGTTTGTCTAAGTCTTCCTTCTGGCTACTTCTGTAATGTCCAGGTTGAATTTTTGTTTCAGTGTTCTTCCTGTTAAGTTAGTGTACGCACAAGAAAACTGCACCAATATTTCTTATAATACCTCGAAATCATTTGCAGAGATGTGCACTTTTGTGAATAGACCAACTTGTTTCTGTCGTAATTTATATAGAACTAACTAGTGGATTTCCCGTGCCATAAAGGCACAGGATTGATGTCAATGCAAAACATCTCTGCAGGTAGGCTCCTGCCGCTCGTCTCTCTAGTCGCCACCAAAGCAAGTTATAAGTAAAAACGAACAAAACACTAAAGGGCAGTACATTTGAATGCAAAAATCATTTAATTAGAAATCCTTTTTAGCGTCAAGATGGCAATAAATCCAAATGAGGCTTCTTATTATGGGACCAACAGTTTTTATTATCACGTAATAATCGTGACAAAAGTGAACAGGAAAATCATTATCCTAACCTTTCATTATGGACAACATGTGTTAAAATGTCTTCATTCTTAGTTTTCTGCTGAGCATGACATCTCACCGTCACTGCCGGGGCGACATCACTACAACCTCTCAGCCGTGATCATTCGTATCCAATACAATCAGTAATGGTGAAAATGTTTTTAGGAAGAAAAATTTGGATACCGTTGATTGATGCCCTAATTCGGGTTCTTTGATCTACTTTAATAATCTGTTGGGAGATATGTATATTTAGAAACATAGTTTTGTAATATTATATCAAACTTAAAGAAATAGTGTGGTGGGATTATTTTGGGCTCCCACACTATAGATTTGGGTTCAAGTCTCACTCCTTGCATTTGACTAGGTATATTATTTATATCTATACTATTTAGGGGAAATTAGGGGGAGACCCAAAAAAAAAATATTCTCATTCTCAGGCCCACAATTAATTTTGGGTACTGTGACACCCATAATTATTTCCGTGACACCCATAATTATATGAAATTATTAAAAACTTCTGCATGACGGATTATGCATCTGCATGACTGAGTTATGCATCAGGGGTATAATTGGCAACTCAACTTGGACATAACATATCTAAAAATCCGCACCTTAGAAATTTACAAATTTTATATGGTTGGAAATATTTTAAAGAAAGCTACGCAACGAGTACAAACAACAATATCAAATTTTTGTTTTTCATGAAAAATCGGAGGTGATCATCGTTTTAGGCAAAATTTTCGAAAACTGACTACATAACCATTATGCAGCCACCAAAAAAGATGCAAAACACATTCTGCAGACGCATAACGAATTATGCAACCATTTTCTCGACTGCATAACAAATTATGCATATGCATAACAAAGTTATGCATCTATAACAAGTTATGTAACGAATGTATTAGTGCGTGCATAAAAAATAGATGCATAATGCATTATGCATCTTTTTTCTCGATGCATTAAAGATTGTGCAACAATTTTCTCGATGCATAATGCATTACGCAGCCGTATTTTCAAATGCATAACAGGTTATGCATCTATTTTAGCGACTGCATAACATGTTATGCAGATATTATTATAGATGCATGACAAGTTATGCAGTCTTTGTTTTTGTTGGTTTTAATAGTGACAAAAAAATTGCTGCATAAAATGTTATCCAACCGTGTTCTGGACTGCATAATAGGTTATGCAACAAATTTTGTAGATGCATAATAGGTTATACATCCATTTTTATAAATGCATAATCATATTATGTGCTTTTCTTTCCCTGTATTGCACAACAATAATTCGTGCTTCTCTTTCCCTGTATTGCACAACAGTCATACATTAATTCCCGACAGTAAAATCATTTCCTGTAACTTCTTCTTGCAATAACTATCTTCTCAACTTCAACATTGCTTTGTGGATTGCCCTCTTACTCATTCCTTGATTCACTGCCCAAAACAACAATTTTAAATCAGACTGTTGTCATCACTTTTTACTATGGGAGATAGATATAACATATAGCTTGGCGATCAGTCTGAGCTTCTAGGCAGTGCTGTTCGAACTGGACATCAAAGAGAGCTTGTTGCAACTTTGCGAGTTGTGTCATCAATGGGTTAAGGTGCTCTGCAAAACCATGTGCAAGAAACAGGGAGGTCACCTTTTCCATTTTTATCAAGAAAGACGAGAGTATTCAAAACCTTAGATATTCTCCAATCATCCCGTCCTTAGCACGCTGGCCATGATATGCAAAATGGCGAATATGAATATCAAAGTCGACGGTTTCTTAATGAGGACCCTTGTTCTTGAAACAAAATTGGTGCAGACCTTCCCTGTGAACCATAAACTCAAATTTCTCGCTCGTCTTGTCATCAGAATAGTGAACCAATTCTCCTCTTGGATCCTTTGCCTGCATTGTCGTTACTCCTATAGAACATCATCTTAATACAACAATCAAAAAAAAAAAAGACACAAAACTTACAATAAGATCGATACCGTCTTTCAAACCAGAATTCCATGGTACATCTTGGATTCTTTCACATTACCACTTTCACCTTCCATATGATCAGCTGCAACCATTAAACCAACCAAACCATCTAAATCTATTACAATTGCTCAATAACATCTCAACCCATTCATTCTTGGCTTCACTTTCTCCTCCGTAACAACTGCAGTTCCATGTATTTCCAGCAATCAAACCCCTGTTAATCATAGATCTACAACTTCACTTTCTTGAAACAAGGTTTGATATAATCATAGATCTACCACTAAAACTTGTTTTCAATGAAGAAATTTCGGATTTTTATGAAATCAGATTGAAATCAGATCGGATCTGGAGATGGAAGAGAAAAAGAGAAGAAGAAAGATGAAGAGTACGATAAAATTTAATTTCAATAATTTTGGGTCCCAGAATATTTTTTCCCTAAAAAATGGGTGCGCCCCTTCAGATTTTTGGGCGTGGGTTTCACAGTGGAAAAAATCTGAAAAATGGGTCTCCCTGTAGTTTTCACTACTATTTATCAAAAGTCCGGGAGAGCGGGGCCTTGGGGGTCTTGGGAGGTCTGGTGACTTATGCAAAAAAAAAACTTTTTGCAGATTTGACTTTTGGTTTTCAAAACGTTTTTAAGGAAATTATTCTCTAATTAATTCTCATTAATTTTGGTATTATATTCTGCCCGTTTTCTGACTGTTAAGGAAGATTAATTTTGGGTAATTAATCAGAATTTATTTTCATTAAACTTAATTGATTCTCTTAAGCTGTTATAAGGCTGGTTTTCTGAAAAGAGAAAGTTATCTATTTTTGTGATTCTGAGCAAGTGTTAGAAAGAGTATTGTGATTCGATTTCTCATAGTGCAGAGAAATCGAACAAGAGAGTATCAGCTGTTTTATCCCATAGGTTTTGGACAATTTTTTGACTTCTAACACAATCAAAGAGGAAGAGTCGTGAAATACCTTAAAGATAACGACCTAGTCCGCGACTCAGCTGTTTGAGATTCGGTTTCATTATTTGCTCACTGTTTCCAACAATTTTAAGGTATTTGATTTTGCTATGGAGGTTGAAAAGAAGCGCGTTGATGATACCAACAAGCCATTCAAATTTGAAGGGCTGCATTTCAGAAGATGGAAGCTGAAGATGTTCTTTTATCTCAAACTCATGAAGCTGCATATGATTGTGTCGAGTGTTCATCCTGGAACCCTGGAACCTGCTGCTGATAAGACTGTTGTTGCTGATAAGACTGCTGCTGTCGCTGTTGATGCTGATGATGGTGTTGCTGCTACTGATCCACCTCCTACCGGTGGTGCCAAAGACGTTGTTTCTCAAACTCCTAAGGAGAAACATAAGGCCATTGAAAAATGGGTTGATGATGACTTTGATTGCAAAAACTACATTCTTAACGCATTATCTGATGATTTATATGAGTATTATTCAACTTTTGAAACTGCTAAAGGTGTATGGGATGCATTACAGAAAAAATATGACACCGAGGAAGCTGGCTCAAAGAAGTATGCTGTGAGCCGGTACTTGAGATACCAAATTGTGGATGATAGGTCAGTTGTTGCACAGGCTCATGAACTTCAAAAAATTTACCACGAAATTATGACCGAAGGTATGAAAACTGATGAACAATTTCAAGTTTCTGTAATGATTGACAAGTTACCACCTAGCTGGAAAGATTTTCGTAATACTTTGCGTCACAAGACTAAAGAATTTTCTATTGAAAGTTTGATTGTTAAGCTTAGGGTTGAGGAAGAAGCTCGGAAACAAGATAAGAAGGAAGAGATTCTCATTGTTTCTAACAATAAGACTCATCCGAGTTTGAAACCTAAGAAGAATGACCTGAAACCTAACCAGAACCAAAAGAAAGGAGGAAGACCTAATCAAAACAAGAACCAACACCCATCAAGAAATGGACAGAATTCCAATTCTGAGTTTCTTTGTTATACCTGTAATAAATCAAACCACATGGCTAGGAATTGCAGGTTTAACAAGGAAAAGAATAACGCACAAGCTAATGTTGTGGGTGACGTTATAATTTCCATGGTCTCTGATCTAAAGTTCTACATGGTTGGTGGATCTGATGGGTGGTGGATAGACAGTGGTGCTTCGCGTCATTGTTGTTTTGATAGGTCCATGTTTAAGACTTATGCTGAAACCAAGGATAAGAAAGTGTTGTTGGGAGACTCTCACATCACTATGGTGAAAGGTTCTGGTACAGTAGAGTTGAAGTTTACTTCTGGGAAGACACTCATGCTGAAAGATGTCCTTCACACTCCAGAAATGAGAAAGAACCTTGTTTCCGGCTATCTTCTCAACAAGGATGGGTTGTACCAAACTATTGGGTCTGATATTTACACTATAACTATGAATAAGAGTTTTGTAGGAAAGGGTTATGCTACTGATGGAATGTTTAAGCTTAATGTTGATGCTATGAATAAAATTGAATCTTCTGCTTATATGGTTTGCAATGTTAATGTTTGGCATGGTAGGCTTTGTCATGTGGGTAAAAAGTTAGTAAATAACATGAGAAAGTTAGGTGTCCTCCCTGAATTTTCTGAAAATGATTTTCAAAAATGTGAATACTGCAGTCAAGCAAAAATAACCAAGACTTCACATAAATATGTTGTAAGAGAATCCAAACCACTAGACTTAATACATTCTGATTTGTGTGAATATGAAGGTATCCTAACTAGAAATGGAAAAAGGTATATCATGGCGTTCATTGATGACTGTTCTAATTATACTTATGTTTATTTGTTGAGCCATAAGAATGAAGCTATTGAAAAGTTTAAGATCTTTATCGCTGAAATTGAAAATCAATTTGGTAGAAAAATTAAGAGGTTTCGTAGTGATAGAGGCACTGAATATGATTCTTCTCCCTTTACTGAAATTTATCAAACTAATGGCATAATACATGAAAGAACTTCTCCAAATAATCCTCAAATGAATGGAAAAGCTGAAAGAAAGAATCATACACTGACTGAACTTACCGTTGCTTGGGTGAATGTTTGTTGAATGTTTGCCATGTATTAAATCGCATTCCCAATAATAAAACCAAAATTTCTCCTTATGAAATCTGGAGAGGTAGAAAACCTAATGTCTCTTATTTTAGAGTTTGGGGTTGTTTAGCTTTTGTTAGAAACCTGATCCTAAAAGACATAAGTTAGAAAGTAGAGCTTATGAATGTGTTTTTATTGGTTATGCTCAAAACAGTAAAGCTTATAGGTTCTTTGATATTAATAATAAGGTTATTATTGAATCTATTGATGTTGATTTCTTTGAAGATATATTTCCTTTTATATCTAGAAATAATGGGGGTTCAATACCAAGTACTTTACCTAGTTCTGATTCTGAACCTAGATTAGAAGAACCTAGAAGTGAAGAAACTAGGGTCACTGAATTTGAACCTAGATGCAGTAAAAGAGCTAGGACTGAGACAAAAGATAAAAATCCCGATTTTGAATTTTACGCTATAGAGGAAGAACCTTCTAATTTACAAGAGGCGTTTAGTTCTGCAGAGTCTAGTTTCTGGAAAGAAGCTGTAGATAATGAATGGGATTCTCACATGTCTAATGGAACTTGGCGTATAGTAGATTTACCTCCTGGTTGTAAGCCTATAGGTTGTAAATGGGTTTTGAAAAGGAAACTCAAACCTGATGGAACAGTAGATAAGCACAAAGCTAGACTGGTTGCTAAAGGATTTACGCAACGAGAAAACGTAGAATTTTTTGATACTTATTCTCTTGTTACTAGATTAACATCTATACGTGTTTTGATTGTTGTTGCTGCTGCTCATAATCTTGTTATTCACCAAATGGATGTTAAAACTGCTTTTTTGAATGGTGAATTAGAAGAGGAAATATACATGGAACAACCTGGAGGTTTTGTAATTCCTGGACAAGAACAGAAAGTATGTAAGCTAGAGAAATCTCTTTATGGTTTAAAACAAGCTCCTAAACAATGACATGAGAAATTTAATAATTTAATGATTTCAAATAATTTCAGAATAAATGAGGGTGACAAATGCATCTATTATAAATCTGAGAATGATGTGTGTGTGATTGTTTGCTTGTATGTGGATGATTTGCTGATATTTGGTTCCAATTTATCTGTTGTCACTGAAACTAAAAGCATGCTTAGTTCGAATTTTGACATGAAAGATTTGGGTGAAGCTAGTGTAATCTTGGGAATCAAAATACCTAGAACTGATAGTAGTATTTTTTAGATCAATCTCACTACATTGAAAAAATTCTGAGGAAGTATGAATTTTTGATTGTAAACTTGTTTGTACTCCGTTTGATCCTACTGTGAAATTGTTTAAGAATACCGGAGAAAGTGTTAGACAATCTGAATATGCTAGTATAATTGGAAGTCTACGTTATGCAACTGATTGTACTAGACCAGACATTGCATATGCATTGGGAGTTCTGTGCAGGTTTACCAGTAATCCTAGTTTGGAACACTGGGATGCTATTGAGAGGGTTATGCGGTATCTGAAAAGAACCACAAACCTGGGACTACACTATAAGAGGTATCCCGCAGTCCTTGAAGGATTTAGCGATGCTAATTGGAACACTCTCTCAGATGATTCCAAGGCCACCAGTGGATATGTTTTTACAATTGCTGGGGGCGCTGTATCTTGGAGAACAAAGAAACAGAAAATTATAGCCCAATCTACGATGAAGGCAGAATTGATGGCACTAGCAGCAGCTAGTGAAGAGGCAGGATGGCTGAAGAGTCTGTTGTCAGACATTCCAGTATGGGAAAAACCGATACCAGCCACTACGATAGTACCGCGGCCATCGGAGTAGTATAGAATTGTTATAATAACAATAAGAATCGACAGATACGTCGAAAGCAAGACACAGTTAGAGAATTTCTCACAACTGGTGTTGTTAGAGTAGATCATGTAAGGTCTGAAGGAAATATAGCTGATACTTTGACGAAAGGATTAACAAGAGAAAAGGTATGGAATACCTCTAAAAGTATGGGACTTTTTCCCGTGAGAAGTTGAGTCATTTGTAATGGATACCCAACCTAGAAATAGGTTCAAAGGGACTAGACGAAGTTACAAATGATATGATAGAGTCATGCACTCCCATAGCATGATATCCTGAAGTGGGAAACAGGTTGAGTGTTTAAACTCTTAATGATGTCTATAGCTCTTAAGTTAGAGTGGGATACACAGAAGTATCCTTGATAGACTCACCTATACGAATGTGAAGGTCTGGCCGCCTTCTATGAGAACTTGGACATTTCTCTAGATCGTTCGTTAAGAAAGGGATAAGCACATGTCCTTAATGTGCAAACTTAAGGACATTACTCTAGATATAGTTTTGGTGTGTTAAATAATCTAATATTAGTTAGAGTTCAAGACCCGAGTCACTCTAGTCACCTAGTACTTAGAAAGTTTAACACTATGTAGAGGTTCAAGTCGAAAGGCACCTTTGCTTATGCACAACTATATAGCACTTGCTCAATGTTTTTAAAATATAAGTGGGGGATTGTTGGGAGATATATATATTTTAAAACATAGTTTTATAATATTATATCAAACTTAGAGAAATAGTGTGGTGGTATTATTTTGGGTTCCCACACTATAGACTTGGGTTCAAGTCTCACCCCTTGCATTTGACTAGGTATATTATTTATATCTATACTATTTATCAAAAATACGGGAGAGCGGGGCCTTGGGGGTCTTGGGAGGTCTGGTGACTTATGCAAAAAAAACTTTTTGCAGATTTGACTATTGGTTTTCAAAACGCTTTTAAGGAAATTATTCTCTAATTAATTCTCATTAATTTTGATATTATATTTTGCCCGTTTTCTGACTGTTACGGAAGATTAATTTTGGGTAATTAATCAGAATTTATTTTAATTAAACTTAATTGATTCTCTTAAGCTGTAATAAGGCTGGTTTTCTGAAAAGAGAAAGTTATCTGTTTTTGTGATTCTGAGCAAGTGTTAGAAAGAGTATTGTGATTCGATTTCTCATAGTGCAGAGATATCGAACAAGAGAGTATCAGCTGTTTTATCCCATAGGTTTTCGACAATTTTTTGACTGCTAGCACAATCAAAGAGGCAGAGTCGCGAAATACCTTATAAATAGCGACCTAGTCCGCGACTCAGCTGTTTGAGATTCAGTTTCATTATTTGCTCATTGTTTCCAACATAATCAATATATAAAGTTTTGTGTTTTCCTGATTGAATGATCTGAATTTGTGATTGGTGCAATAATACGATAATTTGAGAATCGTAGACTCCTAGTGGTGTATATCTAAATTTTGGTTTGAATTTGTTCCCACAAAGATTGAAGATGGTGATGGTGATGGGGAGGAAATTGTTTGGTAAATTACTGGTTATGATCATGGTTCTGATGTAATTACAACAACTACTTAAATTTTTAACATAAACGGTGACGGTGGCTCTGAAAGTGATATGGGGGATGTGATGGTGGTTATGGGTTTGATTTGTGAGGTTGGGTAAGTACTCATCATCTCAACCGAGATCGAAAATAACAGCTTGAATTTGGGTTTGAAATCGAAAACAAAATCTAAGAATGTGTATGTACGGTGCTGATGCGGCGGTTGTTTTTGGTAAGGTAGTGGTGGTGGTGAATGACCGATTTTGGTTTGGGTGGAAAATTTTGATTTTTGTATTTGTGATGCTGACGGTTACGGGTGTTTCTGGTGGTGAAGGAATGATCAAGGAAGTGAGTAATGGTTAATGTTTAAAAGTTCCATCCAAATTCTCGGTAAAAACACGGATGTAGTAGTTGAGTTTGGAAAAACACAAAAGGCACAAGATATTTTCGGCGGAGTTGTAGTGCTGACGACAGTGGTGTTGGCGCTGCTGCTTGGCAAAGGTGATGATGATGTTTGCGGTGTTGTTGGTGATGATATCGATGGTGGTAGGGGTAACCTATATTTGATTTGACAGGGGAGGAGGTGGTGCTGGTAGAGCGGCAAATGACAATAACATAATAAAAGTGGAGGTGGTGGTGGAAAAGACGGGGGTAGTGGTGGTTGAGGCATAGGCATAGACAGTGGAGGTAGTGCAGGTGGCAGCGGCTGTGGTAATTTAAATTTTAATTTGTAATTTAGTTTTAAAAAGATCCGGAGGGATAACTTAAAATGAATGAGGGCATTTTGGTCCAGAAAAGATGCCAACCATAGACACCAAACAAATCATTTTGTGTTATATTATAGATTTTGATAAGGGGAAATTAGGGGGAGACCCAAAAAAATAATATTCTCATTCTCAGGACCACAATTAATTTTAGGTACCGTGACACCCATAATTATATGAAATTATTAAAAATGTATGCATGACGGATTATGCATCCACATGACGGGTTATGCACCAGGGGTATAATTGGCAACGCAACTCGGATATAACATATCTAAAAATACGCGCCTTGGAATTTTACAAATTTTATATCGTTGGAAATCTTTTTAAGAGAGCTACGCAACGAGTACAAACAACAATATTAAATTTTTGTTTTTCACGAAAAAATCGAAGGTGATCATCATTTTAGGCAAAAAAAGATGCATAACACATTCTGCAGACGCATGAAGAATTATGCAACCATTTTCTCGACTGCATAACAAATTATGCATCTGCATAACAAAGTTATGCATCTGTAACAAGTTATGTAGCCATTGTTTTGGTTGATTTTAGTGCGTACATAAAAAATTGATGCATAATGCATTATGCAAACATATTTTCGGATGCATAACAGGTTATGCATCTATTTTCTCGATGCATAAAAGATTGTGCAACAATTTTCTCGATGCATAATGCATTATGCAGTCATATTTTCGGATGCATAACAAGTTATGCATCCATTTTCGCGGCTGCATAACATGTTATGTAGATATTATTGTAGGTGCATGACAAGTTATGCAGCCTTATTTCTTGTTGGTTTCAATACTAAGAAAAAAGTAGCTGCATAACGTGTTATGCAACCCTTTTCTGGACTACATAACAAGTTATGCAAAAAAAAAAGCTGCAGAACGTGTCATGCAACCAATTTCGAGAATGCATAACAAGTTATGCAACAAATTTTGTAGATGCATAACCTATTATGCATCACTATTTACACCTCCATTTTCTTCTAAATGCACGTCACACACACACCAAACCCATCTACACTTCCATCTCCTTTTCCAAATTTTATTTCTTCTACTAGTTTCGACACATAGAAAAACACTCTTCGAAGGCCTGCAAGTGATGTTAAAATATGAGAGAATCATTGGACCGTATCAAGTCTGCAAGCTTCAAAGTTAGGTGAAATCAAAGCACAACGGAATTGAACATGTAGAAGTTTATGAAAGATAGCTGAGGCAACTCGATATTGCGAAATAAGTAAGGTTATAGATTAGAACCTTCAGATGTGGAAGAAATATGCTACTTAGTTGATACTTGAAAATTCCGGCTCTCATATTTCTCATTGCCTGCCAAGTGGATCAGTTTATCAAACAAAAAATATCATTCGTAACAAATTAAACCGATCACGTAAGATTAAAAAGCTAAGTTATAATAAGACATAATAAGTCGATACTGTAGATACAAGGGAAGCTTTACATACAATTTTGAAGCATTTTAGTTTACATGGTTCTTAGAATCTTAAAATATGTATTACTAAGCAGTATAAACTTATACATACTGGAAGCAAACTTATGCATACTCCTGTTATTTTAGTCTCCCATTTTGTAATAATTGGAATCTATATTTTAACAAACCAAAGCCAACGAAAGTTAACAAATTAGGAGATTCATTTTATCAAATTACAGAACATTTTGCCGGGACATTACCTCTACATGAGCTTCCATCTTTGGCATACAAAATAAGAGAAAGCTCCGCGTCTGATTTAATTGCACAACATTCAGTTAAAATTGGATGTAGCACACTTAAATCAGTCTCAAATCTTTCTATTCCCTGTCAAAGATGTATACAAACTGTTATGTTTTAATAATTAATAATGATAGTCAACCTTTCCAATCTAGTAAGGCGATGCAAAACATTAGGAAAATGGAGATCAATAGCACGCTACGTCGCTGCATGCGTACCAGAGACGCGGGAAAGTAGTTGGATAAACAGGAAATAAAACTACAACTTACTATGAGTGGAACGATGAAGAAAGCTCCATATTCAGTACTTCCACCAGCAAACAAAACTACTCATGGAAACTACACCTCTACCATTTTCACTACCCCAATAAAGACCAGTACTAGTAACAATACTACTAATCTATTTGAAAAAGTGATTTGAATTCGAACGACGTCTATTCCAGCTTATCATCACTTGTCTTCTCTAACTGAGAAGAGATCCAATGCGGATGACACTCTCCTCATCAGTATTATTGACTCTGAAATCGATTGTTCTGAGGAGAAATTTCACGAGGTATGTTTCTGAACCATTTTCTTAATCCCGAACCCAGACTCACATTTACATCCACAAGAACCATTACCAACTCAGTATCTGCTCCTCATCAAACCCTAATTTCCCTGTTTCAATACCAGATGTTAATGGGGACATCATCAGTGCTTTCAATTTCTGGTTCAAATTCAATACGAACCCATCTTCACATCAAACCATCTTCGATCTAACAACTAACAACCTGAATTTCCATCAATCTTCACCAAATCCTGTTCCATCCCATTGTCAGTATTGAACAAACGGAGTCATGATTATAATCGAAATCTATAAACTTATTGGTAAATTAAAATATATACATGGATCGATCTAGAGAGAAAAAGAAAAAGAAAACTCAGACTAAGAAAATCACATATAAACGGAAATTTCAATAATTATGGGTTTGGGAGAAATTTTCACCGACAAAATGGGTGCGCCCGTAAACTTTTCTGGATGTGGGTTTCATAGTGGAAAAATTTGAAGAATAAGTTTCTCTGTAGTTTTCACTTTTGATAAAATCGACGACTCCTTATAAACAGGATTATTTGTGTCCGGCCCGGTACCACCTTAAAACGGGCTTATTTGGTCCAAATTGCGTCTACTCTGTATAGGCCTTTTGGTATGGACAGCCACGCATTTACCCTTAGATCCGTTCATTAAATTTTTCATCAAACAATTTCAACTGTTGGATCACCATTCTATTATAAAATCTCCTCTAAGTGTTTTTTTCTTCACTTCACTCTCTCTTCATTTTTTTTCCTGCTGCCGCCACAACCACAAAATGGATTTTTCAAGAATTAGTTTATGGACGAAGAAGAAGATCAAACCCAAACCCAACCCAACCCTTGTCTGGTTTTTGTTGATTGAATCATCACAGCATAATGATATCTCCTCTCAAAATTGAAGTATGCAACCTATCTGACAGAAACATCACCCGAAGATAAAACCAATACTTACTAAGGGGAGTTGGTTTGGTGGTTTTGCATAGCTTTACTTGGTCAATTGGCTAAGTTTGCTGAATTTGGTATGTGTTCAATTTTATATTTTGATTTTGATTCATCCTTAATAGGAAATCTGGATTTTTATATTGATTTTGAACATTTGCTGATTAGTTTTGTATATTTGTGTGGTCCAACTGAGGCACAAATTCATGGAACGCTTCCAAACACCATTAGTAAGTTCCTGATTCTTGCTCGATGTAGTACTGATTCGTGGTTATCTTATATAAAAATATAGAATACTAAGATCATGTGAAAGATAAAGCCAATTCTTACTTATGCAATTAATTTCTTGTTTGTAATAAAGTTTTCTTGTTTGTCGATTTATTTTCTAATGAACTTCTCATTAATGAATCCCCCTTTACTAAATCATGATTTTGTTTAGGATCATTTCCTGACATACGTTGTATAGATGAAATTTTAGATATTCGAGATTTGAGAATCACTGTCTAGGTTGATTTCTCCACTCTTTTGCAATGTATGTATATGCTGAAGATTTGATGACCGGAATATTGCTTATAGAAATAACGTCAGGAAATTAGGCGGGTTGAATTAGTGTTTCAGTGTCCTTGATTATGGTGTGGGTTCCAGTTTTAGGTTATTAATTCTATTCAGTTCAGCTAATTGAATACATCTTTATGTTTGTGTCAATATGTATGAAGTTATTATTGTTCTGCACTTGTTTGCTTCATCAATTGTTCTGCACTAGCTCCTAGTGCTTTATTCATGTGTTCTTCACAGTTCTAGTTGGTTACTGTTGTTGTGAATGAGGCCTTTCATTTTGTTTGCTTTGGGATTGAGTTGTAGCCTCCATGAACTATCAGCTTGAGCATATTTGTATCTCTGTATATCTATGAGCAGTACTTAAAACATGGTAGTGACAAAGTTGGTGACGTTTCCTTCATTACTTAAAAATTGTTCACAATGTCTTTTGCACTATAGTATTGGTAGTTTTTACTAGATAATGTGGTAACTTCTAATTCGTATCAAAGTGAACTTGCATATCTCAGCAATCACACAATTTGAGGATAGATAATGTGAAGCATAGGAAGCTAGAGTTAAGATCATCGTGATATCTCTACAGTATTAAAATTTTATTTATACTAATTGATTGTTTATCACTGTCTGTAGAGTTTCTAGCTAATCTTTCCAAGTCTATGTTCATACACATAGAGGCCGACAATCGATGTAGTGCGTCAGAGCCTGCTACCTGAGCATCTTCAAATTCATTATGAGCAACAACCTATAGAGGATTATGCCATACTAGCTACCTGAGCATATTCAACACCATGGTGAGCAACAACCTGTAGAGGATCTTTTCGAGTTATTATTTTTGGAATCTGGACTACTAGGTGGGGTGAAGAATAGTCAACAGCGGCTGCAACAGGGCATCCTCAACAACATGAACCTATGGAAGATATGCCGTACCAGTTACGGTAGCATCTTCAACACCATGGCAGCCAACAATCTATATTAATTTATTTCACTGTTGGATCTGTGACATAATTGTAGGCGTGTGACTGAGACTCTGGATCAGGTAGATTTCTTATTTTCTTAATTTTTTTTTTGTTAAGGATCATCATAATTATTTTAGTAAGTCCACATGAGATGCAACTAGACCAATGAAATACACAATTAAGATCCAAATTGCATACTCAGTTACAGCAGAACTCAGGGAAGCCAAACAACAAGCACATTCCACCACTTTGTCTTTAGAAAACACTGAAACAGACACCAGACCTGTATGCAGCCAACATATTTTACCACATTGTCTCCCTTCATCCCTCCCCGCCATTTCCTATTCGATTTGAGGAAAAACCAAGTGTAAATTACATCTGGTGAAATGTTAAGTAACATTCTAAGTGGGTAAAACTACAACTGTTTTTACTTGTGAAATTAACACTTGCTTCAAGAAGATTGGTATTCTTTTCAGACTTTGAGAATGATGAAATAGCCGAAGACTTTGGCACTGGCAAAGGCAGAACTGGTTATTCCATGTGACGAGACTGAGCTGCAAAAACAAACCCAATTAATTACCAATGTAAGCTTTCAATTTACAATTTGTGTTTTCATTTCTATGTATTGTGCACCATAATCAATCAGGATAGTTCATTAGTTAGCTGCGATTTATATTGTTTTTCGCACACGTCATAAAATTGTTCGTTAGTTAGGCACTTCCAGGTCACTTTACAACTCACATAATTGATACGCTGATATGTGTTTGTAATATCTATAGCAATGGTTTGCCTAGAACCTAGTTAATCACCAACATATTATCTTGTTACAGATTATGCTGCAAGTTATTGGATTTGGAAAACCAGCAACGGTACCAACATGCTTCCTTCAAAAGATCAAGTCCCAGATGTTGAGAGTCCTACTGACAGATATTGTGGGTGTTGAGGTGTTCATGTTGTGCATCACAGAAAGAGTCAGGTTGCTGAATCACAGAAATGTGTCAACTCCACGACACTTTTTCAGTAAGCAACATACCCTGCAGCAGCATGCATAAAAGGTTGCGTTAAAGTTTTCAGAGTTGTGGGAATTGTTGTTGCCCGTTTCTTTAGTACATGCTAATTAATAATTAAGCTTTTCATGTTATCGTTATATAATAATGTTGAAAAAACATTGGAGGTCATACAGCTTGTCCATGTTTGGTTATTGAAGCATATTCACCAGCTCAGAGAAGAGTCTTCCATTAATTGAATCTGGTAGGGCCATATGTAACAGCAAAATCTCGTCTTGAAATACATTTATTTTCTTATTCTGGTTATGTTTTTGGATCTCTCCATCGATTCGAACTTCATACCCTCGTTTGCATGATTGGTGTTCTTCCCTCCTCCAAATCCCAATTATCTCTTATTGTGCATTCAGGTCATACTGACTTGTCAAGTATATATTCACTGTTTGATGTCTCAACTTCACACATTCAAGGTCGTCTGGGAAGGTCAAAGGGTCCTCTTTATTTTCAAGAGAGAGGTCTGTTGGACTTGGATACATAATGGGCTTCTTCAGTTATCCATTTCGCTAAAAACCCTAGAAACATTCCCAGCCGTTGGATCATATTTTCCTCCAAGTGTTTTTCTCTCCCCTCTCTGTCTAATTTTCTGCTGCTGCCGTCGCCAATGGATTCATCAGGAATTTGTTTATGCATGAAGAAGAAGATCAAACCAAAACCCTTCTCGGCCAGCAGCATCTAATGGATTCATTAATTGTCATAATGACTTGTCCTCTAAAAAGTGAGTGAATTTTTTTTTTCATTGAATAGATTGATATTTTTAGTTGTTTAATAACTGATTTGATTATGTTTTACAGGAATGGAATCATGGTGGATACTAATTGCCTGATACAACTTTTAGTCACTGTAATTTTGGCAAGTGACAGCTAGGTATTATTGATTTTTCTTTGCATTCCCATTATTCTGTACTTAATTTAATTGGTTTTTACAGGTTTTTTTTTTTAGCATAAAATTTAGATATTCATGTGGATTACTTAGAGTGGAACCATATTGGGTCATTCAAAGCTCTAGGGTTGGTTGGTTGGTTGAGTACTTGATTTGTGCTATGTTTTAATGGTTAGTCTCCCTCCTCTGAACTGTTTTGTAAGTCTGCTTGCAATTTTTACATTTACTTTTGTCAAGTATACATTTACAATTCATGGTTTTTGCCAGTAGTTTGAGATGTTTATTGCGTATTATTAGATTGATTGCTAGACTTCTGAATTTGAATTGTCAATTCCTCCACGAATTAGAATCACGGTTTTTCATTCTTATCCTCTTAATTGAGACCTTGAGAATCGGAAGCTCACGAGTCCCACCAAAACCCTAATGTCCTCTACTCTCAAGAGATCTGTTGGACCTGGATCCATAATAGGCTTCTTCAACTATCCATTCCCTAACCTAAATACAGTTTTAGTTTTAGCCATTGATCCTGTTTCTAGGTTTCCTTAAAAAATTTCTGTTTATCACTTCACTATTTTCTGCTGTAGCTGCTGCCGTTGCCAATGGGTGCTATTCAAAATATAGAATACTAAGATCTTGTGAAAGATAAAGTCAATTCTTAGTTATGCAATTGATCTCTTGTTTGTGATTGATAGAATATTTTTCAGTCTTATATGAAAACATCTGTGTGTTTGGTGGTATTCATAAGAACCAAAAATATTTCAGTCTGGTTTTCATAAGCGCAGTGTCCAGACTTTGCTATTACTTATGAATTCTGTCAGTGTGTATGAAGTTATTTTTGTTCTCCATTTGTTTGCTTTGTCGATTGCCTCTGGATTCGTAGCAGTGCCTGGAGTGTGTTTTTGACTTCTAGCACTGGTTCCTTGTGCTTTATTTATGTGTTTTTCACAGTTCTAGTTGGTTACTGTTGATGTGGATGAGGCCTTTCATTTTGTTTGCTTTGGAATTGCATTGTAGACTCCATGAATTATCATCTTGAGCGCATTTATATCTTTATATCTATGAGAAGTAGTTAAAACTTAAAACTTGGTAGTGACGCAAAGTTGGTGACGTTTACTTCATTACTTCAAAATTGTTCATAATGTCTTTATCACTACCGTATTTGTTTTTTTTTACTAGATATTGTCTTGCTTGTATTTCTTATCAATGCGAGCTTGTATATCTCTGCAATCACACAATTTCAGGATGGATAATGTGAAGCATTGGAAGCAAAACTTAAGATCAACATGATAGCTCTCCAATATCAAATTTTTATTTATACTAATTGATTGTTTATCACTTGTTGTCGAATTTCCAGCTGACAATCGATGTAGTGCGGCAGAGCCTTCTGCCTGCGCATCTTCTAACCCATGGTGAGCAACAACCTATAGAGGATTATTCCCTACTATCTACTTGAGCATATTCAACACCATGGCGAGCAACAACCTAAAGAGGATCTTTTCGAGTCATTATTTTTGGAATCTGGACTACTAGGTGTGGGGAGAAGAACAGTCAGCGGCTGCAACAGGGCATCTTCATCAGCATGAACCTATAGAGGATATGCCACATCAGTTATGTGAGCATCTTCAACACCATGGCAAGCAACAGTCTGTAGTAACTTATTTCACTGTTGGATCTGTGAAACAATAGTAGGCTTATGACTCCTGATCAGGTATATTTTTTATTTTCTTGGTTCCTTTTTTTTTTGTGGAGGATCATGATTTATTTTGATAAGACCGCATTAGATGCAACTAGACCAAGGAAATACATGATGACCTTGTGTTAGTTTCATATACACAGAATTAAGATCCAAATTGCATAGACTCACTTACAACCGAAATCAGGGAAGCCAGGCAACAAGCACATTCCACCACTGTCTTTAGAAAACACTGAAACAGACACCAGACTTACTTACAGCCAACATATTCCACCACATTGTCTCCCTTCATCCCTCACAGCCATTTCCAATTCCCGTTGTAGAAAAGTGTAAATCTAAGTGGGTGAAAGACACAACTGTTTACTTGTGAAATGAACACTTTCCTTTCAATGTATATGTTACAGGACAAAAGTTGAGGACCTATTCACCTTAGAAAGTAAAGGCTGCAAGAAGAAAAGGAAGTGGCCATCTGTTGCAGGATTGATATTCCTTTTAGACTTTGAGAATGGTGAAAAAGACGAAGTCTTTGGCCAAAGGCAGAACTGGTTTGTTAAGTTATTCTACGTGGACAAGACTGAGATGGAAAGGCTCAAATCCAACTAGTTACCAGTGTGAGCTTTCAATTTACAATTTCAGTTTTCATTTGTCTCTTTTACACATTCAATATTAACCGATTAGGATAGTTCATTAGTTAGCTCCAATGAAAATAGTTTTCTGCACTTCCAGTCACTTTACAACTCACATAATTGATACACTGATACTGTTTGTATTATGTATATCAACGGTTTCCTAGCCTCCTAGTTAGTCATCAACATATTATTTTGCAATTAATCTAGTCCTGATACAAGTTTTGCCCGAACCCAATTGTTTGGTGGTTTTTTCAGATTGTGCTGCAAGTTATGGGGAACCAGCAACAAAACCAACATTTTGCCCTCAAAACCAATATCTAAGTCCCAGGCGTTGAGATTCGTGATGGAAGATCTTGTGGGTGTTGAATATCCTGGAGTTTATGAGAAGGAGGTGAAGTCTCATTTGCTAAGAACTCCGTGACAGTTTTGCCGTAAACAACATACCCTACAGCAACATACTTGAACGTTCTGCTCTCTCATGAGTGTAGTCGGTGTTTGGGTCAGAGAAAAGTGAATTCACCAGCTCAAGCTAGGAGATACTTGAGGTCGAAACCCGAAGTGAGAGATCTGTCCTGATCATGCAATCTTACTTATCTCGATAGTAACTCATGTAAAACGTCCATTAATTGAATCCAGTAGGGGGAATATGTAACAGCAAAATCTTGTTTTGAATTACATTTGTTTTCACATTCTGTGCTATATTTTTGGATCTCTCCGTCGATTCGAGCTTCATACCCTCCTTTGTAAACGTATATACATGATTGGTGTTCTTCCCTCCTCCCTATTATCTCTTATGCATTCAGTTCATTTTCATTTAATGATCCGCTCTATGATTCATGGTTTATGCCAGTACATTGATCTATTGACATGGATGGTGTTGATCCTTTCCGCAAAGTCCTAACCTGTAACCGAGTCCTCAGCAAAATTGGCAAGAATGGGAAGCTCAAAGCGTCCTTCTATTCTCAAGAGATTAGTTGGACCTGGATCCATAATAGGCTTCTTCAACTATCCATTTACCGAAACCTAGACATTTTTAGCCGTTGATCATGTGTCTAGGTTTCCTTATAAAGTTTCTGGTTTTTTCATCTCACCCTTTTTCTTCTGCTGTTGCTGCCGCCGCCAATGGATTCATCAAGATTTAGTTTATGGATGAAGAAGAAGATGAAACCAAAACCTGGTTCAAAACTTAAGTAAGTGTTTACAACCTCTTTGATTTTTATTGACATATTCCTCTTTTAATCAAATTCACCGATGTTGTTGTTGTTGATAGGCTCTTGCTAGCTATCTCTACTGCTTGGACAGCGGAACTATCCATTTGCAGCTGAGGATAATATGTTAGCTAAAAGAGTATCGGCTTATGTGAGATCCGGATCTACATTTGCAGCTGAGGATAAATAGTTAGTTCAAGAGTATCCTCTGGCTCTGACGCATCAGATCTGGATGTACATCTTCCCTAAGAGCAACTCGCTTATTTTCTTGGAGGTATGAGTGTTTCATGTGTATTTCTTCAATTACAAAATCCAATTCTCTAAAGATCCTGTTAACTATCTTCCAGATTGGATAAAAAAAAATCACATGATCAAATATTAATGGAACATACCCTTTTTATGTCAGTCAGCTATACTCATTTGTCAAAACCAATAAACCTTTTTATTCTGTTTGGTTTCTACTGTATATATTTGAGTTAAAGAAAGGTTGTTTTTATGCAGAATCTGAACTAAGGTTTCCAGCATCTTCAATAACATGGCAACGGATATTTTCTGAGTCATTATTGTTGGAATTTTGACTAGTAGGTAGGCGAGAAGAACAGTCTGCAACAAGTATAGAGGATTATGAAATACCCAAGCTACTTGAGCATCTTCAACACCATGGCATGCAACAATGTATAGAGGATCATGCCATACTAGCTACCTGAGCACCTTCAACACCATGGCGAGCAACAATGTATAGAGGATTATGCCATACCAGCTACTGAGCATTTTCAACACCATGGCGAGCAACAACATATATTTCATTGTTGGATCTGTGACACAATTGTAGGCGTGTGACTCACTCTTGATCAGGTATATCTTTTATTTTCTTAGGGTTTTTTTTTTTTTTTGTTAAGGATCATGATTTATTTTGATAATTCCACATGAGATGCAGCTATATCAAGGAAATACACAATGACCTTGTCTTAGTTTCATGACACAGTTAAGATCCGAATTGCATTGACTCACTTAAAGCAGAACTTAGGGAAGCCAAACAAAAAGCACACTCCACCACTGACCACTGTCTTTTGAAAACACTGAAACAGACATCAGACTTACTTGCAGCCAACATATTCCACCACTTTGTCTCTCTTCTTCCCTCCCTGCCATTTCCAGTTACTGTTGGAGAAAAACTCTTAACTAACAATAGTTATGAGTAAAATCATAACTGTCAGTACTTACCTGTTTACTTGTGAAATTAACACTTGCCTTCCATTGTAGTATGTTACAGGAGAAAGTTGAGGACCTTGTAACAGGATAAAGTAAAGGCTGCTAGAGGAAGAGTAAAGAGCCCGATTGTTGCAGGATTGATATTCCCTTTGGACTTTGAGAACGGCGAAATACCCAAAGTCTTTGGGTCTAGTAGTTTTTGAATCACTAGGTTATCCTTTCCTTTCCAGTAGCATGCCGATTTGTAATCATGACTTTCATGGTGTCGTTATATAAATATCAAAGGAACAGTAGAGTTGATGCAGCTTGTTTGGGTTACTAAAGCAAATTCACCAGCTCAGGGATAAGCCTAGTATTTGTTTGGGTCAGAGAAAAGTGAATTCAACATTCCAAGCTAGGAGATGCTTGAGGTCGAGACCAAATGTGAGAAGATCTCGGTTGATCATGCAATCTTCATTCATCTGATTAGTTTTTCCTCTTCAGTAGTAACTCGAGTAAACTTCTGTTGGTTGAATCTGGTGGATGAGTTATGCATCAGGAAGGTTTCAAATCTTGTCTTGAACTTTTTTGTATTAATATGCCTAACCTGAAAAAGTAACCATATTAGTCATTCTTGATCCATCTATCAACGCATTTGTGTTTCTGCTTAACTATTTTTTATTTTTTTGTTTTTGGTAACGGGCAAACGATTCCACATTTCCAGATTTAGAGTTAGGACATGCTTATATACATTCTTATATGGCACCAAACTCTAAAAAGTCCTCCATTCTTCTCAATTTCTCAAGAGGTCTATTGGACCTGGATCCATAATGGTACCATTTTGTTAAAAACCCTAAAACCATTTTCAGCCGTTGGATCACCGTTTTAGGTTTTCCTTATAAAATCTTCTGTTTCAGTGTTTTTTTTTTCTCTTTACTTCACTCTGTTCTTTTCAGCTGCTGCGGCGATCACAATTTTTTCTTCAAGAATATGTTTATGAATGAAGAAAAAGATCAAACCCAAATCCAATCTCTGGTTTGAATTTGTTGATTAAATCATAGCATAATGATATATCCTCTAAAAGCTCAAGTAAGTGTGTGTTTATATTCTCATCACATTTTACATCGTGTCCATCAAACTATCCTATCAATATATGCTTTCTTGTTGTTGATAGGCTTTCGCAATCGACCTCGTCTCTGGGTGAAGATTTAAAGATTTAGGAATTCATCTCTGGGGGATTTCTTCAACAAGATCACCTTATGGTACATTGGTAAGTTAACTTAATTTTGATAAATATGTTGATGAGTTACTTTTGATAGATTATTCTGATAAATATTTATATTGAATGTTAAAGGATTTAGGTTTTACGCGCGCTGACATACGATACGAAGAATGACAAACAATTTCAACAAAAATCCGATACCATTTTGGAACAATTGAAACTTATGAATGTCATTATAAGAGAAAATCAACTGCAAACCAACAAAATCACGCAACATTCTTTTTGGAACAATTTCCTTACCACATATATACAACATCCTTTTTGCTTGGCAAGGCATTGAACACCATAAAGTTAACCAAAAACTCTCCGCATGGACTTGTAATCTTACATTGTTCTGGCCACGGATCTACCCAAGGCCAAGGTTCTTCTGCAGAAGCCTTATCAGAATGCAGCATAGACGAGCTTTGCCATTAGGGAAAATTGGGAATATGTCCCACTTTCACTAATTCCTTTGGGGAAAAAAATTAAGAAATCTATCCCGGAGAGAGGGAAAAAACCCTTAAATGGTTAATATCTCACATGCGTGGGCTTACACATGCAGTTCATTGACATTTTTGTCCTCAACTGTTAGATTAGTAACATAGTGGAGTCTCCGCAGCCGATTAGGCTATTAGTCGTTTCTTCCGGTCATATTTATGTGGTCCAACAAACAAGTAGAACAGTGAGTAAGGAAAAAGCGAACAAAATGGTAGCAGTTTAGATGTTCCCTGATCATTACATCAATTAAAAATTAATCGTACATACACTTAATCAATCAACAGATTCTAAAACTTCCACCAGACAATCATTCTGTTGCGTCTTGTAGTTGCTACTACTCGAATCACTCACACGGGCAGTGTGTTCAGGAGAACTTCTTCCACGAATAACATGTTTGATTCCAGATAAAGAGGAAAAATGAGAAACGAAAGAAAAATAGCAAATAATATTACCAAAACTAACATCAAAATCTCGCGCCATGAATTGCAAAGTGTGAGTTCGTCGTCATAGTGCTGTTTTTGGCTATACCCCGGTACTATGGAACGAGACAAAATTCAAAACTCGAAAGAGAAAATGATAATGAGCTAAAGAGAGGAGAAAAAGAGAGTTTTTATTGCCAACGGACTTCACGTCTTCACTTCAAGGAATGCCGTTCTCTTGCAACATTATGTTTGTGATGAAATCCGGGTAATCTAATAGTTGAGTGCAAAAATGTTAATCAATCAAGCCCACACATGTGGGGTATTAAGCACATAACGTTTTTTTTTTTTTTAATTTGTAGGATAGATTTCTTAATTTTTTCGGTTTTGGGATAGATTCCCACACGAATTAGTGAAAATGGGATATATTCCCAATTTTCCCTTGCCATTATGTATATCTTTGTTTTCATCGTATTTTGTTTGGAATGTCTTAATTGGTTGTAGATATGGATCCCGAAGACTTGTTTATATTGATCTCCAGTTTCATCATTTAATTGCTTCAATCTTTTTTGATGAGAATGTATGATGTGCGCGTCTTATAAGAGCAAGTCTTATGGTGGAATTCAACCTATTCCAAGTGTGGAAAAACCATGGAATGTCAAGTCTAGTGGCTTCCAAGTTGGGGTCTTCCACAGAAAATCCAAGCAGGGTTCCATGAATTGATGGAAAAGTCCGTGGAATCCATGGAAACGCTAATCAGAATAGTGTTGAACGCCAATAAGAATAGCGCAGTAGAAGACAAGAAACACTAATAAGAATAGCGCTTAACGCTAATCAAAATAGCGTTTTTCATTAAAATATTATAAAAAAAAATTTCTCCCGTAACAAATTTTAAACCTGTTTCCTTAAGTGATACATACGTGTCCCTAAAAAATGTGAAAAAAATATATGTTAAATATTTTTATATCCCTTGAATAAGCTATCTGTATGACGTGTCGGTTCATTATTCGTTATCCCTTAACTAGCAAACAAAAAAGATTATGAGAAAATATTTAGAGATTATAAAATACGTCTATTTTCTCCACCTGTTCCAGAAAACATTATAAACAAAAAACGAATAAAAGTCCAACGATATTTTGATTAGCGCCCAACGCTATTTAGATTGGCGTTTTTGTGGTTCCACCATAAGACTTGAGCTTCCATGATGAGTTCCAAGTGCTGAGATGTCATGGAATATGGAAAATGGAATTCTTCCATCATAAGACTTGCTCTAAACATAACCTGTAGTTCATGAGTCCATAAAAGTTATTAGCTCGTAAGAATTTCAAGACTCGGAGGTAAACCACCAGTTAACTCACTGAACTCCCGATTCGATTACAGCTGTAGAGCAATTTAATAAATCCAGCAAGGGAGTTATTCTCCTCCAAATATGCAACACACTCCACGTAGGCTCGTAGGGTGGAACAAACTATGCAATTATTAATCTTGGTCAGCTTGAGACCCACTTCCGCCCCTTGCAATTCATAGGCAAAATATATAGTTTCCGGAACAGACCCTCCACTAGTAGCAGAGATAGTTATACCTAGCAATGGCCCCGTTTCCCCCAGACCCATTAGAAATGGAACCACCGACATTTATTAGTAATTATAATTAAATATATTAATTATTATCTTATTAATTTATAGAATTTAATATTATTATCAGTTGTGTTATTAAAGTAACAATTATAAGTGTTGAATTACGCTCTTGGTTGTGTTATTTATAGAATGTTGTAGAATATAAAATTTGTAAGTTGTTTTCTAAATTGTAGAATATAAAATTCTTTAATTACCCTTCAATTTCTCACTTTGCTTCATTGTAAAATTCGATCAACCGGTAACATAGGTTTAGATAATTCGGATGAACAGTTATACGGTGATACCAGTAAAGATTTGTTTTGTTTATGTATTTTTCATATGGACAATGAAATTATATTCAAGTATTTTTCGTCATTTTAAACCCCGCCAATTTTGTTATGTTACAATATTTTGCAGGTTCATTGCTTGTTCCCCTAGGTATGGCTTTACATTATACTCAATTATCAACGGTAAGTCGGAGTAGGTAATCAAAACTCTGAGTGGTCAATTCAATTTATGTGGCCTATTTATTTATCAACATTTGTGCTCTTGTATATGACTTAATTCATTCCAATTAAGATAATTTTGAAACTTCCGGGTTTGAAAGATAATATGCTATCACTCATCTCCTTGCCGGTCTAGGTACAAGAGAACTTGGAATAAGGTTTACTTGGTGGTTGGTATTATTCGTTGTTGTGCTATTATATTCCAGGTTGCTTGTTGATTAAGGTAAACATGGAAATTAAGATGTAATCAAGATGTAATTACAAATAATCATAGTAAAACCTAACCCTGTGGATGTAGATCAAATTGATCGAACCACGTAAACCTTGTGTCTCTTTACAATTTTAGCATTCTTATCATCATTTTTATGTTTAGATCTACAAATTATTACAAGGGGTGTGTTGTAGGATTTCCTGCAACTACATAATGGCGCTAGAAACAGGGAACGAGTAAAGGATTTATCCTTCCTGTAATTTGTTGATTCAAGAAATTTTCATGAAGATTAGCTACTGTTCATATTTTTCTAGATCTACAAAATTTAGGTTCAAAAATGGAAATTTTATGGAAGAAATCACACTTTCAGGGAATAAACATCATCAATAATTCAAAGACATGAAAAGAGTGAGAGAAAAAATTAGTTGTTGTGGTGAAATTTAAGGAGAAAATGGAAGTTTCAGGTTCATTACTTGTTCCCCTAGGTATGGCTTTATACATTATACTCAATTATCAACGGTAAGTCGGAGTAGTTAATCAAAACTCTGAGTGGTCAATTCATTTTATGTGTCCTATTTATTTATCAACATTTGTGCTCTTGTATATGACTTAATTCATTCCAATTAAGATAATTTTGAAACTTCCGGGTTTGAAAGATAATATGCTATCACTCATCTCCTTGCCGGTCTAGGTACAAGAGAACTTGGAATAAGGTTTACTTGGTGGTTGGTATTATTCGTTGTTGTGCTATTATATTCCAGGTTGCTTGTTGATTAAGATAAACATGGAAAGATAAGATCATTTAGGTATAAAATGTGTACATACTTGTACACATCTTGATTCTTAATGTGTACATAATTTTACACATGTTGATTATCAATGTGTACATAGTTGTACATTTGTTAATCGTTATGTACCTTGCTATAATAGGGATATTGTTATCAAACCAATCTTTTATTTCATTTTACAGTAATATAGTTGAAGTAGCCTATCAAGAGGTTGTTGGTTTGAAGAGGATGAAGAGCTCGTTCGTTAGGAAGAGGAGATTAGCAAGATGAGAGTGAGCAAAAAATAAATGGTGGAGATGCTGACAAGGAAAAACGCGCTAAGGAAAAACAGATGTAAGTGTCTTTAGCTTTGTAATTTACTGACTAAGGTATGTTGATCAGATTGAAAGGGAGGGTTTCCCTGCAACCTCAGGATGGCCAATTGTTCGTGGGATTGACATGTAATATTTCGGATCCAGTATATGACATTTCAGACATACTGTATCATTTTATCTTTAGATTCGTCCCTATACTATTACTATTTTACAGAACAACTAGGAGCGATTAATTCGAGATTGAGACACAGATCTGAGCTTTAATTAGAAAACCAAACGAGTAGATATTGATTGTTATAGTTTTTATGCATTAGTACTCCTTCAGGCCTCCACAGAAAATCCAGATCAGTGATAATGAACACATTAGATGCAACAGATAATTCTGTCGCCTTGTAAACAACAGTAGCATAGCGAAACCTATATTAGTGCTACTATTAGTTAAACTTGCATTAGTGATGCTGATGAACATTACCAGGAAGAGAATAAAAGGAAAGTCCTTCAATTCATAGAAGAAATTACAAATAATGTGGATGAAGTTCAAACTCAAGTTCTCTTAGAAATTTTATGTTGACATCCGCAAGTTGATGTGTACATGGTTGTACACCTGTTTATGCATCTAATTTAGGGACTCACAAGCTCAAAATGGTAGAGCGTCCAAGCCTATCATAATGTTTGTGGAGGCTGATGGTTCAAATCCATCTGAGTTTCCATGTTATGTTTATAAAATATGGGGTAGGTGTGTATATACTAGTGCATCTGAGTTTCCATATTGATGCGCCAGTGTATTTTCCATAAAAAAATAAATTTGTGTGTCATTATGAATAAACTGTTTCGTACATGTTTTGCAGGGGTGTCATATTGGTGGACCAGTGTAATTCCGATGATAAAATATGTGTCGATATGAATGACCAATTTCATACATTTTTTGTGGATGTGTACAAAGTGGTGCACATGTAAAAAATGACTGTAAAATTTGTGCATGTATATTTTTTGTACACGTCAAATAATGAAGCCAAAATTAAAATTTTTAAAAACTGAAAATTATATAGTGATATGGGTACTCTTTTTGTAGCTATCAGAAATAGCTTTTCGAATATATAAATTTTGTGAGTTTTAAAAATTATTTTTGTATTATTTAAAATAGTTGACATCATTATGAGTCACTGTGGACTAAACTGCAAATATTTGGACTAAATTGTAAATAATAAGGGTTATTTGTGTATTTTTCCATATTTTGGACTAATTTGTACCTAGTTGACTCGGGCTGGACTAAACCGTACTTATGGACTGGTTTTTGGACTAAATCGTATTTTCCCCCTTGGTCTTCGGTCTTCTTTATATCTTCTTTGCACACGCGCCTAACCACCTTGGATCTCGGTGGCTAATATAGATGTCCTATATTCCAACACATACCATCCTTTGTAAACGTATACATGAGTGCAGGGCCGGCCTTGAGGCAAAGTCAACGAAGGTTGACTTTGGGGCAGCGCCCAACGGGGGCAACAAAGTTAGGGGTGTCATGGCTAAAATAAAAGAAAAACTGATTTAAAATGTAATTATAGATAAACATTGGGACGAATTCGTAAGAAAATGAGGGGCACATTATAGATAAATATTTTACTTAGTAGTCCCACTATAAAAATATAATTAAAAATTTCAGAAACAAACTTTTGTTTAGCCTCAATCGATCTTCTCTGGTATGTACAGTTCTAAATCCCTCTTTCTCCCTCTCTATTACGTCGACCACCATTAATGGCGAGTTAAACTATTACTCATGTAAAATTGATTATTCATTATACAGATACAACAATCATGATACAAATTCAATTTAGTTTTTTTGAGTTTTCTAAAAAGAATCCCCGATTTAATATTTTAGGGTAGAAACTTCAAGTGTTCAATTCTGTTAAACTTAAATTTTCCATTGTTTGTTGGTTACTTGTTTTGTATTTGTTCAAAAACTACTTCGAATCTTCGATTTTATCAAAACTTCTGTGTCTTGGAAGGCACATAAATTGTTTGCCCAAATGCCTGGTAAGTGGGGAGGAGAATTTTTTCCCTTGCAAATGGATTGTGGTTTTCTTTAAGAAAATTGGCAACAATGGGTTTTTTGCCAACATGCGCTTTTGGATTATGCAGATCATGGTGATTGGTTTCGTGATTGATTGATTTGGTAGTACCTATTGTACATCTGCTAGAAAGGTATGTGCATAAGTGATTAAACTTTCAAGTTCGGAACGTACCTTTGTGCTGGATAAGTGATTATTTACACCCAAACTATATGGAAGACTTATAACTCAAGGGATGGTTGTAAGGATTGTTTTGCAAAATAGTAGTAGTTTGGTAAGTTTTGGCGTGCTCAATGTTGTCCGTGTTGCACACAATTGGCATGTCTAACAAGGAAGAATTATTGTTCTCCTGATTGGCTGCCGGAAAGGGTTATTGGCAGTCATCGTACATGGATATTAAAATGAACTTCCTATTAATCATATTACAGTTGGTGATCAGTGGTCTTATTGAAGTGGAAATGTACAGAAAAATTGTGCCGCTCAGCTTATCTCAAATGTGTACGGGTACCAGGATGGATGGGGCAACAATTTTACCATGACTTCGGGGCATCCAAATCTCAGGGCCGGCCCTGCATGAGTGATGTTGTCCGGTCCTTGTTATCTCGTATGCATTCAGTTCACTTTCATTTAGTGATTATTCGCCTCTCTTAAATCATTGAGATGGATGTATGTTCACGGCATTATTTGATCCTTCCCGCAAAATCCTAACTCGTAACCTAGTCCTGAGCAAATTTGGCAAGGGAAGCTCAAAGGGTCCTTTCTATTCTCAAGAGGTTTGTTGGACCTGGGTCCATAATAGGCTTCTTCAACTATCCACATACCAAAACCCAAACATTTTTAGCCGTTGATCATGTGTCTAGGTTTCCTTATAAATTTTCAGTTTTTTTCTTTATCTTTTGCTGTTGCTGCCGCCGCCGCCAATGGATTCACCAAGATTTAGGTTATGGATGAAGAAGATGAAACCAAATTCCGGTTTGATTTTGCGTGTTGAATCATCACAGCAGCATAATGATATCTACTCTCAAAACTTCAGTAAGTGTTTAAAATCTCTTTGATTTTCATCAGCATATTCCTCCTTTAAGCAAATTCACTAATGTTTTTTTGTTGTTGTTGATAGGCTTTTGCTAGCTATCTCAGCTGCTTGACGATGAGGTATCCTCTGATTCCAGATCTCGACCTTGTGGTCCATGGTGAGGAACATAGAGGATTATGCCATGCAAGCTACCCGAGCATCTTCAACAGCATGGCGAGCAGCAACGTATAGAGGATTATGCCATAGCAGCTAACGTATAGAGGATTATGCCATAGCACCTAACGGAGAGCAACAATGGAACAAACTATATTTCACTGTTAGATCTGTGACACAATTGTAGGCGTCTGACTGAGACTCTGGAATCCGGATCAGGTACATTTTGTATTATCTTATTTTTGGTAAAGGATCATGATTTTGATAAGTCCACCTGAGATGCAGCTAGACCAAAAAAAATACACAATGACTTTGTCTTAGTTTCATGTACACAGAATTAAGATCCGAATTGCATTGACTCACTTACAGCTGAACTCAGCTGGGAAGCCAAGCAACAAGTACGTTTCCACCACTTTGTCTTTAGAAAACACTGAAACAGACACCAGACTTACATGCAGCCAACATGCTCCACCACTTTGTTTCCCCTCATCCCTTCCTGCCATTGTTAAATAACATATGTTGAGTGGCCAAAAACATAATTGTTTACTTATGAAATTAACAATTTCTGAGAACAGCGACATAGCCGAAGTCTTTGGCCCTGGCGAAGGGAGAACTGGTTTGTTGGGTTATTCCAACCGAGACTGAGATGTAGCAAAAACAAACACTACTGATTCCCAATGTGAGCCCCTACACGATCCTACCTCTTCTAAAAAAATCTTTGAAATCCATGGCAGGTGATAAGAAATCCACTCACCCGGCCTTTACCATCAACAACATCAAATCCTTGATTCCGGTTATCTTAGATATCAAATAAGATGAATACTCCTCATGGGTATTTCTTTTCGATGTTCATCTTCAAGCTCAACGATTGCTATTTCTGATTGATGGTTCACAACGACCTACGGATATTGATGCCGAAACTGAAAAACAGCTAGATGCCCTTTGTCGTCAATGGATGTTTGCTACCATGACCAAGGATCTTATGCTTACCATTCTCAAGAAAGGCAAAACCGGAAAGGAGATTGGGGACCATCTCAAAACACTGTTTCAAGACAACAAAGGAAGCCGTGCTGCAAATCTTGAATATAAGTTTGTAAATCTCAAGTTTTCTGATTGTGCTAGTGTTGATGATTATTGTGATAAACTTAAATCACTTTCCGATCGATTGAGTGACCTTGATTTTCCAATGAACGATAAACGACTGGTTATCCAATTGGTTAATGTTCTCACGGAGGAGTACAACACCGTGGCATCCTTCATCCAACAATCCATGCCCACGTTCGATGCTGCTCGATCTCAATTGCGTACTGAGGAAATTCGGGGTCCACAGCACTCACTCGCCTCTGCACCCACCGCACTTGCTGCTGCTGCTCCTTCAGATCGCAACTCACTACGCCTTCATCAGCCCAACAATGGAAGAAGAATCCATCGTCAGCAGCAAAGTGACAAACGTCCGCAGCACGCTCACCACACCGGATCAGGCCCAACTGCTGCTACCAGCTCAAGCCCACCGTTGCTGCCAACTCCACCAGGCCCACGTCCATACCTACAGCCAGATTATCAACAGTACTGGCCACCTTACTGGGCCATTCCCCCATGCCCATACCCAACTGCTCCTTCCTGGCACCGGCCACCTGCTGTGAACCAGCGTCATGCCAGCTCCCGTGGGCGATCTTCTGGACGTAATCATGGCCAATCGTACATTACTCCATCGACTGAACTTCTGCAGCCCACTGACATTGCTGAGGCATATAGCTCTATGCATTTACAGCCGCCTGATGATGCTTTTTATAGGATACTAGTGCTACCTCGCACCTTACTGCTGATACAGGTACTTTACATAAAGTTTTCAATTCCATCAATGTACGGTCTTATTTTAGTTGACAATGGCAATGGCAATGACAATAGTATTCCAGTTACTGCTAGTGGTATTAAGTTCATAACCCTTTCTTCTCGTACTCTTCAACTCAAAAATACCCTTGTTGTTCCTGATATTATCAAAAACTTGGTTTCCGTTCGCAAATTCACTACTGAAAATCATGTGTCTGTTGAATTTGACCCCGCTGGTTTTTATGTGAAGGATCTGAGTTCAAGGAAGATTATCCTTCGATGTAATAGTTCCGAGGAGCTTTACCCTATCACCAACTCTGCCGTACCACCACAAACACCGTCACAGTCTTCCCCAATTTCTCTTACTGTTTTTTCGCCGGATATTTGGCACAACCGCCTTGGTCACCCCGGCAAGGCTATTTTAGATGTTCTTTGTACCAATAATTCTATTCATTGTAATAAGGATCAACATTCTAAACTTTTTCATTCATGACAAGTTAGTAAACATGTTCGGTTACCTTTTTATGAATCAAATTCCAATACTTTTGCTCCATTTGATATCATTCACAGTGATTTATGGACCTCTCCATTACATGTTGATACCGGTTTTCGTTATTATCTTATCTTACTGGATGATTTCACCAACTATCTTTGGGTTTATCCTTTAAAATTTAAATCCCAAGTCTATGATAAGTCTTTTGGAATTTCGTTCTCTTGTTCAAACCCAATTTGAGCGTCAAATAAAAAGTTTTCAATGCGACATGGGACGTGAATTTGACAACTCTTCTTTTCACAATTTTGCTCGTAAAAATGGTCTGGTTTTTCGCTTCTCTTGCCCCAAAATTTCCTCTCAAAATGGCAAGGCCGAACACATGATTTGCCGTGTCAATGATATCACTCGCACTATTATGTCCCACGCTTTCGTTCCACCAAAATTTTGGGCCTATTCTCTCCATACGGCTATTTATCTTCATAATATTCTTCCCACAAAAATCCTAAATTTCTCCTCTCCTATGTCTATTCTCTATCAACGCCAACCAACGTATGACCATCCTCGTACGTTTGGTTGTCTTTGTTATCCAAATCTTTCCTCTACAACTCCTCACAAACGTGCCCCCGCTCCACTAAATGTGTCTTCCTTGACTTTCCTTCCAACCACCGTGGATACCGCTTCCTTGACCTTACCACAAATAAAATCATCATTTCCCGTCATGTAACTTTTGACGAGAACGTCTTTCCCTTCACTAATCCCCAACACCGTCCGAAAATGAATCCTCTTCTTCTCCTCTGTATTCCCCTTACATTTCCTACAATCTTCCTTCTACCAATCCTACTCCACAGCCCTACACACCACCTCATAGACGCCTTAATCCTCTCCACACCTTCCCCACAACAGACCACCCAACTACCGCCCCTTCACCTTCCCTACTGTCTCCTAATCTACCTACGTCTCTGCACAACAAATCATTGCATCCCACTGCTGCATCTGTCCATGTTCCCACTCTGACTACCCCCCTTCCCAGCACTTCACTCTGCCACCTCCTGCTTCCACTCTCCATCCTCCAGACAACTGTCCCACTCCCTCCAATCCCACTACAGAACACCGTCCATCTTCTTCCACTCCCACTACAGCCCACCATCCACCCTCTTCCTCACCTTTTTCACCGTACTATGTATCCACTCCTACTCCCACTAATTCCCAGCACAACACCCTGCCACCTCCTGCTTACACTCACCCTTCTACAGAAAATCGTCCCACTCCCTCCAATTCAACTACCACTCCCACTACAGTATCACCCACAGCCACAATACCTTCGCCTCCTCCCATACCTACAGCCCCTTATAGACCTACCTGTCGTGCCTCTCGTGGTATTTTCCTCCTTATAAATCGTCTTAATCTTCATGTCCAAACCCTTCGCCATATCTCTCCCTCCCTCGCTCTCACCTGTATGCTCTTAGAGACATAAACTGGAATGCTGCCATGAAAGACGAGTACAATGCTATGTTGAAAACTAATATTTGGGAACTTGTACCACGATGCCATATCTCTCCCCCCCTCGTTCTATGTGGCTGTTTCGTCATAAATATAATGCTGATGGAACCTTACAGCGACACAAGGCTCGTCTTGTTGCCAATGGCAAGTCTCAACAAGTTGGAGTTGACTGTTTTGAAACGTTTAGTCCGGTTGTTAAACCTGCTACTATTCGTACGGTTCTCACTATTGCTACATCACGATCTTGGCCCATACATCAACTAGACGTCAAGAATGCTTTTCTTCATGGTGATCTAACTGAGACAGTCTGTATGCATCAGCCTCCAGGATTTGTTGACCCTGATCACCCAGATCACGTATGTAGATTACGTAGATCTCTCTACGGCCTCAAGCAGGCTCCCCGTGCATGGTTTCAGAGATTTTCCAAGTTCATCACAAGTTGTGGTTTCCGCGGTAGTGTATGTGATCCCTCTCTTTTTGTTTATCAATCAGGATCCGAAACGGCATACTTACTTTTATATGTTGATGACATTATTTTGACTGCCTCTACTGATGCTCTCCTATGCCGCTTTATTGATTTGATGAAGAGAGAGTTTGCTATGTCTGACCTTGGTCCACTACATCATTTTCTGGGCATCACAGTTACTCGTTCATCCTCAGGATTATTTTTGTCTCAGTCATTATATGCACATGACATCATCGCGCGTGCCTCCATGACAAAATGTAATCCAGTGGCTACTCCGGTCGACACCGATTCCAAGCTCAGTGCCACCTCTGGCCCAGCATTTTCGGATCCTACTCTATACAGAAGCCTAGAAGGTGCTCTTCAGTACCTCACTTTTACTCGGCCGGACATTGCATACGCAGTTCAGCAGGTATGTCTATTTATGCATGACCCCCGTGAGCCTCACATGCATGCCCTCAAGCGAATCCTTCGCTATCTTCAGGGCACTAACAACCACGGACTGTTCCTCTTGGTTTCCATTATTTCTGGCCTAACAGCATACTCTGATGCTGACTGGGACGGTTGTCCTGACTCTCGCCGATCGACATCTGGCTTTTGTATCTTTCTTGGTGACAATCTCATCTCCTGGTCCTCCAAGCGACAAGCAACAGTCTCTCGATCCAGTGCTGAAGCGGAATACCGGGGGGTAGCAAATGCGGTTGCTGAGACAACATGGCTACGCAACCTTCTTCTAGAGCTTCATCTACCTCTACGACGTGCTACCATTGTTTACTGTGACAATGTAAGTGCGATATATATGTCTGGAGATCCTGTTCAACATCAGCGCACCAAACATGTGGAGATTGATATACACTTTGTTCGTGAACGAGTTCGTATTGGTGCCATTCAAGTCTTACACGTCCCCTCTGAGAACCAGTATGCTGACATTTTCACCAAGAGGCTTCCTCGTCAGTTATTTGTTCGTTTTCGTTCTAGTCTCAGCGTTTGTTCCTCTCCCGCTCAGACTAAGGGGGTGTGATAGACTTTATATTATCCTGTTACCTTATTTACCTTTTGGGAGATTATCTCCCTTTACTTAGGCTGTAATGACAAAAGATATTATCAAGGTTTTTATATATATTGGTCCCTGGAGAACATTACTGTTCAAGGGAATTATCATCAAATCCAAGACTTTCAATTATAATTTATGTGCCCATAAAAATTTTACCAACTTGGATGGTTCATTAGTTAGCTGGGCTGATTTTTTTTCTTCCGCACACGTCCATTGTTCATTATTAGTTAGTTACTTCAAGTCACGTTTCTACTCACATAATTGCCTAAAGCCAATTGTGTTGCTCCATGATACAGATTGTGCTCCAATTTGCGTGAAGCCAACACACCATGCAGCAACATACTTAAAAAGCTCTGCTCTCTCATCAGTCGGACACACCTTGTCCATGTTTGGGTTACTGAATCAAATTCACCAGCTCAGAGATAGGCCTTGTCGCGTAGTCTGTGTTTGGGTCAGAGAGAAGTGAAATTACCAGCTCAAGCGAGGAGATCCCCGAGATCGAGACCAGGTGTAAGAAGATCTGAGTTTATCACATTAGTTGTTTTCCCTCTAGTAACTCAAGTAAGCTTCGGGTGGTTGAATCTGGTAGAGGGGGTATGTAACATGCTTGTTCTTGAACTACATTTGTTTTTAAGATCTGCAGTATGTTTTTGAATCAAAGGCTTCAATTTGAGCCTGATACCCTCCTTTGTAAACGTCTACATGTTTGGTCTCCTTCCCTCTATCTCTTATGCATTCAGTTCATTTTCATTACATCCTTCCTTAATCCTTCCATTTTAAGTTTCTTGCAAGTCTTCACCGAATTTGAACAAGGGATTCCTTTTTTCATTTGTTATTATGTCTACCTTGAAAGAATATTAGAGACATTCTTGATCTCGGTAAGTACAGACTACCGAAACATACTGCATGTTATCTGATACTGACTGGCGACAAAATTCATAATTTTATTTTTCTGATATGGAACCAAAAAATAATTTTACGATTTTCACCTTTAGCAAGCAAACCTTTAGCAAGCAAAGAAAATTCACCATAACAACTGCCTGTGTGTGCTCTATACATGCCATTATAAAAACTATGAACGGTAGAGAGGGGAATGACTCTAGCAAAGGGAATGGTTAAAGGTCTGGATTTATTATCCCAGACTTGGACCTTAAAATTTGTCCCAATTATAAACACTGAGTCCATCAAATGGCATTGATGCATCTAACAGAACCTCTATGTTTCTATTTTTCCAATTTTTGCTGTTACTGGACAGCGGATACGTCATTTTATTGGTTATTTGGGCATACTTTCCATCAATCAAAAAGAATAAAAAGAAATGGGAGCTCGTGTCATATCAAAAATCTAAGGCTTTGTTTTTGTTAGATCATTCTATGACTCATCCTATGGCTGATATTTCTTCTTGTTAGATACTTGACAGCCTGGCTATATAGTAGGGATACTATAGTATGCATTTATTACGTATCAAATGTGATGTATGTTTTGAGTCATTGTCCTGTCTATATAAAGGAATGAGTCCTATATTTTCTACTTCAAGTTTGTTAATCAATATTAGTACAACTCTTACACGGTATCAGATATCAAAAGAGAATTCTGACTTCTCTCTGATCCTGCACCTTCACCATTAAACCTGCCACTTTCTTCAATGACAAGAACTACACAAAATCTTCAAGCTTCTTCCGTTGTTTCACATCTCTGATCTTACCAACAATTAAACAATCATGGCTTGTTTCCACCTTTATCTTCTCCAAACAGATCACAACCTGTAAATTCGTCTCAACCTTCTACATCTACTCAACCACCGCCTTCTTCATCTCATTTACCTACTCCACCTCTTACATTTCCGATCTCACCTGTTGTTTCTCCAATATCTCCATCTTTACTACACCATACTCCGATTCAATTTCCCTCTTATACTTCAACTTTTTACAACTTTTCTCAACAATACCGACCTTTACAACAACAAATGCCTAAACTTGTGTCGTCTCCACAATCACCACATCAACAACACCAATATCACCAACAACAACACCAATACCAATACCAATTTACTCATCAATTTCAACAACAGGCTTACAATTCTTTTCAGTTTCAAAGTAAATTTAGCATTCCTTTTCCTAATATTGCAAATTTTGTGTCTGAAAAATTAAATAGTTCGAATTATCTTGTGTGGAAAGATCAGATGGCTTCAATTTTTATTTGTACCAATCCTTATGGCTTTGTTGATGGCTCTACTCCCTCTGAACAACCTGTGATCATGCTTAACAATACTCAGGTTCCAAATCCTCATTATCTTGAGTGGTTACAGTTCGATAAATTTGTTGGATCATGTATCAATGATTCTGTTGATAAATCTTTATCATCAGAACTCCTTGGCAAAGTTTCTGCAAGGGAAAAATGGTTGCATCTTGCGAAAATCTTTACTGAACAAATTTTCGCCAGAAAATCTATGTTACGATCTCAATTACATTCTATCAAGAAAAGATCGTCAACAATCAGTGAGTTCCTACATCAACTCAAAAATATCTCCGATTCACTTGCAGAGATTGGTGAACCTGTTCCAGATGCAGATCTAGTTATGTATTCACTTAAAGGCTTAGGCAGAGAGTACATTGACTTTGTGGTAAGTGTTTAAAATAGAGAACCTCCACTTCCTTTCTCTGAAATTACGCTCTAGATTGATCAGTCATGAACAATTTCTAAAGGAATAAGATACAGATTCATTTTCTTCTCTTATTTCTGATCCAACAAATGCAGCCTTCTATGTCAAAAAGCACAACTCATCTTATAATTCTTCTTTTAGAAAACCTAGTGCACCTCCTGGATTTATCAATTTCAACAATAATGCTTCATCATCATCTATTGGTTTTAATAAGAATGAGTTTCATCTTACTCAAAAACAAAATGATGCACCACCTTGTCAGATTTGTTTAAAAGATGTACATCTTTCACCTAGAGGTATATACCTTCCAAGAACAGTGGTCCTCATCCTCAGAAGGCCTTTCTTGGTCTTGATCTCAATACAAGAAGTAGTGCTGATTCTACTCCTTGGTTTCATAATGAATTCGACTACAATGTGCAACTTCCTTCTAACTTTGAATCTGGAGATTACTGGGGATAAAGTACAGCTGGTCCTGTGTTGATACCTGACTCTGGTGCATCTAGACATATGACAAATGACTCCACATTTCTCAACCACACTGCTCCTCACTCTTGCCAAGAACAAGTAATGGTAGGAGATGGTAAGCTTCTTCCTATCTCTTTAACAGGTTCTTCAGTTTTGTCCACTACAAGTAATAACTTTACTCTCCATAAAGTTTTATATGTGCCACCTCTTCAACACCACTTATTATCTGTTGCTCAGTTCACAAAAGATAATCATTGTGCTTTTATATTTTATCCATGGGGTTATGGAATCAAGTCTTTGAAGAACAACCGTATTCTGGCTAGAGGCAAAGTGCAGGATGGCTTATACCCTATCAAGACTTCTTCTACTTCACATATTGCTCTCTCTTCAGTTCTAGCTTCTTCAACTTTGTGGCATTCAAGATTAGGTCATCCTGCTCAGAAGATACTTCAAAAACTAGAAGTTGTTGCTGCTATGCAGTAAATCTTCTACTTCAGTTTGTGGTTGTTGTCAGTTAGGTAAAAACAAATGTCTTCCCTTTCAGTCTACTGGTTCTGTGTCTACCACCCCTTTAGTACTGGTTCATTGTGATATTTGGGGACCAGCACCTGTGCACTCTCATCTTGGTTTTAGATATTATATACTTTTTGTAGATGATTGCGCTAAATTCAGCTGGATTTATCCCATGAAAAATAAATCAGATTGTACTAAATGTTTCAAAGTGTTTAAGTCTCTTTTTGAGAACTTGTTTAATGTCAAAATCAAATACTTTCAATGTGATGGAGGACTTGAGATTACCAAAGTTCCATTCAGGGAATTTATTGACTATTGTGGTATTGCTTTGAGGATATCTTGTCCTTATCTTCATCAACAAAATGGTTCTGCAGAGAGGAAACATAGACACATCACAGAGGTTGGCAATACTTTATCTTTTAATGCCTCATTATCCAAGAAATTTTGGTTTGCCTCCTTCCTAGCTGCTGTGTTTCTCATTAACAGATTACCCACTAAGGTATTAGACTACAAATCCTCTTACGAAGCACTTTATCATTCTAAACCTGATTACTATATTCTCAGAGTGTATGGATGCCGTTTTTATCCAAATTTAGTGCCTTATAAGAAAGATAAACTAAGCCCAAAATCCACAGCTTGTGTTTTCTTAGGATACAATATCCATCATAAGGGTTACAAATGTATGGATTTACTAACTCAGAGAATTTATGTTACCACTCATGTGGTATTTGATGAGACAAATTTTCCATTTGATGCTCATGTTGTTTCCTCTCCTTCATCAGCTGATTTGTACAGCCTTCTGGCTCCACTGAATTATGTACTTAGTCACCAAAAGATACTCCAGTTCATCATACTTCTTCACCTGAGTTATGTAATGCATCATCAAAGGATTCTTCTTCCCTGCATACTTCTTCCACTTAGTCTAATACTACTTCACCAGCAGAGTCTTCTCCTATTGCTTCTCCTACTGCTTCATCAAAGGATACTTATACTTCTTCAGGGATGCACACAAGGTCTAAATATGGTATTCATTTACCTAAACCTCTTTTTCTAAGGACTTTGTAGTAAATTCTGCTCTTAAACATCTTGTTCCCTTTGTTGTACTTAATAAAGAATTACATTCTTCTGATCCAAAAACTTTTAAAGAAGCCATAAAGAAACCTATTTGGATCAAAGCAATACATAATGAATATGAAGCTCTTCCAAATAACAACACCTTTATTCATGTTCCTTAGGATCCTTCTATGAATGTACTTGGCTATAAATGGGTGTTTAAGACTAAGCTAAATGCAAATGGCACTATTGAGAGACATAAAGCTAGATTGGCAGCTAAGGGTTATCATCAGGTTGATGGAATTGATTTTGAAGAGACTTTTAGTCCAGTAGTCAAAGCCACCACTATTAGATGTGTTTTAAGTCTTGCTTTATCTCAAAATTGGTCTATAAGACATTTGGATGTTAGTAATGCATTTTTGCATGGCCATCTTTCTGCAACTGTTTATATGGAACAACCACCTGGCTTTGTGGATCCTCAACATCCAAAACATGTTTGTTTGCTTCAGAAATCTCTCTAAGGTCTTAAGCAAGCACCAAGAGCATGGTATGAGAGGTTCAGTCAATATCTTCTTAAATTTGGTTTCTCCAATTCTGCTTGTGATACTTCCATGTTCATATATCAAAAAGGAGTTGCAAGGATGATTCTCTTAGTTTATATTGATGATATCATTCTAGTTGGTTCTTCAGAAGAGCTTCTTCAATCCTTCATTATGTCTCTCAACAGTGAGTTTGCTATTAAGGATCTAGGCCCATTACATTATTTCTTGGGTATTCAGGCTACTTGTGATTCATCAGCTAAGAAGTTATTGTTAACCCAAAATAAATATTCTTTGGATCTTCTAAAGAAACATGATATGTTGGGATGTAATCCATGCAAAACTCCAGTTGCTCAAGGTCAAAGGGATTCAGTGTGTGATGGAACAGCCTTATCTGATATCACTTCTTTTAGAAGTTTGGTGGGTGGTCTTCAATACCTCACTCTCACTCGACCTGACATTAGCTTTGCAGCTAACTATGTCAGTCATTTCTTACATTGTCCAACAGACATCCATCTTCAGCTAGCTAAGAGGATTTTACGCTACATCAAAGGGTCTCTTGGTCAGGGGCTTACACTGTCTTCTGGTAATTGTTCTGACTTACAGGCTTACAGTGATAGTGATTGGGATGGTTGCCCAGATACTCGTAAATCAACCTATGGATATTGTGTTTTTTTTGGTGGTAATCTGGTTTCTTGGTCATCCAAGAAACAACAGACTATTTCTCGTTCTTCCACAGAGGCTGAGTATCGTGGTTTAGCTAATGCCGCTGCATAAATTTTATGGCTCTCTTATCTGTTTGAAGAATTGTTCGTTCATGTTTCTCTGCCCTACAAGTTGTTTTGTGATAATCAGGGTGCTGGCAATCTTACTGCTATCCGATCTTTCATGCTTGCACCAAACACATTGAGGTAGACTATCACATGATCAGTGATCTTGTTCATTTGGATTTCTGAGAGTTTCTTATGTTCATACTTCTCATCAGATAGCTGATATATTTACTAACGGTCTCTCCAAGTCACAGTTCAGTGTTTTGAAGACCAAAGTGATGCCTGCTGTACGGACTTCAGTTTGAGGGGGGATGTTAGATCATCCTGTGACTCATCCTATGGCTGATATTTCTTCTTTTCAGATACTTGACAGCCTGGCTATACTGTACGGATACTGTAGTATGCATTTATTACGTATCACATGTGATGTATGTTTTCAATCATTGTCCTGTCTATATAAAGGACCGAGTCCTGTATTTTCTACTTCAAGTTTGTTAATCAATACTAGTACGACTCTTACTGTTCTGATATCACTCTAAAAGTTGCTTTTGATTTTTCGAAGTAGAAAAAGTCAAAAATTAATTTTTGGTACACAATTCTAAAATGAAAAACATTAACCTTTTGTGAAACGAAGATTTTTTTCTTCGGACTTCTGTTTTTCCAAATATGTCAAAAGGGTCCTCCCTACTCTCAAGAGGTCCCGTATGTCACTCTGTATGTGCTTTCAAAAAAAATAAAAGTTACTTAATTAAAAGGCTTCAAAATACTAACGAAGTTAGGGTATACCCAGATTAATAGGGACATTAGGAAGTAAAACCCAAAGCTCCCTAGTCATCTATTTTTGAAAATGTCTAAACTGCCATTAATCAACTTGTTTAGTTTAGTTAATCTAGTTTGATTAATTAGTTGAATTAAAAGTTACGAAATCTTGTTTTCATTAGTGAACTTTTTTGTTGGAAGGTTTTTGAGAAAAATAATTGTTTTGAGAATTGGTTTTGTAACGAAAATTAAACCACACAAGCCAAACACTTTTAATAAGGGGGATGCATAGTTGTTTAATGGTTTTATTCTCCAAATTGCAGAAGAAATCAACATTTTCAAAAATCAGAGGATGAAAAGTAGGCATGCTCGACCCATAAAAAGCAAACCAGATATACACTTTTTTTTTCTTTCATAAAACCATGACGACCAACAATAAAATTGGGCGAAGCAAATCTTGTTTTCTGGGAGTTATTAATCGTCAAGGCTTAGCTTTTCAAAACCTGACGACTATTCATACTACACAAATGTTACTTTCAGAAAAATAACTTTTTGAAAGTCGTCACGCTATTTAGTGTATTACCATGACAACTGAAAATAAATACGAAAAATCGCCATGGTCGACGAAAAAAATACCATGACGACCGTATGAAAAATCGATGAGATTTTCGTTTAAAAATGATGAGATATAAGGAGAATAAAGAATTGATCATTTAGTTGAAGAAGGAGGAGGACGAAACGAGGGATCTATAACCAAAAGAGGATTAGTTTTAATTATTATTAAGAGTAGGGTGATTAGGTAACTTTGTACATATTGAACATCCCTTATCCCATTATTATGGTGGGGAACAAAATTTGTATATCCCAATTCATTTGGGTATATTCCAATTCGGCCTGTTTCATAATAGGTCTGTCTGTAATAGGCTTCTTGAACTATCCATCTAAGACTTATAACACCACCTTTTACCCCATTGAAAATCATCCGTCAAAAGTTAACGACTGAAATTTAAATCAGTAGATTGTAGGGACTTATAAGAAGATGGTGGATCAAAATATGTGATTTAAATTCATTATCATTTGAGTTTTGTCCCTGAAGCAAAGAACGGGAAGCTGGAAGGCCCCATTACTCTATTCTTTACTTTAAGAGGTTTGTTGGACCTGCATCCATAATAGGCCGCTTCTCCAACAATCCATTTACCAAAACACCAAAAACATTTTTAGCCGTTGATCATTTCTAGGTTTCCTTATAAATTTTGTGTTTTTTTTTTTTGCACCTAACTCATTTTCTTCTCTTATTGTTATTGCTGCCGCCGCCAATGGATTCATCAAGATTCAGGTTATGGATGATGAAGAACATGAAACCCAAACCCTGGTTTGATATTTTCCTCTCAGAATTTAAGTAAGTGTTTAAAATTTCTTTGATTTTCGTTGAAACATTCCTCTTTTAAGCAAATTCACTGATGTTTTTGTTGTTGTTGATAGGCTTTTTCTAGATATCTCTACTGCTTGGAGATGGGATCGATCCATATGCAGCTGGGGATAATTAGTTAGCGAAAGAGTATCAGCTCATGTCCAATCTGGATGTACATTTTGGAGAAGGAAAACTCGCTGATTTCCTTGGAGGTATGAGTCAATGAGTGCTTCCTAAACAGGTGAATTCATTATTTGTGTAGATAAAAGCAGTTCAATTGTTATTATTTTGGTCTTATTAATTAGAAGCCGTTCTGGTTGATTTCATGTATATGCATGTGTCTATCTATATATGTACACATAGGCAGCATATAAGACATGTAATGTAGAAACTGTTTTATTTGGACAAACTTTACCATGAAAAAACCGAATCCGGCCTAGAACTATTCCTAATTATCCGATATGGACTTTCAGGACAAAAAGGGTAGGAAACAAAAAATATTTATGGTAATATCCCAAAGACTCATGACACTGGATATTTGGGTACCTCGTCAGCTGACACGCTGGCTGGAGGGTCAGCTCCTAAATACGCTGAAGATGAATGATTTCTGAGTCGGTTTCTGCATCCATGTTCCAACTGTCATGCAACTAATGGTTCAATTTCATCAATACAGGTTTTGTATCTCTTTTATCACGTTTTGTGATTCCTTCTAATCAAATTTGCTATTAATTATCCAGTTTTCTATTACAAAATCCAATTTTCTGAAGATCCAGTTAATTATCTTCCATCTTAGATAAAATGAATTCACCTGATCAGATGTAATGGAACATAACATACCCTTTTGTTTTGTTTATCTAATGTGCATAGAACAAATTGGTTGCTAGTAGGCTTCATGTCACTTTGATTGGTCATTTGACATATATCCCAGCAAGATAAACCACTTGTTAAGAAAATGTCGAAGTTGTTGTTCCCGCTTTTTATTAAAGCCAGCAATACTCATTTGTCAAAACCAGTTAACATTCTGTTTGGTTTCTGCTGGTGTTTTTATGCAGAATCTGAACTAAGGGCTGTTTGACCAAGTATTATTGATGGCATCTTCAATGCCATGGTGAGCGCGCAGCAACCTATAGAGGATCTTTTTTATAGCATCTTCAACACCACGGTGAGCGCGCAACAACCTATAGAACAGTAAGCAGTGGCTGCAACAGGGTATCTTCAACACCATGGCGAGCAACAACTTATAGAGGATTATGCCATACAAGCTAACTGATCATCTTCAACACTACGGCGAGCAACAACCTATAAGGGGATTATATCTCATAGCATTTCAGTCCCTGGCAAAGGAAGAACCGGTTTGTTGGGTTATTCCACATGGACGAGACTATGCTGCAGCCAAAACAAAGTCAACTGATTACCAATGTGAGCTTTCAATTAATAATTTCTGTGCGCATAAAAAATTAACCTACTTGGCTGGTTTATTAGTTGGCTGCGATGGATTTTTTTTGTTCTGCAAGTCACGTTTCAACTCACATAATTGCCTAAACCCAATTGTGTTGCTCTATGTTACAGATTGTTCTCCAAGTTACACAAAACCAGCAACAGAACCAACATCTTGCGTTCAAAAATCACGTCCCTGATGTCGAGAGTCCTAATGGCAGATCTTGTGGGTGTTAAATATCCCCTTGATGGAGTTCAAGCTGTGCATCTTACAACAGAAATAGGCAGGTTGCCTGAGGGTATCTTTGTTATGGCAAAGGAGGAGTTTGAAGTCTCATTTGCTAAGACTTCAACTCCTTGACACTTTTGCAGTAAACAACACATCCTGCTACAAGGCTCTCCTCTCTCATCAGTCGGTGTTAAAATTTTCAAAATTGTGCGAATTGTTGGTTCCTTGATTTGGCTCTAGTCGTTTTTTTAAACACTAGGTTATCCCTCCCTTTCCTTAAGTATGCTAATTAGTAATTAGGCCTTTCATGGCGTCATTTTTATAAATATGTTAAAAGAAACATTGGAGTTGATACAGCTTGTCCATGTTTGGGTCACAAATTCACCAGCTTACAGACAAGCCTAGTCTAGCAGTCTGTGTTTGATTCAGAGAAAAGTGAAATTACCAGCTCAAGCTAGGAGATGCCCGAGGTCAAGACCAGGTATAAGAACATTTGAGTTGATCAATGTGATTAGTTGTCTCTCTAGTAACTCAAGTAAACTTCCTGTGGTTGAATCTTGTAGAGGGGGTACATAAGTTTTTAAATTCTGCACTATGTTTTTGAATCTCTCCTTCAATTCGATCCTCATACCCTCATCTTGCAAGTCTGCTAGCATTTTTTTTCTTCAGTTTTCATTGTCCGTTATGTACATCTTTGTAATTCTATTGTAAAGATTTGCTGGACTAAAGAATTTGAACTGGAAATTCAATTGTTAAAGATGCAGCTATGTTAGTCGTTCTTGATTCTGATCTTAGATAGCCCGTAGCCAATCAAGTGTATTGTAAACACTCTGATTTCCATCTAATAGCATTTGGTGCATCCAACAGAGCCTGTGTTTCTGCTTTTTCTTGTGGTCATTGGACAACTGATTTTCATTTGGGGAATTGTCGTTATCATCCTTGTCGTCTGGGCATACTATTTGTCCAGAAAAAAAATAAAAATAAAACTGGATGAAACAAAGCACAAATTTGTTACTCATATGTTGCTCGAACATTTTTTATCTAGCAGCATCGCAGATCAACATTCTATTTTTCCTATTCTTCATATTTTTTAATCTAGCAAATATTTGTTGAAAGACAGATTGATAAAATGCCGTAAGGGACAAAGCCAAGGATTGACTAACCCTGGTTTTAGCCCCCTAAGATCTCCAAAACCATAAAAAAATCCTTGATTTTATAACATACTTTATATCTAATCCACCTAATCGTTAAATTTAGCCCACTAATGTGTGTGTAATTATTTTTTAATCCCCATCATTTTCAAAGTCTGGCTCCACCACTGAATGCCGTTCCAAACAAAGCAAGAACAGAAGCTGACGACACATCCAATACTCGAAAGGGTCCTCTGACTCCTCTCAATAATCAAGAGGTCTGTTGGACTTGGATCCATAATAGGCTTCTTCAATTGTCCATTTACCAAAGCCCATTATAACATTCGACTTTTACCACCCATCTTGTTGCTAATTAACACCCATCTTTTACTAAATAACATCCCTCTTTTCTTTTACTTCTCCAGAAACTTTAAAGTCTGGAAATCAATTTTTGCTCTGAAATCTCTGAAGAAGAGGAGGAAGAAGAAGAAATGTCAAAGTCTTGCAAAGGGTTAGCGATGGAACTAGTCAAGTGCTTAAGTGAAACTGACTGTATTAAGGTACTTCTTATTCATTAAAAACCCCCTTTCTTTCTTTCTCTCTTCGCCCTTTCTTCTTTTCATTGATTATCATGATGAATTTCTTCATCAATGATTGAACTGATGTGTTTTAGGATGTGGGTTTTTGATGATTCAGCATGGGTTCTGTTTAATTTTGTGAAATTTGACGGAGAACTTATCAATTTCTACTCTTTTGATAGTTAGGGTTTAAATAGTATGAGTTCATCATATTTTTGATTAGGAAAATCTTAACAGTATATGTAACGTAGGTTGAGAAGAGATCATACAAAGAATGTGCTGGTGAGAAGTGTCCATCTATTTCAGCTGAGTGTATTGGGTTAAGAGAGACTTATTTCAATTGCAAAAGAGGCCAGGTATGATATTTATGTTGTTTGCTAGGGAAATTTGATTCCTTAAATGGTTCGTTTTTTCTGTTCTGAGATTGAAGCCTTAACCTATTAGGTTGTTTAATGAAGGCTTAACCAATTTGGTGTAGAAAGTGTGTTATGTTCGTGTATAATAAAGGCTTATTAGGTTGATTCATTGAAATGGCTGGTGCAGTCGTGAAATGAGTTCTGTTTTCAATTTCAACAGGCTAATGTATATCTACTGCATCACTTATGTCATCTACACGTAGTTTGTTAATGTGACCCAAGGTTTTAGATTTTAGGTTTTGTTCATAAGTCTTCATTGTAACCTGTTGATAGATTAGGAACCAGAGTTTGCCAGGATGGGCGTGCAGGAATGCAAAGGCCATATTTCGTTTTACACTAGAGCATCTGATGAATGCTTGAGATTTATAAGATCTTTGTGAGATTCCTTATCCTGCTAGAGTGTAGATTAAACAAAGAAGAGGAATAAGGCCCATTTTGTTTAATTCAGTTCTCTCCATTCTGTGTTGTTTCTGTTTTTTCATTTGCTTGCGCTGAATGAAAGTTAATGCCCAAGGAGAAATAGGAAGGCGAAAAACCACTCAACAAAGTTTGTAGTTCAGTTTGTACATCTCACGATATCTCATTATACGATGCGTGCAACCTGCTCATTCAAAAGTTTAGTCTAGCGCTGGTCTTGGAATGGGATCAGTCCTAAAATTGACCTCCCTATACATATTGAGAAGATTCTGGAAGAACATTAGACATAACAATACCTCATCAATTGCTAGGAGAACTGATAATTGTGCCCTTTTAAAATTTCAAAGTCTTAAATTTAGCAACTGAAAATTACCCAAAATACATGTGTACCCTAGCATGACGGATAGATGTTATCACTGACGCTCAAACTACCAAGCACAGTTCTTTTATAACAGGATAAGCATTGTTAGCATCCTTAAAAGTACCCACAGAACAAGCACTGTTAGAAGTAGCTAAAAAGCCTTTGAGCCACCCTGCTTGGCATGCTGCAGAAATCACTGTGAATTCCAGGCAGAGAAGTATGCTTCTTGTGTGTTTCTGCAAATTGGATGTGTTTTGTAGTGAATGTTGGGCTTATTGAGCAGCAACAAACTCAGTGAGCCTGCTTTTCGCAGGACACCAAGCAGGGCCTTCATTCTACAAATGAGAATATGCTGAATTCTTTTTTGTTCTTACAAATTCAGTTCGCCTGCAAAATTATCCACGGAATAAGTAGCTAAAAAGCCTTTGAACCACTCCCATATTCTGCTTAACTTCGTCTGTTTGTTTTCGCCCACTCACTAGTTATCTAGGTTGAGGAAATTACACTAGTTTGCTGTGTGTTACTTTAACCCTGCTTAGTATGCTGCACAAATTATTGCAAATTCTTGGCAGAGAAGTTTGCTTCTTCTTGTGTGTTTCTGCACAAATTATTGTGAATTCTTGAGAAGCTACAAACTCAGTGAGCCTGCAAATTTTCGCTGGACACCAAGCAGGGCCTTCGTTCTACTAATAAGCTGATTTTTTTTTTGTTGCTTTAGGTTGATATGAGAGCTAGAATTCGTGGAAACAAGGGCTACTAGTAGAACGTATGTGCAAGCAGGAAATGAGAGTTTACTTCTGCTGCTGTTAAACCGTTGAAGATTGTATAAATGCAACTAGCTAGCTGAATGCTCTTTATAATGCGGCAGTTTGTATGAAAATCTTAGACAGAAAACTATCCGTGATTCATCTTTTTGTCAAGGTTTTGTGGATGCTGGTAGGAGATGCACAATATACAAAAAAAAGATGCACTTCAAGTTGGAAAAAACAAAATTTGTGATTTATTAGTTTCTTCTAAAACTTTTTGGGTTTCATACTCAAGGATGGGAAATCTGAAATTTCTCTTTTACATCAAACCTGGATTTTGGAAGCTCTATTTCTGGGCATGATATGTTAGGAAAGTGACTATTGCATTTTTGTGTTTCTTTTCAATAAGCTTGTTCATACACACAAAAAATCAACATTTTGTAGATCTTTCATATTTATGGTTAAATGTACCTCTCTGGGTTATGTTTTACTTAATAAAATCTCATGAAATTTGCATCAATAAAAAATTAAAAACTACGAAGAAATCCCTTACAATTATGACTACCAACATTAAGAAAAGATTAAACTAACTTCAAAAAAAAAAAGAAAGAAAGATGAAAGAAATTCAGTTTTTGTTGAACCCCAATTTGTTCATTCGTTTTTCACCATGGAATTAGTTTTCTTAACCGAGTCTTTGAGAATGGAATGAGAGACATCAACCCAATCTCCATCGTCTACCTCCTCCATTGGCTGTGTGTTGTTGTACCACCACCATACTCCGATTTGGATTAAACCAAGAAGAAATCCGAACCCACTAGTTACCACTAAAAAGATATCCAAACGGAGAAGTGCTAAAACTAACTGACACCCACCGTTTAGAGCATTGAAAAGCAGAAGGTATTTCGGCATATACTGGCTGCTCTTTGTTTCATAAACCTGAGGCAGATTGTCGAGTGGCATAACATACATCATCATGTTGACTGCGGCGCACAAAATTCCGATTGTCGTGAATCTGTTCTCCACCAGCAGAGTGAACAGCACTGCTGTAATGTTGAAAACAGCTACACCAGCCAACATTGTCATCACATAACGCCTTCCTTTCTCGGTTGCATATTTTATGAATATGCAAACGTAGGTGAGTTCAATCATAAGACCGATACCGTTAATTGCAACGATAAGAGCACCATGTGGATGAACAAAAGGTAAACCATAGAGAACCCATAGTAGACAATTCAGAACTCCAGCTAAATAAGGATTTGGAGAAAAGTCCTCTACTGTTCCTTTTTTGATAATTTGATAAAACGTAGGTGCTGGCGAAATAAACAAACCAAAAGATATGATGTTACCTATAATTCCGAGGCTATCGATCAGATCTGTATTAACCATCTTGACTACCAAATCGATTGATCAAAGAAGAAGAACGAATCACGATCGAGCAGGCTGAATACTATAGATATGACACAGACAGATGAATGTTGAAGGTAGAGACAAGAGAGGTCTGATGTTAACCATCTTCACACTAGATATTACTTGCTGCAGAAGAAAAGTATAGAGTTTATATTGTACGCAAATACTGCTTGTTATATATGGTTGATAGAGCTTAGCTGTAAGTAGAATACCAATAATTCTAACTTTATGCGGAAAAATCTCAACAAATATGGAAATCATATATTTCGGCAAGGAAAGTATGAAGTTTATATGGTATATTATAAATACTGCTTGCCGGAATTTTCCATAAAATCAGCTGGGGAGACCCTAGCTAATCTTTCACTGAATAAACACCAGCTCCAGGACTCACTCCTTCCTAATCATTTAATAAAATCATTAACTTAAGAATTCCAGAACATGTTCTGAATACAATCATTAACTTGAGAATTCAATCATTAACCAAGAATCTAATCCACAAATTGTTATCCTAAATTAAACCCTAATCCTAACTACAATCGTTAACAACTAATCAATTAAATTAACACTAATTAAACACTAATCATTCAGGGGTATTTTAGCATTTATGAAAATAGGTTGGATAAGGGATACCCTAGAAACACTATTTCCAACCATGTTTTTGTCTTATTCAATATGCCCCAAAATTTTCTTGTATGCCCCAAACGATGGTTCTCATTTAATACTCACAATAGTACATGAAATTTAGACAAGATTTCTCTTACAGGATTACAAGGCAAGCATGTGGACCTAAAGAGAGCACCAAACTTAACGGTATGAACATTTCTCAGAACTGTTATTACAGATGACCAAGAAAACATCTTTCAGCAGAGCAAAACAAGAACGACCAGTCAACTCAAGGGAATAAGCATTTCCCAGGTCTCAAAGGTAGGAAAATTCCTTGACGAACTTGAAGCTAGGAAAGAAGACTTTAAGTCGGAGCTTAGCTGAAAGAAAATATGCTTTTCTCAAAAAGTTACTTGTTTCTATTCGAGCCAGATATACCACCAACTACAGCTGAAACAGTGTTCAAGATTGCAATCACATATATCACCCACCCCTGGTACACAATTTCTTGCCCTGCAACTGCATGCCAGCTCCTTCGTCTTTCCGTCTAGAGTTCTTAACTATCACCGGGAATGAAAACATATTCATATTCAAGCTCCTGGCATGTGAACTATCATCGCCTTTAACTATCTGAAAACCGATCTCAAGATAAACAGATTGAAACATGCTCATTAGATGCAGGAAAACATTCAGAACTTATACTAGATACTTTATTCTTTACATGATAGAACCTAGATTCAATTTCAACTGTTACGATGACTATCGATTGGATTTAGGATCACCAAAAACGGCAAACACAGACAAAATCATATATTGGGAAGTAAAGAAATTAAGTTCAGAATTTCCACCTTGAAATGACCCATTAATGGTTCCAATCTAATCTAAAATTTCTACATTTAATTACTCTTAGAATTCTGTTGAGTAGGAAAAACTCAAACTTAGTACTAATTATGGGACTATAATGAAAATCAATAATACCTTTCGGGTGTTTGCCACACAATCAATGTTGGAAATTTTGGGTTAAACAAGAGGATGAAAACAGAAACAGAAAATGGTGTACCCCTGACTTCAAGGCTCTTTCGATTCTTTTAGACAATAATTCGACCTTTCCCAATAAATTTGGCGAGTACAAACGGTCTCTCGAATTATGCCTTCAGGATTCAATGAAGCCCTAACACCGTAATCGAATTCAAGGATTGTACTTCCTTGACCCGACCAAGAAACACAATGTATAAGGTTCTGATGATGCTTTTTAGAGAAGAAGAAAACAGATTGTTTTGGATGTGTTGGAATGGGAGAACATCTTCGCTACTTATAGTGATATTCATGCCTGTTGGTAGTGTCGTTTCATCACCGGCAGACGCTTCCAAAAGCCATTAATGGTGGCTTTTGAGAAGAGACGCGTCTGTTCAATTTTGAATGGAAACTTCTAGGTTTTACAAAGTATCCAACATTCTCCCCCTATTTTCAAAAAATGAGAAAAACACAAAGTAAAAAAAAAAAAAAATTAAATCAAAGTGGCTGCATCACTAAAGTGACTGCCTACGTACCCGAGTGGGATCAAGCCGACGTAGTTCACGCTTAGTTTGGGAAATAAGCATCATCGTTGAAACCAATACATAAATGATAGGTATCTTTTGTATTTGAACCTTCACTTAGTGTTAGAAATTCAAAGCCTTATCGAGGTTCAGTGGTGAAACTAGTCTTGAACCAAGTACCCCTAATGATAAAATCGGAATTTCAACCCATATTGATTTCTGAGAATAGTGTGTTATGTAGCTCGCACATTAATAAGCATATCATTAACGTACAAACAGAGCATCACACATCCAGAACTATCATGCTTACTATAGATACATTTATCAGCATCATTTACAACAAAACCATGTGCCAAAGCTACTTTGTCAAACTTCTCATGCCATTGCATGGGAGATTGCTTCAGGTCGATCACCGTATAACTCTGCGTAGTGGATAACCTTTAAAATATCCAACATTCTCCCCCTATTTTCAAAAAATGAGAAAAACACAAACACACAAAGTTAAAAAAAAAAAAAATTAAATCAAAGTAGCTGCATCACTAAAGTGACTGCCTAAGTACCCGAGTGGGATCAAGCCAACGTAGTTCACGCTTAGTTTGGGAAATAAGCATCATCGTTGAAACCGATACATAAATGATAGGTATCTTTTGGATTTGAACCTTCACTTAGTGTAAAAAATCAAAGCTTTATCGAGGTTCAATGGTGAAACTAGTCTTGAACCAAGTACCCCTAATGATAAAACCGGAATTTCAACACATATTGATTTATGAGAATAGTGTGTTCTGTAGCTCGCACATTAATAAGCATATCATCAACGTACAAACAGAGAATCACACATCCAGAACTATCATGCTTACTATAGATACATTTATCAGCATCATTTACAACAAAACCATGTGACAAAGCTACTTTGTCAAACTTCTCATGCCATTGCATGGGAGCTTGCTTCAGGTCGATCACCGTATAACTCTGCGTAGTGGCAAACCTTGAAAATATCCAACATTCTCCCCCTATTTTAAAAAATGAAAAAAACACAAAAACACAAAGTAAAAAAAAAAAATTAAATCAAAGTGATTGCATCACTAAAGTGACTGCCTACGTACCCGAGTGGGATCAAGACAACGTAGTTCACTCTTAGTTTGGGAAATAAGCATCATCGTTGAAACCAATACATAAATGATAAGTATCTTTTGGATTTGAACCTTCACTTAGTGTAATAAATTCAAAGCCTTATCGAGGTTCAGTGGTGAAACTAGTCTTGAACCAAGTACCCCTAATGATAAAACCGGAATTTCAACACATATTGATTTCTGAGAATAGTGTGTTATGTAGCTCGCACATTAATAAGCATATCATCAACGTACAAACAGAGAATTACACATCCAGAACTATCATGCTTACTATAGATACATTTATCAGCATCATTTACAACAAAACCATGTGCCAAAGCTACTTTGTCAAACTTCTCATGCCATTGCATGGGAGCTTGCTTCAGGTCGATCACCGTCTAACTCTGCGTAGTGGAAAACCTTGAAAATATCAAACATTCTCCCCCTATTTTCAAAAAAACGAGAAAAACACAAAAAGACAAAGTAAAAAAAAAAAATTAAATCAAAGTGGCTGCATCACTAAAATGACTGATTACGTACCCGAGTGGGATCAAGCCAACGTAGTTCACGCTTAGTTTGGGAAATAAGCATCGTCGTTGAAGCCAATACATAAATGATAAGTATCTTTTGGATTTGAACCTTCACTTAGTGTAAGAAATTCAAAGCCTTATCGAGGTTCAGTGGTGAAACTAGTCTTGAACCAAGTACCCCTAATGATAAAACCGTAATTTCAACACATATTGATTTATGAGAATAGTGTGTTCTGTAGCTCGCACATTAATAAGCATATCATCAACGTACAAACAGAGAATCACACATCCAGAACTATCATGCTTACTATAGATACATTTATCAGCATCATTTACAACAAAACCATGTGACAAAGCTACTTTGTCAAACTTCTCATGCCATTGCATGGGAGCTTGCTTCAGGTCGATCACCGTATAACTCTGCGTAGTGGCAAACCTTGAAAATATCCAACATTCTCCCCCTATTTTCAAAAAATGAGAAAAACACAAAAACACAATGTAAAAAAAAATTGAATCAAAGTGGATGCATCACTAAAGTGACTGCCTACGTACCCGAGTGGGATCAAGCCAACGTAGTTCACGCTTAGTTTGGGAAATAAGCATCATCGTCGAAACCAATACATAAATGATAGGTATCTTTTGGATTTGAACCTTCACTTAGTGTAAGAAATTCAAAGACTTATCGAGGTTCAGTGGTGAAACTAGTCTTGAACCAAGTACCCCTAATGATAAAACCGGAATTTCAACACATATTGATTTCTGAGAATAGTGTGTTATGTAGCTCGCACATTAATAAGCATATCATCAACGTACAAACAGAGAATCACACATCTAAAACTATCATGCTTACTATAGATACATTTATCAGCATCATTTACAACAAAACCATGTGCCAAAGCTACTTTGTCAAACTTCTCATGCTATTGCATGGGAGCTTGCTTCAGGTCGATCACCGTATAACTCTGCGTAATGGAAAACCTTTAAAATATCCAACATTCTCCCCTTATTTTCAAAAAATGAGAAAAACACAAAAATACAAAGTAAAAAAAAAAATTAAATCAAAGTGGTTGCATCACTAAAGTGACTGCCTAGTACCCGAGTGGGATCAAGCCAACGTAGTTCACGCTTAGTTTGGAAAATAAGCATCATCGTTGAAACCAATACATAAATGATAGGTATCTTTTGGATTTGAACCTTCACTTAGTGTAAGAAATTCAAATTCTTATCGAGGTTCAGTGGTGAAACTAGTCTTGAACCAAGTACCCCTAATGATAAAACCGAAATTTCAACCCATATTGATTTCTGAGAATAGTGTGTTCTGTAGCTCGCACATTAATAAGCATATCATCAACGTACAAACAGAGAATCACACATCCAGAACTATCATGCTTACTATAGATACATTTATCAGCATCATTTACAACAAAACCATGTGCCAAAGCTACTTTGTCAAACTTTTCATGCAATTGCATGGGAGCTTGCTTCAGGTCGATCACCGTATAACTCTGCGTAGTGGAAAACCTTGAAAATATCCAACATTCTCCCCCTATTTTCAAAAAATGAGAAAAACACAAATAAACAAAGTAAAAAAATAAAAATAAAAATAAATCAAAGTGGTTGCATCACTAAAGTGACTGCCTACGTACCCGAGTGGGATCAAGCCAACGTAGTTCACGCTTAGTTTGGGAAATAAGCATCATCGTTGAAACCAATACATAAATTATAGGTATCTTTTGGATTTGAACCTTCACTTAGTGTAAGAAATTCAAACACTTATCGAGGTTCAGTGGTGAAACTAGTCTTGAACCAAGTACCCCTAATGATAAAACAGGAATTTCAACACATATTGATTTCTGAGAATAGTGTGTTATGTAGCTCGCACATTAATAAGCATATCATCAACGTACAAACAGAGAATCACACATCCAGAACTATCATGCTTACTATAGATACATTTATCAGCATCATTTACTCAAAACCATGTGCCAAAGCTACTTTGTCGAACTTCTCATGCCATTGCATGGGAGCTTGCTTCAGGTCGATCACCGTATAACTCTGCGTACTGGAAAACCTTGAAAATATCCAACATTCTCCCCCTATTTTCAAAAAATGAGAAAAACACAAAAATACAAAGTAAAAAAACAAATTAAATCAAAGTTGTTGCATCACTAAACTGACTGCCTATGTACCCGAGTGGGATCAAGCCAACGTAGTTCACGCTTATTTTGGGAAATAAGCATCATCGTTGAAACCAATACATAAATGATAGGTATCTTTTGGATTTGAACCTTCACTTAGTGTAAGAAATTCAAAGCCTTATCGAGGTTCAGTGGTGAAACTAGTCTTGAACCAAGTACCCCTAATGATAAAACCGGAATTTCAACCCATATTGAATTCTGAGAATAGTGTGTTCTGTAGCTCGCACATTAATAAGCATATCATCAACGTACAAACAGAGAATCACACATCCAGAACTATCATGCTTACTATAGATACATTTATCAGCATCATTTACAACAAAACCATGTGACAAAGCTACTTTGTCAAACTTCTCGTGCCATTGCATGGGATCTTGCTTCAGGTCGATCACCGTATAACTTTGCGTAGTGGCAAACCTTGAAGATATCCAACATTCTCCCCCTATTTTCAAAAAATGAGAAAAGCACAAAAACACAAAGTAAAAAAATAATTAAATTAAATCAAAGTGGCTGCATCACTAAAGTGACTTCCTAAGTACCCGAGTAGGATCAAGCCAACGTAGTTCACGCTTAGTTTGGGAAATAATCACCATCGTTGAAACCAATACATAAATGATAGGTATCTTTTGGATTTGAACCTTCACTTAGTGTAAGAAATTCAAAGCCTTATCGAGGTTCAGTGGTGAAACTAGTCTTGAACCAAGTACCCCTAATGATAAAATCAGAATTTCAACACATATTGATTTCTGAGAATAGTGTGTTATGTAGCTCGCACATTAATAAGCATATCATCAACGTACAAAAAGAGATCACACATCCAGAACTATCATGCTTACTATAGATACATTTATCAGCATCATTTACTACAAAACCATGTGCCAAAGCTACTTTGTCGAACTTCTCATGCCATTGCATGGGAGCTTGCTTCAGGTCGATCACCGTATAACTCTGCGTAGTGGAAAACCTTGAAAATATCCAACATTCTCCCCCTATTTTCAAAAAATGAGAAAAACACAAAAATACAAAGTAAAAAAAAAATTAAATCAAAGTTGTTGCATCACTAAAGTGACTGCCTACGTACCCGAGTGGGATCAAGCCAACGTAGTTCACGCTTATTTTGGGAAATAAGCATCATCGTTGAAACCAATACATAAATGATAGGTATCTTTTGGATTTGAACCTTCACTTAGTGTAAGAAATTCAAATCCTTATCGAGGTTCAGTGGTGAAACTAGTCTTGAACCAAGTACCCCTAATGATAAAACCAGAATTTCAACCCATATTGAATTCTGAGAATAGTGTGTTCTGTAGCTCGCACATTAATAAGCATATCATCAACATACAAACAGAGAGTCACATATCCAGAACTATCATGCTTACTATAGATACATTTATCAGCATCATTTACAACAAAACCATGTGACAAAGCTACTTTGTCAAACTTCTCGTGCCATTGCATGGGATCTTGCTTCAGGTCGATCACCGTATAACTCTGCGTAGTGGCAAACCTTGGAAATATCCAACATTCTCCCCCTATTTTCAAAAAATGAGAAAAACACAAAAACACAAAGTACAAAAATAATTAAATTAAATCAAAGTGGCTGCATCACTAAAGTGACTTCCTAAGTACCTGAGTAGGATCAAGCCAACGTAGTTCACGCTTAGTTTGGGAAATAAGCATCATCGTTGAAACCAATACATAAATGATAGTTATCTTTTGGATTTGAACCTTCACTTAGTGTAAGAAAGCAAAGCTTTATCGAGGTTCAGTAGTGAAACTAGTCTTGAACCAAGTACCCCTAATGATAAAACCGGAATTTCAACACATATTGATTTATGAGAATAGTGTGTTCTGTAGCTCGCACATTAATAAGCATATCATTAACGTACAAACAGAGAATCACACATCCAGAACTATCATGCTTACTATAGATACATTTATCAGCATCATTTACAACAAAACCATGTGACAAAGCTACTTTGTCAAACTTCTCATGCCATTGCATGGGAGCTTGCTTCAGGTCGATCAACGTATAGCTCTGCGTAGTGGCAAACCTTGAAAATATCCAACATTCTCCCCCTATTTTCAAAAAAACACAAAGTAAAAAAAAAAAATTAAATCAAAGTGGCTGCATCACTAAAGTGATTGCCTACGTACCCGAGTGGGATCAAGCCAACGTAGTTCACGCTTAGTTTGGCAAATAAGCATCATCGTTGAAACAAATACATAAATGATAGGTATCTTTTGGATTTGAACCTTCGCTTAGTGTAAGAAATTCAAAGCCTTATCGAGGTTCAGTGATGAAACTAGTCTTGAACCAAGTACCCCTAATGATAAAACCGAAATTTCAACACATATTGATTTCTGAGAATAGTGTGTTCTGTAGCTCGCACATCAATAAGCATATCATCAACTTAAAAACAGAGAATCACACATCCAAAACTATCATGCTTACTATAGATACATTTATCAGCATCATTTACAACAAAACCATGTGACAAAGCTACTTTGTCAAACTTCTCATGCCATTGCATGGGAGCTTGCTTCAGGTCGATCACCGTATAACTCCGCGTAGTGGCAAACCTTGAAAATATCCAACATTCTCCCCTTATTTTCAAAAAATGAGAAAAACACAAAAACACAAAGTAAAAAAAAAAATTAAATCAAAGTGGCTGCATCACTAATGTGACTGCCTACGTACCCGAGTGGGATCAAGCCAACGTAGTTCACGCTACGTTTGGGAAATAAGCATCATCGTTGAAACCAATACATAAATGATAGGTATCTTTTGGATTTGAACCTTCACTTAGTGTAAGAAATTCAAAGCCTTATCGAGGTTCAGTAGTGAAACTAGTCTTGAACCAAGTACCCCTAATGATAAAATCAGAATTTCAACACATATTGATTTCTGAGAATAGTGTGTTCTGTAGCTCTCACATTAATGGCCATGTGCTTAATTCCTGGATTCATGATTTTTCTTTAGAGAACGGTCTTCTTCTCTTAGGAAACGTCCTGATTTCCATACTCATATAGGTAAGTCTCGAAGGTATTTCTGCGAGACACCTTGTGATAAAAGTTAGACTTATTAAGGATTTTCATCCATCCTGTTTTCTTGCAGAAAACCAGCACTAATTAGAAATGGGATGTTTTGTATTAGTGCTCCATAATCACCTACATAACTTGTTGGTACCACATTGAACCTTGTTTATCCTTTCCAAAACGTAGGTTGGGTTTCTGCTATGGGCTATCAAACTTCATTCACATACCTTAGTCCCATTTCATTACACTTTGTTGAAACCACTGCCTTTGGTAGACTTTTTGTAAATGGGTCTGCCAAGTTCTTACTTGTTTCAATATAGTTTACTGCAACTACTCCTCTTTTGAGTAATTGTCTTACCATTTGATGTCTAAGACTTGCATGTCTTGACTTTCCATTATAATTCTTGTTAGAGACATTATAAATAGTTTCTTTATTATCACAATTAATCAAGACCGCTGGACATGGCTTCTTCCAAAATGGGATTTGAACAAGTAAGTTTCTAAGCCATTCCGCCTCCCTACATGCATCGGTTAACGCTATCAATTCTGACAACATTGTTGAGTCAGAAATACAGGTGTGCTTCTTGGAACTCCAAGACACAGCAACACCTCCAAATATAGATATCCATCCACCAGTCGACTTGGATTTGGATTCTACATTGTTCCAGGTAACATCATTGTGTCTTTCTAATACAGCGGGATAGCCGTTATAATGCAAACCATAGTCAATGGTTCCTTTCAAGTAAGCCAAAACTCTTGAATCTGCTTTCCAGTGTTCAACTCCTGGGTTACTTGAGAAACTACATAGAAATCCCACGGCATGAGCTATGTCCGGTCTTGTGCAACGCATAACATACATAAGACTTCCAATAATACTAAAATACTCAAGTGGTGCATGAGTACGCCCAGTGTTCTTCATTAACTTTATACTAGGTTCTAAAGGAGTAGGGGATGGTTTGTCATCAAAATGACCATACTTCTTGAGAAATTTCTTAATGTAATGAGATTGGGTTGAAACCAACTCATCTCCCTTTCTTAGGATTTTGATTCCCAAGATCACATCAGCCTCCCCTAAGTCCTTCATATCAAAGTTAGAGTTCAGAAACTTCTTTGTTTCTTCCATACGAGATATGTCATATCCAAAAATAAGCATGTCATCAACGTACAAACAGAGAATCACACATCCAGAACTATCATGCTTACTATAGATACATTTATCAGCATCATTTACAACAAAACCATGTGACAAAGCTACTTTGTCAAACTTTTCATGCCATTGCATGGGAGCTTGATTCAGGTCGATCACCGTATAACTCTGCATAGTGGCAAACCTTGAAAATATCCAACAATCAAACGGAGCAGAAGTTGTATTAGGCAATTAGTATCCACCATGATGATCCCATTGCTGTTAAAGATAGTCAAATCAGTTGTTAAACAACTAAAAAATCAATCTAACATGGTAATACAGTGAAAATGCATAAAGAAAACTCACTTATTTTTGAGAGGAGAAATCATTATGACAATCAATCCATTGAATGATGCTGCAATGCGCACCTGTTCTGTTAAAGTTTACTCTCCTCGTCATCTTAGAAACCCCGATGACCCCTTTTTCAGCCGGAGATGCCGAGATTTTTAGTCAGCAATACTGGTATTTGCAGCATCCCACAAACCATCCATCCGTCTGCCACTCACCCACAACTGGATCCAGGATTTCAGTTTCGTTCTGCCATTATTGTCTAGTAAGTGTTGGAGTAATCATCGTGGATGTTGTTCCTTTGGAAAGGATAAGATCTTTGAAGCACATGCATGGAAAACAAAACACAACTCTTGAGAGGACAAGTCATTATGACCATTGAAATTAATGGTGGTCTTCAAACAGGAAACTAAGATCTGTTTCATAATCTTCCATCGCTGGATTTGGAGGAGTTACATATTGAGATTTCATAAGGGTTTTTTCTTCAACGGCACCGCCTACCACTATCAAACATAACATAGTGGATAAAAATTCTAGGGATTTTTTTGTAAATAGTATAATGAATTTGTGGGATTTACTAAAATGTCCTTTCACCAATAATTGAATTGATCTAGTGTTTGAGAATGATCACTCAGCCCGGAGTCTCAAATTTCTCAAATTTTTGAAAAGACAAAGTTTTTTTTTGGAGTTATTTTGTTAATGGGTCGTAAGTTTATCACCTAATTAGGGTCTTCGACTCTTCTTAAAACATGCACTTAGTGAAATTGGGTCGTTAACTAACAAAGATCGTGAAAAAGCTTGTTAGTTGACCTTTTATATTTTGGAAAACACCCAGACCAAAAGTCGACCTATATTGACTGTTTGGATACCGTCAAAACTTCACCTCAGATCCATCTAACGGCTTCTGAGAACTTACTTGAACCTTCTTCATCAACCTCGTCATACTGCTACTGCTTATCTCATCACCAGGAACAACAACGATGATGAGAACATAAAAAATTTCATGGAAGAAAATACATTAAGCATTTCTAATTCAAAGAAATTAAAGTAATTCGTTGTTAGAAACTAACATACACCATTAGGTATACCTAATTAATCAACCTGACCAAAACTCCAATTTCAATTTGGCGAAATATACAACCATTAGTCTTCGCCTAACCTGCATACACCCACATCAATCTTTACCGTTAACCATATTTGTAGGAGTGGAATATCGCACATTCATTATGTATTCCAAATAAAGGTCATCTAATGTAAGCGAAGAACATCGCACATATTAAAATTAGGATGACGTATTTAATGATGTCAGCATAGTCACGAGTAAAGTGTGATGATCTGTGTGAAAGTGTAAAGTATGCGAAGTTGAGAGAATGTAAATGAGGGGATTGTAACGCACAGTGATTCCGAAAATAGGGGATCTATTAGTTGTCATCCACTATGTATTACCCTATATAAAGGGAAGGAAACCGTGTATTGTGGGATCTCTCTAGGGTTTGTTAGACAAGAAATTAGGGGAGAGAAACTTTATTTGGAGAACAACTAAATTCTTTGTAATATTTTGTATTCAAACTTAAGTTCTTGATGAATAAACAAATGATTTTCAACATGATTTCTTAGAGAGTTACTTAATCTAGAATGGATGTGGTTGTAGGATTTCCTGCAACTACATTTTGGCGCTGGAAACATCTTGGAGTGATAAATCCTATCAACGAGTTTGTAGAATCTTGAAAAATTGGATATGGAGATTCTTGAGAAGATAAAGATGAAAAGCGAAGAATCTATAGGATCTATAGGAAAAATAAAAATCATGACGATACAAGGAAGAGGTAGAGGCATAAAGTGTAATTCTATAACTAAAACACCACTTTCTGATGTGGATTTTCAAGCAGGAATCACAGGAAGAATACATAAACGAGATTATAAAGGAAAGAAGGTGACGATGGTGGAAAAAGAATCTCCTCTAAAGGAGTGGGAAAAAACGTAGATAACATTTGCAACATATGAAATTACAGAAGAAAATTTAAAGCGAACAGATCCATTGGTGATTACAATAACGGCTGAGCGAAGCAAAATTGGTGAAAGGACGGAAAACTCAGAAGAATGGGCGATTAATAGAACGTTGGTGGATACCGGAAGTTCTATTGATATCCTATTTTATCGTGTGTTCAGATCCATGGGATACATAGATGCGGACATGACATGTCCAACTTACAATATACATGGATTTAATAAAACAGTCACAAAACTAACATGAGAGATTACAATGCGAATAGAAGTAGAAGTGAATACAACATTATGTGTGGTTAATATCGAATCACCATTATGTGTGGTTAATATCGAAGTAGAAGTAGAAGTAGAAGTGAATACAACATTATGTGTGGTTAATATCGAATCACCATACAACATGTTATTGGGGAGACCATGGGTGCACGCGATAAAATCCATAGCGTCCACACTACATCAATGCATTAGATTCCCAATTCAAAGTGGAATAGGTGAAATTAGAGGAGATGTTACAAATGCGAAGATCTGCCATCAAGTGGATGTAAAAAATTATGAAGGACGTGCAAAAAAGCGAAAGGATCGCTGGAGAAAAGAAAAGGAGTTAAGGAAAGAAGAAGAATTTCGGATATACGGGGTTAGAGCGAAGGAAGGGAAAGGAATACCAAGCGAGATACCAGAGAAGGAAGGTGAACCAATTCAAGAGATTAAGGAGTCAACACCAATGGGAGAACCAAGAGCGAATTTCACTACAGCAGAACCAACGAAAGAAGTAAATGTTGGTACACAAGAAGAACCAAAAATACTGAAAATAGGAACTAAGATGTATAAAGAAGAAAAAGAAAAAACAATAAACATCTTGCGTGAATATAGTGATATCTTCGCATGGAGCATGGAAGAAATGCCAGGAATAGATCCGTCTGTTGCATTCCATAAATTAGATATTAAAAAGAATGCAAAGCCATTTAAACAAAGAATAAGGAAGATCGCAACAACATATCATCCTCAAATAGAAACAGAGTTACAAAAGATGTTAGAGGCAGGGATTATATGACCAGAAAAATATCCAGAATGGATAGAAACCATGGTGGTGGTGCCACAGAAAAACAAGGGGATAAGAATTTGCATAGACTTCGGTGATTTATAAAGCATGTCCGAAAGATAGTTATCCTTTACCAGATATTCCACAAATGGTAGAATCGGCGTCGGGAAATGGCAGAATCTCATTGCTAGATGGGTATAAAGTTTATAATCAAATTCCTTTGCCTGAAGAAGATCAAGAACATACCGCTTTTTTCCCACCCCGAGGATATACTGCTATACGAAAATGTCCTTTGGATTGAAGAATGCGGGTGCGACATATCAACGAATGGTATAAAGGGTGTTTGAGAAATGGATACATAAAACATTAGAGGTCTATATCGATGACATGTTAGTAAAGAGCAAAGAGGCGGAAGATCATGTTGATGATTTGAGAGAAATCTTTGAGCAGATGCGAAAGTTCAATATCAAGGTGAATCCAGAAAAATGTGTTTTTGGAGTATCATCAGGAATTTTTTGGGTTATATAGTCTCTAAGGAGGGAATAGAAGTTGATACAGACAAGGTACAAGCGATTAGAGATATGCCACTCCCACCAACGGTGAAGGATGTTCAAAAGTTAAATGGATTAATAGCTTCTATGGGAAGATTTATTTCACGTTCTTCGGACAAGTGTAAACATTTCTTCAACATATTAAAGAAAGGAGCAAAATTTTAGTGGACAGAGGAATGTGACAAGGCATTAAAAAGAATAAAAAATTACTTAATGAATTTATCCATGGCAAAAGCCAAAGACAGGAGAAGAATTGTTGTTATATTTGGCATCAACACCATATGCATTAAGCGCGGTCATGTTACGTTCGGATCAAGGGGTAGAAAACCAATATATTATATAAGCAAAACGTACAATTCTGCAGAGAAAAATTATTCAAGGATTGGAAAACTAATTCTCGCACTCGTGTATGCGTCATTTTAACTACGCATTTATTTTCAGGTTCATAAGATTAAGGTATTAACAAAGGTACCAATTGAACCTGCGATGAAAAATTCAAAAAGATCGGGGAGAATTGAAAGATGGAATGCACAATTGGGAAATTTTGAAATCGGTTTTGAAGTATTATCTTCACCAAAGTCACAAATCATCGCAGAGTTCCTGGCCGAATTTCCATTGGAGGAAGATGAGTATGTAGAAGATATGATGGACGTGGATGAGGAACATGGGAATCTTAAAGATTTATTGACAGATCGAAATTCAAATAGATGGGAGATACTAGTAGATGGATCGTCTAATGGAAAAGAAAATGGTATAGGTATTATCTTTATTTCACCAGAAGGAGCGCGAATGGCTTACTCATTCAGGTTGGAGTTCGCATCCACAAACAATGAAACCGAGTATGAGGCAGTTATATATGCATTGAAGTTAGCAATTGAAATGGAGGTACAAGAAGCCCGAGTAACTAGTGATTCCCCATTAGTAATTCGACAGATAGAAGGTAAATATTGTACAAATGAACCATCTTTACAGAAATACAAGAAATTGGTCATGGAATTAGTAGAGCGAATTCCAAACATAAGCTGGAGACATATAGGAAGAAAAGATAATAGGCTCGCAGATGCATTGGCTTTCATACCCTCCATGTTAATAGATCCAATTGCACGAGATATAAAGATACAAACGCTTTATTTACCATCTATAAAGAAAGAAGGCGAAAAGAAGCATATGTGATGATAGTAGAAGACAAGGAAGGAGAACAAATGAACAAAGACAAAGATTGGAGAACTGAGCTTCATTCATATATATACAAGGGAGAGCTACCAAGAAAAAGATTAGAAGCAGACAAGTTAAAAAGTCGTGCGACGAATTATGAATGAAGAGATGGTATTCTGTATAGAAGATCATTTCTCGGACCTTCGTTTAGATGTCTCACGCGAAAAGAATGAATGGAAATCTTAAAGGAATTACATTATGGGGATGCTGGAAACCACAGTGGAGGAAGATCACTCGCATACAGAGCAAAGATACAAGGATATTTTTGGCCTTACATGCACGAAGATGCAAAACAAGTATCAAGACGATACGAAGAGTGTCAACGTCATGGGAAGAAAATACACACACCGGGAGCAATTCTAAACACGTCAGCAAATGCATGGCCATTCGGAAAATGGGGAATTGACATTGTTGGTCAATTTATACCAGGAACAGGGCGAAGAAGTTATCTAATTGTCGCAATATATTATTTCATAAAGTGGGCAGAAGTGAAAGAAGTTCAACATATTCGTGATAAATACATATTCACGTTTATTTTTGAAAATATCATATGCAGATTTGGAATCCCTGTACAGTTAGTATCTGATAATGGAAAACAATTTAAGGATGAGAATATAGAGATGCTACTCAATGCGTTCAAAATTCAAGTGGAAAGTCTACCCGCCTCTATCCGTAGAGTAATGGACAAGTAGAAACGACCAACAAAACGATCGCAGACACATTAAAGAAGAAGTTGGAAGGACATAATAAAGGTTGGTTTGAACAAGTACATAATGTAGTGTGGGCATATAGAACAACAAGGAGGGAAGCGACAGGAATGTCCCCTTTCTGTTTAACATATGGGGTAGAAGCAGTGTCACCAACAGAAGTCATTATCCCTACTACAAAGAAAGAAGCTTGGGAGAAGAATCTAAGTGCGGATTTAATTTTAACAAAACTTGATGATCTGGAAGAAGCTCAAGAGGTCGCTTTGCAACATATGGAAAATTATCAAATAGGATTAGCTCGAGAATTCAATAAACGGGTTAAGATAAGATAATTTCAACCAGGAGATTAGTGTTGCGAGAAATACCGGTTTATCAGAGAGGAGGAGATGGGAAGTTAGAAAAGAAGTGGGATGAACCATATATAATAAAAAAGAATAGTTGGAAATGGAGCTTATGAGTTGGGGATCCCGAAGGAAGAGATGTAGGACGAAAATTAGATCGTCCTTGGAATAGGTTATATTTGAAGAAATATGTTCCATGAACATACGCGATATAAATCGCACAGGTAAAAAATGTGAAATCAAGAATGTGAGTTCCTATTGAACTTGGATGTAATATTCAATTCAATAAACAAGTTTGAAGATTCCGTTCGTTCTCAAGAATTTCTCTCATCAGAAAAAGGCAAATACAAGTCCTTATAATAACATCTTAATATAAGGCAATAGAATATATAACCACATAATAGAGGCATCCAACTGTGGCGTGCGCCCTAGTTCGCATAAATGCAAGAGGCAAAAAGTAAGACCTATCACACGTCACATTTGGGGAAAACCTGGTGTTTGAGGGTGAAAACGGTTTCTGCTGATTTTGGTAATTTCGGGTGTGTGGGTGAGAAATGAGTTTAAACCCTAAACAATGTGCTGCAAGGGAGTACTTTAGATTCGAGAGATCAATCTGTACAAATACGGCCTAAACCAAGAAATGGTCGTTCCAGACTTGCTTCGGTCACAAAGTGAAGGAGAAGGGTTGGTTTTGGGGAGGGAAGCGAAGAGAGTATTGACACCAGAATAGTTGATTCTGTAAGAGTAGTTGTTTCACGACTTGTATCAGAAAGTAGGAATCTAACATGTGGAAAGCTAGCAAATATTTTCTGAGTGTTGTATGCTCCTGACCTGAACTTGTTGTTCGGTGGAAATAGGCAAGACATATTTATACAAGTCGAAGTGAAACGTACTCTGGTCTCGTAAGAAATGGAAAACGGATGAGTAAATGGGAAGAGGTGGTAACTGGTAACGCCTGAAATTGATGTTCCATAAAAGAAAGCGTTTCATCATTATTCCCTGTATTTACTAACCGCCCTATCCTTATGACATTGTCTTGTAACGGGCGTAGTGTACGCCGCACGCTGTAAACGCCTAACCAATAGCCAATGAGCATCCCCCAGTTTGTGACATGTGTTGATGTCTCGAGCGTTTTCGTGGAAAACATATAACATGTTGTTGTTGTTTGGAAAGTTGAGCTTGGGAGACTTGCCGGCTCGGTGGTGACATTCGACGGTCAAGATTTTGCATCTTGAGAGGAAATGTAGCCGTTGATTATTGCAATCCTTCGTTTGGTATCCAGTGGCATGAAAGCATAGCCGACCTGGCTTTTATATGGCATAGTTTAAGCTCGGCCAAAAGTCAGGGTTTTGGTATTGTTTGGGCGCGACCAAAACTATGGCTTGGTGTCGGGACAAAGGTTGCCATGCGTTGGCTGGTAACCTTGGACGACTAAGATTTGAATCTAAGATGGAAGGATGACCGTTGATCGTCGCAATCCTTCGTTTTGGCAGCCGTAAAGGGGAGGGCCGACATGGTATGGCGTGGCAAGGTGGCTGGCATGCTATTGGCACATGTGGCATGGCCGACATGCCTTGGCGTGGCCAAAACTAGGGTTTTGGCATTGGTCCAAGGTTACTATGCGTTGGTTGTTGACCTTGGACGGCTAAGATTGGCGTCTCAGATAGAAGGGTGGCCGTTGATTGTCACAAGCCTTCGTTTTGGTATCCGCAAAGGGAAGGCCGACATGGCATGGTTTAGGCGCGGCAAGATGGCTGGCACGGCATGCCATGGCACATGTGGCATGGTCGGCATGCCTCGGCGCGGTTTAGGCGTGGCCAGAACTAAGGTTTTCGCGTTGGGCCAAAGGTTACCATGCGTTGGTTAGCGACCTTGGACGGCTAATATTTGCATCTAAGATGGAAGGGTGGTCGTTGATTGTTGCAACCCTTCGTTTTGGAAGCCATAAAGGTAAGGCCGACATGGTATGGTTTAGGCGCGGCAAGGTGGATGGCACGACATGTCATTGACACATGTGTCATGGTCGGCATGCCTTGCGCGGTTTAGGCATGGCCAAAACTACGGTTTTGGCGTTGGGCCAAAGGTTAACATGCGTTGGTTGGCGACCTTGGACGACTAATATTTGCATCTAAGATGGAAGGGTGGCCGTTGATTGTTGCAACCCTTCGTTTTAGCAGCCGTAAAGGGAAGGCCGACATGGAACGTGGATGGCATGGTTTGCCATTGGCACGGTGGTGTGACTGACATGGTTGGCATGCCTTGGCGCGGAGACGTGGCTTGCATGGCATGCCATTGGCACAATGGTGCGGCTTGCATGGTTGGCATGCCTTGGCGCAGAGACATTGCTGGCATGGCTCGCCATTGGCACGGTGGTGCGGCTGGCATGGTTGGTATGCCTTGGCGCGGAGATGTGGCTGGCATGGCATGCCATTGGCATAGTAATGCGGCTGGCATGGTTGGCATGCCTTGGCGCGGAGACGTGGCTGGCATGGCTCGCCATTGGCACGGTGGTGCGGCTCGCATGGTTGGCATGCCTTGGCGCAGAGACATTGCTGGCATGGCTCGCCATTGGCACGGTGGTGCGGCTGGCATGGTTGGTATGCCTTGGCGCGGAGATGTGGCTAGCATGGCATGCCATTGGCATAGTGATGCGGCTGACATGGTTGGAATGCCTTGGCGCGGAGACGTGGCTGGCATGGCATGCCATTGGCACAATGGTGCGGCTTACATGGTTGGCATGCCTTGGCGCAGAGACATTGCTGGCATGGTTCGCCATTGGCACGGTGGTGCGGCTGGCATGGTTGGTATTCCTTGGCGCGGAGATGTGGCTGGCATGGCATGCCATTGGCATAGTGATGCGGCTGGCATGGTTGGCATGCCTTGGCGCGGAGACGTGGCTGGCATGGCTCGCCATTGGCACGGTGGTGCGGCTCGCATGGTTGGCATGCCTTGGTGCGGAGATGTAGATGGCATGGTTTGCCATTGGAACGGTGGTGCGGCTGGCATGGTTGGCATGCCTTGGCGCGGTAGCATGAGAATTAGGGTTTGACATAGATGATGTCGGTCAATGTTAAGGGTTCTGCCGTGGAACATGACCCATGTATATATAAAAAAAAATGTACCCCGGTAATTCTTACGTAGGCATGCTGATCGATTCAATAAATGCGCTAATGGTCATTGTGACGTCATGTCAGATGTACAATTTTACGATTTTAACCCTAAGTTAAAAACCACCATCAACACCTGGTAAGCATGACTCAAGGGAAATGTAGCGCCCCCTAAGCTAGCAACTGACTAATCCAAGAGATTAACTAAAAAAAGGCACTAAAATATAAATCATTTACTTGAACATTCAATTAAGAAATCTTCTACAAAGCGTAACCCAAAACTAGCCCAGCTCTATATATATACAAGAACTCCTCTCAAATGATACATATACAATAGTCATTTGGTTTACAAATACAATATGCAATATAATAAACAATTTAAAAGTTGACCAACTAACGAAATCAACCCTTGAATCTTTCGCTGCACAACTTTGATCTGTCTCTGAAACTGAAAGTGGGAATGGGTGAGCACATCATCCCTAAAAGAGGTGCACAGGAATAACATTTAACTTTAAAGTAATCATAAGCAAGAATTGGAAAGCAATAATGTTTTCCCAAACATTAAAAAGTGACCAAGTCACTGAAATAAACGACATGTATATAGACAAACTCCTTCTTCAAAAAATGTATAATATTCGTGCTAACCACACTCATTAGCTATTGATATCACCAAGACCATGATGACACACTCTAAGCATATAAAAGCTGAATTCATGTAGGTATAAATGTGAAGGAGCGTATTCTATATACCACATGTGGAAATTATCATTTCCCATAACAATTCTTAATGACAAACAAAACATTACAAGTCCTTTCCAAATCGTGGAAAGATTCACAGAATCAACAGGATTATCATAATGCAATTTAAACAAAGTATGGAATGCACGGAAAGACAATGCATGAGTTTGTTAAGCATAAATTTTGTAAAAGAAACAATAATGGTTACAAAAGAGTCAAATGTATTCCCACCTCTTATGATGACAAGCCACGCCTACCTCAAGATCCACAATCCACTGGTTGATCTTTCGAATCGATCGTTGTTAAGAACTAACTGTTAATCACACAAGAACTCTAAGAATCTAGCCAAAATGGCTCACACAAGAATCATACAAGTCTAACTAATGGTTCTAAGCCCATTTATGATTCTACACCTTCCATTTTATACTTTAACTCATCTAAAGGTTTACTAACACAATTAGGTTGATTCTATAATCTATTAGCTCAGTCTTATGAATATCTACAACTTTGTAGAAGAAGTCAAAGTCTAATTCGGACTACAAGAGGTCCAAAACATCTAATTAAGAAACTACCCTAAGCCCAAGTCCACTAAAATCAACTAACAGTCACTAATGCTCGAACTAACGGTCAAGGGTCACTAACAGTCGACGTCCAAGGTCGGGTCAAAGTCCAGGGTCAAATAGTGAAAGTCCAAAGTCTAGATCGGTCAACTGGTCTAGTCACTGAGTCAAACCTATTCAACTCAGACTGACAAGGTAACTCGACTCAGTCAGATTAACTGAGTCAGGGTAAGCTAGATCAGTCAGCCAACTATCTAGCTGAAAGATACAGGACCTAAGCCAAAGCACAACTAAGCTCAAACTGAGCAATCACCTCCCTGTCATGGTTTTCAATTCAACTCTACTTCATTAAGATTTCAAATCTACCAACTAAAATTACACATTCATTCTTAAACAACTTTGAATTTCAATTACAAATGTGAACTAAGTTTACCTGCAATTGCAGTAGCAGCAGGCTTTCAAGGAGACTATCCAACTCTGATTCTACACAACAAACCTATTCTATATCTACTCTCCCAACTCAAGATACAATCACCTGTAACCTCAATTAACTCAATATACCCTGCACTTCAACAGAACCAAATCTTCCCTGCATTATACAACACCACAGCAGCAACAACATCACCACTACTACATGTAGTCTTCATAAATCAACTTCAATCCATCGCATCACCAGTATAAACCCATTCCTTGTAATAAAATCACAAACCTAGGTTTACAACTACAGCTTATTCACTATCCCATTGGCACTATCCTCTCATCCATACACTGCAACTTCAGTTCCATTTACACTTCAGCATCTCTACCACACTTTTCATCTGCATATTCAACTTGAGTCCAGCAGAAATCCCATTATCACTTCAACAAATACACACAGTTACATTCAGCATGTAAACCACCACCTGCACATCCATTCATACTTCTATAGAGATTCATTAATAGATACCTCCAACTATCTCAGTCTCAGTTTCAATATATCTTCATCAACATCCATAGTTCATAATTCAGTTCACTAGTAATTTAATTCCAACATACAGACAACAACACATTTTTTCATAACTGTAACTTCAAAAGAAACACCATAACCATAACTCATCTCATACATTAGCTTCAGAACAATCACAGTTCCATCACAATCTTAATCAGTAACATAATCTCAATGATATAAATACATATCTTTATTAGGTTTACTGGAAAAGACAATTACCTCAAATTAGTCTTGTTGAAGAAATTGAATGCAAACTCTTCTTCACCATTTTCTCCCGAGTCTTGAATCAACACCAACCATAACTCCATCATCTTTTTATTAACAGAATCGACCCATAGTCTTCATCACACAATCTCCATCTCAAATACTTATGCTCATAAAAACCCTAAAAGTAATTCTCAATCCCCTGCTTTATGATTCGAGTTTAATAGATAATTCTAACTACTCAATTCAACCAAACCCATCTCTAATTCCCTTCTTAGAACATCAAATTCATCTTCTAATCGAGATTCTACACAATCTTCTTAAAAAACCTAATTCCAAAATCATCTACCAAATCATCTCCTTCTTTGTTTGAGTCCACCGCAGCCTTCAATCGATAATACCCTTCTCTTATTTCCTCTGATTCATCTACTTCTTTTCCAAATAAAACCCTAAATTCAACTTACAGTAACATCAAATCTCTTCTCCTGGTTGTCAATCAACTTCAACACCACCACCTTCTCCATCGATACAACTAAAAACTTCTACGAATCACCCACATCAATCTAAGCTCGCTTCATCGGCTTAAAATCGAGAGAAAGAAGAAAAGAAGAAATAACAGAGGAGCAGGGGAGAAGAAGAAAGAAGAAGAAGAAAGAAAAAAAATGGGTTTCTCCATGATCGGTTTTGAGATAAGACGAAAGAAAATACTAGGACACCCACTTGCTTCGATAAGGCATCCACAATGTGTCTAAGTTGCATCAAAAGCATTTTTCCCAGAAATGACGATTTTACCCTACATATTGTCTTGATGTTTTGTTCTTCATCCGGTATCCGATTCACACGTTCGAGTAGTCAATTTCACATAACTTTTCGAGATCTAATCGATGGTATTAGATTCGTATGTAGATCTTTGTTATATTAATTCATATTACTTAATGTTCGTGTTAAGCTAATCGAGTTATTATCGGCTAATTCGACACTAGACCGGTCTAATAGCATTGACGAGCTTCAGGGTCTTTATAGGAAATCTACATCGACCCTGGAACTTGAGTCATGGAGACTTGGGGTGAGAAAAAACGAAAAAGCCCATCCAGGAGAGGTGCCTTATATTTTCAGTCTAAGTTCACTAGTGGGAAATGGGGTTTCTAGGACTCACATCTGAGACCCTCATTGACCGTAGTTGGACCTTTGACCGAACATAGCGGTCTCTGATATAATAAAAACACGGAAAAATTCGGAGATGATTAGTAGACGTCTCTGAAATGTTACTATGTTTCCTTAAATCTGCTACCGATCCCACGACCCATAAAAACCGATTGAGATGTGATAATATTTTTATTATTTGACCGAGGATATAAATACCTCTTTCTCTCTCCCCATTTTTAATCTCTCACTTTCTCTTTTTCTTCTTCTGTTTTCTCGGCCTCTTATGTCTTATCCATATCTTCTTCATCCATTTCATCCACCAAACTGATAAAAAAACCCAGAAGAAATCAGTTAAATCTCTCTCGATCTCTTAGCCATCTTCTTGATCCACCAAATCGAAACTGAAAAGAAAACCCAGAAGAAATCAATTAAATCATCTGCTCTCCCGGTCTCTTATTCATCTTCTTCATCGACCAAATCGAAACTTAAAAAAACCCAAAAGAAATCAATTAAATCATTGCTCTTAAACCCTGGGTTTGTTTCTATAAATTAAAAGAAACACCCATTTCCCAGTTTGATTAAATCATGGGGTTTGTTTCTATAAATTTCTTCTAGTAATTAGGGTTTACTGTTTGATTTTTCTTCAATTTTTTTCTTGTTCCTTTTGTTTGTTCATAAGGTTTTTTTTTTGTTCCTTTCATGCAGAGTATTCTCGTGATTTAATCCAAGGTCTCTTCTTTTTATTGGTAGCCATTTAGGCATTTTTCTTAATTAGTCTCAACAATTTTCGATTTATTTGGTTTGATGAATCAAGGTTCGATTATCAACTCTACTTGTTTTTCTAATATAGGATTTGTGATTTTCCTATAATCTCAGAAGATCTATTTGTTAGGATCTTTGTTGGATTCAATATATAGTTGAAGTATTCCTTTTCCCTCGATTTTATACACAAAAAATTGGTAAAAGATTTTATTTATTTTTGAATATTTTTTACCTTTAATGTCCATTGAGTGTTTGGAGTTATGGGTCTGATATTGGATTCCTAACAAGGAGGTTTTATTCCAAATTGTTTTTTATCTCACTGATTGGATGTCCCCTGTTTAGTTGTTTTTCATTGATCTCTGGATTGTTTGAATTTTGAATCGCTAATTAAACTTTTGGGGGTTATGACAGAAACATGTAAGTTTTTTTATCTCAATTTTAATTTCAATTTGAATCTCATTGGAAAATTTTGATTCAAGAATGTTAAATGGAAAAGTGCTTGGTTTGCTTGATTTTAATAGTTAATTTGTTTTTCTACTTGATGCAGGATCTTGGTTTTGAAGCTAGAAGACCCTACACAGCCAGGGTAAATACTATGATCTGCTGGTATGCTATGTTTAATGGAAAAGTGATCGGTTTGCTTCAAGAATGTTAAATGAAAAAGTGCTTGGTTTGCTTGATTTTAATAGTTAATTTTCTTTTCTACTTGATGCAGGTGCTTGGTTTTGAAGATGGAAAACCCTACGCAGCCAGGGTAAATACTATGATCTTCTCGTATGCCTATGTTTATTGTACTTTAATTTCTATGAGTTATGCATTGCTCGATTTGTTGCTTTGATCAATGAGGGTATATATTTGTTGTTGATGAAGTTATTAGAAACCAGTTGCTGAAATACTTAAGGGCCCAGTTTTGATTAGCAAGAACTGGATCAAGGTGCTATTACTTATGGATTTTTGTTGATAATGATTCCGAACATTTCCCTGTCCAATTAATTGCATTTCTCTTGTAAACTCATTTCAAATCATTGATTCTTCCATATTCAAGGGATTAATAGTTTTGAGTCTTTCGACAAATTTTATATTTGGTCCCGTGTTAGTTGCAGACGTCTAGTTTGTCTCATGTATTGAGAAGCATTTTTTTTTTTTTTGTAGATTTGATTTTTCTGTTCTTATGAGGTTGTGTTTGGCAACAAAGTCATGCCGACAACATGTTTGACAAAATTCCTAAGTAAAAATGGGGTGTTGATGAATAGAAATTTACTATATTATCTTTCTAATGATTGAGACATTAAGCGCCATCTTTGTTTGGTTGTACTGGCAAGAGTGAGCAATATATTGAAGAAATATGTATATTTCTTTTTCATGTCTCCTTTTTTTTTTGTCTTCTCTCAATAAACTTTTGGATGTTGACTTGCATGTTGAGACTGACAATAATTTAGACAGTTTATAATTGATAGAATGGGTCGAACCTTTTAAATTTTAGATTGTTGACACATGTACTCATTTTCATTTCACTTTAAGTGGGAATGTTGGTTCCTATGGTAGTTTTTGTTGGAGGGAAATTAGCAAGTTTATTCATGAAATCCAACCTAAATGACTCCATATGGTCATTTGTCCGTTAATATGTTGGGTGTATGCAAACTGATCCACTATACACATCTATCATATATTTAGGACTGAGAACCCACTACATTTCCTATTTATTTCTCTCTTTCTCTCATATACTGCACTAATCACTTGAGGTTTATTATCCACGCAGTCAGTTGCTAAGTTACTAAATTGATTATGAACTTTCCCCTAACCCTTAGAAATCTCAACATATATGTACCATTAACCATGTGATGCTAGATAGAATGTCATAGATTATATTTTCGTGAGAGAGTTTTCTAAGGAATGTCATAGCTTATATTTTCTTGAGAGAGTTTTCTAAGTTTAGTGTAAAATCCATGGCATGTTGGTATTTTTAGCGTAACTTCATGTCACATTAGTGGTTTCCAAATAATTATGGATAGCTCGTCTCTCTGAATTTTAAATTTTAGATTATCAATTTATTTGGTTTTTATCAGTCCTCTCGACTTTCTCACGGTTCATTCATATACCTCTATATTTATGTTCTTGTGAATCCCTTGATTGTGTGATAGACTTGAAAGCATAATAAACTTGGGTTAGCGCATTAGTTGTGGAGACTAGAGTGGTCTGTTAGCTACGATTTGGGATTGGTATAAAATTATACTATAATGCGCCCCATATGTGAAACTTGCAATATTAAGTAGTCTGTCAACTCATTATTGCGTATTTCGCTCCTCTTAGAAAAAGATATCATGATTTTATTATTTAGACTTGGTATTTGATTGAATGGGTGTGCTGACGGTGGATTAAGATTGTTTCCACTATATATTGTTACCCTTTTCTGACTTAAACATCTTGTTGTTGCAGGTTGGTTTGTGATGACATACGTGGATTAAGATTATTGTTTCCCGACACCTTATAATTCCATTGGTGGAAATCATGTAGCTCCCCCTGCGCACATGTGAGTTGACAACATACCCTGAACCTCCTTTGTGATTTGATTTTGCTACTTATTTGGTTCAGATAGCAGGCCGAATCTTGGGTTATAATCTGCACCTCTTATATTCCACTATATATATAACCTGTTGGTTGTTGATACGATTTTGAACATTATTCCCCTGTGATATTAGTATTTGCATACCAAATGCATTACACAATAGTAATTCCCTTTTAGTCATTTTCTTTTCTTGAATTTCCCTGCTTTCTTCATTTATGTTTTCACTCTTGTTGCATGATTGTATACCTGCTACTGATGAGCCAACTGCTGTTTAAATGACCTAGATCTAGGTTTAACCTCTAAAATTACCTCACACGTTAACCAGTGATAAGTCATTGTGCTGTTGTTGATTTGCTTTGCAGGAACGAAGATCCTTGTCGTATGTGAACCAGTGACACAACACATGGATGCTCTACTTGATATCATTTATGAAGTATTGGCTAAGTTCATCGTCATCGGAGGAACATATGATTTTGTTGTTTAACATGTTGTTGGTAGCTTATTGTCTATTAGTTCAGAATCTTGTTGTTAGAACTTACTATCTAGCTAGGATGGACATGTATTCTTCTGAATCAGAATTTCATCTTTTTTGTGTAATTTTAAACCCAATGGAAATGAATGAATGAATGTGGAATTTTCAAGTTTGAGTTTAAATTTGAATTTCAGCTTGGGTTCTATTTGAGTTTAATTTGAGTTCTATTTGACTTGACTATGACTTGACTTTAATTCAATTTGACTTGAATTTGGTGTAGGCAGATCATTTCAGATTCAGCCATTCAGGCATTTTAACAAATCTGAATCTATCTTTTTTTATATATTAATTTAAATCTGAGACCCACGGCTCAGGGTCTGTACCACGAAACCCTTAAAACCGGCCGTTATTCTGAAACCCACCGCTAAGGGTCGTACAAAAAAAAAGACGCTTTATCAACGACCCCATCAGAGACGGTTAAAAATAGTCGTATAAATCGTAGGTATGACCTGTCCTGACGGTCTCGGAACTTCTGTTTTCCACTAGTGGTTCATTGCCTTATATTGGAAGACCAAGGTAAGAAAGTCTCTCCTAAGGAGTGCAGAAAATCGATCAGGGCGCCGAGGTACACGGTTGAGTCAAGAGTGCCCGGGGCGTCTGGAGTGTACCTTTCCACTCTTGAAAAGTCCTGATTATGATGCACTCGGTCCGAAGATACCCCACTTAGAGTGCGGTCTCGTAACCATAAACCTTATCGATGGAGGGATAAGAGGATGCGAGATCAACTGGTTGTTGTATTACCAGATGGGAGGAGCCAACCTTAACCCGGTAGAGGTAAGCTTCCTTGAAGGGGCAACCGGGATATAAGGACGATACCCTCCATTAGGGAGCTGAATTGTGTCAAAAGACGTAAATGTCATGAGGCTTTTTATTCAAGGGAGTATTAAGGCTTGTCATATTTACGCACGAGAAAAACCTGAAGAGGCAATAATACAAGAATATGATAAGGCGAGATCAAAGGGTTTTTACATTTAGGTGTAAAGACCGCCTGCGATCTCGTCGCACAAAAATAAAAGATAAAATTAAAGAAAGATAAGACCTTTACTTAGGAAGGAAACATAAGACCTCATGAGAAAATTTACATATAAACTAATGTTGTTTTGCAGGGAATTCACGAAAAATAGCAGGATCCATAAAATTCATATACTTGTTTCTTACAAGACATATAATAAGAGGCAAGTAGAGGAGTTAAAATAAAAAGATATTATGTTTCTTGATTAAGAAACAAGTTCAAAATGTATCAAAATATAAGAGGGTAATTCAGATAATTAAGGAGTGAGAAGACTAAGCATTGTTGGAAGGTACATCTTTTTCAATCAAAGACTTTTCAGCATCAATCTTGTGGCTTGGATTTGGGTCCTTATCTTCGGCATTAGTCTTATCAACAAAATCAACATTTCCAGATTTGTTCTTCTCAAGTTGATCCTATGAAAAGGAAGCATCAATATCATCTTCATGATCTTTTTCATCATCGCTTACAAATTCATAGTCACTATCCGGTTCTGGATACTTCTCGTCTTAGCTTATATTAAGGGGAGGGACAGTTACTGGAGAAAGAGAATTTCTCAGAAGGATTTGATTAACTAAAGTCTGAGCATTAACATGAGCGTTGCGAATAACTTGTTTCTCAACATTTCTGGCATTGATTTCTGCGAAATTTTGAAGATATGCGAATCTTCTTCGCGCTCGGTATCGAGAAGCAGTAAGAGAAACTTCAATATTTGTATAAGCAATCTTCAGGTTTGTACGATCCTTGCGAACTTTAGCTAAGTCAGATCTTAACTGGGATATAGTGGATTGATTCGACTTTTCGGACTCTGCAAAGATTAATATGGAATCATAATTTGAAAGCAAAAATTCGAAGAAATAAATAAAAGGATTAGATATTTAAGGCAGTCAAATCTAGCTGACTACCTTCGCAAAATTTAGAAAATGCAAGAGTGTTATTCTTCATACTTTCCATTGATTTATCGAAATCGTCACCAACTAAACCATTGAGATGAGATCGAATCTTGTTTTTATCAACAAAGAGGAAATTATTCCTTTTCTTAAGGTCATCATGAGAATGCTTCAGTTGATCATATTGTTCTTAAAGTTGGTTCATCTTCACAGTCAAGTTTATTTTACTTTGGATGATTTTTTCGTTATGGGTGTTTAATTCCTTAAATGATGCTTCATGCTGAACTTCTAGTGAATGAAGAGCTTGTTCTTTATCATCATTTATTTTCTGGAGAATTAAGTACTGATGCGAAAACATTGCTTCTTTCTTTAAAAAAGAGTGTTTCTCCATAGAAAGAGTATGGTTCTCTTCTGATAAGGTTTGATGTCTTAAATCAGCACTATATAACAATTTAGACATGTGGGAAATCTGAGCATTTAATACTTCAATCTCTTGATTAAGATGACTATCTTTATGAGTTAGATTGTTAATCTGGTCAAGCGAATATGAATGTTGGTTATTTAATTGATTTAGTTGAATCTGCACGTCTCATTATTCGCACGAATATCTTCATCAAGGAATTGGAAGGTGAATCTCTCCGCAACTCGCTTCTGGTTTAAATCTTAATAAATGCATGAAGAAGTTTAAAAAGTGGGGATAAGCGAAGAAATATACTACAAGAAGCAATAAGTGAAAAGAAAAATACCTCTAAGTTTTTGGTTCTGGTTGCGAAGACCTTCAGAATCAAGGATTGCAACTTGGAGTTCTCCTTTCAGTTTACCAACTTCCTTTTCTAAAAGAGTGTTCTGGTGTGAAAGTTCTAGTTGAGAGCAACTAGATTTAAAACACCCTTCAGCCAAAATCATTCGGCGATGAGATTCCTAAGGAAGAAAGAAAGTAAGGATAAATAATAAAGATATTATAATCAAAAGAACACATACAAGAGGTACTTACCAAGACATCTAGAGAGGTATGAAAACTTGGATCAATTTGAGAACGGATCTCATCTCTTATAGCTTTATTAGAAGGAAATTCACATAGAAGTTTACTTAAAGAAGAACATATGCGAATTTTGTGAGGATCACTGGTGGATGACTGAGCAGAATTGATAATGTCAAGTAAAGTTTGAGAAGCAAACTTTACACTGTCCAAAGCTTTCTTATCAAGAGAAAGGGATTCCAATAAGAAAGAGGAAGATAAAGAAGGGGAAACAGAAATAGAAGGAGAAGAAATAGTAAAATTCTCAGAGTTGGGAATATCCATATTATTTTGAATGGTATCGGTGCTTATGGGCAAAGGAGAGTTCACAAAGGTTGAAACAGTTTGAACGACATCCGGAGCAAACGTAGAAGCAGGAGTGGGGGTACCCTGTAGACCTTGATTAGTAACGGTTTTCTCTTCGGGAGGAAAAATTTCTTCGAGAGTAATAGAGACATTCACATGAGAAGGAAAAATATTAGTTTGAACTAGAGATAGAGGAATGACGTCTTCGACGACAAATTCATGAATAAAAATATTTGATTTAAGAGCTGTGGGCTTGCGAACTATCTTAAGTTTTGGTCCTTTCCCTCCACCTATCTCACAATCGGAATCCTGCGAAAACAACGCAGATAAGAAATAGAGGCAACAATATTGTTTGATAAAAATAGAATATTTCTTACTTCTTTGTTGTGCGAAGTCTTCCTCTTGAGAGATTCTTTGTCCTTGATATCTGAAGAAGATTTAGGGTTGGAAACAGTTACTTTGAGGCCACTCGAAGAGGAACTTTTCCTGCAAACAGTAGGGGAGTTAAGTTAATCATAATATCAACAATCGTGATCAAGATTAACAATTATGATCAACACTCGTAGTCAATAGAAGAAAAAAAGGATGATTTTGATAGAATGCACAAACCTTGAATTTGGATCCATGAGAATAATGGTGATAAAACAACATCAGCAGTAACAGATGAATCAGGGAAGTAGAAGTCTCGAGGAAAAAGAGATATAAACAAAATAAAAAGAAACGAAGAAGTGATTTCTCAAGGATAAATCAATAAATAGAAAAGAAAGATGGCCGGTTAGAGACGGGTTGTATCGGTAAAAAGCAGAAGAATCGACACGTGCAGAAAGAAAAGCTGAAATTACGGAAGAATGTCGGCAAAACAAAATATGAAGAATAAATATTTGCGATAATTTGGATTGAAAATTTCTCACCTCGCTCACTTTATAAAGAGAACGATGTGAGAAGAGGCAAAATGTAGGAGTGAAATATCACACATTCACTATGTATGCGCAATAAAGGTCATCTAATGTAAGCGAAGACCATCGCACATATTAAAATTAGGATGACGTATTTAATGATGTCAGCATAGTCACGAGTAAAGTGTGATGATCTGTGCGAAAGTATAAAGTATGCGAAGTTGAGCGAATGTATATGAGCGATTGTAACACACATTGATTCCGAAAATAGGGGATCTATTAGCTGTCATCCACTATGTATTACCCTATATAAAGGGAACGAAACTGTGTATTGTGGGATCTCTGTAAGGTGTGTTAGACAAGAAATTATGAGAGAGAAAGTTTATTTGGAGAGAAAGTAAAGTCTTTGTAATATTTTGTATTCAATCTTAAGATCTTGATGAATAAACAAATGATTTTCACCATGATTTCTTAGAGAGTTATTTAATCTAGAATGAGTGTGGTTGTAGGATTTCCTGTAACTACAATATCGAAATAAATACGAAAGTTGTTGGATTAAACTAATCCCTTGTTATATGTGTCTATACTCTGAAGGAAGAAGAGATATTTTGTAAAAGGATCGCATGTTTATTTTCTAATTAGGGTCTGGGTCGTAAAAGATGTCGTTGATGTATTTGGGTCGTAGACTGACCAAAGACTAGTTTGACCGTCTGTTTTTATTTCTAAAGTATCCCTAAGGAAATGATAAATAAATGATGGTCATCCTATTAATGTTTTAAAGTTTAAACGATCCGTTTATAGTTGTTCAATCTGATTTAAGTTCTGATCACATCAAAATAAAAACCAAATTAGTTTACTGACCAGAAATCACAACCATACTACCCCTTATTGGTATTCAACCTAGCTTCAATGAAAAACGTCAAAAAAAATTCTCAAAGAACAAGGGATTTAAGTCTACTTCTTTAATTCTTCCACTGTATTTTTCTTGATAAGTGGAGATAAAAAATAGGAGAGAGAAAGAAAAAAAGAAAATGAAGTTTAAATGAACCGAATGTTTTGATTTATCTTGTTGAATATTTGATTATGTTGACCCGGTCAGAGTCTAGAAGAAGGTCGCAGGTTCGACCCATGCTCACCGCAATTGTTTTTTAAAATTTACCAAAAAAGCCTAATGGACATCTTTTTGATCACAAAATAATATTGAAAGTAGTCGAATGATCAGTTGTAAGATCACAGATTTTAAAATGCATGAGATGTATAGGAAGGTCTCTATATCTAAGATCACAAACACTATAATATTAATGGTGTTTAAGTTTTTACCCTAAAAAGAGATCAAGTGTTCATAAATTGTGATCTTTAGTGTGTGATCTATGGCATGTGTTCTTGTAGCGAAGGAAGGAGAGATAAGATTGATTATTGGGTTTTGTTTTTGGTTTAGGGATTATGATAAAAATGAATGGGCAGGATCAAATATAAAATTAAATCCACGGCCAAGATGGATTCACATAGGTTGTAGCACATGCAAAGCACGTGCGGTGATTCTTGTAAGTATTAACATCTAGGTGGTGGAGGAAAATGACTAAAGCAAATTGGCCATGCTATTGATATTGCATATGCACTGTTCTGCTTATCCTTAGCATGTCATGTGAGAGGATGCGTAATGCACACTAGCTACTTGATTAGCGAATAACTAACACCGCCCTTTTATTCAAAGCATATACATTATTCCATTTACTCGGGTAAAGAAGTACTGATAGAAAAAATAATGCAAACAAAAACAAAACCAAGGACTATTGCATGTGATTGGATATACTGGAGTTGTGTCAAAGTCGACCACATGCACAGAGACTTGAATCGAAGGCCTAGAGCGACTGGATCTCTACCCAGTGTTAGTGATCGCAAAGACTTCAAGGCTGTCCTTATGTTTGGACATACTTATAAAATCCCAACGTAGTTAACCATTCATCCCACCAAGTTCACAATATCTTTGCAGATTCTAGAAAATTGGAGATCTGTATATACATTTTATGAAGATGAAGTTATTAGCACAGCATAAAAACTCTTACAACTGCAGTACAATACTATTATTATGCAGCCTTACTCTCATCATTTCTTCTTATATGTCGATGGGCACTGTCAATGATAGCAAATCAAATGACGACCGACTAGCATTAATTTCTTTTAAGAATGGAATTACCGGAGATCCACTGGAAGTATTGAGTTCTTGGAACGAAAAGAATAATTCTATCCCATTCTGCGAGTGGAGAGGTGTTAAATGTAGTCATCATCATCCTAGAAGAGTGACCGGGATTGATCTTGATTCCCAAGGATTGGTAGGTTCCATTTCTCCTCAGATTGGAAACCTTAGCTTTCTTAAGGATCTCATCCTCAGCAATAACAGTTTAAACGGTAAAATCCCAATGCAGATTGGTCGTCTTTTTCGGTTAAAACACTTGGATCTTTCATTTAATTCCTTGGAAGGAGTTATTCCGCGTAATATTTCTCGTTGCTCCAATCTCATACACCTTGATATTTCTAGCAACAATCTTGTGGGAGGAATTCCAAATGAATTAGGTTACTTATCTAATCTCAAAATCATGTGGCTTGGTAGTAATAATCTAACCGGAGACATTCCAACTTCATTAGGTAACCTTTCATCATCTTTTTATCATCTTGTTCTCAGCAATAACTTCTTAGAAGGAAGAATTCCAAGCACTCTAATTGAATCAACAAACTTAGAACTCCTGATTCTAGAGTCGAATAGGTTATCAGGTATTGTCCATTCTTCACTGTATAATGTTTCATCACTTACAGATCTTTCATTGATGAATAATCAACTCCATGGGAGTATTCCTTTTGATATTGGTTCCAGACTACCAAATCTCATCTTTTTTTCGGTTACAAATAACAATCTCACTGGAACCATACCACGTTCGTTTTCCAATATGTCTGGACTTGAGACTTTACAGTTGGGTGGAAATAATTTAGTTGGATCAGTCCCTGATAACCTTGGTAACTTAAAAAGTCTTGAATGGCTACATCTAGGAGTAAATGAACTTGGAAGTGGAGAAGCTGATGATCTAGACTTTCTCACTTCTCTAGTCAACTGTACCAATTTGAGTGGTTTAATTATATTTGAGAATAATTTTGGGGGAGTGTTACCTAGCTCTTTAGGAAATTTCACAACAAATCTAAAACTCATAATTTTTGAAGGAAATCAGATACACGGAAGTATTCCAACAGGTATTCAGAATCTCATAGGATTAACAGAAGTCATTTTGAGTTCTAACCAGTTAACAGGTAGTATTCCTCCGAGTATTGGGAACCTTCAAATTGGGAAGATTATACCTTCAGTTTAACAAATTATCAGGTCCAATTCCTTACTCCTTCGGCAACCTAACAAAACTGCTCGAACTCAGTTTAGATCACAATGAATTAATAGGCTTAATTCCTTCAAGCCTTGGATATTGTAAATCTCTGCAGGCCGTGTCCTTTGAGAGCAATAGGTTAAGTGGTAATATTCCTAAACAAATTTTCGAACTTGCCTCTTTATCTGTTTTTCTCAACTTAGCTAATAACTCACTTACTGGTCTACTTCCGGTAGAAGTTGGCAACTTGAAAAACATTTGCGTGTTGCAACTGTCCAACAACAAATTATCTGGTGAAATCCCAAATATCATAGGCGAGTGTTTAGGGTTAATATATTTAGGATTAGAGGCGAACTTCTTTCAAGGTAATATTCCACCATCTATTACATTCTTAAAAGGTCTTGAATATTTACTTCTTTCCCATAATAATTTGTCCGGCACGATACCTAAAGACAGAAAACCTCGAATTCTTGCATGTACTGAATTTATCATTTAACAATCTAGAGGGAGAGGTACCAGAAGGAGGAATCTTTAAAGACTTGAATTCTTTTTCTATCAGTGGAAATAGTAGACTCTGTAGTGGTGTACCTCACTTGAAGTTGCAGAATTGCTCCAAGTCTTATACGAAGCGAAAGCGGAGGAACTCAGCGAAGATCAAAGTTATTATTATTATCAACATAATTCTTGTGGTTTTACTTTTAACTTTGGTGTTGTACCTAATTTCTTATCGGAGAAAGAAGTCGGAAACCAAACTGCCTTCAACAGCTTTAGACGTGGGTGAACGGTTATTCATGGGAGTTTCTTACAGTGAGCTTCTTAAAGCTACCAATGGATTTAATGATTCTACCAACTTGATTAGTAAGGGAAGTTTTGGTTCTGTATATAAGGGTATTCTTGAACAAGATGAATCAAAACATGTTGCAGTTAAGGTTCTACACCTTCAGCAAAGAGGTGCAACTATGACTTTCATGGCTGAATGTGATACTTTGAGCAGAGCTAGACATAGAAATTTACTCAAGATTGTGACTTGTTGTTCGAGTACCGATTTTCAAGGTAATCCTTTCAAAGCTCTAGTTTTTGAGTTCATGCCTAATGGGAGTCTAGAGAACTGGCTGCACCCGCCTGGAGATGACGCATCTAACAATGATCAACTGCATGATAGGAATTTGAACCTCGAAAGAAGATTGAACATTGCAGTCGATGTTGCTTCTGCGTTAAATTATCTTCACCATGATTCTGAAACACCCATTGTGCATTGTGATGTGAAGCCAAGCAATGTTCTTCTTGATGATGATTTAACTGCCCATGTGGGTGATTTTGGCTTGGCTAAATTCCTTTGCAATCCCTCAAGTAATTCTATGCAGTTGAATGAACAAGTCGCAAGCTCAATTGCACTAAAGGGTTCCATTGGTTATGTTTCACCAGGTAAGATTTTTTTTTTTTTTATTAGCAATTGGTGGTTTAACTAAAGTCGACAAGATTTTGTTCTTGAATTATAATTTTGGTTTATGCAGAATATGGGATGGGTGGAGTAGTGTCCACACAAGGCGACGTTTATACCTATGGGATTCTTTTGTTAGAGATGTTTACAGGAAAGAGGCCAAATGATGGCATGTTTGTGGATGGTCTAAATATTCATAACTTCTCTAAGATGCATGAGTTGCCAGAGCGTATTGATGAGATCATCGATTCACGCTTGCTGTTGGAATTAAGAGAAAATCATAATGATATTGAAGTCACCAAGTACAATATGCTGAGGAGCGAAAGAAGAAACATAGGTAGAGATACAAAGAGACAAGTCTTTGCTTCTATAATTCAGATTGGTGTTAAACGTTCTTCGGAGTTAGCTTCAGATAGATGCAACATGAGCCAGGTGGTTGTTGATCTGCAAACCGTTAAGATTCAGTTTCTTGGTAATAGATTGTAACCGGAAAACACAGAGTAACTCTTTTCACACTCCATGAAGTTCTCTATCACATCATAAATTTATTTCAATACTTTTGCAGCCTCAATGACTAGGAAATACAAACTCTCCCCAAATCTGAAGTAGGAATTTCTTTTTAATGTTACCTGAAGTACTTGCCTCTAAGGTTATTACAGATATAATGATTCGAACAATGTTTGCTGCTTCAGAATGTAGAATGAATGAATGTTTGAATGAAAGAATGAATGTACACTGGCCTTTTTTTTGGGTAAAATAGAAGGGGTGGGAATTAATCCTGACCAGGTCAATGAACACTGGCCTTTTTTTTTGAGTTACAAAGAAATTATTAACGGCAAAAAAGTGTACTAAATTTTTACCAGGATAATTGGGGTCGGTCCACATTGACTTAGTCAATATATTTGTAACCCTAGTAAAAATTTAGCAACGGTCCTACCGTAGCTACTAATTTTCATTTGGTAATGGCCCTGTTTCCGTTACGAAAATAGTTACAACCCCAGATTAGTAACGCAACATCTTTGTTACGAAAATTTGTTACACCCCTTTTTGTAACGGTTGAGTAGTGTTACAAGCCCATTTGGCAACCGAAAATAGAGGTTACTAAACGCGAAAAATATGGTGTACTGACGGATAGGTGGGGCAGGACCCAGGGATACTCGTGCAAGTGAGGTTGGCGGTCCCGTGCCGAGGATACACGGATAGGCGGGTCACGAATCGAGCATACTCGTGCATTTAAGACGTAGGCAAACAACTTTTGACACTGTGTATAAAAGACGTAGGCGAACAACTTTTGTGAAATGGAGTTTTTCCAAATTCCTTACCAATTTGTACAGTTTTTGTGTTTTATCTGTTGTTACGTCAGATTTTAGAATTTTCGGTTTTACACATTGAGGACTATGTGAAGTTCAAGTGTGGGGGAGTATTTTGCATGTAGATTTTTCACTTTTTTGTAAATTTTTGCATAAAACCTCCAACTTGTAGAGATTTTAGAGTCACTAGCATACTTCTAGGTATGTTTACATAGAGAATTCCGACCGACATAACTGAACTTAAAGTGTTAGGGAACTACGTTGGATTTCCTTCTTGTTAGAGTGTTAAACACTGGATTTAATCATGCCGGTGATGCAAATGAGGAGCAGGGAGAAATGCATTATTAGAGTTGATGATCAATCATTAGTAGAGACTACCTATTTTCAAATCAACAGAGGCACCAAACCAAATTTTCTTTGTAGCTGACTAAGAGCTTTCTTTTGACAGTGTGTCACCGTACGTTAATTCTAGGTAGAATGGTGAGCTACCCAACCTCCCACCAATAGAAGCACTACTCTTTGATCTCTTGAGTGCTAATTTTGTCAATCATGAAGGTGACGTCTATAGATGAAAACCACCTTATTGTAGTTTGATTTGCAGTTAGCACCATTCTCTCTCTCGCCAACAACAGGTCCATAGAAACACATCATCGTCAACAAGTGGAGCGATATCAAAATCTACGAGAAAAGTTGAAGACGTTTGAGGTTTACAAGGAACAATACAAGGAAGAGCAAAAATTTCATATCCGAGTAAAGCAACATACAATGAGCGGATTTTTATATATATGTTGAAGACTTACATATAAGGAGCGGAATTTTATATCCAAGTATGAAGACTTATTACAAGAGCGAAGAAAATCAAAAGATAAGAGTTATTGAAGTTTATGATACGAAGACAATACAAGTTGTGAAGAACAAAATGGTAAAGTACTTCTTTCATGGCCATGTTAATTTTAATTTCGTTATTATTTGTGTAGTTGGAATCTTTTTATCAAAAAAAAAAAAAAAAAAAGAGAGAAAACACAAAAAGATTTGCATCTAGGTTGTTATTTGTTCAATAAGGCCATGGGGAAGAAAAATATATAAGGAAGTTTCAAGCAATAAGGAAATTGAAGAGAAAAGAGTTATAAATTGTCAAAGTTTTACGAAGTTCAAGAGTTTATCATCAACAGTTGAAGACCGAAGACCAAAGAGATGAAGAAGACGAGCCGAATGAAGACTACGTTTCTATCACGTATTCACGCTTACTTTAAAATGTAAACATCCATATTTAAGTTCAGACATCACCAATTTCATTCGCTGGACTCCAGTTTGATTTGTCAAACATAATCTCTTCCTAGCTTAGGAATTCCAGCAAGAAACAAGCCAAAGGAAAATATAAGGTACATCTTAACATGAGTTAAGAAAATAAAGACTGATTAACAAGAGCACATCAGATCTATGAGTCTGAATGCAAATCTATGGACCAACGAAATATAATTGATCACACCCAGACTGAAGTTCCGTTTCACCATCTTTCTCTGCAACTCGCGAGCAAGGCAGATTTCTCAAGTTCTACTAATCCTACATACATGTTTTACACACACAACAATATCAGGTTAACTTCACTTCTCAGGCCATATCTTTGGCATACAGACCCCTATGGTCAGTGTAGGCATTTACAATGGCAGGGGGGTAAACAGGGATTTGTTGATACTTGAAGGGAGGATGTTGGTATTGTTTCTGGTTCCCATAACTTGCAGCACAATCTGTAAAAGAGAACAACACAGCTGGGTTTTAGGCAGGTTTAGGAGAAACTTGCAACTGCGAAATAATGTGTTGGTGAATATCTAGGCACTACCAAGCCTTAGCTTTACATATTCCGAATTTATAATGTTACGTGAATTATGTGAGAGCTGTAACGTGACTGGTACCACATAACTATCTGCCAAGAACAACCAACAATAATACTTCCGGGACAACAATTCTAACAATAATACTTGCAGCACAACAAAAACAGAACTTGTAATTGAAAGCTCACATTGGTAATTAGTAGGGTTTGTTGTTGCAGCTCCGTCTAGTTCTGGTTTTGCAAGGTTCAAAGAATTCAGCTATTTTGTAGTTCTCAAAGTCCAAAGGTTATACAAGTTGGCATCAATTAGGCTCCTTCTATCAGCCTAATCTCCAATTTTCAATCAGGTAGGTTAACTTTCTCCTGTAAGGTCCACCGAAAGGCAGGTGTTAATTTTAAAACTAAACAAGTAAACTACAAGTTTCAATCAAACTGGCCAAATACACTCACATATGCCTGATGTATTTTTCAATATTTTCCTGTAGGCACATACACTAGACACATATATGTTATGCTTAATCAATTTTGAACTGAACTAGTGACATAAGTAATAGCTTAATGAACACGGTGTGCTTGGACCAAGAAGCGCGGTCAGTATGATTCATGCTTAAAAAAGAATATAATAGGTTTCCAAAGTCCATTCTGCATGTCTGCTATAAAATGTTGCAAGCAATTGTTAGATAAATTGAATTTTTGTAAAGAAAAATGGTAGTTATCTTTTCCACTTACGCAATCTTGATAGTAATAGCCACACACGAAATGTGAAATAGGAAGTATGAACACGTGAAACGAATTCCTTCTTATTCGCTCAGATCATCAAAATTGTGGCTACACATTATACTAACATAAATCCACCGAAAGGGAGTTTGTTCAAGCCTATCAACATGAAAACATAAGCATAGGTTAGTTTGATAGACGGGATTCCAATCAAAATCATCATGCTTTCATAATTCAATCAACCATGGTTTGGGTTTGATCTTCTTCTCCATCCATAAACCAATTCTTGAAGAATCCATTTTGTGGTTGCGGAAAAGAAGAGAGAGTGAAGTGAAGTTAAGCACTCAAAAGTGGAGATTTTATACGGAAACACTAGAATAGTGATCCAATGGCTCAGAATGTTATTAGGGTTTTGGTAAACAACAAAATGGATAGTTATGGAAGCCAAATTATGAATCCAGGCCCAACAGACATGGACCTTTAAGTTGAACGATTTTTTGGGACCATGGTTTTTTCTGGGGGACCATGGTCCTATTAGGCCACCTACCCTATAGTTATAAGGGGTGTCCTCTAGCATTGAAATGACTAACCTACCCTTAACCTAATTTAATTTAAAACCAACCCAATAACCACCTATATATATATATATATATATATATATAACCACCACCTCCTCCCACCACCACCTCCCACCATCGCCGATCACCACCACCACCACCTCCGAGTATCACCACCACCAACCACCGATTACCACCACCACCACCAACCACCACCACCACTATATATATAGCTTAATTTAAAATATTAACAAAGATATTCTCACAAACCCATTACTTGTAATTCGTTTTTGGTTGAATAAATGAGAAATAATCATTAAAATGAGTTGAAAATGGAAGTTGCAGAGAGGTTTAATGGAGGGTTTTTTCAGAGAAAAGTTCGGTTATCAAGAATTAATTTTTTCTTAACCGAACTCAGGATTCGGATGATTCGCAAAAAAATACTTTTAACCGAACTCCTTGTATTAGAACAACACAAGTCCATAAGTTCGGTTCCATCGCAAAATAAGGACATCACCGAACTTTAGTTTACGAAAATAATGAGAAGTCCACAAGTTCGGTTCGTTCGCAAAAATGTTAAGTTTTCTTTGTAACCGAACTCTACCTTTGAAACTTCGTAACCGAACTCTACCTAATTCGCCAAGAAATAAATTTCGTAGTAACCGAACGTTTGCCTAATTGCATATATGCATATATAAGCCCAGTTCGATTGATTCGCAAAATATGTTGAAGTTTGCGAACCAAACGAACTTCTAACACTAGGTTACTTTTAACCTGCAGTTCGATTGGGAACTTGGTTGCGTTGAAGTTTGCGAACTAACCGAACACACAAGATGTACCCAAATAATTAAGTTCAAAGTTCGGTTACCTACTATTTTATCCTAAGTAACCGAACATTACACTGTACGACCAAAACCTCCATTAACGAGTGAGTTCGGTAACCTGCGTGTTTGGAAAACGTAACCGAACTACACTTTCAGGTGTGTTCGGTTACATGTTCTTGACATATGGTAACCGAACTACACTTTCAGATGTGTTCGGTTACATGTTGTTGACATAAAAAATTTCATTTTTTTGAAAGTTTGGAGCAATTCAACCAACATTATCTAAGTTTGAAGCATACCTGGGTACCCAAATACCCTTCCTCCGGTTGTGGTTGGTAAAGTCCATGGTTTTTCATGTTTTCCTTCTTCATCTTCTCTAACTTTACTCTGTCAATAATTTTACTTCTTTAAAAAAAAAAAACTCATCTGATTTTTTAATCTCACTAATTATCTTTAACTTAATCATCTCACTAATCATTACACTAACTATTATTAACACTAGCTAATCATCACCCAAAATTAATCAGGAGGGTAATTTAGGTATTAATATAAATATCTAGATAAGGGGTGACCTAGATTTACTTCTAATGTCTTTACCCAAAATAAAGCCATGGTCCCCCAAAAAAAATCATGGTCCCCAAAAAATCGTTCTTTAAGTTTTGGTGCAGTCTTGACAAGTTCCGTCTGGACTTTAAGACCCGGTCATGGTCCATATTACTGGTATATATTCAGTGTTGTTCTATAGAGCCTAATAGCTAAATTAGTGTGGCCATAAACGGAGCACCGAACACAAGATAACCCAAATATGTGTTTCAACTGTGCAATATTTTACCATGGGATACTATTTTTTACTCTGCTTAACTGTTTTAAAAATGGCTACCATTACAACTATCTACTGTTTAGCTGAGGAATTCCAAATTTAAGAGGCTGACGGCAGGTTGCGGTTGCAAACAGCAGTGAAGCCCTTTCAAAGCCATACTTACGACACTACAATGTTTAATTAAAATTACAACCAACTACATATCAAACCAAACCAAAAAATAACGAATCAACTATCACATGGATAAGTGGCATGAACAACCACCAACTACAGAAGATTATTGAGCTGAATGCAGTCTACAAATTACTACACATTTGAGTAGAACAAAACAAGAATGAAGAGTCAACTTAAGGGTATGCACATTTCCAATGTCCTAAAGTTACCAAAAATTCCTTGACGAACTTGAAGCTAGGAAAGAAGATTTCATGTTAGAGCTTAGTTGAAACAAAATATGCTTCTTTTCCTAGAAAGATACTTGTTTCCAGTCGAGCCAGATATGCCACAACTGCCACTGAAACAGTGTTCAAGATTGCACTCATATATAACACCCCTAGTAGGCTAGTAAACAATTTGTTTCCCTGCAACTGCATGCCAGCTCCCTTGTCCTTCCGTCTAGAGTTCTTAACTATCATCGGGAATGAAACCACATGCATATGCAAGCTCCTGGCATGCCAACTATCCTTGCCTTTAACTAACTGAAAATTTGAACTCAAGATAAACATGTTCATTAGATGCAGGAAAACATTCAGCATTTAAACTACATACTGTATGCTTTACATGGTAGAACCTAGATTCAATTTTAACTATTACAATGATAATCGACTGGATTTCCACCTTGTTTTACTCATGAGCATGACATAGTTTTAGAACGAGAAATGGTGAGTTCCCGTAGTGGAGAGGAATCCTATTACTATAAGACTCGAATACTTTAAAATATGATTTCACTGAAAAAGGATTCAACATTGTAAATAACATGTGTAGAACATTGTCTACCAAACTGGGCAACCATTTGGGACTCTATTACAAAATTCTTAAAATTTACTGGTTACCCATCTTTTCATTTATAAAATTCACAAATCATGGACTCAGCAATCACACAATAAATGAGGCAAACCTCAGCGCTTTGAATTGACCAAATAATGGTAGTATCTGTAATGAGGTTTCCATTTGATTAATCTTGCATATCCAAATTTTATACTAAAAAACATACACCCATCTTGTCATTAATAAAAACATATACCAACGATCTAAGATCCTGTTTAGTAGAAGGAAAAAAACCCAATCTCTACTGAATTATGGGAATTTAATGTAATGAAAATCTATAATACCTGTCTGGTGTTTGGCCACAGTCGCACACTGAGCAGAAGTTGTAATAATTAGGCAATCAGTATCCACCATGATGATCCCATTGCTGTAAATGATAATCAAATCAGTTGTAAACAACTAAAAAATCAATCTAATATAATGCAGTGAAAATGCATAAAGAAAACTCACTTATTTTTGAGAGGAGAAATCAATATGACAATCAATCCATTGAATGACGCTGCAGCCAGCACCTTTTCTGTTAAAGTTTACTCTCCTCGTCATCTTAGTGGACCCGATTACCTCTTTTTGAGCCGGAGATGTCGAATTTTTTACACAGGCCAGTAATCATCCATCGATCCATAGAAGATCCCAGCAATTTCAAGTTTGGTGCTTAAGATCTTTACCAGGAAGACAGCAGATCTGGGGAGGCTTCAGATTCATTGGACAAGGACCAAATAAAAAACACTACCCTTGAGAGGACAAGTCATTATGACAATAAAAATTAGTGGTGATCTCCAGAGTGGAGAGGAAAAGTATAGAAAGATGATCACATTGGTAATTAGTCAGGTTTGTTTTTGCAGCTCAGTCTCGTCAACGTGGAATTACCCAACAAACCAGTTCAGTTTTTGATAGAAACAAAGACTTCATCTATAAGTTCTCAAAGTCCAAAGAGGATTAGATCTGCATCAGTTTTTGACTTCTGCATCAAATATGCTCTTTCTAGCAGCCTTCTTCTGTCAGGTGGATTAGATCTCTCCTGCAACATAAATAGAAAGGCAAGATTTAATTTCACAAGTAAACAGGCAAACTACAAGTTTCTATTAATTCAAACTGACCAAGTATATACTCACACAAACCTAAAATGTATTTTTCCATCTTTTCCTACAGGACCATCAATCCAATCAGCCGCTTATCCAGAATTCAACTGTTCACTTCAATTGGTCTCTGAAAGCGCATACATGTTATGCTTGGATGAGTAAGTATAATCAATTGCACAATCAATTATGAATTAAACTAGTGACAGAATGTAACATGTTATGCTTAGAAGCTTCAGCGAAGAAGCGTGAATAGTGTGCTTTAAACTTCTAAGAATGTAGTATGTGCGCTAGAAAATATTGAAAACAAATGTTAGATAATTGGATTTTGTTAAAGAAAAAATGTTGATTTTTCCACTTACCCTCGACCATGGACGAAACCAGGAATTGGAAAAGGCACAACGAATTCCTTCATCTTCTCCCAGGAACTATATGTATGGGGAACACAGAATCATAACACAAATTGGAGGCGATGTCGTTTCTGAAAGCCTGTCAACAACATAATCGAAGCATACATTAGTTCGATGGACAGTATGTGAAAGGAAATCAATCAAAATGTATGTGATGATGAGAATATAAACACACACTTACTTTAGATTTGAGAGGAGATATCATTATGCTTTCATGATTCAATCAACAAAACCAGATTGGATTCGGGTTTGATCTTCCTCTTCATCCATCCATAAACTAATTCTTGAAGAAACTATTTTGTGGTTGCGGCGGAAGCAACAAAAATAAGTGAGAGTGAAGTGAAGAGAAAAACACCGTAAGAGGAGATTTTATAAGGAAAACCTAGAATGGTGATCCAACGGCTGAAGATGTTATCAGGTTTTTGATAAATGGATGTTGAAAATGTTTTTAGGGTTTATACAAAACTGATAGCTGTAGAAGCCCTATTATGGATCCAGGCCCAACAGACCTCTCTCCTGAGAGAATAGAGGAGTTTTGAGTTTTGGTGCCCTTCCCCATTCTAGACAAGTTTTCACAGGAGCTTAAGAGAGCTAAGTTAGTGGCTATTAATTGGGAAGTCCTGCACTTATTGTTCGGTAAACAGGTGGCCATAAACAGACCACCAAACACAAGATAACCAAAATGGAATCAGTGTTTCAACTGTGCAACTACCAAAAGATTAGCTCATTTGGGATAGTATTTGTTTGCTTTGCTTAGTTGTTTCAAAAATAGCTACCATTACAAATACAACTAGCTCAGGTTTTTGAAATTTAAGAGGCCGACTGCCGGTTATGAGAACTACAATGTTTAAGAACAATTACAACACAGTACATATCAAGCCAAACCAAAACATAATAAAGTAACTATCACGTAGATGAGTGCCATGAACCACCACCAACCTATGTTGTCTTAGGCGCTAGGCGACCACGAATACAATTTATCATAATCCTGTTTTGGTTGCAATACTCATAATCCTGCTTTGATTGCCATGCTCGTAATCCTCTTTTCATAATCCTCTTCTTGTACTGCCTTGTGGTTGTACGTCTCTGTTCCATAATCCTAGCTATCCCAACTCTCATCATCACCAAGTCTTCTTCCTCTTTTTATAATCATGCTTACAGTCTTATACTCCCATAGTTAAGTTAACGATATTCTTTGACTGAGAATATAATTTTCCTGGTTTCTCAATCGATGAGAAGACCAAAACAAAAGCATTATTCTTAACATAATTACAGCCCTGATATCAGGGGTAGTAAATACAATATAAAGAAAATTAAAAATTTACAAACAAAAAAAGGAAACAAAAAACTCAATTTGCTCCGGAGATAAAGCACAATATATGGTCACATATCTTTGATTGCTTTAGTATAAAATCTCTGCAATTAAGATTTGATTGAATATTGACAACTAATTACCTAAAGAATCTCTCCGGATAAGTGATCAAATATCTGACAGCTAGTTGGCTATAAAATCTCTCCAATTAAGTTTTGATAACTAATGAGCTATAAAATCTCTGCAATATCTTTGTATATACATAGTTACCATACTCGCTTGCCTAAGGCGCTAGTGTGGGAAGTAGTAGAAAATCCGATTCCTCGGGCGTTGGACCTGCGCTTAGTGGGCCTTTGGCGCCTAGACGCCAAAGGCGCTCGCCTTTTACAACATAGCCACCAACTACAGAAGAATGCAGTTTAAGATTACAACACATTTGAGTAGAACAAGACAAGAATGACCAGTCAACTTAAGGGTACCAACATTTCCCTGGTCTTAAAGGTACCAAAAAGACAGATATGCCACCAACTGCAGCTGAAACAGTGTTCAAGACTGCACTAATATATATCAACCCTAATACACAATTTGTTACCCTGTAATTGCATGCCACCTCCCTTGTATGAGTAAACTAGGAGTGCATGCAATGTTTCTACCAAAAGTGAAACCAAATCTAATGAACCTAAACTGTATCATTATACAACATCACCTTCTCTGTTTAATTAGGTCCATATAGCAAAGCATTGTAGTTTGCAATGCCATTTCTACAGAAAATTAACCAAACTGAGTACAAATTCAACTTGAATAAACCATGATGTTTGTGTTGGAATATATGTTACATACCACCGAGAAGAGATGGAGGTGGGATGTTCGGAAGACCAAGTCAACAACACAACTAAAACATTAGTGATTTTTTCTATCAACTCATGTTAACACACACATACTTTAGTTTCGAGAGGAGAAATCATTATGCTGTGATTCAACAAATCTAGGGTTTTGGTTTGGTCTTCTTCATCCATAAACAAATTCTTGATGAGTCAATTGTGATTGTGGCGGCAGAAAAAAGAAGAGAGTGGAGAGAGAAAAACATTTAGAGGAACTTTATATAAGGAATCCTTGAAAAATGATTCAACGGCTGAAAATGATTCTAGGGTTTCTAACAAAATGGGTAGCTGAAGAAGCCCATTATGTCTCTTGCTGATCATTCCATTCGCAATTTCTAATCAGACGAGATCATTTTTTACCTCTCGAAATTATGCAATGTAATCTACATTTGGTTTTTCTCCTGTTAGTATTAGAAATTAGATTGCTGGGAGGGGCAGAAGGGTGACTAAGAGAAGTTCAGTGGGCTGGCAAACAAGTTGATTTTCCCATTTACTGCCCACATCGGAACTGACAAACAAGTAAAATGGATTGACAAACCCTCAAATAGAAGGGTTTGTCCATCGCGTTCCAGGTTGAGCCGCAAGCAGATCAAATTGAGACTATCTGAAACAAGCAGGTTGAGGTTAGGTTGAGGTTTACCCATTCATTTGCATGTTTACCACTGAGAGATCATGTTTGCACTCCACGTGGAGGTACAAATGAGAAAACCAAACCACCTTGCCCACTGGAGTTGCTCTAGGTGGTGGAATATTCAAGTCTGGTGTCTCTTCAGTGTTTTGTATAGTGGCCATTAATTCAGAAGTCCTGCGCTTTTTGTTCGATTAGCATGTGGCCATAAACACAACACCAAACACAAGATAACCCGAAAAGGAATTAAAGTTGCCGTGAGACTACATGCCAAAAGATGGGATACTATTTTTTGCTTTGCTTAAATGTTTCAAAAATAGCCAACACATTACAATCACAAGCTGAAGATTATTATGACTTTGTCAGAATTTGAAATTCAATAGGTCGACTGCAAAGAATGCCCAAGGAAGCGTAAGTCCCCCCATGCTAAAAAAACAGCAGTGAATCCCTTTAAAAAACAAATTTTAAGAGAACTACAATGTTCAGGAACACCTAACCCACCGGACCTGGGGGTTAGGGTTTATGTTTTTGGATCCGCCAAATGGCAGGCCAATCCGTACAGATCCACGTGTCACCCACCAACCCATCACTTCAAAATGTTTGGCGCGTCAAATGCTATTTTAGCGCCTACTCATAGGTTATATGAGGCTTTTTGTACGTGGAAACCTGGAATGATCTATAAGGCTTATTGTTTTGTCCGTGGAAACCTGGAAGGATGATGCAACTTTGAATAATCTGAAGCTGTCTGTGGATAGTTTGGGGGATTCTAATGTACGCATTGCTGGAAACTTCGTAAGGAGCTAGTTTTGCATCAAAAGTGGGTAAAGGATTAGCGGAAAACAAACAGGGCGTTAGTCCTCGAGGGGGTTGGGGGAGTTGGGTGTATTTTGAGTTTTTCCCGTTAGTCGTGGGGTGGTTCGAGGGAGTCTCTCAAAATCCCCGTTAGTCGTGGGAGAGCTCAGAAGAGTCTCCTAAACTCCCTAAAACCCTAGAATGCTAGGGAGTTGGTTGCTTTGGAGAGTTCGAAGGAGTTTTTAGTGTATTTTGGTCTCACAACAAATCTCTCAAAAGAGTAGAGATTTGGGAGGGAGTTTGGTCGAAAAAAATCATAGAAGAAAGAAGAGGAAACGCTTCTTTCAGGTATGTTTTTTTTCTTCTTTGATCTCCATGATTGTTTGTTTAGAGTGTTTATAATAGTTTGTTTTGTGTACTATTTTGATTTTTTTCATATCTTTGATCTCCATGATTGTTTATTTTGATTGTATATAGTTTTGTTTTGTGTGTACTCTCTGTCAAACCCTTTCTCTGTCAAGCTCAACAGCATCTCTTGCAGCTTCTGCTGCAGGGGAAACAATAGATCGAGCTTGACAGACAACTGAATTTTATGCTGATGGGAAAAAACCATTTCCCTCTCAGTAAATTCAGATGGGAAAAAACTGGTTCAGTACTCCTGCAGTATAAGCACTCCTGCAACATCAAACCTACTGTCAGATAAAGCTTTTGATACTTCATACATCTGTTAAATGGTTAAGATCTGTATTCACCATAAGTTTGGTAGATATACTATTTAGTATTCACCATTGGCTTTTGGTAACTTTGTGCTGAGAAATATTGGGACTGTAGATGTATTCAGTCAAGTTTCTCCTAAACTGAACCACAATTTAGTAATACATATGAGTTTTCAAGTTCTAGAAAGATGTATACAGTTTATAATATCTTACAAAGCATTATTACAGACCATTCTGCTGAGAACTTGTGACTTGTGAGTGAACACATGCACTTTTGATCTAACCGAACTTTACGTAATATAAGAGTATATAAGTTTACAAAGTTCGGTTCTTTCGCAGACTTGAACCTAACAACTAACCAACCGAACTCTGAGTTCGGTTTCTGCGATAAAATTGTGAAGTTACCGAACTTAACAAACAAAAAAAGTGAAGTTCCAGCGTCTATTGGATAAGCTCGGTTACTTTGTAGTTTTAAAAGTTTTTGCGAACAAACCGAACTCTATTGGATAAGTTCGGTTATTTTGGAACTCAACATAGTGGCCACAGCAACACAGTTCGGTTAGACTGGATTTTTTATTTTTCGGTTCTAAGGGTGGAGTTCGGTTACTTTGTAGTTTTAAAATTTGTTGCGAAACAACCGAACAAAGAGTTCGGTGACTTAGTTTTAAATCCAATAGAACCAAACTGTTCTTCGTGTTCTTCATTTTCAAGAAGTTCGGTTAGTAAACTAGGGTTTTTTGGAAAATCGGCCTAACCGAACATGGCTCTATAAGTCCTATTAAAACCTTATTTTGATGATTTCTATTCGATTGAAGCAATCAAAATCAAATTAAAGTGAAGGGTTTGTTAGAAAATACCTCTGGAGTGGTCCCATGGCAGAATCAGGTTGCGGCTGGCGTCTTTTATACGCGATAAAATTATTATGTAACCGAACTTAATTGTGATTGCATTAATGTTGTTACATTTCTTAAATAGGAGGTGGCGGTGGTGGTGGCGGTGGTGGTGGTGGTAATCGGTGGTTGGTGGTGGTGATAATCGGAGGTGGTGGTGGTGGTAATCGGCGGTGGTGGGCGGTGGTGGTGGGCGGAGGTGGTGGTTATATATATAGGTAGTTATTAGGTTGGTTTTAAATTAAATTAGGTTAAGGGTAGGTTAGTCATTTCAACGTTTTAGGACACCCCTTATCACTACAGGGAAGGTGGCCTAATAAAACCATGGTCCCCTCAAAAAAACCATGGTCCCTAAAAAATCATTTTTCTCTTCTTATTTCTTCGTTTCCGCAAAAGCCCAACTTCTGATGGTATAATAAATCCCAAATTGATCATCTAAACCTCGTGAACGTAAACATACATCAGAAGACAAGAACCCGAGAGATTTCTTCAAAAATACAACCAGGACCGTTCTGAAAACTATAAAGCTTTTCCAATTCCATGATCCACCGAAAAATATTCTCACAATTCAGCAATGTTGGATCAACTGAATGTTCACCCTCTATAATCTAGAAATAATTGTCTAAAACTATTGGAAAATGGGATCAGATAGAGGATGAAATAAACACACAGAGATTGTTGTACTCCTGACTTTCAAGGCTCGGATAGATTTCTTTTACACAATTATTTCTACCCTACCAATATCAATTGGAGATTACAACAGGTATGCGAAATAATTCCTTCAGGATGCAATGAAAGCCCTACAACAGAGAAATTGGATTCAAGGTTTGTACCTCTTGACTCAATCAAGAACACACAATAATAAAAGTCTGATAATGCTTAGAAGAGATAAAACAGAAAGTATTTTTTGTTCTTCATTTTTGAATGAAAACAAATCATCACTACTCATAGGGAACTCATGCCTATTGGAGGTGCCTCTTTACTTCCAAAAGACATCAATAGTGTCTTATGGGAATGGATGTGTCTTTTGTGAACCATGACACCCTTTGGAGGTGTCTATTCATCTCCAACTAACATCCATTGTGTCTATTCGACACAGGACGCTCCCCCGTCGTAGCGGAAAATCAAAAACGAAGACCGTTTTATTTTCTATGTTATTGAAAATATCCAACACAATATTCAGGATTGCACTCATACATATATCACTTGTTTCCCTGGCACCCTTGTCTTCCCGTCTAGAGTTCTTAACTATGGAATGAAAACACATACATATTCAAGATCCCATGTTAACTAGCATCGGCTTTAGCTAACTAAAAATTTGAACCGAAGATAAACAAATTAAAACATGATCATTAGATGCAGGAAAACATTTATCACTTATACTAGAACTGCTGCAAATTTTTGACCGATTAGTCTTAGTAATGTGTCATATGAATTAATATCTAAAGTCTTAGCCACTAGGTTAAAAAAGGTGATTGACAAATTGATAAGCCCTTTCCAAGGTGCTTTTCTGTCCGATAGGCATATGACTGATAATATACTCCTGGGAAATGAAGTTATGCATACAATGAGAAACTGTAAAGTAAAAAAAGGATTTTATGGCAGTCAAGCTCAATATGTCAAAAGCTTTTGTTATTGCCATCCTAAAAAAACTTGGTTTTCATGATTTTTTCTGTGAAATGATGCATAATGTATATCAACTGTCTCTGTTTCCGTCTTACTGAATGGATATCCGAGTCAGGTTTTATATCCAACTAGAGGTATTAGATAGGGAGACCCCCTATCTTTTTATCATATGTATGGAGTCCTTCTCTAGGTTATTAATCCACCCTGTAAGTGTTGGTAAACTATAAGGTATTCTTTGTTGACAATTGTTTTCTTTTCTTTAGAGCTAATGCTACAGGTACCAAACATCTTAATGAGATTATTAAGCAATTCAGCAAGTATAATTTGGCCAATTAATAAATTTTGATAAATCTGGTACGTTTTTTGCCCCAAAACAGATGATACTTTGAAAAATCAAGTTGCGGGTATTCTTGGCACTAGGAGGATGGTTCTACAAGATAAATATCTTGGAGTTCCCCTTCTATTTCAAAAGAATAAAATGGAGACTTTCATTCATCTAGAGGAAAGATTTAAGGACCAGCTCGCTCATTGGAAAGGAAAGTACTTCAACCAACCTTCTAGGACTTTACTTACTCAACATGTTTTAGGATCTCCAGCATCACATCACCTTTCTGTTTTTCCAATGCCAAAAATTATGACCGACAAAATTGATAGAATTCAGAAGAAGTTTTGGGTAACAAAAAAGCTACCGGTAGAGGTCTTAGCCTTATAAAGTGGGACACATTAGTTAGTTCTAAAGATGTTGGAGGATTAGGAAGTCTGAAACCACGAAGAATGCCCTTTTAGCAAAGATGGCATGGAGGACTGATAAAGGGGAGACTGATAGCCTGGTTGTTAACATAATGGGGGACAAATATTTTCTAGATATGAATCTCTTACATTATGAGGAGACTGATAAAGGATTTTGGGTTTCGAGGGGAATATGTAGAGGCCTATAACATATAAGAGCAACCACAGTCATGACTAAATTTGGGGACTATATCCAAATTTGGTCTCAAAATCATCCGTAATGGAACGGACTAAAGCTATATTTAGTCCAGATAATTAGGGTTTGAGACCAAATGTGGTCTCCAACCCAGACTAAAATCAGTTATAGTGGGACGGGGTTATTGTGAGCGTATGAATCTAGACGGTTGTATAGTGAGCGCTTCACACCGGGCGTATGTATAAAGAGCGTATGAATGAGGCGTATTTATAAACACCGCCGGACCAAACGGAGATAAAACATACGTCCCATAACATGCGTAATTAGAATGTACGTCCCAACGGGGCGCAGTTATAAAAAAAAGCCTGGTTTGGGCGCATGTATTGTGAGCGCCTGTGTGTAGGCGTATCTTTAGTGTAGCCTGGTTTGGGCGCATGTATTATGAGCGCCTGTGTGAGACGTAAATTTAATGTACGTCTGTGTGACCAACGGGGAATCCATGCATAATGAGAATCATGTTATACGAACCTCATGGTAAACCACACATAATGACAACAGTGAATCCACACATAATCAGAACTTCATGTTATGCTCAAAACCTCATTAGGAGTTAACATGCAATCCACCACCGACCAAGACAGAATCCAGACACACTTTCCATAAACGCCCCACTCAGACGGACTTTCCGTAAACGCCCCACTCAGACGGACTTTCCGTAACGCCCCACTCTCCGCCCAAAACATACGGACTTTCTATGTCCCCAAACCAAACGCACTTTATATCTCCGTATGTGTGAGACGCAATTTTCATCTCCGTCCCAGTAGACGCACTTTCCATCGCCGTCCCATGTCCGGCGTGAATTATACCTACGCCCCAATCAAGCGCGCATTATACCTCCGTTTCACTCAGACGCATATTATAAAGACGCTCCATCAAGAAACGTGAGTATAAGTTCCGTCTTTCATCAAGCGTTCGTATAAGTTACGCTTCACCAAATTTTAGTCTCTCCCATTGCGCTTGAACACTGAGAATACCATTTTTTTTTGGCTTTTAGTCTGGCTTTTGGTATTTGGTCTGTCTCATGACTGTGGTTGCTCTAAGAAAGCATTATGATATTAGTTCAAATATGTACTCATCCAATATGAACATTGTTGACCAGCTGATTATTCAGGATAGAAAGTGCTGGAACATAGACATCCTAGTTGCGCTTTTTAATAGTCAAATTGTGCCTTAAATCAATAGTATTAGAATTCCAATGAATGGCGAAGATAAATTAAGATGGGCACCTTCCCATAATGGTTTGTTTTCCTTTAAAACAGCTTACGGGGCTAATGATGATAGTAATAATGTGCAACAGTTGAATGGAGTTAACTATCCCTGGAAAATATATTGGAAAACACATCTTCCCCAAAAGATTTTACATCTGTTATGGATATGTATTGTATCCATAATTTTTTAAGAAAAAAACTAATGGTAGATCAAATTTCATAGTCCAATTGTGGACCAATGAAATCCAACCATCCAACAAAATTGTGCAGGCCCCACTAACACCTTAAAAGACCACCCCTACCAGATCCTGTGGTGGAGGAGAGGTAGACCAATTTGGTCTACCTCTAATGGTCCGCGTCTTAGAAGGTCCATTTTTTAACAGTGATAGCTAAACTTTCTAGATGTGTCAGATATATTCTAGAATGTTCTATTGCTAAAAAAATCTGGAGTGTTGTTAATACTAATTTTGCAGGTGTGATAATCAAATATGAATGATGTGGGATGGAGTTTCGGACATATAATTCGTGATAATTCATAATTTGTAGTGATCTAACAAATACAATCCAACTTGATCAAACTCATGGAACAGCACAACCAACTTGACCCGACTCATGGGACAGCACAACCAACTTGATTTGGAGTTAGCTTCTGCGGTTAACTCCAAATCAAGCTAAACTATTACAACGTCCCCTAACTTCAACATAATAAACATCTCTTAAGATAAATGCAGGTCTGGTTTTTAAACATGACTCAAACCAGATAGCAAACTTAAACCAAAGTAGGAAATCTGCATTCCAAATCATCTGACATATAAACTAAAATAAACAACTAAGAACGAACTTTGAACCAAACTGAATAAAAAAAGAAAAAAATCAGTATACCTTTGATGCAAACTCATCAATGCAAAATGGAACATGTTTCTTTGACTAACTGTTTCTGCAGATCCATTTGACATCATCTCACGAGAGCCATGAGAAGTTTCGTTCAATGTTTGCCTGCAATGAGAGTATGATCAGAGAGATCAAACAATGGGCAATTGCATCCTTAAAATGGCTGCCTATGGCAACGGCTCGTACTGAGGAAGAAAGTTGCCTCTGAAGTAAGAAAATCACCTTGTATTAATCTTGCAACGGTGAAAAGAGCCATAAATCAAGACTCTAAAAAGTTTCTGAAAAAATTATGAAAATCGAGGCAAAACAGGATTTTCATGTGCCCATCTCTTCCCTCCTCCTTAACCCAGTCTTGGGACTGGCATTAACATTGGCGGAGTTAAAAGGGGTTCGTTGATATTTGAAAGCAGGATGTTGGTTTTGTTAGTGGTTTCTCATAACTTGCAGCACAATCTGTAACAAAGAACAACACAATTATGTTCAGGAACAACTTTTAACAAGATAATATGAAGCCGACTGGCTAGGCACGAGGCAGCCTGGAAGCCATAGCTTTACATATTCAACATTACAATGCTACATGAATTGTATGAGTTGTAACTTGACTGCAACTACATAACTAATCTGGCTAGAACAATGATGCTTAAAACTTGAGCAGAAAATGATTATCAACGCAGCTAATTAATGTACTACCCTAGTTGGTTAATTTTTATTGCGCATCAGATATAAATGAAAACAGAACTTGTAAACGAAAGATCATATTGGTAAATTTCAAGAGTTCAATGAAAATCATTTGAATTTAGGATCACCAAAGAGTGCAAAAGCAAATAAAGTCACACATTAAGAAAAAAGAACTAATTTCAGAATTTACACCTTGTTTTACTCATGAGCATGACATATAGTGTTAATACAAGAACTGATGAATCCTCCTGACATGAAACATAATCCTGTAAAACTCAAACACACTAAAATGTGAAACTACTATGCACAAGGACTCACCATTCCAATTGATATATTTTGCCCTGTTTACACTCGCATGGAAATACACAGCTTAAGATGTCAAACCATTGGTCACACCTAATCACTATATTCATTCCATAATACTTAGGGCTGATGAACCGCACAACGGTACCAACTGTGCCACCACTGCGACTCTATTAGGCAAATAAAATTCTTAAAATTCACTGGTTTCTCTCAAAAATATCATTACTACTCTTTCAAGCTATGCTCACTCCATTTTTGTTCCATCTTTTCAATAATAAAATACACAAAGCATGGATGCAACAACCATACAATGAATGACGCAAATCCTGGTGCTTTCATTTTACACTAAAAGAACATATACCAACAATCTAAAATCCTGTTCAGTAAAACAACAAAATTCCATCTCTACTCAATTGTGGGACTGTAATGAAAATCAATGATACCTTTCTGGTGTGTTAGTCAATCAGTATCCACCATAATGGTTCCATTCCATTGCTTTAAATGATAATCAAATCAGTTGTTAGACAACTAAAAAAAAATCAATCTAATAAGGTTTTATAGTGAAATTGCAATAGGAAAAAAAAAACTCACTTATTTTTGAGAGGGTAAGTCATTATGACAATCGATCCATTGTATGATGCTGCAACAAGCACCTACTCTATTAAAGTTTGCTCTCCTCGTCATCTTTGAGACCCCAAAGACCTGTTTTACAGCTGGAAATGCCATGTTTGTTCATCCATCCATCTGGTACTCATCCACAAAAAGATCTGATCTTAATGTCTGGGAAATGCTGTACTAATCAACTTTGCTGAGTTGTTGGTGAGTCAGAACTGAAGTGAGAACAAAAAAGAACTCTTGGATCAGAAGTTCCCTTTGAGAAAATTCTTGGGGCAAGAATTCAGAGAAGCAAAACACTACTCTTGAGAGGAAAAATCATTATGACCCATTGACCCTTAAAACTAATTGGTGACTGTGATCTCCAAGGGAGAAACTAAGATCTGATTCCATTCTTGGATTTGTGTTTAGATCTTTAGATTTTTTTTCCTTCAATACCGCCGGCTCAGTACCTCACCGTTATCAAACATACTCGATCGAAATTTTAGGGATTTGTTGATAACTACAGTAATGAAATTGTGAGATTTACTAAAACGCCCATCAGCAATAATTGAATCGAGTCGAGTACATGAGGATGATTACTCAGTGAGTCAACTGGTGGTTCAGCTCCCAGTCTCAAAATTCTTGGAGCCAAACATTATGCCATCATGGACTCTCTCAGCCAATGTTTGGTTGGACTTGGTTGAGACATTATTCCAACAAGCATCTAACCCGGTGCATACGCACCCGTTGTCTCGAGTGTCTACATGCCCGGGTGGCCAAAATTGGATTGATAGACGTAGTTTATCGCTTTGGAAAACTTTTAGATTGGACAAAATTTGATGCCTTTCTAGTCACTGCCGTATCCTTGAGTAAAAAGTGGTTTTGGAAAGTAGATGCCTCGCATGTTCTAGGGTTTGACCTTGGCATGAAAATATGCCTGAAATCTCCACTGAAAACTATAGTTTTTTTTCTTCTTCCATATATCTGGAATCTTGATCGGATAGCTCATCAGATCCTTCAATGTCCTATCCAGTGCTTCGAAGGCATGTTTATGCACCATTGCTGCTTCATCCCATGTTATATTGTCTACCCTACGCATTAACTTTGCCAAATATGTTCCCTTGCGTATTCCACAAACTAAGTTTTCATAGCATAAGCTATATGGGTATTTCGAATGCTAAATTTGCTTTCCTACCTTCGCAAAATGAGAGCGATGCTACTCCTGATTAAGATACTGTTAAAACAGTTTTCGACCTCGATCTTAGTACGGCTGCCGACAGATTCAATAAAAAGGTTTTTCCCATCCCACTGCTTCCAAAGACGAAAAAATCTCCCTTCTTTTTGGCTTGAAGTTGAACCACACGTTTGTTTGCTGGATGTTCAATCCCTTGTAATGCCATAAAAAAATCTTCAGAATGTTGAGTTTTGTTGTAGTTATAAACACACTAAAAATATGAGTGAAAGCAGCAGTGACAAATAATGTTGTCAGCATGATATACTTCTAATAGACTACAAATAACCCTATACTGAACCGAAAACCTTGATTACTTTACGGGTAATCTATAGTAGATCATGCTTCATACGATTTTTTAGAACCATCAAATTTAAATTTTGATTCAAAATGTATTGTTGATGTAAAACAAACTACACGTTCACTTGTAAATCAAAACCAAACGTTGTTTATTTTTTGCTAGTGATTTCTCATTTTATCGACATGTACATGTTCTGTATCCAACCCTTCATGGAAACTGGTGTAGTTAATCATTCCTCTAAGATACAACTTTAAATGCCGTGAACAACTTACCAAAACAACATCATTTCTCTAAATATTTCCTTTACTAATCAACTGCACAAAACAATTGAGATTGTCAACCATGTTGCATAGACGATATGATCCAAAACTCGCATCGATGATTTTCATAAATTTCAGCAAACATAAGCAGTTTTCGAAACATTCAAAGTAATGACAGTTGAGTAGGCACTTCCTTTCCTGTGTAATGAATGAAAGAACTCCATCTTTTTATAGATGGAGTTCATTTTCATTTTCATCTTGCCCGTATCTATTGCAAGCTACTTAGACCCAAATGGCTGATGCAGGAGGAGCACTATTGGTTATTTGTGAAGCTAACTTTGTCGAACATATATATAGAGAAAAGAGCAAACGACGTGTCTTTTGAAAAGATATCTGGGAATTGGGACACTTAAGTTCAGGTTCAACTGGAACCAAAAGACGTATCCTTTCCAAGCAAACAACGCGTCTTTAGTATAAGACTGAAGTATAATGTATCTTTTGAGATATTGAACAAAAGGAACAACTCAAACCAAAACATAAAATGCCAAAAGATCTTTCATTTTTGTTGTGCAACTTCAATCCTAAAGTAGGAGGTTGAACTGATGCATCGTGTCGTTATGATTTTATAATCAAGTAACTTTTGGTGGTCAATGGTTGTATCTATTGGTCGTTAATGGCTGTGTCTTCTTTGTGTATTTTTTTCTGTGAAAGGGTGCGTTCTCTTTTCAATCGTCACTCTTGAATTTGCCAACTGGATTGCATCTAATACCGGAGTGATTATTGGATTAACCAATCAGATCATGCTGACAGGGAAAGGAAGTGCTGATGTGGCTTCACAAAAATCAAGAATGATTGTGGCGTGGATATGTGGTGATTTGGGTGTCCCTTATTATAAAGAAAGATTGGTTTAATTAACACCAAGAACTCCTGTTTGATTTGCTTAAACACCAATTTGTTAAATATTAACAAGAAAGATTATGGCAACATACATTAAAAGAACAGAAAAACCACCCAACATGATAATGTAGATTCGTAAAGTTCAAAACTATGCTAATAAAAAATTAAAATAAAAATAAAAAACTCTATAAAATAAGAGGCCGGTTACGTACTAGCCCATGCAACTATGCAAAGAACGAAAAAACAAAATCCCATCCGATAGGTATGAGCTCAGAACTCAATCATTTTTTCGAATTCAAGTCAGTTATATCATCACCCACCGACTTTACCACTTAAATGATAATGAATACTCAGCGCGACTTGATGAAGTTGGACTTTTCAACCTTTAGGGATTAAGTGATAATTACATGTTGATCTTCTCTTTCACCATGACTTGATCGATGAGGTTGATCTTCTCTTTCTTTTCTTATTACATGTAGTTTCTCCTAAAGCTTCCAATGAAACAAAGTTGTTAGTATGTGGAATTGCTTCAAAAAAATTCCATATCCCAAGCCTTTCCATAGTTGCAGTTTGCGGGTTATAAATAAAGAGTGTCCGATCGTGAGAGCTTTCATGGCTATTACAATCATCATACTCGAGTACAACCAAACCACTCTTTGTAAGAGCAATTGGTTTACAATACCAAGCGGATAATGAATTGTCTGGAGTTGTACTGAACTCCTTCCACCAACTCCATGAGTAATTCTTGTTATCGGTAGCTTCAGTACTCTTCTCTGAAGATGTTTTCTTATAAGTCCATATATCTAAACATGAATAGGGGTCCGTGTAAGTTCCACTAACACTCAACCACTTTCCAAATGATCTGAAAATATAAGTGCGCATGGAACTACAATCCGAAAAAGGTCCCTGGAGGACATGGGACGTTTCATCTGACAAATCAAAGATCATTATATTTTTTCTACGCGAATTCCACCAAAGAAGAGCTCCATTAAAAAGACACCAAGCGAATAATGTAACGAGATAGTGATAACCCCTTTATTTCTCCACCCACTTCCAGCACCAAGAGTGTATAGTTGGATATCTCCTATACTAGCGTATCCTCTGACCTCTGTATACGATTCTAACAACCTTGTACTCTTTGGTTTGTGGACTGTAACCAAAACCACGACCTATACTATTCACATCACCGTACTTACTATTATTTTCCAGAACAGTTTCCAGAAATCCTTGAAGAAATAAACATTCTCCAGTAATGGGATTACAGATATGGATTGGATCGTGGAGTCCTTTCTCTGTAGGTTCACCTAAACAAATCAAACCATTGCAAGAACCAACCAATAATATCATGGCGTACTTCTGACTGGTACGAAGGTCGGGATGATTGATAGAGCTAAGTATGTTTTGAACGCATTGCTCGTTTTGATCAGTAATATCATTCTCATCAAATTCTCCATAATGAAGTTCTGGGGGACATGTACCATTTTGTTTTATTGACGTACCTACGAAAATAAGACCTAGACTACTTACCTTTGAGTTGCCAATACCACCATTGTTCTGATGATGATGATGATGACTGTGAGTGTGTCGCAGTAAATGCATCGCAGCAAAGTTATCAAGTGATACGAGATTTCACCATGTTTTGCGTACTTGTTGACATTTCAAGACTGTATCAGCTGGTAATCGAGAAAATATGTCTAATGGTATCTCGACAGGGAGATTGTCCATGAATGATTGAAGGGAAACTGAATCGACTTAAAACCCCAGGGAAACTGTATCTATCTCTGATCTAGATATATAGGGTTTTCTCTGTAGAGTCGGCCGATTTTAGGGTTTTCTCTTCATCTTAAAGGGGGCGCCTTCCTCATATAATGGTAATAAGGAAAAATATTTAGTAACATGCCGGGTTCGGACCGGTTTTGTCAACCCGTTTTGTTTGTTTAGATGAGTATAAATATGACAGCCGGCCACCGAAGCAGGAATGTATTCTTAGAGTTTGCGGATCTTCGTTGGTTGTTTTACTGGTAATAAGTCTCTATGTATCTCGGTTAGCTTTTTTATTTAGGTTTTTACCTTATATTGAATGATTTTTCTAATAAAAATTGTTTTTTTCTTATGATTTGTGGGTGCCGAAGGAGATCTAGACTATAGAGGTTAAATACCTGCGGTTTCTATTATTAATTTTTCTAACGATGCTAACAGGGTATTCTCGTCATCTGTTCATCTCTTTTGAATATTCATAACATCCATTCCAGTTAAAAGGGAGTGACCCTAAGTTGTTTTTAAATTACCAGGGTTGCAATGTCATGTCACTACTAAAATTATTTGACCAACAAATTGAGGAAGATGCTGGTACTATTGATCGGACTAAACATTGTCCTCCTGCATCTTGTAATGATGCTGGTGTTGGCACCGCTGTCAATGTCAAGTACTCACCAGTTGAATTTTATGAACAACAAACAGAAGATGAAGAAGATACTCTCTGTACAACGAGTACTATACACTATTCGTACTCAGAATACGATTCAACGCCAACTGAAAAGACCAAAGAAGTGAGTAATAGTAACCACACTCAACAAAAAAAATTTGAGACAATTATAAACATACAGCATGTACATAAAACCTTTGTATCCAAACTGTTAGTATTTGGTCGGTCAGGTAAGGTGTCTTGACCCATGACCAAATCCACCCATGTACCCGCATATATTCGAACATAATTATTGAACGTGATAGAATCAGTTTCTCTCATTAGTTTTGTCTGAGAAGTATTCGGAGGACTTCTTCCACTTCCCTAAACGGCATGTATAAGAGTATAAGTTATTCAACGGCATATATAAGAGTATAAGTTATTCTTGTCTTCTTGGTTAAGTGAAACTGCCGCAAGGTTTAGGATTTACACAGAAAGTATCTTCTCTTCCATTATTTCTCTAGGAGACTAGGGCGTGAACAAGTAGTATATTCTCTAGTGGATTATATTCAAGGCTTCACTGCAATTGAAGAATGAAGAAGGATTCTCAATAAGAGGATTGTAACAGTAATCATTCGATCCTGGGGATTTCGGATCTTCCGCAGGTAAGTTCCTATCTGAATCCATTTACTTTGATTCAAGTCTGTGTGACAGTGTAATCAAAGATGTTTAGTATTGCTTGATTCGCCTATTTGAGTGTTCTTTGATTTTTTTTGTGATTGACAATCTGTTTTTATTTTTCATACGTTGATTGATTTGAATATGTTGATTATCATAATTGTAATGATGGTAATAATTTGTTTTATACCTACATGAGGTTGTGTTGTGGTAGTATGATTAATGAATCGTTTTTCTGTTATGGTTGCAAACATGTTTATATGTTAAATCCATGTTGGTTTGTTCTTTTGATTCCTTGATCATATGCAGTTTGTAACATGAACTCCAGGTGCTGTTTTGAAGCACTCGTATTGTTTGTGTTCAAGTTCCGTACACAGACTTATGATATGCAGTATGCTTTCTGGATTTTTATGTGTAGTATTTGGTTCTCGATTATACTCGGTGTATGTTTGAGAGGAAAAGAAAATGCTTTGTGTATTTTTTTTGTGACTACTCATAAGTCCAGCGTATGAGAAGTGCTGTACGTAGACTCATTTTCATTAGTTAAATTTTTTCGTGAGTTGGTACAACAAATCAGTAACACATAATGATCTATGCATCTTGTTTGTATATGTGTTGTGTATAGTGTGATCATGATGAGTGTTTTTTGTTTTGCTATACCATGGTTTGTCTATAATGAGATTTGTTTTCATGATTAAAGAGTCAGTCAAGATAAACATGTACAATGTCAGAAATAAGAAAACGGTTGTGTAATGTGTTCTTGACTGTTTTGATGCTCGCGTCATTTTCATTAGTTGAAAATGATTTTTGAGATGGGTTCTTAGTTGTACAGTGAAGCAAAATGATTTTTTATCTTCAATTTTTCTCTATACCATGATCCTTGAATGATTTGTTTTGTCTTCATGTTGTTTGTAAAAGGAGTCACCATGTTTTGCTTGCTGAGTGAATTTTTCTTCTTTTCAGAAGATTTACTATTTAGTCCAAAAAACCCGACCCGGGTTACTGGTAGTCCAGCGCCAAAAAATATTTACTCCCTAGTCCAAAAAAGTTTTGAAAAGAGTAAAATTACTTTACTAACCCTAGTATATAACATTAAGTATAATATTACATATGTTACTACATATTACATATGTGGTATACTAGTTACTACTAGTAGTAATTAGTAGTAACTAGTATGTAGTATACTAATAGTAATTAGTAGTAATTAGTAGTAACTAGTATGTAGTAATAACATATGTAGTATGTAATATACTAGTAGTAACTAGTATGTAGTATGTAGTAATAACATATGTAGTATATAGTATACTAGTAGAAACTAGTATACTAATATACTAGTAGTAATATGTTATGTATTGATACTACATATTGATATGTAGTATGTTATGTATTGATACTACATATTGACATGTAGTATGTTATATATTGATATGTAGTATGTTTGATATATAGTATGTTATATATTGATACTACATATTGATATGTAGTATGTTATATATTGATATGTAGTATGTTTGATATGTAGTATGTTATATATTGATACTACATATTGATATGTAGTATGTTATGTATTGATACTACATATCAAAAAAAAATTGTAATGTATTGATACTACATATTTTACTACTAGTACTAGTTACTACTAGTTTACTAGTATACTAGTAAACTAGTATAGTATACTAGTTTAGTATACTAGTAAAAAATTGATATGTAGTATCAATTTTTTTTTGATATGTAGTAAACTAGTATAGTATACTAGTTTACTAGTATACTATACTATAGTAGTATACTAGTATACTAGTTTAGTATAGTAAAGTAGTTACATAATTTACTAGTAACAATAAGATATTTTTGTTATTACTAGTACAGTACATATTAATATGTAGTATCACCATAGTGATACTACTAGTATGTAGTAACATATTACTAGTAACATTTACATGTGTTGATACTAATTAGACCTGGAAGGGTGTTTTAGGAATTTATAAAATACACTTTATAGTCTCCACGAAGTTTTTGGACTAGAGAGTAAATAATCTAGTCCAAAAACATGTTTTTGGATTAGAGAGTAAATCTTTTCCACGGATGGACTAGCCATTAACTGGGTCTGCTAGAACTGGACTAGCCAGTAATTCCTACTTTCAGAAACTCCTTTGAGTGTTGATACCCGAGAACATAGATAAAATCTAAGTGGGATTTGTGTCCGTGATTGGCTAAGCGCCCAGTACTTAGAAAAGAACCATTTTTTAGGGACCATGGTTTTTTGGGGGACCATGGTCTTATTAGGCCAACCTCCCTATACTCATAAGGGGTGTCCTAAAGTTAGGTAAGTACACATTTACCCTTTACTTTAATTTAAATTAAAACTAACCTAATAATTATATAAATGTAATAATATATATCTAATCTAAATGAATCTATTAACCAAAATCAAAATCAAAATCAAAAACAAAAATAGGGGGAATTGAAATTTTTTAGTTTTGAAAAAAAAAATTATCCTCTTCTTCTTCTCTCTTTGCTTGACGTTCCTCGTTCGATTGAAAAATGACTATTAACCATCAAAATGAGTTGAAAATGGAAGTTGCAGAGAGAAGTTCGGCTAGGAATTATGTGAAAAACTTTGTCGAACTAACCGAACCTAATGAAAATGATGAACATGAAGAACAGTTTGGCTATTTCGCAAAAAACAAATTCCCAACCGATCCTTAGTTCGGTTATGTCGCAAAAAACATTTCCCAACCGAACCCTAATAGTTTGGTTAGTAGCAAAAAACATTTCCCAACCGAACCCTAATAGTTCGGTTAGTTGTAAAAACATTTCCCAACCGAACCTTTGTTCGGTTACTAGCAAAAAACATTTCCCAACCGAACCCTAATAGTTCGGTTGGTTTCAAAAAACATTTCCCAACCGAACTTTAGTTCGGTTGCGTCGCAAAAAATGTTTCTTAAAGTTCGGTTTGATCGTAAAAAGTTTTAAATTTTTTTATAACCGAACTATTTAATGGTCACACCAGATATAGAGTTCAGTTTGATCGCAAGGAAAAATTTCAATTTTTTAACCGAGCTTCTTACTGGTAACTAATCATTACTAATCATACTAATCACTAATCATTAAGATCGTTTTTGGTCATAAATTTGGGTAACCGAACTTAATCGTAAAAAAATTTAAAATTTCTCGCAGAGAAAATTTTCAATTTTTTGTAATAGAACTTCTTAATGGTAACTAATCATACTAATGATACTAATCACTAATCATACTAATCATTAACTAATAACTAATTAATCATTAAACTAACACATTTAATTAAGGAGGGTAAATTTGGTATTAAGAAAAACATTTAGATAAGGGGTGACTTAGGATTACTTATAATGTCTTGTCTAAAATAGAATCATGGTCCCCACAAAAAAACCATGATTCTTTGAAAATGAATCATGATGGGCTATATATTAGTTATAACAAACCCATAGCTCGGTCTGCATCCACTCAGGCACTCAGCATATTTTCAAAAACAAGAAAAGAACATGTACTGTGTGTTTTGATTATTTTGATGCTAGCATTTCATTGGTTGAAATCATAGTGAAAATGCTTGAAATGAATGTTGTGATCACATGTTGTTTTGTTTGTTTGGATAACATGCTAATTAAATGACAATTAGTGGTGTAGTTGGTTTAAGCTATGTGTTTTACCAATAATTACTTGTCCAAGTTAATTGATAAATTTCGTATTGAAGTACACATTTGGGTGATGATTATGAGCCTAGCGATATTTTCGATCCTAAATTTGTATGTAAATGTTATTTTTATTAATTAGATTTTGAGACAGTATTTTGAATGTACACATAATAATAATGTCAATCTTCGTGCAAAATACGTGTAGAAATGACTACTGAGAGTTTGATTGCCGATCTCAACAAGGGTTACAAAGTAGATGGGAAAAACTATGACATGTGGCATAGGAAGATTGAGTACTTTTTCGATTCCAAAGATCAAATAGAACTGCTGACAAATGAAATGGTCCGACCTCAAAAACGTAATTCCGCACAAGCCCGTCGTGACCTTGAAGCCTACGAAGCTTGGGTTTAGAAAGATCGTCATGAGCGCTATGCTATGTTGAGTAGTATGCATGATGATCTTATTGGAGAATATGAGAATTTTCCTACATCCAAGCAGATGTGGGATCAACTAAAATTTGACTTTGGTGGTATGTCCACTACTAGACTTCGCAACTTAGTGCGGAAATTTGAGGTTTACCGAAAAGATCCCAAACATTCAATGATTGAACATCTTAGGATGATGTCGTCTATGATTCATGATTTGAAATCTGCTGGGAATGTTCTTACTGATGAACAACAAGTTTTAGTTGTGATAAGGCCGTTGCCTGATTCTTGGGTGCATATGAAACAAATTTTGACTCATAATGAAGGCATCAAGAATTTTTCTGATATCTGTCGACACGTTGAGCTTGAGGCTGAGCGCCAATAGGAGACGCGTGTGGATGCCTTGTATGCTCATGGTGAGCGCAAACCACATGGTAGGCGCAAGAACGATAGCCGAAAAGATGTCAACAAGGAAGAAAAGACAGCTAGGCGCCATCGTGGCAAGCGAGCTGGTAAAAAGGATAACTCCAAGATAAAATGCTACAACTGTTCATAAGGGACATTTTGGCCGTGAGTGCACTGAGCCTAAAAAGGTACCTTTTTCACCCAACTTCGTAAACATATGTGTTTGTACACATGTATTGGTGGCTCACTCTCTCCCTGAATGGATTGTAGATACGGGAGCAACAAGACTTGTAGCTCGAGATCGAGCGGGGTTCGTAAATTATCGACGTCTTTCACGTGGTACACAAAGAGTCTACATGGTCAATGGACCAAGTGAGAAAGCTGTGGGAGTTGGCACTTATCAACTTCATATGCGCTCTGGACGCATTTTAACACTTCACAATGTGCTTTATGTACCTGGAATTCATCATAATTTACTTTCAATTATTGCACTTCTTAGTTTTGGATATTCTTTTAAAATTGAAGACGGTAGGTTGGATATCATTTATGATGGTATTTTGTTTGGACATGGTTATTTAAGTAATAACTTCTTTAAATTAGATTTGTTTAATTTTTTTTCTTTTGATGTTTTAGTAACTAATGCTAGTAGTAGTGTTGTTGATGATTGTATGACTTGTCATGCTAGACTAGGACACATTGGGCAGGATAGGATGACAAGGTTAGCTCGAGAAGGCTATCTTGGCTCACTCGCTAAAGTTTCCTTACCCTTTTGTGAACCTTGTCTAGAAGGCAAATCTTGTAGAAAGCCTTTTGGTAAGGCGCGTCCTACTCAACCTCTTGAGTTGGTACATTCAGACATTTGTGGACCTGTGAATGTTAAAGCTAGGCATGGTTATTCCTATTTTCTTACATTTATTGATGATTATACGCGATTTGGTTATGTATATTTGATCGCTCATCGCTACGAAGCCTTGGATTGTTTCAAGCGCTTTGTAGCAGAAGTTGAGAATCAAACTGGGAAGAGTTTGAAGACTCTCCATACTGACCGTGGATGCGAATACTTATCTGACATGTTCAAAGAATTTTGTGAGACAAGGGTATAACTAGGAAGCTTACTATTCCCTATACTCCGCAACAAAATGGTGTCGTAGAGAGAAGGAATAGAACATTATTGGATATGGTTAGATCAATGATGGCGCAATCCAACCTCCCAATATATTTCTGGGGGGATGCTATTATGATTGCGGCCTATATTTTAAACCGTGTCCCGTCACAGTCAGTTCCTACCACACCATATGAACTCTGGAAAGGCGAAAAACCCAATTTAGGGAATTTGCGCCCATGGGGTTCAGCTGGTTATGTTCAAAACACTTCTCACGCGTATAGGAAAATAGTACCTAGAGCAAGAAATCTTGTTTTTATAAGGTATTATGATTGCTCAAAAGTTTATGTGATGTATGGTGAACATCCAAGTGGAGGAATGACTGAAGTAGAGTCCATAGATATTGTTTTAATCGAAGATGATTTTCCTCGCATCAGTGACATTAACAAGGACTTGGAACTCTTTGAAATAGAAGAGAATGTTGACATCTTGCCATCTTCTAGCGAGGGTAGGGAATTAGTTTCTCAACCCACACGCGCTGATGATAGTGAGAGTGATCTTCATCCTAGTGGGAGTATCTCATTATAGCCCCAAGACCTTGAGACACGCAGAAGTAAGCGTCAAAAAGTACCCCGTCGTCGTTTTGAGATTGAAGGGGGAATATTAATGTGTGTTGCGAGTGTTGAGAATGAACCTACTTCTTACGAAGAAGCAGTTTCATCACCTTCTAGCGGTAAATGGATTGTTGGCATGCAGAATGAAGTAATATCAATGAAAGACAATGATGTTTGGGATTATGTTGACCTTCTGCCTGGGCGAAAGACTATTGGAAACAAATGGTTCTTTAAAATTAAACGCAAGGCAGATGGTTCAATTGACAAATACAAGGCTCGCCTAGTAGAAAGGGATATACCCAACAAGAGGGTATTGACTATGAGGAAAAATTTTCCCCCGTGGTGAGGTTTGCCTCAATTTGTCTCATGCTTGCTATAGTCGCACATTTGGATTTAGAATTGTATCAAATGGATGTTAAAACTGTTTTTCTCAATGGAGAACTGGACGAAGAGATTTGCATGTCTCAACCCAAGGGTTTTGAGGTCAAGGGACAAGAGCGCAAAGTTTGTCGTCTCAAACGTTCTATTTATGGCCTTAAGCAATCGTCTAGACAATTTTATATGTGTTTCCATCAGTCTATCACCTCTGCTGGTTATGAGATGATTGAGGAAGACCATTGTGTGTACATTAAACGATCCAAGGAAAGTATTCTTATCCTAGCACTGTATGTCGATGATATTCTATTAGTCGGTAATGATCTTGAAGGTATTGTCGCCACTAAGAAGTGGTTTTCCTCTAATTTTGAGATGACGGGCATGGGTGAAGCTAATTATGTATTAGGTGTTAAGATCACACGAGATCGCTCAAGAAAGATTCTGAGTTTGTCACAAGAGACTTACATAAAGAAGATTCTTGAACGTTTTCGAATGCATGATTGCAAAACCGTTGACACTCCTATGGATCAAACTATGGTCCTAAGTAAAGATCAATGCCCAAAGAATGAAGAAGAAAAAAATTATATGTCCAAAGTACCTTATGCATCTGCAGTTGGTTGTCTAATGTATGTTCTGTTGTGTACTAGACCTGACATAAGTTTCGCAGTGGGTATGGTAAGTCGTTACCAAAGTAACCCTGGACCGGATCACTGGAAATCGGTCAAAAGGATATTCTATTATCTTAAAGGGACTTCTGATCTTCCCCTTTGTTACCATGGTGATGATATTATACTTAAGGGATTTAGCGATGCTGATTGGGGCAACGATAAAGATAAGTACAAGTCTACTTCAGGTTATGTGTTTAAACTAGGAGGTGGTGCAATCACTTGGTGTAGTAATAAACAGAAGTATGTTTCTCTTTCCACTATGGAAGCATAGTATGTTGCACTTTCAACAGTTGTCCAAGAAGTTGTATGGTTAAGGAGATTTCTTAAGAGTCTTGGTGTCTCAGAAAATGCAAAGGATGCGGTGGTGCTTCATAGTGATAGCACATCAGCTCTTGCATATGTAAAGGATCCCAAATACCGTGGAAAAACCAAACATATTGGTAGGCGATTCCATTTCATACGTAATATAGTTGCACAAAGAAAGGTTGTTCTTAGACATATCTCCACGAATAAGATGTTGGCTGACCCATTGACTAAGCCAATGCTGAGAGTTGTTTTCCAATCTCATGTAGAGAACATGGGATTGACTAGGATTTGATATGTAGAACATTTGATTATTGTTTGATGACATTATTATTATTTTTGAGTGACTGAATGAGTATTGATTGTTTTCTTGATTAAACACGTTTTATAGAATTCAAATATACTATTCATGTGTACATATATTTCAAATTATCTAAGGGAAAGAATCGGCCTACTCACACAGGTGATTCGCCTTGGCGCTTAGTATAGCGATCAAGATGAGACAAGAGAAAAGACGTTTTTGGGAATTTGTATTTCAAAAACTACTTGTTTTTGTAACAATCTTTTGATTCTTTTCTAAACTGTATAAGTCGCTTAGTATATCTAAGATGATATCTCAAAGAGATTAATCATTAAGCTTGACCACCACTTAATGAAGCCCGTTAAAAAGCCAGGTGTGATTTTCTGAATAGTCTCTATGTGTATGACTGGGTTTAGAAATTCAGGATAGGCGCTGCTTAGCGAAACTAAGATCTGTATGGTGTATAATTTTTAACGTAAGACATGCCTACTTGAGTTGGAGAGTACCATAGCATACACATACAGTATGTGCTAAGTCGATCGAAAGTGGGAGCAATGAATGATTCCCTGCTTCATTGTTGTGTGAGCCACATGATTAATATCCAATTCTTTTACCCCTTTGACTTGGGTTTATGTCATGAATAGGATAGTTAATGATGCTACTTTAGCATGTTTTCTAATACGATGCATATTTCCGTAATATGATACATGTCTAGGAAATCTATTAAGTTGAATTGGATTTATATGAATTTCTTGGAAGAAAATTTGATGATACACCACGAATTGTGATTCATTGTTGGCCAGCGTTTTTCTTCTGTCGAAAATCATGAATACAATTTATATGTGTGGGTACAATACTGCTTCTTCGAGGGATTAAGAGTATTGCATCGGGTGTAGTCAAATTATCTGAGGTGAAAACGAGAAGTTAGTAAGTGATGTACTTTGGTTAGTTTGATGAAAACTCAATCATTGTGATCCTGCCATTTGTGTAATGCCCGTGAGGTCGCACACCCTATATCCAGTATGAAGAGTTTGTTAATGTGACAACGAGAGTACTATATATTATATGCGTGCAAGTGGGATATATTAGTATTTGGTCGGTCAGGTTAGGTGTCTTGACCCATGACCAAATCCACCCATGTACCCGCATATATTGGAACAAAATAGTTGAACGTGATAGAATCAGTTTCTCTCACTAGTTTTGACTGAGAAGTACTCGGAGGACTTCTTCCACTTCCCTGAATGGCATATATAAGAGTATAAGTTATTCATATCTTGGTTAAATGAAACTGCCGCAAGGTTTAAGGTCTACATAGAAAGTATCTTCTCTTCCAGTACTTCTCTAGGAGACTAGGGAGTGAACAAGTAGTATATTCTCTAGTAGATTATATTCAAGGCTTCACTGCAATTGAAGAACGAAGAAGGATTCTCAACAAGAGGCTTGTAACAACGATCATTCGATCATGGGGATTTCGGATCTTCCGCTGGTAAGTTCCTATTCGAATCCATTTACTTTGATTCAAGTTTGTGTAACACAAACCATATCTATCTTTCCAGTATATTTCTAGATGATGTAGTGACAGGAACTATGTTTGCAGAATGAGGCTCTGAACTTCATAAGTTCCTCTGACGTGAAGAGTCGCAGAACGAGTCATAGCCTGTCCCATGATCAATGGCTACACATGAATAGATGGATTGCTTCATGGAGAGTGTTAGATAAGCCATCACTTCCACTTCGGGCTTGGATTGATCTGAATGCTTATTATAATAAGACTAAAGGCTATGGAGGATATGGAGTTTTTTTTGGAAAAGATAAAATTCATTCAAGAAAGTGCTGAGAAAGCACTTAAAACTTACAACAAAAACATGCCAGAAACTAAAAAGATATGGAGTTAATTTAAGCAATGAGCTCGAAAAGCCAATCGTCGCTTCAGCCAAGTTTTCAAAAATTGGAAATGGATTTTTTTATCAGGTATTTATGGGAATAAAGGCTGGTGTTGTACTTGCAGAGGAACATGGGAGTTCTGATCTCCGTGTCCGATGTAATTATTGGTCTAAACTTTCATATCCCTTTCGCCATATACGCAACTGCTCTAATAGGAGATGCATACCCAAGGATAATCCTGAAAATATCTGCAAGAACTGTAGGAATTTTCTTAATATTCTGGGTTGGGATAGCAGTTTGGTGCTGCCTCTTATCATGGAACTTAGAATAAAAAATCTACAAGTGTCAAATGCATGGGGTGCAGCTGCACATTATCTGGCAAAATGGGAAAAAAAGAATGGGATTCTTAAAGTTGAGAAGAAGGAAGAAAGGATTGAACCAGATGATTTTCCTAAAGGGCCAAATATGTTCTTTGGAAAGATGCTTTTGTTATGTCAAACTTCAATGAGGTTGGATGGTGGTGATGTAGATGTGAAGAGGAAAAGGAGAGAAATTGCTATGTAGAATATAATTTTATGATTGTTCCAAATCATTATAGGGTCTTCTGTACTACTTTTTAGGAAGTTGCTTCCTCAGTTAGAAATTATTTTTTCAGATCCACCAAATGGCAGGTCAAACGTACAAATTCACGGATCACCTACCAACCCATAATTTAGTTTGGTTCTTCTTTGCTATTCTCCCTCTTTACATAAAAGCTCTTGGAACCTTTCAAGTTATAATGGTTTTCCCGAGAGATCTTGCCATGTTTTGCGTACTTGTTTGCACTCCAAGACCGTTTCAGGGACAAAATTTCTATCTATTTATTTATTTATTTATTTTTAAGTCCAAAGTATGAATCCAAGATCGCAACATATATTAAACTAAAGTGCCCCTACCAGCAGCCATCCCGCGGGGGAATATGGAAAGCTAGGAATGCGATTGTGTTCTTTGGTAAGTCTGTCAAGTTAGACGAGGTCATTAGGGATATAAAAATCGATGCTTTCAACTGGTCGAAGGGGTTGGATTGTTTTAAGGGTATTAATACCTCTAATGTTATGGTTGTGTGGGCGAATTTCTTTCTAAATCCTCACTGATTTGTATGTTTGTTCGGGGTTGTTTTTTGTGTTTGTCTCTTTTGTTTTTGGGTTATTTTGTTTTTGATACTTAGATTTTGTCCAACTTTTAAGTTTAATCTAACATTTGTCCAGGTTAGTGTTTGGTACCTGGAAAAAAACATTGACTCGAGTTGACTATGTTAAGTATCGACTTTTGTTAAGTAATTACAAAAAGAATTAAATAAAATCTAATAACGAAAAAAATTTACTCTTGTACCCTTAGCTTCATTTGCTGAATCGACTGAGTCTACTCGCCCATACATAAATCAGACAGAGTTATATATGAAATCTGATCAATTCCGGCCATAATTCCAAGACATTTGGTTCGAATCCCTTCCTGCACAATCATTCATTCAAAAACAACTCTTATCAATTATCATTCATATACAACTCTTATCATTCATATATTCAGCACTCGCAACACTCCTGCAGTTCGATCATTCAGAAATCTGTAACTTCATTTGCTCAACTCATAAACAACATCACCAACTTCATTCCTTCTTCATTGCAGCAACACCAACTATTGTTCTCTGCAACTTCTTTTGCAATTCCAGCTGAAACCATTACACTGCCATCTACTTTATGAGCTCAGATCTGAGCTGTAACCACCAACACCATCTGAATCTTCCATCCACCATCACATCTCTTCAATTTTATGCTTTCTGATTCACCACATTGCGACAAACCTTCATATCTCCGAACAAACCAATTACTAGCAGCAAATCCATTGCAAAAAAACTCTTCTCAAGAACAATATACCTATCTCTCAATATCAAATCACAACATCTCAATTTCTTCCCTGATATCTTCTTCAGATTCTTCAAACCCTAACCTTCTCCCAATAGATTTGTTGAATCAATTTCACCAAATTTAGATTCATCTCACCCATCTTCAGGACTGCAACAACATTTCTAATTTCATATTATTTAAACAAAATCGCTAATTGAATCGCTTACTGAAACTCCCATTTGATTGATTCTGTCATGAATCAAAATTGAAACCCGAAGATGGATCGAAGCCGTAATATAACTTCTCATTTAAAACCTCAATTTTTCGAAACATCAAAACCCTAACTAAATACAAATTGTCTCTGAAAAAAATAATGTAGATTCTGAAGAATCGAGATGGCAGTAGCAGAGGAGAAGAATTCGTGTCTTGTTTGTGGGAGGCCTGGAGGCGGAAGAAGTGAAGTAGAAAATAATTTTGGTAGTTGGGGAGATGTCTTTGGTAATGTAAGAGGCTAAAACGGTAAACTACAATACTAATTAGACTTTATTTAATTTTTATAATAATTATCAAACGGAAGTCAAACACTACCCTAATCAACGTGGGTCAACATTTTTTCCAAGTACCAAACGCCAAGCTGGACAAATGTTAAACCAAACTCAAAAGTTGGACAAAACATGAGTACCAAAAACAAAATAACCCTTTGTTTTTTGGGTTTCAGTTTGCTGTTATAGCTTTTTTAGCTAGTGGGTTTTGTATTTTTTTTCATTCTTTCAATATAAGTCCCTTCTTTGCTGAGAAAAAAAAGAATTGGTCCTTCAAATTTGTGTTCACAAGAAGATAATTGCACAACCAACAAATTACGTTGTTGCTTAACAATCAAAGGGAAGAGATCAAGTCTTACAGGATAAACAAATATTACCACTAACAATTAGAACTAAGTCTTACCACGGATAGGAAGACACATTCTCATTACCCGTTAAGAAAAGCACGCTAAAAAAACAAATAGCGCACACCAGAGATTCCCCAAGTCAAATGATCAAGATGGAATTTTTGCAAATAGACTCTTTCAATAATTTCTAATCTTTTTTTCCATTTTTTTTTAACGACTTGGAGATATTATATGTAACAACATGACAAGATAATAAGCCTATTTAAAGGGATGAAGAAGTGCACCATAGCATCACAACTCAAAAACCCATTAGGAATATTACAGAAGATGGCAACAATAGGAACATCAATGGCTTCTTCAATCATCATCTCTTTAGTAGTTCTGCTATCTCTTACTTTTCCTTTTCAAGCAATAGCAAGTCGTTATTTGTATGATACACCACCAACCCCATCTTACACACCTCCACCAGTTTACACGACTCCCACCCCGGCTTACACGCCTCCACCAGTTTACACGCCTCCCACCCCAGCTTACACGCCTCCACCAATTTACACGACTCCTCCTACCCCAGCTTACACGCCTCCACCAGTTTACACACCTGCTCCAACCCCATCTTACACGGCTCCACCAGTTTACACGCCTGCTCCAACCCCAGCTTACACTGCTCCCACGCCTGCTCCCACCCCATCTTACACGCCTCCACCAGTTTACACGCCTCCTCCGACACCATCTTACACGCCTCCACCAGTTTACGCGCCTCCTCCTACACCAGTTTACACGCCTCCACCAGTATACTCCCCTCCTCCCACACCAGCTTACACGCCTCCTCCCACACCAGCGTACACGCCTCCTCCTACCCTGGCTTACACGCCTCCACCAGTTTACGTGCCTCCTTCCACCCCGGCTTAGTCGCCACCAGAAGTTTACATGCCTCCTCCCACACCAGCTTACACGCCTCCACCCTCCATCTACTAAGAACAAGTCACCACCACCACTTGCCCACTTCAGTTTGTTTTCAAGTATGAAACACCTCCTCTCACCTCTTACATATAGATCACCTCCTCATTACCCTTGAAAATTATATACTTGAATAAATAATGTTCGATGCATCTCAATATAGATGTTTAGTTTAATAAAGAGTAAATGTGTATGTAAATGTCATGCAAAATCCTGTAACTTCGAGGTTTGAAAATTATGTGATTTATATTTATATTTTGTTAGAATTTGAATTAGATCATATTTGCTATATATTGAATAAGAAAGAGAAATCATCCTGAGTGAATTTTCAGACAGCCATTTGCTCATAAGCATACAAGTATTCCTTTTCTTTTGGATAATCTTGATTTACAATAAAACAGATCAGACCCTCTCAATTAGGTTGTAAAAGCGTATGAATATTCTCATGACTAAAACTAACAATTGCCATGCACTGCTTATTTTCATACTAAAAGTTGGAATTTCAGTTATAGTAATGGATACACAACAAAGGACTTAATTCTCTGCTCAATTTCGTTAGTCTAGCAAACTGAGACCTTGAGTGCAGTTATATAAACAACTTAATTAATAATACAGTGAAATGCGTACGTCTCAATAGATCGAAGCATTTTATTGCCCATTTACTACCAAGTTGTACTGACATTAAACCAAGAAGTAAAGATGTATAACGTTACAAGCGAATATGAATTAATGCAAGCAAAGACGGATGACTGCAAAGAAAATGTAGCGCGAGATAATATTTTAAACTTAATTTATTGTTATATGGTATCTAACGCTACCCGAAACAATCAACTGGAGTTTACATGAGTTACTAAACAGATCATGACTATTTAATCATGTGAATGAAGATTGCATGGTCAAGTAATATGTTCTGCTTCCCGGGGTCGACCCCCTTGTTTTAGCGGGTGAGTTGGCCTTTTCTAACCCAAACACGGGCTAGCTAGGCTTATCCTTGAGCTGGTGAATTTTCTTTTGCCGTCCAAACATGGACGAGATGTATAAACTCCACAGTTTTTTTCGACAAAAAAGAGGTTATGTTAAAGATGAAAAAACCAAGCCAAATACAGGTTACAAGTTTTGCTGTAAGAGCAGCGAAAAAGCAAACCACAGTTGTTCTTTACATATGCAAAACTACTTCCCCATTGTGTAAAATCTGAGAGCTATCGACAAATTTAAAAGTGTCTACCTCACAACTCCACAGAACCAACGTCGATGAGGAGGCTAATCTCATACACCTTCTTTGGCCTCCCCCCATGGACCCTGCTATTCCTCTCCTTCCATATGTTCCATATAAGAGCATAATGAAACAAGCTCCAAACTTCCTTGCATCTTCCTTGTTGTACATTCCAGTTCCAGGCTTCGAACAATTGCATGACAGTTGAAGGCATAGGCCAGGAAATGTGAAACGCTTTGATAAAATAGTCCCATACTGCGAAGGTTGTATCCCAATGCATAAACAGGTGATCCACAGATTCACCCTCATTGTTACACATTACACAATCTAAACTATCCACTGTCACACCTATGTGATGCAACATGTCCCTGGTTGGCAATGAGTTATTGAAGATTGCCCATAACAGAAAGCTACCTTTCTGCGGGATTGTTTTCTTCCATAAAAACTTATGAAAAACACATTCATTTTGAGTACCTGACAAAGCCTCATAACAAGCGCCTTGTGGAGAAGTTGTCCAGAAGCTGCACTTCATCATCACCTTCAACCAATACCGGAACATTTCCAAGCCCTTCGTAACAGATCCCATTCCATCTTTTCATTGGAATTTAAAGTGTGTTTGAAAGAACCCACCCATCTGCCGTCTTGTATCATGTCAGCTATGGATGCTTGCTTATTGTTGCAACCATTATATATGTTCGGAAAAAGATCTTTGAGACAACCGTTAACATCCCATTTATCCGTCCAAAATCGAATTCCTCTCCCATTTCTCATCTTGAAGCTGGTAAAATCTTGAGTTTATGGAACCATTCTTGTCACATTTCGCCACAAACTTCTACCCTGGACAGCCGTATCCTCAGCAGGTAACAAAATCTCTTCAGAAACTTTCACTTTTTGCTGCACTATTTTTCTCCAAAGAACATTTTTCTGAGTAGAATATCTCCATACCCATTTAATCAATAAAGCCTTATTGGTGTTTCTTAAGCTTTTCACACCTAACCCTCCACAAATTTTAGGCACACAGATTTTAGGCCATCCCACCCAAGCCATTTTCTTCTTCTCTGCGGTAGAGCCCCATAAAAAGTTTCTCATAATAGCGATCATTTTCTTCTCTACACAAACTGGCAAGTGAAAAAGAGATAAGAAATAAAGAGGTAAACTTGAAAGACAATGTTTAATGAGTAAAAGTCTCCCCGCTTTATTCAAGTACTTCCTCTTCCAAGAAGCAAGTTTTAACTCCATCTTTTCAAGAACCGAGTCCCAAATGGATATATTCCTTGAAGCAACACCTACAGGAAAACCAAGATACTTAATAGGAAGTCTCTTGGTTTTACACCCTAACTCTTTAGCCAACACTTCAATCACTTCAACAGCACCAATACTCACCATAGTGCTTTTTTCAAGGTTTAACTTCATTCCGGTTAAAGACTCAAAAATGGACAGAATAATGAACAATCTAGTGACTTCTTCTGAAGTAGCATCAAGGAAAATGATAGTATCATCCGCAAATTGAAGATGAGGGATCATGGTACCTGTACCAGTCACTCTAAATCCATGGATTTGATCCCTTATAACAACATCATTCATCAACTTTGAAAGAATTTCAACAGCCAGTAAGAAAAGGTACGGTGAAAGAGAATCACCATGTCTTAGACCTTTTGTTGGCTTGAACTTCTCAGTTGAACCACCATTAACAAGAAAAAAAAGGTATGAAGAAGATACACACCATTGTACCCATCTAATCCACTTATCCCAAAGACATGCTTATGAAGAATACAGAATAAAGCTTTCCAATTAACATTGTCGAAAGCCTTCTCCATATCAATCTTACAAATGATGCCTGGATTTTTGGACTTATCCTACTATCCACACATTCATTTGCAATCAAAACACCATCGAGAATCTGCCTATCCTTCAAAAAAGCCCCTTGATATTCAGAGATTAATGAAGGCATAACACTCTTCAACCTCTCCGCCAGCACCTTAGAGATTATTTTATAGGCACTCCCTATTAGGATTAAAGGCCTAAAGTCTCTAGGTGTTCATGAGTCCTCCTTCTTTGGAATAAGTGTTATAAAGGAACAGTTTAACCTCCAATCCATAGTGCTAAATTCGAAGAAGTCATCCAGCATTCTCATGAAATCTCCTTTAATAACAGTCCAACATCTTTTATAAAATTCAGAAGTAAAGCCGTCTGGCCCTGGAGACTTATTCAACCCCATGTGCTTAATAACATTCCATACTTACTCCTCAGTAAATATTCTTTCCATCCACTCTTTCTTTTCTTCACCCACCTTAGGAAAATTCAAAGAATCAATAGTAGAAAACTCCACTGTTTATTTGACATAGTCATCTAACGACACCATGAAAGGTTGGCTTTTCTTATTAGCACACAAAAGGATAATTAGGGATTCATAAACTATTAGACCCACATCACAACAACAACACCTTTCCACAAGTACCTTAAAACCGACTGAACAATACAGGTTAAGAAGGGAGACTCATACAACTAATATACTCCTTAAGTTTGATGGATTTAAGATAACCCAGACAATGTGGGACTAATAATACGGTTTTGGTTTTTAGATAACCCAGAAATGTGGTACTATCCCTAAGGATAATAAACCAAAGAAATTTAGATAACCCAGACAATATAGGCTAATAATGTGCTAATAATGCGGTTTTCAGGTAATCAGACAATGTGAGACTAATAATTTCAACAATCGATGACTACCAATGCAACATGTAGCATTAATAGATACCTCAATCTGAATAGTGCCATAAGATTTGAGTAACACTTCTTGTTGTCAACTGAAATATCCCCTTGTTCCTTTCACACCACATGATATGAAAAAGTCCTATGATATCTTGACCAGCAAAGTGAGTAACATATGCAACTTCGAATCTCTTGCTCCATGGGTAAAATTTTTCTACCGTATTCAAAATGGACGAGTATATGCTTCCATATAAAAGAGGAATAATCGTACTCAGAAAATGAATGGGCAATAGTTTCACCCCAACCGCCATAGAAGGAACATAGTTCTATTTTTAGTAAGACATTTAGAAGTAAAGTGAAGACATCCTTTATCCAAATATCTATGTTAATACCAAAATTACCCTAAGTTTGTGTAATGATTAGTTGGTGTAATCATTAGTTAGGTTAATTAGTGATTAGTGTAAGATTAAATCAATATTATTTTTCTTAAAATTAAGATATTGAGAAGGAAGAACAAGGAGAATATAACAGTTGGAAAAACTCAATTATTTTTTTATTTTTTGAATCCGAACCTTCAAACAACCCAAACATACTTCAAATTTCGTTTTTTGTTGCTTGTATTGGCCAAAAACTTTTGAAAATGAGAAATTTTATAGCTTGATTTGAGCTAAGTCAAACAAGTTCGGCTACATGATCTGAAGAACAGGTAGCCGAACTTATCTACTAAAGTAGTTCGGCTAATGTTCATGAAAGTGCAGGTAGCCGAACTTGGTTTTAACGGAGTTTTTTGCTTTCAGAGAAAAGTTCGGTTAGGAGAAAAAATTGCGACATAAACGAACTTTTTGCGACGTAACTGAACTTCTTTGCAACGTAACCGAACTTTTTGCGACGTAACCAAACCAGAAGTTCGGTCGAGAATTTTTTGCGACGTAACCGTACAGAAGTTAATCGGGACATTTTTGCGATATAACCGAACTTTTTGTGACGTAACTGAACTAAAAGTTCGGCTGGGACATCATTTTGCGACGTAACCGAACTTTTCTCTGAAAAAAAACTCCATTAAAGTTGAGTTCGGCTAGTTCGACAAAGTTTTTCACGTAAACTTCCAATGCAACTTCCATGAGTTCGGCTAGTTCGACAAAGTTGATTTCGGCTAATTCCTAGCCGAACATCTCAATGCAACTTCCATTTTCAACTCATTTTGATGATTACTTCTCATTTTTTTCAACCAAAAACGAAGGACAAGTAATAGATTTGTGTGAATATCTTTGTTAATGATTTAAATTAAGCTATATATATATAAGTGGTGGTGGTGGTAGTCGGAAGTGGTGGGTGATTGTAGCGCCCCAAAATTAAGCTACTTATTAACCCAAGTGATTAACTACCTAATGAGGCATTAAAAATCTCAATCATATATATTAACTTCCAAATAGAAAATCTTATACAAAACTTAACCTAAAACTAAACCCACCACTCGAACAATTATAAATGAAAAATCTCTCAAGTTATATAAATTAAATAGTGTGTTTGTGATTACAAAAATAATGTACAAACCTAAAATAATTCGCAACAACTCTAAAATATTTAAGAGACAGAAACGAATATCTTCGCGTGCACCATAACTTCTGGTAACTGAAAAACTGAAGTGGGAACGAGTGAGCACATCATCCCAAAAGGGGCTCAGTGGATACCTTTATAACAATCAGGTAATCACTAACATACTTCACCGTTCTACTAAAGAAAAATGATTGCACATCTGATACACACAACACAAAGCAGAAGATTGCTCCAACTCTCCTCCCCAGATATTGTGTCCATGAACAATATATATAAAAGATCCACCACCGGAAGGATCTATAGAGATGACATACAACAACTTAAACATATGTCATCCTAACCTCGTCTCACTTAATGAAGGAGGAGATGCTAGAATAACTCCAGTCTCAAATGATAGCATGAATCCAGGTACCATATGATGTTTTCATGGAATGCATACTCCTCATAAATTCATATGCCACCATCTAAGTCTAGAATATATAAGAAGGTTTGATTACTATGACTCGACCCCGCACAGCAGGTTCCCAATAGGTCTCATCCTACCAGGAACCTAGAATTTCTTCCTGAGTCGAGATCATAGTAACTCAGTCATACTACTAAGACTGAACAATCAAGCATAATATGCAAACGACCAATCTTCCCACATATATTCGATAGCTGGGGGATAATTATTCTCCGCTACCCAGTGATACCCTGATGTGTCCCGCAGGTACCCTCAAGGAAGAGAGTCATTCCCCCTATAGTAAAATAGGTATAAAATAATAATATCAACCCATAGCTGCCACCAGGCAACTTCTAGGGTTTATGTATCTATAGGTTGCTTGACCTATAATAATATTGGGTACCGATCTTCACCTATATACTATTGTGTGGCCTTCCCCACCTATAAACGCTTAGCGAGAATCTGTGGAGAGCACAGACAATCATCGCGAGGAGACTAGACAATGCATATATGCAACATACACAATCAATTGCACTCAAACATGTATTGCATAAGAACATATAGTTACATTCATACATGCTGAAAAATAATATTACACATCATGCTCGCCATTTAAAATAACTTAATGATTACAAGAGAATTACAAGAGTTCCCACATGTTCTGAAGACAAGCCTCGCCTACCTCAAGATTCTCAATCCACTGGTTCATCCTTTGAATCGATCGTTGTTAATTGTTAATAAAGACTAACTGTTAATCACACAAGCACTCTAAGAATTGGCCAAAAGGCTCATATAAGGCTCATAACATAATCTCATACAGTTCTCTAGTCATAGGCTTAGTGAACTATCCAATGTTTCTAAGCCCATTCGTGGTTCTACACCTTTTCATTATCTATCTTTAGCATATCAAGGTTTACTAATTCAATTAGATTGGTTATATAGCCCAATAGTAAGTCTTAAGGAGATCTACAACTTTTTAGAAGGAATCAAATTCTAATTCAGAGCATAAGGTCTAAATCATCGAGACAGGAAAATTATCACTAAGCCCAAATCCACGGGCCTGATCCGGCATGGCCCACTAAACCGTCCCATTACACAAGGCCTGATCCATCTAACAGTCACTAACGGTCAACGTCTGGTCAGGGGAAGTCAATTAACAATCAACGTCTAAATTCAGTCAACGGTCAACTCAGTCAAGGTTAACTGAGTCAATTCAGTTCAGGTCTGTTTAAAGAGTTAACTCAGTCAAATAGCCGAGTCATGTAAGTCAGCTAGACTGACTGGAATGACTAACAGACATAAAACACAAGGCCTGAGCCATAAGCTCATGCCACAAACTAATGCATTAAAATGATGCATCACAACAAATACTTTCTACAAGTCTGTAATCACTATTCTTCATGGACTGTAGCTTCAAGTTCATTTCTAAACAACTACAACCTCTTAATCTAATCCAACTTCAATCACAGAACATCTCATACAACTTGGATCATTATCAGTTCTTCATTCTAACAATTTATTTCTATAATTCATCACACACACCATCTCAACAACACCACCACTTCAATTCATCTCTTCACAATTTGCAGTTACGCTCTTTCTCACAATATCCTAGCATTCATCTAAAACACAACCAGAAATCCAATTCCACCAAATTTCGATCTCACAAGTAAAGTTCATACATCTACCTAGCTCATTCATTTCTCTTACAACCCTGAGCAAAGCTCATTTACAACTCATCTAAAATACCAGCACCACTAAACCGCAACTGCAACTCTGAAACTCTCAATTACAATTACAATCCAGTCAATTGAGTTTGTAGTTCACTCAAACAACCATTCCAACATCATAACTTGTTCTTGGTCTAATTCCAACTACAATTTCATGCCACCAGACCCATATCCATCTTAAACTCAAAACTCAACCTTTCATTATAATGTCATTGCAACTATTCTCAGCACCATATCACTAACATCGTCATCTTCCAGTACCCAATTCTATTTGAAATACATTCCTAACTCCGTTCCATGACAGTTACTAACCACCCTAGAATCAGGTTCATCTAAACTCAACTCAACCATAATTCAATCACAAACACATAAAAATCAACAATTTAAACAATTGAAACAAAAATACCAAACTCAAACGAAATTGGAGTCTTACCCAAACATCAGCATCCTCTGAATAGCTAATTTCCCAATTCAATTCTGTTGAAACCCTAATTTCCATTTTGGGGAAGAACATAATCCTTAACTCCTCAATTCTTCATGAATAACTCCATGTCATCCAATTAACTTCATTCCTCTCCTCAATAAACAAAACCCAGTCGTCAAATTCTTCTTAATCATCACCTAATTCGAATTCTAATCCAACTCAGGAAACCCTAATATCAAATTCATACCACTCTTCAAGCTTATATTCTAATTCGTGATAAACCCAACTTAATTCAATCCTCTAACCCATCATCTTCATCTTCTAATTCCTCTTTGAATCTCAAATGAAACCCTAACTTCAAATTAAAACAACATTAGTTCCTTCTTCTTCCGAGCTAATTCAAATACAGAACTAACATATGCACCTCCGATTCAATATACTACCAAGTTTCTATGAATTAATCAAACGAAAACACACTCAATTCATCAAATTGAGTGTGACAGGAAAGGAAGAAGAAGAATAGAAGAGAAAAAGAAAGAAGATGAAAAGAGAAGAATGAATTTCTCTTTGACACGTTTGGTGGTGATAAGGCCAACAAAAATGATTAAGGCACCCAGGTAAAAGATAAGGGCAGCCCCAGTCGGTTAGAAGAAAAAGAGACTATTTTTCCCTTCTTACGAATCCGATGAAATCCACTTCGTCCGGTATTCGAATGACGCGTTCGAGTAGTCCACTTCGCATAACTTTCCGAGATCTATCTAACGATACTAATTTCGTATCTAAATTATTGTTAGATTAATTTCTAATAATTAAATTTTATATTAACTAATCGAGTCATTAGCAACTAAGTCGTCTCTTGATTATTGCTAGACCAGTCAAATAACATTGACGAGTTTGAGGGTCCTTACAGTGGTGGGCGGCGGTGGTGGGAGGAGGTGGTGGTTATGTATATATAGGTGGTTATTAAGTTGGTTTAAATTAAATAAGATTAAGGATATGTTAGTCATTTCAACACTTTAGGACACCCCTTATAACTATAGGGAAGGTGGCCTAATAAAAACCATGATCACCTCAAAAAATCTTTCTTTTGAATCTGAAATAAGACCCAAGTTATAAAGCCTTACCTCTGTGTTGATAGACCCACGAAGGATAAGGTAAGAATTGATGAACTCTCAGTTTGCTGGATAATCGGGCCCAGCCGGAAACCGTCAACATCATATAACCGGAAAGGACAAGGTGAAGGATCTTCAAAAACAGTGTATTAGTCCTTGTAAGTAGATATTTTTTTTAATAACTCAAAAGTATGAAACCAAGATTACAACATATTACAGTAAACTAAAGTGCCCCTGTCCTATTGCGACAGTAACCGGTAAGAGATGATGGAGTTGTTGTAGAATAGGACCAGGTCCTTATATTTTGTGATGACAAGAAGATAATTTATGTTGCCGCGTCACACTCCAATGGAAGAGATCAAGTCTTACCGGATAAAAAAATATTGCCACTGACAAATAGTAGTTAAAGACACATTCTCGTTACCCGTTAAAAAATTACATAAACCGGAAAAAAGCGCACACCAGAGTTTGCCTAAGCTAAATGATCAAATCAATACCTTCACATCAAGATGGAATTTTCGCAAACAGACTCTTTCAATTATTTCTCATCTTTCTTTTTTCAATTTTTTTCACAACTTGGAGATTTTATATGAAACAACATGACGAGATAATAAGCCTATTTAAAGGGATGAAGAAGTGCAACATAACGTCACAACTCAAAAACCTTTTAGGAATACAACACAAAATTGCAACAATAGGAACCTCAATGGCTTCTTCAATCATCATCTCTTTAGTAGTTTTGATATCTCTTAGTTTTCCTTATCAAGCCATAGCAGGTCGTTATTTGTATGATACACCACCAACTCCATCCTACACGGATCCACCAGTGTACACGCCTGCTCCAACCCCATCTTACACGGATCCACCAGTTTACACGCCTGCTCCCACCCCATCTTACACGCCTGCTCCCACCCCGGCTTACACGCCTGCTCCAACTCCATCTTACATGGCTCCAATAGTTTACACGCCTGCTCCCACCCCAGCTTACGCATCTCCACCAGTTTACACGCCTGCTCCCACCCCTGGTTACGCACCTGCCCCCACCCCATCTTACGCGCCTGCTCCTACCCCAGATTACGCGCCTGCTCCTACCCCAGCTTACTAACAACAGGTCACCACCACCCCTTCAGTTTTCAAGTATGAATCACCTCCTCGCTTACATAGTGATCACCTCCTCATTAACATTGCAAAGTATGTAGTTGAATAAATAATGATGCATCTCAATATGGAGGTATATTATAAGAAAGATGAACATGTGGAGATGTTTCAATGTATTTTATTAGTGATTTATTTATGTGTATGTATTTGGTGTGTAATCTTGAGCCATTGAAGCTCTGTGTCGTGCAATAATTCCTATAATTTCTTGGGTTGAAAATTATGAGATTTATATTACACTTTGTAAGAATTTGAATCAAGATCATATTTGCTATAAATTGATTAACAAAGATAAATCATCTTCAACAAAATCATTCCGAGTGAATTTTCATCTTCAATACAACGAAGGAATTCTCTACTCAATTTCGTTAGTCTAGTAAACTGAGGACCTTAATTGGTGTGCATGCACTTATATAAACAACTTAATAATACAGTGAATGATGTACGTCTCAATAGATCAAAGATTTTGTTGCCCATTTACCACCAAGTTGACATAAATCACGAACTAAAGATATATACGTACGTTACATGAATAAAATGCAAGCAAAGATGGATGACGGGCGAAAAAAAATGTAGTGAGAGATAGGATTTGAAACTTTCGTTATATATATTCTCTACCACTACCTGAATCAATCAACTGTAGTTTACTTGAGTTACTAAAAAGATGGTCAAGTAACATGTTCTTCCAGGTGGGACTCGACCTCCTTGTTTGAGATGGTGAGTTTGCTTTTTCTCTGACCCAAACACAGACAAGCTAGGCTTATCCTTGAACTGGTGAATTTGCTTTTGCAACCCAATCTTGGACGAGATGTATAAACTCCACTGTTTCTTTGACATATTCATATAACGACGACGTACACCATGAGAGGCTTTACTAATTAGCACATGAAAGGATCCATTTGTAGCGGTAGCAAAAAAAAAGTTGTACCTGTAAATTCAGCCATTTGGGGAGGAAAATTAGGTACGCAGAAATTAAAGATATTGATTTTGTTGATTTTGACCACAGGAGTAATAAACCTTCCCTCCGTCACTTGTAAAAAACAAATTACATCTCAGAATTGATGAACTCCCGGCCATAGGATAGCTAATTATACAATCAAGGCTGGTAAATGAAGAATGATCTAGGAGCCAGTTGACTAGATAACCGTGCCCAGCCAGAAACCATCACATAACCAGAAATGAAAAGGTCAGGGTCGATCTTCAAAACAGTGTATTAGCCCTTTTAAGTAGATATTAATTTCATTTAACTCAGAAGCATGAGGCCAAGATCACAACATATTAAAGTAAAGTGCCCATGTCCTATTTAGACAGTGACCAGGTCCAGGAAACGTAACAAATTATGTTGCTGCATCACACTAAAAGGGAAGAGATCAAGTCTTACCGGATAAAAAAATATTACCACTGACAATTAGTGGTTAGACACATTCTCATTACCGGTTAAAAACAAAATACACCAATGAAAAGAAAAAAAAGGGCACGCCAGAGGTTGCCTAAGCCAAATGATCAAATCAATAGTACCTTCACATCAAGATGGAATTTTTGCAAACAGACTCTTTCAATAATTTCTTATCTTGTTTTCCATTTCTTTTTTTTCGACTTGGAGATCTTTTATGTAACAACAAGACTCGATAATTAGCCTATCTAAAGGGATGAAGAAGCGCAGCATAACATCACAACCCAAAAACCTTTCAGGAATACAAAAGAAAATTGCAACAATAGGAACCTCAATGGCTTCTTCAATAATAATCTCTTTAGTAGTTTTGGTATCTTTTAGTTTCCCTTATCAAGCCATAGCAGGTCGTTTTTTGTATGATACACCACCAACCCCAGCTTGCATGCCTCCACCAGTTTACGCGCCTGCTCCAACCCCATCTTACACGGATCCACCAGTTTACACGCCTGCTCCCACCCCATCTTACACGGCTCCCACCCCGGCTTACACCCCTCCTGCTCCCACGCCATCTTACATGGCTCCACTGGTTTACACGCCTGCTCCCACCCCGGCTTAAACGCCTGCTCCGACCCCAGCTTACACTGCTCCACCAGTTTACACTCTTGCTCCCACCCCAGCTTACGCGGCCCCACCCTCCATCCTATGTTTTGTCAGGCGCTAGGCGAGGCGAGGCGCCAAGCCTGTCGCTTAGCGCCCAGTCGCCTAAGGCGCCCTAGGCGACCACAAATACAATTTATCGTAATCCTGTTTTGGTTGCAATGCTCTTCTTGTACTGCCTTGTGGTTCAACGTCTGTTTCATAATCCTAGGCTGCTAGCTATCCCAACTCTCATCATCAACAGGTCTTCTTCCTCTTTTTGTGATATGAGCATCATCTTCTTATACTCCCTTCTGATTTATGAGAATTCCTGTAAAAATTCATGGTGTATATCAACGATATTCTTTGATTGAGAATATATGTACGTAGTTAAGTTAGAGAAGATAATTTTCCTACTTTCTCAATCGATGAAAAGAGTCAAAAGACCAAAACAAAAGCATATATTTGTATACATTCTTATATTGAAAATTTACAAACAAAGAAAGGAAACCAAAACTCAATTTGCTCCTGATATGGTCACACATATCTTTAACAAGATATTCTGGCTTACCTTTCATATTGAAAATTTGACAATTAATTTGTTATAAAATCTCTGCAATTAAGATCTAATTGAATATTGACAACTAATATTAGCTAAGAATATCTCCAATTAAGTGATCGAATATTTGTCAACTGATTGGCTATAAAATCCCTTCAATTAAGTTTGGATTGAATATTTGATAACCAATTAGCTATAAAATCTCTGCAATATATGCATACTTACCATTAATATCCGAAACAAGAGAAGATCTAGGAAAAATAAAACGAATTTGGCGCCTTTGGCGCTTAGGCTGGTGCCTAACACTTCCGCGAGGCGCCAAAAGCGCCAAACTCGCTCGCCTAAGGCGCTGGCGTGGAAAGTAGCATGCATTAGGATTACTTGGGCGCTAGACCTGCGCTTAGTGGGCCTTTGGGGCCTAGGCGCTCCGGGCGCTCGCCTTTTACAACATAGCCTCCATCTACTAAGAACAGTTCCCCACCACCACTTCAGCTTGTTTTCAAGTATGAATCACCTCCTCCGACTGCTTACATATTCAGATCACCTCTAATAAATAATGATGCATCATGTATCTTTTTTTCCATTTTTTTTTCACGACTCGGAGATTTTATATGTAACAACATGGCAACATTATAAACCTATTTAAAGGGTTGAAGAAGTGCACCATAATAACATCAGAAATAAAAAACCCATTAGCAATACAGCAGAAAATTGCAACAATAGGATCCTCAATGGCTTCTTCAATCATCATCTCTTCAGTAGTTCTGACATCTCTTACTTTTCCTTTTCAAGCCATAGCAGGTCGTTATTTGTATGATACACCACCAACCCCAGCTTCCACACCTCCCACCCCAGCTTACATGCCTCCTCCAATTTACACGCCTGCACCCACCCCATCTTACAGGGCTCCACCAGATTACACGCCTACTCCAACCCCGTCTTATACGACTCCCACCCCAGCTTACATGCCTCCACCTATAGTCGCAGGAAATCCTACAACCACACCCTTATGATACTCTATCAAACAATCTATGAAACCATGGTGAAATCTTTAAGAATCTTTCTTAGAATTCAAGAACAAATACAAAGTTACGAAGAAAATCCTTACTTGGGAAGCAAACAATCTTTCTCTCAAAAAGATCTCCCTCAATACAAGGTCGCTCGGCTCCTTATATAGGAGTTTACATAGTGGATGGCAGCTAATAAATCCCCTAATTTCGGATCTAACGTGCGTCAATGTCGCGTGGACTTTATCATTGACGCACGACTTCTTTACTATCGCACGACTCTTCACACTTTACTCGTGATTAAGATGACGTCATCGGGTACGTCATTCTGGATAAGCTTTACGAGGTTTTCTTCGCTCTGCATTAATGATCATTATTTCACATGCTTATCTGGTGTGCGGTATTTTGTATCCACATTTTGCCTCTTCTCATACCGTAGGCATACGCGTGTCCTTTCAACCATTCATTATCTGACACATCTCTTATAACCGCCTCTTCCTGTCCGTTCACTTTTAATCATCGCATTAATGGGGTAAATCTCTTGGGAATCGGGAGTAAATCTCTTATTTACTCTCAATAGTTTTCTTCTTTCTTTTTTTTACTCTTCTTCCTTCTCTCTTCAACTCTGATTTTCTTCTATTGCTGCTCTTCTGGTTTGATTAAACCCTCGAGTTGATTATCATCTTTTCCGGTTTCATCATTTTCGCACTCTATTTCTTACTTCTCGTATCTTGATCATCCTAATCCTGATCAATTTGATCATCTTTGATTATCCTCATTCCCATTCTCTTTCCAAAAAATGCATCCAGCTGGTTGGAAGAACGAAAAAGAATTTAAAAAATTAAAGACCGAGTTCGGTCAGAGAAGATTCTCATTATCCATCCCTCTTAGATCAAAACCTTCTTTTTCTCTTGGACCTGAATGGTTTTAACTCGATGAGTGGAATGACCAAAAAATTATTATTTCAGTGGGACAACTTCTCGCTGGTCTTCCTGTCCCCCTTTATAATCCTGAAATCCCTCTCTTCTATGAGATTCTTTCTGATGCGAGATTTTTGCGGGGAATATTCCAATTGAGTGGTGACTATATCCGGATAACCATGGAGTTCGCTCGTCGTGCAGCAGGGATGGAATCTATTTACCGAATAGAAGTAAGAAAACCCGAACATGCCCATAGAGAAATTAATCCCGCTGATTATATTGTAGAGAGTTTCTTCAAGAATTATGAAGTTTCCATTATGAAGAATGAATCATATAAATGGGGTATTCGCTTCACAAGAAAGGATGGTATCGCGGAGAATGAAAGAATCATGCGAGATGTCAATTTTCATGACACTACGAATAACACCGCTGGTAAGTCAAATGATACTCGTTGGGTAGAGTATCCTATTGTCTTGTCTGGTCCCTACATATCTGGTAGAGACGAAAATGGTTTAACTCTTTCGCTTCCTGCGAATTTTCCCGCTTATGATCCTTGGGTGTTCAGGTGGCCTGAGGAACTTGACGTGGTACGCTACTTTTATATTCACCTTTATATTCACTATCCCTTTATTGTTTTATCCTGAACCTATTATTTATTTTTATTTTGTTTTCAGGCTGCGAAATTGAAGAAGAAGGCTAAGAAAGCGTCTTAAGCGTCACCGTCGCAGGATAATGAAGTAAGAAATAATCTTTGTTTATCTTTAACAATATTGTTGCCTCTGTTTCTTATCTCTCATTATTCGCGTAGGTGGAAGCTAGTGGCGCTAAAGGTAAAGGTAAAATTCGCTATAAGAAGACCGCTTCCAAATCTTCTTCCCAGAATCCTTCTAAGAAGCGAAAGGCACCTTCTCCTTCTTCTTCAAGTTCCCGTTCTGGTGATGATGAAATGCTTCCCTCGGATGATCCCTCTTTCCCATCCTCTATGGGGCAATTGTCGAGTCTACTTTCTGACTCCATGTCTGTTGTTGGCGACGAGGCGTTAACTCGCACATTTGGGACAGTTGCAAAGATATGCGATGCTCCTTATTTAAATCACGATTCTCTTCGCGGAGTTGCCTCAGCATTGAATCCAAATTTCCAGTTCGCGTTTGGCTCTTTGGTAATTTCTGTTCTTCCACTTCTTTTTAACTATACTTTTGTGCTTTATATTAACTTCTTCTTTCATGTTTGACGCAGTTCACTCGCATGTCTCATGCGATTACTTTGGATCTTCTTAGAAGGCTTCATTCTTTTGAAAATGAGAATAATAAACTCAAGGCTGAGAGTTCCACCAATGCTAACAAGGTGGTTAGTCTTCGTAAGAGAAATAATCAACTACTTGGTATGTGTATCTCTTACTATCATCCCCCTTTATATGCTGCGTCATTCTCGCCCCTATTAATTCTTTGTATTCGCAGAACTTTATAATTTAACCGATGAAGCGTCTAATCTCCCTAGTGATGATGAGATTCTTCTTGAACATCTTAATTCCTCTTTGAACAATCCCTGGTGATGGACTAGAGAATCTTAGATTGGAGGAACTAAAGTCAAAATACGAGGCCCTTAGGTTTGAGTATAGATCCATGTTATCTGTAAATAATGGTTTCCAGCATCGGCTTCGCACGGATAAAGAGACAATTCAAATTCTGGAAGCGAAAAAGAACGCACTTATAACTGAAAAGGATAATGTAGTCATCAAGGGCGCTGAAGCTTTAAATAAGTTTCAAGCAACTATCCTCCAAGTTCAAGTGGAACGAGATCTAGCTATAAGCGTAAAGAATGCATTGGTTGAGCGAGGGAATTTGATCCGTTCTCGACTTCTTATAGAAAGTGATGTTGAATTTGAGTGGGTTGCTAGGGTCTTAGATAATGCTAGGAGTGATTTAGCTGTAAATGTTAGCCTTGAATCTGATCATGCTGCATTGGTTAACACTAGTACAAAAATGGGCTCAAAAACTGTCACCTAAATGCTTATGTAACAGTTTTGAAATTTTTTCTCACTGTCACTAAAGGCTCTGTTACAAAAGGTCTTAAAGAAGCTGTTACAAAATCATGACTATAATATAACAGTTTCGTTGACAACTTACGGTGTCATTTTCTAAATGAAACTGTCATCAAAAACTTAATTTCCTGTACTGAGGAAACGGTTTCTTCACAAAACTGTCATTGTTGACAAGTTACCGTAACATTTTTTAGATAAAATTGTCACCCAAAACCCAATTTTTTATTCTAAGGTAACATTTTCTTCAGGAACCTGTCATAGTAGGTAGAATTTTCTACACAAAACCGTCACCAGAAATGTTACATTGCTCGTTTAAATGTCATCATACAGTAAGTTGTTAGGTGATATGATGAGTGAGATAACCAATATCCAATGGAGAATAACTACAGAAATACTTTTTATTGAAATACAAGTGAAATATGATAAGTGGCATACAACTAGGAATTCCTAGCTAAATAAGTGAAATACAAGTAATTGGGCATAATTTGATTGACTTATTCTTAGTGCCGTGTCTGCTGACTAAAAGATAATAACAATGAAATTGGAAACAATATTCATTTTATGTGCAGATGATCGACTGTAGATATCGTCGAAATCCGTTAAGATTTCTTGATATCCAAAATGGGAATCACGCAAGGAAATTATTATTAAGAGCAATTATTATTATTGAAGTCGCCACCCAACTTAGGAAGTTGGAACCCAATAAAAACATTGGTCCAGTTACAGAGATGAGTTCGGTAATCAAGATACGGGTTAGGAAGGTGTGAGGCACCTAGCCCGTCCAATCCGAAGATCGGCCTCTACTTTATAACTGGGAACTTAGGGTTTGGATTGCAAAAATATACAAAAAGAAAGCAAATTTCATAAAATTGTAAATCTACAAAAATACCAAATTATCATATTCCCACGAAAAAAATAATAAATCAAATTATAAAGCAAAATTATTATTATTATCGTAATTGAAAACCTAAAAATATATGAAATCAGAATCTATACCAAACACCAAATTTATTATTACTGTTGTTACCACTGCTATTAATTATCAAGCACTATCATCAATATTATATTTATCATCAAATGCATGAAACTAGTTAATGGAGAACATATTATGAGTAGTTACGAAAGCTTATCTACGCAATAAGTGACGAATCTTGTCTAAGATGTCTAACTAGGCTACTTGATGCTTATATGACATGCTACGAACCACTTTGAGAAAAAAATTAGTCAAAGCCGTAACACATGAAAGATGATTACTGTAATTGAAAAAAAAACATGGAAGCAAATCGAATACGGACAAATCAATAAGAGCTTTGAACATGCGAGATATCTAATGGTGTTCATCAAGTGTTCTAACAACATTTCTCATTATTCACCAAAAATAATTATCAAGCACAGAAAGCTTATAAAAATATACGCAAACCTGTTTTTGCTAGTAGAATTCCCAATGTCACTTAGATTATGATAAACCAACTATGCCGCAATATTGTATCCGAATGCCGCCTATACCTCTAGCACTGTAACTTAATTCTTCTCGAACAATAACCCTTCTAAAACTTTTCTCCTAGGTTTCTAGAGATTTTTTTTTTTTTTTTTTTTTTGCTTGACACCAAAAAATGGTTCCCTATTTATAGTCTCGCTCCCTTAATTATGACCCTAGGATTCAACGATCCAATCCGACGACTCAAACCGAAAACTTAAATATCATTTCCATTTTAACAAATATTATTCTCATATTCTTAACATTATTACAATTCATTTCCTGAATTAAAATATTTTCATTTAAGCCTAGAATCTAAGCTAGGGAGGCAAGTCTTGGGAACAAAGTAAAACAAGGTGTCGACAGTTTTACTCATTTGTTATCGGGGTGGACGACATCATTTTGGGACGGATCATAAGTCCAGCTTATGGTACCACAAGTGGATTCGTTATAAGCTAAAAGTCTACCGGCGGCTAAACATTAATGTCCAAGTTTGGGAGGACCATGGGGTACCTTAATTAGCTCACTCTAGCACGGTATATAATTAAGCCTAGCATAGGTTGTCTGGCTCGATAGTGGACCCTGGCTCACCAAATGTAATTGTTTTGGGCTTGTAACGGACTTAACGTTTTAGACCCTTTCGGATACGATCTTGCGGGGTACTTTCGTGATCATGCAAAATTGGGGTGTCTACATCGACATTTACATTTTTCTTGTTTCATTTCCCAAATCTGGACCAACACAGTTGTGCCATTGTAGGTACACAAAATAGGTTCGCCACGTGGCCGTACAGGAAGGCACGAAATAGGACTGAAGAATCTCCCTTAAAGATCTCGGTCAATGACTTGTCGAAAACCTTTATCATGTCTTAGATCTGTTTCTTTTCTTACTTGGGTGTGCTACTGGATTTCCAGTAGTTACATTTTGGCGTCCAGAAACAGGGACTTAGATCGGGGATTCATCCTCATCTAAGAGTTTGAGAAAGGTTGAAATTGCTTTAAAATGGTAGAAGTTAGAGATTTTGGCGAGTTGTTTTAAAATTATGGTTTTGTAGATATTAAACGATTCATTCGTAGTCAGGACTAGCTATATAGGAGAGAGAGTGATCCTTGGGTATTGCATCGGAAGATTGAAGGCAAGAAATTAGTCGGAAGATATCGAACCAAAGACTAGTTGATGGCAAGGACACCAGATCGCGCGAGACACATGATAGCAACGAGGAGGAGCAAACGTTTGGAAGCGAAAAGAGGAGGAAGAATGGAAAGGGGAGAAACATTGATTGCAGGGGAAAGACAAGGCGTGAACAGACGACAAAATAATCAGACCTTTGAAGATGACTTTAGGGAAGGCTCGATACACACTTCCGACACAGACACCGCTGCAGAAGAAGAAATGACCCATGAAGATTTGGAAGAAAACATTAATGAGGAACACATGACGTTGGAGCATCTAAGGGAGACACTTCTCCTTGAACGGGAATGAGACAGGGATCTAGCGGAGCAGCATGCTCGACTGATGAGGCAAAATGCTATGTTGGCACTACAAAATCGGTAACTTAACGAGGAAGCAGCGGATGATGCCATGGACTCAAAAGGAAACACGATATCGTCAGGAGAAGAAGATACACGACATAGGGAGTACGCCTACGAGGACGACGGAGGAGAGCGACGAAGGAGACAACGAAGAGAAAGCGATGAAGAAACAGATCTGAGAACGACGTTGGAGGAAAAGAGATGGGAAGATCAAAGACGAAGGAATGAGGAAGAAAGAAGGAATGAAAATGAGAGGAGGCGAGAAGAGAAAAGGCAACACGATGTAAACCAAAGACACGAGGAAGCAATCAGGCTGGGGGATAAAGGCTTAGCGCGATGAGAGGCGACCATCGCGAAGGAAACAGAGGAAACCTGAATCAAGAGGTTTTGAATGAGTTACGAGATATGAGGACACTGATAAACAATTCACAAAGAGGTGGCAGGGTGCAGTTGGCAGAGGCGATAGAGGAGGTAATTAAATCTCCATTCACCTACGAGATAATGTATGCAGACAATCTTGATAAGTGCATGCTACCGACGTTTTCAAGCATATTTATTGGATCGGAAAGTGATGTGCAGCACTTGAAACAGTATACTTTATCATTGATGCAGTGAGGACGAAACGAAGCGGTACTCTGTAAGTATTTACCGACGAGCTTGACCGGCGAAGCATTGGCATGGTTCGACGGGCTACCAGAAAGGTCGATTTCATCATTCAAAGACCTGCAGAGAATATTCCTAACAACGTACATAAGTAACAACTTGCTGAGGCCAGGAATCGAGACTTTGTTCAACCTAAGGCGAAGACCAACGTAAAGTTTGCGAGGACTAGTGACGAGATGGAGGACAATGTGTAGCAAACTCGCGGGACGAGTTGACGAGAAATTTTTTATACTAGCCTTCGTGAACGCCTTATTCCTGACCGACCTGTGGTACACCCAAATATTCATAATCCGGAACTCCTTGACAATAAATGAATTAAGGGAGTACCAAGAGGAATATATCGCGTTGGAAGATAAGCATAGGCAAGTCAGTGAGGTAACACCAATTCCAGCAAAGGAAGGAAATTCAAGGCTATTACCAAGAACATTACATGGCGTGGAGGATGATCTGAAATATGAGAAAGGGGAACCTTCAACCCCAGTCCCGACGAAACTTGTAGCCATGTCAAGAGGAGATCAGGAGTGGATCGATCAACATAGGTATGAGGAGTCAAGACGAAGGAATTATGAGCCACTAAGCCATAGCATAGGATATCAGCACATGAGCAATCAAGGACCTAGGTTTGGAGAGAGAACACAAAATGCACCGGCCTTTGAAGATGTAAAGCTTCCAAGACTCAATACCACTGTGGAGAAGGTATGGGAAGCGATAGTACTGATAGAAGAGATTCTGCCCCCACCAAATCCGGGAAGAGAACCACCTTCGAGTACTAGGAGTCATGAATTTTCCAGGTATCATCGGTTTCACGGACATCATACAAAATGACTGCCGAAACATCCGAAGGATTATACTTCGTCTAGTGGAACAGGGGAAGCTCGCTCATTTTCTGGAGGGATATGTACAACCGCCCCCACCCCCACCTCGTGACAATCAACAGGTGTACCGAATTGAAATATATCTGGAACTCACAAACTGAATTGTAATTCGATAATACATTCAGCCAAGAGCATTCAAAATTTCCATGATAATATACTCAAAAGAGTGCATAAGAGGGACTTCGAAGGGAATGAGATATTCAGTGTGGCGAAGAAGGAGCTATTAGAAGAGTGGCAAAACAGGGACATTCTCAGCAAAGGACGTAACAGAGGAAGGATCTTCGTACACAGAGCCATTGGTCATAACCTTAAATTTCGGGAAATATTCAAAGTGGGAGGATGATGAAGTCAAGAAAGAAAAAATTTGGGCAATAGACAGGACCCTGATGGATACGGGGATCTAGGTTGACATTTTCTTTTATCATGCATTTAGAACCATGGGGTACAAAGATTCAGACCTTGTACAATCGACATATAATATATATGGGTTCAACGGGGTTGCATCAAAGCCGAAGGGAGAATTAGTCGTAAAGATTTTTGCGGGCGGGTTGGAAACAAAAGTTACTGTTTGTGTCATAGATATAGACTCACCCTATAGCGCTCTCATAGGTCGGCCATGGATACATGGGATAAAAGGGGTTGCATCAACATATCATCAGACCGTACGGTTTCCCATGCCAAGCGCAATAGGCGAGATCAAGGGAGATCTAAAGGATGCGCGAGATTGTATCGAAAAGGATCTCCACAACTATGATGAAAAACTGAGAAGGAAGATGAAACAAAAAAAGAGTGTATGCGAAGCAAAAAGAGCGCAACAACTGATGGTGTTCACCACTGGGGTAAGCGAGGAGCAGATTACAACGCAGAAAAGCATGGAGGAGGTAGATAAGATGACGATTGTCAATTAGAGGGATCGCGAGAAAACTCCGAAGAAGGAAAGCCAAGTTGAGATAAAGTAAAGTGGAAAAACGAAGAAGGGAAAAATAGCTGAAGGAAGTGAAGTAGTGAGAAGCGAGAAAAAAACCCCCGTCTCCAAGGAAAAACGAACCCCGCAAGGCGGAGAAAAGGAAAACAACTCCAAGCGCAAGAAGGTATCAATACAAGAGGCTGAGAAAAGTGGTTAATTGCCCGGTTATTTCGATAAGAAAAATGAGGCATGCGACGAAGACAAGGAGATGGAGAAATTAAAGAAGGAACTATACCAAGAAAGATGAATGAAGGAATTTTTGGTAAGAGAACGAATAAGGCTAGAAAGGAAAAACGAAAAACTCTTGATTAAGAACAATCACCTAAAAAGAAAACAAACAGAACATAACACCCAAAAAGGAGAAAATACTTCGGGAAAGAAATTGGAAACTGAAGGACGTCATGAGTACTGGCGAGATAGAAAGGGGCGAGGGGAACAAAATGAATGAGAAGATATGAAAAGAGCCATAGAAAGTAGCAGGAGGGAGTTCAGGGAAAAGGAATATTGTATGCAGCAATTGATGGTGACAAGGAGAAAAGACGCAACGAGCAATGACCCAGTGACAGGGAGAAAATCTAGAACGCGGGAAGAACTAGAAATGATGAACAAATGTGCGAGAAGTGATTGTAAACCATAAATAGCAACACTATTTTCGTTGAAACAAAGGGAAAATGAAAGCTTGCGAAGTATTGTGGCAATGTGGGATACGATTTGCAAAGAACTAAGGGGAAGGATATCAGAAGAATATTTAGTACGATCGTTCATTTATGCACTGTCGGCCAGACACTCCTTATTTTTAACATTGTTCAAGATCAGGAACGAGGTGAAGATGAAGGAGTTGAAAAGGTACCAGTCTGAGCACATCCGCCTAGAAGAAGAACGTTGATATCAAGGAAGAATCATAGAGACGAGAAAATGTACTTGTGAACTTATGATTTGGTAATGTATCAGATTTACAAAATAACAGCAATAATATTTTGAAGTTTGATGAACCAATACAAAGATACGAATTTTCATAAGGCATTTGAAACAAAACAAACCCCAACACAGTCAAGTAAGACCTCATATTAGGAGGCGAATAAGATACATGAAATAAATGGTTTCTAGGGAAACTTAAACCCTTCGCCTAGGAAGGCTGAGAATCCACGGCATGCACCCTAGTTCGCATAAAAGTGCAAGAGGAAAGACCTAACGCATGTCGTGAACAACTCTCAGAAAGTAAGCTAGGGGAAATGATAAGACCTATCCGCTGAGGGTCCCTTTTATGACGGCATTCGGTAAGGAGTACATAGTATGACCAAGGCGCCGACGTATTCGGTTGAGCTGCGGGTACCTGGGACGTCTGGAGCGTTACCGTCCATGACCGTATGGCAAGTCTTGGCTACAATGCACTCGATCCCAAAGAAACCTCACTTAGGGTGTGACTTCGTAACCTCGAGCCATATCGGCGAAGGGTATAAGAAGTCATGAAAACAACTGAATGTCGTAATAACTGGATGGGAGGAGACCAACATGCATGTTAGGGTTAACCTCCTTGAAGGGGCAATAAGGGGGAATATAAAGGGATGTGATGTAGTATATCTTTCTATGTATCAACAATGATTGTTGATCCCTTTCTTATGTATCAACTGTAACAGTTGACCTCATGCTTTTGGATCAACTATGACTGTTGATCCATTACATCAGTTTAAGTTAGTTTGCTTCGCAAGTATTTCCTTTTCTAGTTTTCGTCAAACTCTTTCCTTTTATCAGTTCATGTAAGTCTATATAAAGGCTGGAACTCTTGTTTACAAGATACATCTTATTATCAATATTATTATCAAGTTTGTTTATCAACCTTTTACTTTAGAATCTTGATCCTAGAATCAGTTTTCTATTAAGTTTCTGACGAAACTTAAACCTATCCCTGTTACCCTTATATGTGCTACACTAGTTGGTATCAGATATAGAGTTTTTAGATTTTTATCTAGAAACAGATCCTTTACACAGCTTCCGCAACAATTCAAAATCCTAAATTTTCACCCACCTACCTTTCGTTACAATGGGAGACAAGTTAACACCAACTGAAATTGATGCCATTGTCACAACACTTGAAACCAAGCTCAGCGAAGCACTTGAAACCAATCTCGGCAACAAAATTGAAAAGTCTTTTAGTTCCTTAGAAACCAAGTTTGATACCAAGCTTGATTCAGCTACAAATTCTCTAAAATCTTCACTTGCTATGCATGGAGATTTTTTAGACAAATTATGGAAACATGCTGGTTTTGGTGACTTGGTGATGCCTAAATTAACCGATGATACAGAAGGGGACCAAACCTCTGGCGAAAAAGAAGAATATGAAAACAAAAAAGTTAAACCTTCTTTTACTCAGAATGATAATATTCCTGAGAATATTTCCCATAACCTTTACCACAGGGAACCTTTGGAAGGTTATGTTAACAAAAAGAAGATTGCCATACCCTCAACTATGATGAAGATGACAAAGCTGAAGAACTCAAAGAGCAACAATGTGGTGATGAAAAACGATTAAAATCTGGCATGAATCCTTATGGAACTTTACCAGAATATAAGTTGAAGGATGATATACCTAGTTTTCATGGTGGTTTACATATTGAAGACTTGATGGATTGGTTTTATGAAGTCGATTCCTTTTTCACTTTCATGGAAGTTCCTGAATCTTCTCAAGTTAAACTGGTAGCTTATAAATTAAAAGGTGGAGCTGCAGCTTGGTGGGAAAAACTCGGTGAAGATCGACGCAATGCTCATAAACCTCCTATACGTACATGGCAAAGAATGAGACAATTATTAAGAGATAAATTCTTACCTAGAGATTATATGCAACAACTTTTTATTAAGCTTTAGAACTGTCGACAAGGGGCCAGATTAGTTGAAGAATACGTTGTTGAGTTCTATGCTTTAGTTGATCGTAACCAATTGAATGAAACTGAAGAGCAATTAGTTGCACATTGTATAGCTGGTTTGAATAATTTAATTCAACAGGGACTGACGCAGTCCGTGTTTACAATGTTTGAAGACATCCAACAAGCTATTAGAGTTGAAAGGCGTGTACTCAGTACCTCTAGACAAGCAACTCCACGTCAAGCTCATTATAAACACTTTTGTAAAACTTCCAGACCATATAATTATTCTTATGGTTACCAAGGTGAAAAGGGATCAACAGTCGTTGTTGATCCATCCTCACAGGGATCAACTGTCTTTGTTGATCCACATGACAGAAGTGCAAACCAACCATATCAGCAACAACAACCTACTTCTATTCCTTTAGAACCTGCTCCTACAATGCATATCTCATCTGCTAAGCCACCTCAGCCTCCTCCACAACGAAATTTTGTTTGCAATACTAAAGGTAATCAGTTTCAACAAGATTTTCCACCATTATCTAAACCCTCTAACCCTTATACAAAATTTCGAGGAGATAAATGTAACAAGTGCAACCAAACTGGCCATACTTCAAGTGATTTTCGCAAATTCCATGCTTACATTAATGAAACTTCAGACGAAACACAAGAAGAAGAAGCATTAGGAGATGATGAATTATTTTATCTTCAAGAACATGAGACTTATGATGCATATTTCCTTCGGATGATTCGACCAATTTTAATCACTGAACCATGTCCTACTCAGAGACATAATATTTTCAGATCTCATTGTTTCATTGAAGAGAAGCTTTGCACCATGATCATTGACATTGGAAGTACGGAAAACTATGTTTCTGCAAAGTTAGTTGAGAAACTTGGTTTACCTGTTACTCTTCATCCAAAACCGTATTCAGTTGGATGGATAAACAGCTCTTCCACTCAGCAAATTAATCATCAATGTTTGGTGAAGTTTTCTTTCCCTGGGTATTCAGATTATGTTTTGTGTGATGTTATTAACATGACTGCAGCAAGTTTATTATTGGGAAGACCATGGAAGTATGATATTCGTGTTGTTCATAACTGCTATGAGAATACTTATACCTTTGTTCATGAAGGGTTTACTAAAGTTCTATGGCCTTTACAATCTTCTAATTCAGTCAAGGAACCATCAGATAAGAAGACAAATGCACTAGTTGCTACCATTGTTCATTCTTTACAACCCAATCATTCTTTGAGTTCTCATGAAGCTGATAAACCAATGGTGGAAATTCCAGATAAGGTACAACCTTTATTATCTTCTTTCAATGACTTATTTCCGACTGAATTACCCAATGTTTTGCCTCCATTAAGAGACCTACAACATCAGATAGACTTTATACCTGGAACTTCTATTCCTAATCAACCTCATTATAGGTTAAGTCCTAAAGAACATGAGATTTTACAAGGTCAGGTTGATGATTTGTTACAAAAAGGTTTGGTAAGACTTAGCAAAAGTCCTTGTGCTAGTCCAGCCTTTTTAGTAGACAAAAAGGATGGTGGACATCGTATGTGTATAGACTGTAGAGCATTAAACAGAGTTACTATACCATATAGGTTTCCCATACCAAGAATTGATGACATGATAGATATGCTTTCGGGTGCTAAAGTTTTTACAAACCTTGATTTACGTAGTGGGTATCATCAAATACGTATTCGAGAAGGTGATGAATGGAAAACAGCTTTCAAAACAAAAGAAGGTTTGTATGAGTGGTTAGTCATGCCTTTTGGATTATCTGCTCCTAGTACTTTTATGCGCCTCATGAATCAAGTTCTGCAACCTTTTCTTGGAAAGTTTGTCATTGTATATTTTGATGACATACTTATTTTTAGCAACAATGAAGAAGAGCATATTTCACATTTATCTCAAGTCTTTCAGGCACTGCAGGACAATGTTTTGTATGTGAATCTAAAGAAGTGCACTTTCTTTACAAACAAGGTCACTTTTTTGGGATATGTTGTGTCGGATACTGGTATTTCTGTGGATGATTCTAAAGTTAAGGCAATTGTGGATTGGCCTACTCCAACATCTATACGTGAAGTAAGAAGTTTTCATGGGTTAGCTTCTTTCTATAGAAAATTTGTGAGAAACTTTAGTACCATTGCAGCTGGTTTGACAGATTGTTTGAAGTGTGATACTTTTGAGTGGACTGAAGAAGCAGATAAGAGCTTTAATCTTCTCAAGGAAAAATTGTGCAGTGCACCTGTTCTTGCCATGTCAAATTTTGATAAACCTTTTGAGATTCATTGTGATGCTTCTGTTGTTGGCATTGGTGCCGTGTTATCTCAGGAAGGACATCCAGTTGCATACTATAGTGAAAAGAATTCGGATACAAGGAAGGAGTGGTCTACTTATGAGTTGGAATTAATTGCTCTTGTTCAAGCTCTTAAGAATTGGCATCCTTATCTTATTCACAGTGAATTTGTTGTCAATACTGATAATCAAGCTCTCAAGTTTTTGAAAAATTCAGCAAAGGTCAATAGGATGCATGATAGATGGTTATCTACTATTAACCAATATACTTTTTCCATTAAACATCAAAGTGGGAAACTTAATCAAGTTGCTGATGCTTTGAGTAGGAGAGCTCATCTTCTGGTTACTCTTAAACATGAGAGTTTAGCCTTTGATTTCTTAAAAGATTTATATAGTGAAGACAAAGAATTTAAGCAACTTTGGGACAAGTGTGGTTCTTCAACAGGAAGTGTTGATGATTTTATCTTTCAAGAAGGGTTTCTCTTTAAAGGAAATCGTTTATGTATTCCACAATGTTCTCTACGTCTTCATCTCATCCAAGAATTACATGGCAGTGGCCTTGGTGGACATTTTGGACGTGATAAAACAATGGCTTTGGTTGAAGAACGTTATTTTTTTCCTTCTATTAAAAGAGACGTTCAAAAGTACGTACAAAAATGCATGGTTTGTCAACAGTCTAAACGTAATATTCAAAACACTGGCTTGTATACTCCTCTACCAATTCCTGAAGCTCCTTGGGTGGATATTAGCATGGATTTCGTGCTCGGTTTACCACGTACTGTGAGGGGGAATGATTCTATTATGGTAGTTGTTGATCGTTACTCAAAGATGGCTCACTTCATAGCATGCAAGAAAATAACTGATGCATCCAATGTTGCTTATTTATTTTTCAAAGAAGTAGTACGTTTGCATGGAATTCCCAAAACAATTACTTCTGATCGAGACACTAAATTTTTGAGCTACTTTTGGAAGTCTTTATGGATGCGTTTGGGTACTAAACTTCAATATAGTACAACTGCTCACCCTCAAACAGATGGAAAAACTGAAGTGGTCAATTGATCTTTAGGAAATCTGATTAGAGCCAAGGTTATTGGAGGAAAAGAGAAGCAATGGGATAATCTCCTTCCACGTATGGAATTTGCCTATAATACTTCAGTTAATCGATCTACAGGTAAGACACCTTTTCAGATTATTTATTCTAAGGTTCCTAATCATATTTTAGATTTGGTGGTACTTCCCAAGCTGCGTAAATCAAATGCTAAGGCAGATAACTTTGTTGAGAAAGCTTCACTCATACATCAAGAGGTACAGTCAAATCTTGCAGATTCTAACAACAAGTACAAGGACGATGGCAATCAGCATAGAAGACTTAAAACTTTGGTGAAGGAGAATTGGTTATGATTCATCTCAGAAAAGAAAGATTTCCTACTGGTACTTATAACAAGACCAAGATGAAGAAATATGGACCATTCAAGATTTTGAAGAAAATCAGTGACAATGCTTATGTTATTGATCTTCCATCGACTTGGAACATCTCTAATATCTTCAATGTGCAAGAAATATTCAAATTCCATCGAGAGAATGAAGTTCTTTCTATACTTTAACTCGAGGGCGAGTTTCTTTCAAGAAGGGGGGACTGATGTAGTACATCTTTCTCTGTATCAACAATGATTGTTGATCCCTTTCTTCTGTATCAACTGTAACAGTTGACCTCATGCTTTTGGATCAACTATGACTGTTGATCCATTACATCAGTTTAAGTTAGTTTGCTTCGCAAGTATTTTCTTTTCTAGTTTTCGTCAAACTCTTTCCTTTAATCAATTCATGTAAGTCTATATAAAGGCTGGAACTCTTGTTTACAAGATACATCTTATTATCAATATTATTATCAAGTTTGTTTATCAACCTTTTACTTTAGAATCTTGATCCTAGAATCAGTTTTCTATTAAGTTTCTGACGAAACTTAAACCTATCTCTGTTACCCTTATCTGTGCTACACTAGGATGACACCCTCTAGATTAGGGAGCTGCGTGACCAAAAAATACGGCAATGTCATGGGGATAACATTCATGTGAATGGCTAGGCCTGTCACATTGTCGCGAAATGGGGTTCATAACAAGTGTTAAGACGAGGTTGATGGAGTATTATTTGAAAGAATAATGAGCGCCTGATACTTCGTCGAATTAAGATCCTTCAAAAATGATGAGGCACAATAAGACCTTAATTAGGAGGCACACTAAGACCTCATAAAGAAATAATTATCATGAAATAAGTAAAAAACGCAAAGGCAGGCAAAATAAGACAATGGAGAAGGGTTAAACAGTAAAAGGTAAGAAAAACACAAAGAGAATAGGTGAAAACAAAGTAAGAACACGCAATGAGGCAAGTAACAGGTTTCCTGCATCATACGCGAAGTCGAAGTAGCGAAACCCCAACCTCTCATTTCACACCTCGGAAATACACAAAAGAATAAGAGGCAAGTATATACTTTAAATTTTGTTATTCTTTTGAGTATTCCCGCGGCGTGTATATACTTGACGATATGGAAAATCGTAATACCGGTATGGTTAAAAAAAGGATTACTTAAAGACAAATAAATAAAAGAAGTCAAGATGTTCTGCCCCCCAAGCTTGGGAGCGCCTAGATAGAGAGATTGTTATAATAGTTAAAGTTGAAAACATGAGAGAAGGGAAACTAAGGTTGTTGCTGAAAAGGAATTCCATCAGTGGCTGCTTACCCAAGGATTTCACTACCAGTCCCGCCAAGACGAGCACCAGTATCTGAAAAAGCGGGGGTCTAACAACAACACCCAATAATTCGATTAGCAATCTGTATGGACAAACTCCGAAATACTTTTCTAGAGAATCAACTAGACAGTAGACTCAATCTAGATTAAAGTATCTCAAGGAGTCAATATCTCTCTCTTGATTTGATTTTTACTCAAGCTAAAAACAATAGCGAGTCTTTATCAAATACAAGGAACAACTTGGACGGTACCAAATACCAATATCTAAGGATCAATGAATATCAATCAACAACCAAAGTTTGGATTTCCAATTGATGATCTTTAACGCACAACCTATATTATTTTAATTATATAAAATATAATGCGGAAAAGAAATAACACAGACACCAGAAATTTTGTTAACGAGGAAACCGCAAATGCAGAAAAACCTCGGAACCTAGTCCAGATTGAATACACACTGTATTAAGCCCCTACAGACACTAGCCTATTACAAGCTAACTTCGGACTGGACTATAGTTGAACCCCAATCAGTCTCCCACTAATTCAAGGTACAGTTGTACTCCTACGCCTCTGATCCCAGCAGGATACTGCGCACTTGATTCCCTTAGCTGATCTCACCCACAACTAAGAGTTGCTGCAACCCAAAATCGCATACTTGATAATAAACAAATCTGTCTCACACAGAAAAGTCTATCAAAGGATAAATCCGTCTCCCACAGAAAAACCCTAGGTTTTGTTCCGTCTTAAGATATAAAATCAAGGTGAACATGAACCAATTGATAATCCGGTCTTATATTCCCGAAGAACAGCCTAGATTAATTAATCACCTCTCAACAATCCTTCTTGATTACACAAGCGGTTTGTCGAGGAATCACAAACAGTGAGACGAAGATGTTTATGACTTCTTTATCTTGCCTATCGGAGAACTCTCACGATCTAAATCCAATCAAAGATTGTACTCGTATGATAGAAGATGCAAGATCATATCACACAACTACGATAAAAGTAGTATCGGTCTGGCTTCACAATCCCAATGAAGTCTTTAAGTCGTTAACCTGGTTTTAGAGAAGAAAACCAAAGGTTAAAGGAGAATCGACTCTAGCGAGCTCACTAGTATCACACAGACGTGTGGGGATTATTTTTTCACAATGCTAGATGTCTCATTTATATAGCCTTCAAATCAGGGTTTTTCCTTAGTTACAAAGAAATTCATATTCCCCGTTAGATGAAAACCTTATTTAGATTCAAGCTAATATTTCTCAACCGTTAGATCGAAAACTTAGCTTGTCACACACACTTGGGTAGATGTTAACTGGGTTTGTGAAAACCATGCCCAAACGTGTACGTGTATGTTGGTTCAATATAGTAACTCAAAAGGTTAACCATATGAGCAATTCATATTAACCTAGTTCTTCTTCACCATAACTAGTTCAATTGACTCAAATGAACTAGTTAGAGAGTTGTTCAATTGCTATGAGATCTTATGTAACTACACAAGACACAATTGAAACAAAGATGATTCGATTCGATGAATCGTCTCATGAACTTTATAGCCATAGTTTGCATAAAGAATTCCTTAGTAATTTAAGTTTCATGTTCATGGCACATCTTTAGATCATAACCACTTAAGCTCACAAACAAGTTCGCGGACTTTAGGCAACCAACAGAGTTTTCCAAACTCAGCAGAAAATCTCGGCAAAGAGACTTCCGCCAGTTCGCGGGATAGGTTCGCGGACTGAGTTCGCGGACTAAACAGGAAGACGAGTTTTTAGAAAATCCCAGCAGAAATTCTCGGCAAGAGAACTTCCGTCAGTTCGCGGACTGAGTTCGCGGACTTCGCAAAGCCAATTCCTTCGGTTTCTCTCAATCAACAAAGTTCGAGAACTTCGGATTAAGGAATACATGGTTATGTAATCAAAACTCTCATTCCAATCATTGAGACATTCTCAGAGGACGTTATATAGCCGCTATTCTCAGACCGTTTCACGTCAGAGAAATTCTCAAAGTAATTGAAACTTTTCATGACTTTCGTCACTAGGTGAAGATAAACTTGATCCAAGCGAAACGCTTTACCAAGACACGATTTCGAGAAAAAGATAAGTATTGAATACTCAGCTCGAAATGTCAAATGCGTATGATCGAGTCTATATATAATACGAATTTTTGTCTCATAAGAAGTAGGAGATAGAATAGATAGACTTTTGAGTGATAGATAAGTTCAAGTCTCCACATACCTTTTTGTTGATGAAGTTCCACGGTTCCTTGAGTAGATCTTCTTCGTTGTATGATGAATCGCCATGAAGTCCTTGAGCTCAACTACACTTTTCTATCCTAGTCCGAGACTGAGCTATAATATATTAGAAATCAAGACTCATAGTTTTGATCAGTAACATTGACAAACATGCTTGTTATAACAACGCATGCGAGGTCGATCGAGCTATGCTCTAACAGTATCTGCATCAAGATTTGAAGGATGTCCCAGAGAAATCGTGGGAGCAAAGGCATCCTTGGACTCTTCCACCTCGACCTTCGTCTCACTGGTTTCTTGCTTCTCGTCACCTTTAATAAGCCTCTCTTCGCCACCTGAGATAATTTCGCGGTTGACTGGTTGCTCGTCGTCAGAAAATACTTCCAGAGGAAAAGTAGCATGAGGAATGCCTTGTTCGTCGTAGTAGTTGTTGAAGAGATAGACCAGGTGGTTCTAGGTATTCTTTCGAGCTAACTTCGCTACTTTCCCAGAATCTTCTATCATCTCGTCGATATCAACATTCAAATCCTTAACCTCATTTTTGAGACAAGAAACCTCTTTGAGAGACTCGTCCCTTTCATGAGAAAGACGAAGAACTTGATTCTTGTAACGCTCTTCGGACTCTGCAAGAACAAAACAAAACTTTATGAAAAAACGGAAATTTGACATAACCAATAGTATCTCGCATTACACCTAAAGCTACTTTCCATCTGTAAGATAGTGGTGTTTAAGGTCTCTTGGATATCAGAATACAAATGGTCCAGCTTGGAGATTTCTATATCCGACTCTTGGAGTTGAACGCATAACTCGTGATATGCATTGTTCCAACCTTTACCATGACCAGACTTCAAAGTATCTTTGTTGGGTTGAATGACGAGAGCACCCTTGTTCTTGTGAAGATCTGCAGACTTGGTTTGGGAGGAAGATTTGACAGACTTCGAGCGTGAGGAGTTATCCATCTTAGCCTGAAGAAATTCCATCTTTTTCTTCAGACGATGAATCTCCTCGTTTAGGCGAGCTACCTTGTTGCGAGATTTACGAAGATCAACCGCAACCTGATTTTTTCTAATGATTACGCGCTCGTTATCTTCCTCCAGTCTCTTATAAGCTGATAACGACGAGGAATGAAGATTCCTCGAAGTAGTAAGGGAATTGTTAACCTGCTGGAGTTATAGCTTAAGGCGATCGTTCTCTTTGTGTAAATGAATATTCAACTCTTCGTTATGAGAACAATCGATAGACAGACGGTCCACTTGCGAGAATCTCGACCTTCTCATTCAAAATTGGGTTCTCAGACACATAACAATCATTCTGGGTCGCGAAGTTCATATTCTCAGCACAAATATCTTCCAGCGAGGCAGACGCTTCGGAAGCATCCATTTGTCGTTGCATGCGTCGAGCTTGACGAAATACGAAATAAGAAAATAACAGAAGTAACATCAAAGGCAAGGAATGGATCTGCAAGGGGAGGGAACTTACTTTGAAGCTTCTCCACCTTCTTATCTTTCTTGTTGGAATACTCCTTCTCCTATTTAAGCTCCTTCGACAAAGCCTTGGTATGAGCCTCATCCTTCTTCGCCTTCTCGCGAACAAGTCTAATCTCCACAAGGCTGGCCATGTGACGATTAACCTCCTGCGAAATAAAAATCGAAACTTAGAAATAAATCTCGGAAGGAGAAGAAGGCACAACTGAAGGAGTGTAGAAGGCTCACCAAGTTCATTAAAGCAGAATGTTGTTGGAGGGACAAATTCATAGAAGCATTCAACAAGTGCAGATGCATCTTGGGAAAGAAAGTCATCAGCACTAAAAGTCACCAGAGATTCAAGAGAACGAGATCTCATGGCTGGATCTTCGCGAGCCTTGTGGTAAATATCTTGCAGAAACTTCATGTCAGGATCATAAAGGGGATTGGACATCGTAGACGATACCCTTTGCTTACCCTTCTCACGAGGGGAAGGATTTTCAGGGGATTCCTCAACATGAACCACCAAAGGAGGAGGAATGGGAGAATCAGTAAGCTTGGAAGAAGAAGTTGTACGAGGTAGAGGAGGTTGATGCTTGAGAGGAGTAGGTTGACTTGGAGGTGTAACAGAGCTCCTAACTGCGGTCAAAGCAGCCAAATCCAAGACCCTGCGTTGCCTTTTAGGCTCGCCAGAATAAGGAACATATGGAGCAACAGTCTGCGAAATAGCAAGTTCAGCAAAGTCGATAAATGAAAGGGTCAAAGTATACGAGATGATAATTTGGACGAAGTAAAGATACCCGAGTAGGAGAAGGAGGCGGAGTAGGATGATCACACCTTTTCCGTCCCTTAGTTAACTCATAAGAAGGTTGCTTGACAAGGGGAACGTTATCCTGCGAGGAATAGAGGGTTAGAATTTAAGGTTATCACGCCTAAAAGAAAGTAATGGAAGAGGTGACTATCTGTTTAAGGACAGAAGATTCAGCAGTAACATCCCTCTCCTTTCGATATTTGAGAAGACCAGCGGCAGGCATTTCGTACTAAATAAAAGAGGAAGAAGAGTAAGAGAACCAACACATCCTAGAACAAAAGAAGACATGATAATACCTCAGCTGGCACAGACCATCGAAGCTTCCAAGGATCGCAACCCGCGAGATAACAATGTTGGGGAAGAGGACCCTCACGAGGAGATCCTTTCTCATCAACACCTCAAATGAAGGGGCCCCCAACCACCAGAGGAAACATCATACAGTCATCACCACAAGAAAGGCGAAGTTGGTCATTTCTCCCAAGATTGAAGGGATCCAGGTCTAACAGAAGAGCTTTGGAGGGAGCAGAAATGGAATTCTGAATGAGCTCGATGCCCCACTCCTGGTACTTCCTCTTGCTGGTAAACCTAGCTGAATATTTAGCCATGAAAGAATCCACATTGTAATCGCAGGATTCATACTTCTCAACTCCTGAAGAAGCTTGCGAAGTGCCGCCCTCGGAGCGAATCCAAAACTCATTGGAGATACGAATTGCATTACCAGAAAGTTATAAAACCCAGCACTGAAGCTTATTCAGAATCTCCAGGAAGATAGGGTTAGAAGGGTGGTAGAGAGGGAAGGATAACCCAGCTCTCAATTGACCAGTGATGCGTGTCGTAACCACAACAAATTAATTAATATATTTTCCACTAATTAACTGATAATATAACGGTAGTAAGAGATCGTTCTCACATAGAGCTGTGTAATTAATAGGTTATTTAGATAACGAAACAAAATAAAAGACAAAGGGAGGATTGTTTCAAAGTAAAAGAATAACATATAAAAGAAAGATGATCAAGGAATCCTTCACCGTTACCAAGCGATAACTGGATTAGTATACTTATCTATCTTCGTTAGAATCATTCATCACCAACCGTAGGAAAGCAGCTGGCGCAGTGCTATCCCTAAAGTTCCTTATGTAACTTGATACCGAAGCGCTCGCATTTCAAATTCTATCCAACTGAACCACCAAGTAGTAGCGCACTCAAGGTGTAACCCAACAGAATCTTTAAGTTATGTGAACTTCGGTTAATCCTAGCAGTTAGACTCTTATCGCAAGGTCCACTTACTAGTGTTGTCTTCACACACGATTGCTCCACAAAATCCCTCTGCGAGGTCTCACGTTCTCTACTTGTGTAAGGATTATTCAACAATTACACGGATATCCTAACCCTTTACTAGCAATAGAATGATCAATAGATTAATTCAATTGTACACTTTAACAATCTAGAAATCAATCATAAACCCTAATTATAGTGAAAACAAACGATAAAATGATAAAATTCTGAATAGATTTGTATAATAATGTAGCTTCACGCTAGAACATTGAATTCATCCTCAATCAACAAATGTTTAGCTTCTCATTATTACACAATTACCCGGTTTCCCCTTAAAGGGGTAAACCCTAAAATATTTTATGAAGAACAAAGGTATAATATGATATGTGATACGTCGAGTTCCCCTCTAATTGTTGTGGAAGTCCTCTTATATAGTTTCCATGAGATCTAGGTATTAGAATCCATCCGGTACCAAGTTTTCTTGATCTGGAAGTCAAAATACGTCTAAAGGGACCCATAGCTTTGTCTCAGTCGGCATTGTCGAATACCCCAAAGAAATGCCGAAAGTTGGGGTCTAAAATACACCTTCTCTGCCCGAAATATGGCCACTTTTGGTATTGCTTTAGCAATGCCGAAAATTGTGCTGTAGATTGTCGTTTTTCGTCTCGACTGTTTTGGCCGTAATTTCTTCGTCCGAACTCGGAATGACCTCATCCTTTCGCCGTTTTCTTCATAATTGAAACTCTTCAAGAGGGTGATAAGTAATCCTTAATTTGGATGAGTTGAACTTGGTCTTTTAGTCCTTCTTATGTTTTCGACCTTCTTTGCTCCTTTTCATCGCACTTCTTCCACTTCTTTCGGCTTTAGACACTTGGATCTTTGGAGAACTTCACTAGTAGAAATATGGGCTTTGGTGACAGTTCATAATTCAATACCATGACAGTTCACAAGTTAACTGTTACAAAAGAATTAGCTATGAGATATTGGTAACAGTTTCTTATAGAAACTCACACCAATAGTGGTGAACAATCGTGACAGTTTTTTAACTGTTACCAAATAATTATACAGTAACAGTTTTTGTGGAAAAGTGTTATCGTACATTGATGTATGATAACAGTTATAAACTGTTACCATTCTTAGGATATTGTATCTGTTTTACACAAAAACTGATATCTAATTGGAAAGTTATAGATAAAAGGTTTTTTAATTACCGCCACTTTCCATTATAGTGACGGTTCTGATGAAAAACTGCTACTCTTCATTACCGCGGAGCATTTTCCACCATAAGATGTTGTTAGTTTGAGTCCTTTGGTAGTGGGTCTATTTTAGGGTCGAGTTTTCACCCTAAAATTTCCTTGAAAATTAAATCCCATGAGTGGCAACCGCCCACTAACTTCGCATCTAGCAAAAAGAAACACGATCTCTCGTTTCCCTCCGCATACCAATTCCTCACCATTTTCTTTTTCTCTACAAATACTCAAACCTCCGAAAGAAGAATTGAACGTAGACCACTTACAGCATTGAAATCTCCTTAGTCCTTCTCTTCTTCACTCTACCTCATTTGAAAAACTAGTGTTTCGGTTCCCATCTCTCTTTGACAAGGAAAACAGAACTATGTGAGTAGTTTCCGCTCGAATTTGATCTTTTAAGTTAGGGTTGTTTAGGCTAATTTGGTTTTGTTCGGTGCTACAATTTTGCTAATTTGGTTCGATTTTTTGCATTCGATCTTCAATTTATTTTTGTCAGGAATCCATTTCAGCATTTGGGTTTCTGTCTAGGGTTTCAACTCCGGTATTTCTAATCTGATTTTGTGTTTGAAATTGGTACTTTTCACTGTTTCTGAATGAATCTGGTATGACTTTGGAATATGGGTTTTTTCCAATTTTATCTTTTAGGTCTTTGCTTAACTTATTTTTTCTATTGGCTCTTCAAAGGGAAACTTTTTCTATTGGATCTTCAAAGGGAAGGAAACAAAAGTAAAGCAAGAAGATTGAAATAAGTTATGCCAAGGTAATCACACTCTTCCATGTATTGTTTTGTTTCAAACTACAACTCCTTGGTTAAACCAGCATTGTTGTTTTGTAGTATAGAATGGAAGATCAACAAACCGAAGAGCAAGGGTATGTATATTAATTCCCTGTTTACTGGTAAAACGATAAAGGGTGTTATTTAAATTCAAACCTCGGCATATCTTTAGTTTCTGATGTCAAGTTGTCATAATAGGAGAAATTCATGTGTCTAACTATAGACATAACCCTCAAGTTATTTTTTAAGATTTTGGTAAATGTTAGATGTGATGGAGGAGTTTCGGTTTCATGCCCATGGCTCACTAGATGGTACGAGAGAGTGTAATGTTGGATAGATATTCCCCAAAACTCGGTCTGTGGTTCAGAGAGTTGAGTTGATTCGTATTTTCTGTATTCATAAACCTCTCGAAAACTGTTTCTGCTTCTCCTGCTAGATATATTAATTATTCAGCGGATATTGCTTTGTGCTCTTGGTCGAGGTCCTGAGCATGACCAAGATCATATGGAAGCAAGGTTGGACCTTGATGCTCCTTTACTTGGAGGCCTGTTCCAAATGGCTTGTGTTTGTAAAAGCCTGAAAGGGTTTAAAATTTAGGAATTATGTATGCAGTTGATTTATTGTGATTCTAATATATGTAGTGCAGCTCTTCAGGAAGTTGACTAGGGGTGTTAGAGGCTACATTCAGAAGAAAATATAATATACTGCAGGTAAGATGCAAGCTAAGGATCTACTTGGCCTTCCATTCTCTTGTCACTGGAAGAATTTTCATCACTTGCGTCGTATTCATTAGGAAAGTAAATCTTGTCTCGTATATCCTCTAATTGTATAGAAATGGTAGTAATATTTGTGCACTCTGTATGTGACTAGTATAGCATGATATGCTGGCACAAGCTAGCTGAGTTATTCATATATTAAACGTTGCTTTTTGTTGAGGATTAAGTGATTTTATCTATTTCTCTAAGTAGGTCCTGTCCCTAAAACTGAAAAAGTTTGAGGTGCTACCGCTCTTGCATCTTTCATGGGAAATTGGATCCTAAGGCGTAACTCAACTGAGGATGGCCAGAATTTACCTAGCGGAGACAGTCAAACGGAGACACTATATTCCGATTGCATCGGACAAAGCTTTGGGATATGAAACAATTAACAATGGGAGGCCATAAGGAATGGTTAATGGCAAGAATTTAAGGTGACCAAACTTGACCTTCAATTTTATGCTAAACTAATTTTAGATTTTTATATTGCTACTAATAAATATTTGGATTATATAGAATTTAAACAAATGGTGCTCATTGTTTGCAGAATTGCTAATCACAGTCACAGGTCATATATACTTATTCTCCACAATCACTATCGTCACCTCCACCTCTACCATAATGATTTCCATGTTCACCGGCATACCCTCCTTTTTTCAACACTGGTACCACCACTAATTTCACTACCATATTAACCTCCAATAGCAGATTTGCAGACCCCCCTCCATTACTACCAGCACCATCCCTGTAACAACCAGCATGTTCAACTCCAGCACCATAGGCAGAACAACTACCAGAATCACTGCTAAAACCACCTCCACTGCCATGGCTTATACCATGTTCAACTCCAACACCACTACCAGAATAACCTCTTCTACCAGAACCATGCTCGCCGAGAATGTTACATTGAGGCTACAACTTTTTGCTGATAATGAGTTATTGTTGGCTAACTACCGTGCGATGCAATAAGATTGAGTTGACTAACACCTGTTTCACTGTTCGTTTTCTTAAGGTCTACCATCTCTCGATGTTCTTTTGTTGAATCAAATTTTTAGATGCTAGTTTTCATTTGCTTTGCAGGACATGGCCCATGAATGGACTGCTGTAGTAGATGTCCTATGTTATAAGTTGTTGTATAGCATGCGATGGTGTTTATCTACGGGCTTTTGTATAAAGTGGCAAACTTTTTGATCTATAATTAAAAAACTGATCGTTTTTTCAAATTGTTATATAAACCGGCCGAAATTGACTTATTTCGTCCCGATTTTTCAATAAAACGGGTAATGTTAGTTAAGTGGACACATGTCAATAATCTTAGTTGGTAAAGGTCATTTAAACCCCTCAATGAATCACCCGAGTTGTGTTATGAACCGTTTTCGAGTCAACTCGGTAACTCAGTGTCTTCTTCTTCGCCTCTTCATTGTATACTTTCATGAATATGAAACTGTCTGTTAAATTAATTTCCATGATTGTTACAAACTAATCAGATATTTGTTTCACAGACTTAAGAAAAATCTAGGATTTTTACCAACAATTCAAATGAGATAAATAGGCCACTATATTAAGAAATTTGATACACGTGAGTGAGAAAATTAAACCCACAGTGAAAGTTACCTCGACTGAATCCAATTGAACCCAAATCATTGATTAAACCCTAAGACGTAAAACAAAGAAAAAAAAAAACAAATTAACCCAAATCACAATCAACTGTTCATCTATCTTCTTTGTGAAACCGTAACATTTCTTCCCCAGATTGAGACCAACATCTCCATTAGCTGCACTAAAAACAAAAGCTCAAACTTTGAATTTTTTTCCTCTTACCAAATCAGTCATCTAATTCGTACGCAGTGATGCATACACCATACCAAACAGTAGCAACAACATTTTTCAATTAGGATTATATAGAATGGAAATTTTAGGTTCCTAAAATGATTTAATTTAAACCATAATTGATATCTGAGAAATCCACACTTCAACCCTTAGTTGATGTATAAACCACAAAATCGTTAATTTCCATAGACACCTGAATCTTTAACCTGGTGTTTACTATTTAGATAAGAGATGGAGACGGACGCAAGGAAAAGAGGTGACAGAAAGAACGCGAAGGAGAGACTCGTATGTTTTAAGGCAAGGACGTGGGCAAGGATGTAATGGTAATTTCGGGCTTCAAAATTGATTAGGTCAGTTTGGTAGACTATTTTGGTGGGACCACGTGATATAACTAACAGAATGGCTAGTTTATAAAAGACCCAAAAAAAATGGCCAGTTTATTAATTATGGGTGTTGAATCTGGCTACTTTCTTAATTTACCCTTCATCTACCTAGTGTTAGGGTTTAATAAGAATCTAGCTAATATATATTATTTTTTATTGTGTGAACTTGAGCCTTCAAAAGGTACTGTAGCTGGATTCACATGGGGTACAACAAGAACTGACAAAATCATGAAAAGGTCAAATAAATATATATTCTCTAATAATTTTAATCTCATAAAATCTCTTCGTATTTACTTAAGCTGATTTTCATCCAGGATCGCGGGAGGGATGCCTAACAAAAAGACATTCAAGTGGTCCTATTTCGTTTTGTTTTCCACAAGTAAGCGCACTAACTTAATTAATTGTTTAATAAATTATGAAATAAAACATTATTTAACCTGTAATTGGGAATCCTTTATGTCATGTGATTCATGAAAGAAACTATTCAAGGGCAGCTAAACTTGAATAGCACACACTAATCGTAAATTCATACTTGGAGTTCTATTGTTTTCCTTCAGATTTTCATCTTCATATCTGTAAATTTTGATAAGCAGTTCTTCTGATCTTGTCTAATTTTTGCGTACACTTATTCATCTGATAAAAGACCTTGTGTTGTTCCTCAGAAAAATAATTAATCTTAAATTTTTTTGTTTTCTTTTTGCAGGGAAGTCTGTGTACCAATTACGATGAAGTAGGAATCACCGAAGTATGAAGAAAAAGGATAAAACTATGTGCGACCATTGGTAACATGATACTGCAGGATTGTCGATCCAGAACTGGGAAATGTTATATAAACTGATTGGATTTCAAGCAACTTCGTCAAAACATGGATATGGTTTTCCATTTCATTGCAAATTTCTTTTTAGTCAGTAGTAAGAATACTTTTACACAGTTTATTGAATTATGTTATACAGTAACTTAGAATTAATTTATTTGGTTGGGAATTTCTGTATTACATATTGATTAAATCAATTTAAACACTATTTCTTTTCCGTAATTATTATTGTTATCTTGATATTAATTATCTCACCAAATATCACCAACAACTGTAACATGACCTCACCACAAATAAGAACGTAAGATGACAGTTTTATCTAGAATTTTTTACCTGCTACGACAGGTTTTTAAAGAAACTGTTACCATACGACAAGTAATCGAGTTTTCAACGGCAGTTTTAATTTAGAAAATGTTACCTTAACTTGTCAACAATGACAGATTTACGTAGAAACTGTTACCATAGTGCAACAAATTTTATTTCTAATGACAGTTTTATTTATAAAATGTTACCGTAAGTGGTCAACAATAGCAGGTTTTTGAAAAAAATGTTATCTTATACCCATGATTTCGTAACAGTTTCTTAAAGACCTTTCGTAACAGGGGCTTTGGTGACAATGCAATATTTTTCCAAAACTGTCACGTTAACATTTTGGTGACAGTTTTTAACTGTCACCCAAGCCCATTTTTGTACTAGTGTCACTTTATATCTCTTTTGCAGCTCTTTTCACTCTTCTTGGGATGATTCACCTGATATGACACATAAACTAGAAAATAATCATAATAATGAGTAATATGCAAGAATTATAGCTAAAACAAGTATGTAATTGACATTCTAAACATGTAAATTAAGCACTTATCAACCAGCAGTAACAATCATCTTGTGTGCAGACCAAGTATCAGACTGAATCCATCTATAGTTCATCTCCATGTCTTGAGTTGAAGAAATGGGAGGAGATACAGAAGAATCGACGACAAGGGTTAAAGTTAGATCCATCTTTTGAAAATCTGCCTGGAATTCCTCAAGGGTTTTGAGGGTGGCAGACATTGAAACATTCTTTGAAGCCATGACGATGAAGGAAAAGTGAGAAAAGTAAGAGAAAATAGGGGTAACAATGAGGGTAGAAGCAGGAGCAGAAGAAGTAATAACTTGAGTTCACGGAAGAGAGAAGGAAGAAGAAACCCAAACTAGGGTTAAAAAAATATATTTATAGCAAGTGGAGAATTACCGGTAGAGCAAGTTGTCGACACGTTCGAGGAAACTCGACCGATAATAGCCGGTTACCAGGAGAACGTGGTCACGTGGAAGCAAGAAGGTGGAGAACGTGGCGGCCAAGGAATATCAACCGGTTCTTATTCCATTCTCATAAGATTCGAACGAAATAAGAAAAGGCAAAATGTAGGTACACAAAAATAGGTTCGCCACGTGGCCGCACAGGAAGGCACGAAATAGGACTGAAGAATCTCCCTTAAAGATCTCGGTCAATGACTTTTCAAATCAAATGTCAGAATTACCTCGCCACTAACTAATAACACAAAGTACGAAGCATCCTAAAACGAAGTACCTCGTATAAGAAATCTAAACTGCCAAGAATCAGTTGGAGTACCCGGCAAAACACCAGCCACGAAATAAAGATTGACGAAGTAAGGTTACTTGGCTAGTGCGAAGTAAGTAAATTATGGAGAAAGAAAAGAGACAGTTATCCCGACAAACACCCAAAGTTTCCAGCGAAAGAAAGGGCGAAGTATAAAGCATCTCCACGAGATCCAGGCGAAGAAAAAATGAGTTGTAGACCACTAGGGTTGATTGGTCTATAAATAGGGGTCCTTGGACAATGTACGAGGGGTCGAATTTTTTGGAGAGGAGAGAGCTTTGTTTTGAGTGAGACATTAGGATTTCCTTGTACTCAAGAACTTGTATCTTTCTTTATTGGTTAATCAATAAAGAATTTCTTATCCAAAACCTTTATCATGTCTTAGATCTGTTTCTTTTTTGACTTGGATGTGCTACTGTATTTCCAATAGTTACAGCCATCAAGTTACCAACACCTCTGAAAGTGGTTTATCCATTCTCTTTGTACTTTCGTGATCTCTTCTTCGTATTACTCAGATTATCTCTGCAAGAAAACATGCAAAATAATTACCGTTACTTAAATTTCTAAAGCAACAACACTATATCTTTTATTAGATAAAAGAAAACAAGAACAAATCTAGTGTGCAGAAAGTAGACAAGATCAGAAGAATAATAGATTAACCATAACCATCAACCAGAACTGTAAAAGAATAATGAATATCATTGTGCATTCCCGAACAACTCACTATACAATATACATTCCACTGAGCCCTATCTGTCGAAAAGTATCAAAAATGACTTTTTAATATTTCAAAATGTCCCATAATAAATAACTATAGAATTAAATAACTAATACACAGTAAAACTAGTGAGTACCGTATAACATACTCAACTTGTGCCTTCCCCGAACAACTCACTATACATTCCACTGAGCCCCATCTGTCGAAAAGTATCAAAAATGACTTTTTAATACTTCAAAATGTCCCATAATACAAACAAAACCCACATTTGTTTATAATATTACAATTTCAGAGACATTATGAATAACCCATCTATGATTCCAATTTTGTAGTTAAAGGATTTCATATTGGGGGCCATACATATTTTAATTTTGTAGTTTTTCGATATGCATAGCTTGGTTTTCATTTGGACAAAGCAGTGCTCATAAGAACCAGGAAAACATGATTTAACAATTGGATCCTCATGGCCAAGTTTTAAGTCAGAGATAACAATTCGGCTAGATGCATACCGTCTGATAATTTTGGGGCTGATACTAAACTAGGAAAAGAATACAAAAACAACAAAAGTTAAAAATATCACAAGCCTTAAGTGTATTTTGAACTTGATCAATATCATTCATGCACCGATTGAACTGCTAAAACTCTCATGTTAGTTCAGTAATATGCCGCCCACCTAAAATGGTGTTCGTATCAACGAAGCACAAATTGAAGCTCACCTGATCTGCTTTCCGATGATGAATTTACTTGTATTTGATCATGTGTAAAAATTGACGCTTCATTGTAAGGAAAAATAACAGCGTCTGAAGCGTAATTCCTACGAATAAAATGATGGTTATGTCGTAAGTTCAAATGCGAGTACTCTGCAACATTATAAACAAATGTGAACATTAGATGCAGTGAAGGAAAAAACTAAACAGAAATTGTAATTTGATTACAATCGTCAATTTATGACATCTATACCATGTAAAAGCAAAGATATTTAAAAATTGTAAACTTTGCAGCCACAAAAGCCATTACCACTACGGAAAACCGTACATAGCGTGTGCTATCTTTGTCGGTGTAAATGTCCATCAGCTATTTCCTGAATTGCCCGTTCTTATGCAGCTTTATCCTTCTGATTCTCTTTCGCAGATGATGAGAAGAAGTATCTTGAGAAGATTGAGAGTTTAGAGGCGAAATTTTCCGTTCGTGACTCTAAATACCGCAGGCTCAAGAAAAAGTTGACTGTCACTGTTTCTAACTTGAGCAAAGATGTTGTTCGCGTTCGTGATGGGGCTATTAAGAAAGTCTGCGCCGATAATAACATACCTCTGTCAAATTATAGTTTCACTGAAGTTTCTCCCAGAGAAGAAGATTCTGACATCTCTGATAGTGAAGGGGAATATGAAGACTATGAAGAGATTGATGAGGATGTCAGTGGTTCTGAGGATAAGGAGGATAATGAAGATGATATGTGTGGGAAATAGCTATTCCTTCTAAAGATCTTTTCTCCCTTTTCGCACTTGTAAATTCCTTGCCAGTTCTTTGTATATCGAATGTTTTCTTATTTTGAGACTTTTTCTTCGATGTGAATTCTTAAGCCTTTGATGTTCTTTTAATGTAAATTCTCCTGCACTTATTAAAAAATGAAAAGCAAAGCACTGTTCTTTTGAACAGTTATTAATCTTGTGGTAATATATAATACGTGCGCGAGTCTATCATATGGGAGTGAGTAACACTCCTTTGTATGCTTCGATTCCCATTCTTGTCTCTGTTAGTCGTCACAAGATGATTGAGTGACGCAAATATTATGTAGTACTATGTATGAATTTTCGCCTATCCATATGAAATTACATATGTAAAATTATCATGTGTGCGTGCATCTGTATTATAGGGTATTTCATTATGTGGTAATCTATTACTTATCTATTCACAAACTTTGTTTATATAACTTAATAATTTAATGCTATATTCGAATTACCTTTTCTTTACCTTTCCTTATGAATGTATTTTTATTTTCTGCTTTATTATTTCGCGTATATACATCCTCTTATTTCTTCTTCTGAGAAATATCCTTAGTCTTTTCATTGTGCGATTATTTCCGTGTGTTATCTGTTCTCTCATTACCTCCTGCAAAACAATATTAGTGTCAATCTTATTTTTCTTGTGAGGTTTTATTTAGCCTTCCTAATTAAAGGTCTTATCTTTCCTAATATATGATTTTTGCTTCTGTGCGACGAATCGCAGACAATCCTTACATTTTCATGTAATAACCCATTGATCTCGCCTTATCATCTTCTTGTATTATTGCCTCTGCAGGTTTTATTGACGCGCAAATACAACAAGCCTTAATACCCGTGAGTAAAAAGCCTCATGATATTTGCGTCTTTTGACACAATTCAGCTCCCTAATGGAGGGTGTCGTCCTTATATTCCCCCTGACTTCCCCTTCAAGGAAGCTTACCCATACCGGGTTGGGGTGGTCTCTTCCCATCCATTGATGCAACAATCAGTTGTTTTCGCGGCCTCTTATCCCTCCGCCGATATGGCTTGTGGTTACAAGACCGCACCCTAAGTGGGGTTTCTTTTGACCTAGTGCATCATAGTCAAGACTTGTCAAGAGCGGGAAGGTACGCTCCAGATTCCCCAGACACTCTTGACTCAGTCGTGTACCCCGGCGTCCTGATCGAGTTTTTGCACTCCTTAGGAGAGACCTTGTCACCTTAATCTTTCGATTTAGGCGCCTCTCCTGGATGGGCTTTCGTTTCACCCCAAATCTCCATGACTCAGGTTTATGGGTCGGTGTAGATTTCCCCCGAGTCATGCTAACCAGGTTTTCCCCAATTATGACGTGCGTTAGGTCTTATCATTGCCTTCTGTTGTATATGCGAACTAGGGTGCACGCCACAATTGGATGCCTAGCCTCCCTAATTAGAGTTCTTACTTTTGTTGCCTCCTATTAAGGTCTTATTGTCGCCTTTTTCTGATATCATATAATTGATTTTCATAAAGAAGAAGAACTTTCTCATTTTCATTCATGCTCTTGATTAGTACCATTATGATGTCTTCTATCTTTATTTATTCTCCTACATAATAACTACCGCTTAAAGAACTTTTTATTTGAGATAATTTGTTTATTCCTTTTGCCTTCTATGCTTCATTGAGTTCGCGTATGTTTTCCAATATTTGTGATCGCGTACGCTCTATTTCTTCTGGTGTGCTATAACTGCTGCATGGACCATATTTCCTCAGATACATTTGGTTCCAGAGTTCAGTAGATTGCTTTTCTTCTTTTTCATCTTCCAACTCATACATTCTATTCCCAACGACCTTCTTGACCCGATACAGCCCATCCCATATGTTCTCCATGCTTCCTTTACCATTTTTCTGACAGTGCGGTTTCTGCCTCAACTCCAATTCTCCTTCCTGGAAATCTTTCTCTCTAAAGCACTTGTTGTATTTATTCTCTTGTGCGGTTGTCACTTTTACAAAAGCTATTTGTATTTGACTTTCCTTGTGTACAACATCTACCATTAATGTTTCACCTCGCTGACTTTCTTGTATCTACTTTTTCTTCTTTGCTTGCTTGCGCGTTCTTCGCATTTGTCAACATCAATCTTGTGGCAGTTCTTTCCCTCGATCGGATATCCTCTTACTACACCTTGAGGTAATGGGAACTTGATGCATTGATGGAAGGTTGAAGCCACACCCAAAATTTTATGTAACCAAGGTCTCCCTATCAAAGCATTATACGAAGATGCCACATCAACAACGCAAAATACAATTTCTGTGAATATGCTCTTTAGAGGAATTCACATCGTTATTTCTCTCTGTGGCTTATTGGCTGTACCGTTGAAACCGTAGATCTTATAAGTTTATGGGATGAGGTTCTCATCCCTTCCACCCATAGTTTTGTATGTGTGATAGAACAGTATATCAACTGAACTTCCAGGATCTATCAGTATTCTATTTATAGCCCATGTTTCTGCGTCATCCTTCGCATATTCATCAGCTTTTGGGTTTGGGTTGATTTCCAACTTAACCACTAATGGTCTCGCGTGCTGTTCTCCACCTCCTGGCACTTCTTCTGCGGTAAAAGAAATAGGTTGTTTTTTCCAATCTTTCAGTGGTGACACCTTAGCCAGGTTGAGTATCTCTCTTCCATCACTATCTCTTGCATAAACTCGGCTTAGGACGTTATCGTGAAAATCCTCTATGCTCCTGAAAGAATGTATTATCGAATTGCAATATAAGTTCTTTGCCTTCGCACCTACTTCAATCAAATAGGTATGTCTTCCTGTTTCCACATCTTGTGCATGACCCTCTAGTGGTGGTGGTAAATTCTGTTGTGGTTGCACTAGATATTGGTTTAGCTTCCCCTGATCAATCATTCTAGGTATAATTTTCTTCACATTTATGCAATTACTGGTGGTGTGACCGTGGAAACGATGATAAACACATAATTCTCTACTTCTTCCCTTTGGTGGTGGCTCATTTCCCATATTTGGTGGTTCTGGGATATCTTCCACTAAAATTACAGCTTCCCAGATTTTTTCTATCGCGGTGTTTAGCTGCGGCATCTTTATCTGCTCCCATACCACTTTACTACCTCCTGGGCCTTCGTTGTTGTAATATTTCTTTTTCCCTCCATAACCTTCTGGTTGGTCATCAATCCTTTGAATCTTGTTATTTCCTCCATGATTGTTGAACTGCTTTTCTTTGTATTCGTTTTCAAACTCTTCTTGATCTCTACTTCCCATGGCTACTAGCTTTTCCCTTCTTCCATTACCTTCTTTCCGTGACTCCCTTGGGATGTACTTATAATAGAATTTGTTGTCCTTGGAAGTAGGCTTGCAGTCCCCTCATTTGCGTTTGTTATCGCAACTGGGTAAGACTCCGTTTCTCTTTGTTTTTCTTCAAGAGATATGTATTCTTCCTGGAACTTGCGTAATTCTTTCATGGTTATTGTATCTTTTTTCCTGAAGATTTGTGTATAAAATAAATCTTTAGGAAAAAGTGCATTGATAAAGGCTAGTATAAGGTTTCTCTCATCTACTCGTCCGGCCATTTCGCTACACATGCTCCTCCAACGCGTGGTTAAAATGCGCAAGCTCTCATTGATCTTTCTGCGTAAGCTGAACACTTTTTCAATACCTGGTCTTAGCATGTTATTGCTGATGTATAGTCCTAAGAAGACATTTTGTAAGTGCTGAAATGATCGAAAGGTTCCTACTGGCAATCCTTCAAACCATTGAAAGGCTTCCCCTGTCAGGCTCGCTGACAAATATTTACATAACACCGCATCATTTTCCTCCCATTGTAATAGGGATCAACTATACGCCCTTATATGTTGCACTATACATGTGCTTCCATCAAAGATATTAGTAAATACAGGTAGGCTGCATTTAGGCGGTACTACTGCGAGTTTTATTTTTCTTGCAAATGGTGTTTTTCCCGCTTCCTCTATTGCTTCATCTTGTTGTCTCCTACCACCATCTGTTCGCTCCGTCATCATTTCTCTCATCTCCGCTAATTCTCTAAGGATTTCTTCGCTCATGATTGGTCTGCATCTTGCCGCATGGGTCTTTTCAACCTCGCTTGCCTTACTCTGTTGTCATGTATATTTTGATGCACAACCTCTTGTATCTCTCTCTCTTCAGCCTCCTCTCTCCTTCCGTTTCGTATTTCTTTTTCATTCCTGGCATGCTCTTGTGCGACATTATTCCTTTCAGCTTCCTCTTGACCGTCACGTTGATTTATCAACATTTTTCTTCCCTACAATATAATTCTTCCCTGCTCTGCGTCATTTTCATCATCCTGGTCATCATGTATGCGGTAACGTTCGCCTTGTTGTTCGCGCCTGTCGCCTCTACGACCTTCTTGTATGTGGTAATTGTCGCCCTACTGCATGTATCGATCATCAATCAATTGTTGCTCCGTGCGATGTCCCCCGCGTTGGCCCTGTATGTTGTCATCTTCTTGAAAATTTTCAACAATGTTTCCTAAAGGTTGTTCTTGTCTGGTATCTCTTCGGCTGGATTGGCTACGTATTGATAATCTCCTACTTGTCCTTGACCTTGATCTTTCACGTGTGGATCTTCTTGATCTCTTCTCTTGTAATATTATAGTCTCTTCCCTTAACTCATTATTCAAACGCGTCAAGTTCGCACGTTCTTCATCTTCTCATCTTCTTTCTGCAACCAACCTTTGTCGAAGTTCCTCGATTGTCGTGTTCTCTTCATCCCCTTCTATAAATTCTGGAGCTCCAGTTCTTTGGTGTTCTTCTTCTTCTGTTGAGTCTGTATGTGCGGTATGAATTTTTACCCCATCGTAGTCGATGGTATTGTTCTCCAATGGTTCTTGTTGGATCTGAGTTTGTGCTCGATTTCTTCTACTACTCCTTTCTCCCATTCTTGAGGATTTCAGCGATTTCGCTTCTTCTTCTTCATGCGATCCTTCTGCTCCTTCTGGTTGCTATCGCCTGTTCTGCCGTAGATTCTTGTCTCACCATCTTTACTTTCTTGTAACTATAAAGGAAGAACTATTCTCTACGAAACTGAAAACTTAAACAAAGAAGATTGTTTTTCTGAGATTGTGATTTTTTTATTGAAATTCTTATATCTAAACTTCTGAACCTTCAAAGATTCCTAATAGAAACTAAGAACAATTTTAAGCTTGTCTTTCAAGTAGATTCGCCAACAGTGCATATCATTCCGAGTTGTTTTCTAGCGCCAAAATGTAGTTGTAGGAAATCATATAACCACACCCTTATGATACTCTATCAAACAATCTATGAAACCATGGTGAAATCTTTAAGAATCTTTATTAGAATTCAAGAACAAATACAAAGTTATGAAGAAAACCATTACTTGGGAAGCAAACAATCGTTATCTCTCCTAAATATCTTGTCTAAACTCTCAAAAAGATCTCCCTCAATACCAGGTCGATCGGCTACTTATATTGGAATTTACATAGTGGATGACAGCTAATAAAGCCCCTAATTTCGGATCTGACATGCGTCAATGTCGCGTGGACTTTATCATTGACGAACGACTTCTTTATTATCTCACGACTCTTCACACTTTACTCGTGATTAAGCTGACATCATCGGATACACCATTCTTGATAAGCTTTACGCGGTTGTCTTCGCTCTGGCTTGATGATCCTTATTTCACATGCTTATCTGGTGTGCGGTGTTTTGTATCCAAACCACCAGTTTACACGCCTGCTCCAACTCCATCTTACTTAGATCCACAAGTTTACAAACCTGCTCCCACCCTGTCTTACATGCCTGCTCCAACCCCGGCATACACGCCAGCTCCCACCCCAGCTTACACAGATCTAGCAGTTTACACGCCTGGTCCCACCCCATCTTACGCGGCTCCACCCTCCATCTACTAAGAACAGGTCACCACCACCGGCAGTTACATATAGGTCTTTCATAATAAAGATGAACATGTAGAGATGTTACAGTGTATATCATTAGGAATTTGTAATATATGTGTATATATGGTGTGTAATCTTGAGCCATTGAAGCTCTATGTCGTGCAGTAATTCCTATATTTTCTATGGTTGAATTTGTAAGAATTTGAATGAATATCATATCTGCAACATTTTTTTTTATGCATCTTAATTTCATGGTTTAATGTGAGTACGTTCAACTTGGTAGTAAATGGGCAATAAAATGCTTCGATCTATTGAGACATACCCATTTCACCGTATTATTAAGTTGTTTATTATGATGAATAAATGCAAGCAAAGATGGATGCGTGAGGGTAAAATACCCGATGGCCACGTGTCAACATCCTAAGGGGTGGATCCACAATAAGATGATGAGATAGGAGCATCGAATCATACTCTGAAAAGGCGATTGCGTCTGAATCGAGACACCTGCTACAACGTTACATGAATGACGCCGATAAGGACTAGTCTAATCTGCTCATACGGTCAAGTCTAAAAAGTAGAACCGCATTTAATGAAGGATAAGGGAAAAGATGTAGGCAGATCTACATCGTGACAGGAGACTCGGACGACCTATACTATAGCCCAGAAGTGATAGAGCACGAGGTTCCCCAAAGAAGGGCTACACGATCTGGAGGAGAGCGAGACAACTCAGAGAGAGAACCAAGCAGGACATCACGAGAGATAGTATAGAACCAGTCCGAAGCAAAGAAGGCGATGTACGATAGCTCCACCAGCTCGGACGATCAGGCCTCTACGAGCCTAATTTCCCTTTAAATACCAGTCCATGTAGAAGGAGATGAACAACTTATGTATTATTAGATGGTCGTTCTACAGAGAATTTCTGAGAGAGATCTAGACAGAGAGAGAGTAAGGAATCTAAGTGAGATTTGTAGCTCTTTCAAGGGTAAGACCTTATAATCAATAAAGAAAACATCTTCTTTCCCGTGGACTTAGGTCTTCATGGCCGAACCACGTTATATGCTTGTGTTAATCTTTAATTTTCATGCTCTTTACATCTTGTTCATCTTGAATATTGTATTTTTTAGTAGTTTTTAGTCTTAAATCTTACTTGGGTGTAGTCATCATAAAAGATGCAACTACATTTTGGCGCTAGAAACAGGGAGGTATGAAGATTTATTCTACCTCCCTAGTAACAACTCTATCTTGATTTCATAATCTCCATGAGAGAAGTAGTTTTCATATTACTGAGTAGATTTCTGTTAAGATGTATGAGTAGAGCTCGGACTCAAATATGGTCTACACCATCTGTGAAGTCTAGAAGAACCTCAAAATCAACAGATCTACAGTTTTTTGCTAGTTTTCCTTTAAATGTTTCGTCTAGCAGCAGCTTCCAATATCTTTCTCAAGGTACTCAAGAGAGTTGCAGATCGGAGTGAAACTGAAGTTTTTGATACTTCGGCACTCAAGCGATCTCCTCCATGAAAGAGTCGAAAAGAGGAATGTTAATCAGTAGACTTCATGGAAGAAAATATATTCATGTAAAAGTTGAAAGAGCTATTTGTTCTTCATCCTTAGAGGAACTCAAAATAACCTACAAATTTCTTCTTAGAAACCTAACTCTAAGTTAAGAAGAAGGGTTAATGAGTACATAATCATTCATCAAACTCAAAGTTTGTCCAAGATCCAAATTAACAGATGATGGGAAATATTTCCTAAAATGGGAAGATATGCTCAAATCATCATAATTTTCTCTCTTCTTTATAAAAGGTATGACTTAATGAGGGAGATATGTGTCTCGAAAAAAGGGGAACTGATAAAACGCCTTTCCATCATCATTAACGCCTTGTCCAAGTAGAGAATGTTTTGACATTTTCACATGTCTCCAAAATTTACTGCAAAGTCTTTTTGTACTAAACTGTCCAGTCTGAACTATGACTTAGTAATTATACGTGACCTGCAAATCTAGGGTCCCACTAAATATTATTGCATATACTGCAGGGAAGGTAATGGTGACGCGACGATCTTCTCGCACGAGCCAATGAGGGAATGGTGGAGCCCAGCCAAAGGGACTAGATGACATGGAGCCAGGCGAGACCATGCTAAACAGTGAGATTCCAGGAGAGGTACAACCCGATGACCAGTATCGAGAAGGACTAACTGACAATTCTAGCTCCGAAGGTGAGGGAGACCCCTTCGAGAGGCATGATGATGTCCATCTAATCCAACCAGGAGGGTTGGACCGTTTTCCAAGGCAAATAACAAATAATGAGGCCATGAAGGACGACCCTTCCAAACTCGACGGTGCAATGCCACTATCGCAGCCATCCTAAAAACACAAGATGCTCAGAATGAGAGAATGAAAAGACTAGAAAAACGAAATAAGAGGCTAGAACGGAGAAACCGTAGGCTAAAGCGTAAAGCAAAGAAGAAGGTGCCACTGGCTACCATTGAGGAGGTCCCCGAGGAGGAAAACCCTTTTGAAAACTTACAGTATGATGAACGAATCAATATCCCTGACACCTCAAACGAGGATACAGTGGATCTCTTTCCCAACGGAAGCAAGGGCGTCGTCAATCAAGAGGATAGACCGTCCGAGGGGTCATCAGACGTTGATCCCAAGCACAGACGAGATAAGAATAAAACCGCAGAAGTCAAAACCAACTGTGAGGCCGAGAATCTCGCAGCCGCTAATCCCAAGCGAGGGGAGACCTCGAAGTCAACTCGTTCTAAGATTGTATCATATACTGAACAATCAGACGAGGACTCAGGGAGATCAAGGTATCACAACCATGAACTCTCTTTCTCGCCCGAGAGGGCTCAAGGACGAAAGAAGAAGGCCGAAACGAGGCGAAACGATGATCATTTGCAGGACAGACTCAATAGGCTCGAGGCCATGTATAAATAAGCCATAGGAAATCTATAAAGAAATAAGCAAGCGGAGGTCATGCAAGAAGCGGGACAATCCACCTTATCTGAAAACCTATTGAGATTGTCATTTCCAATAAAGTGCTCCCTACCGACGTTCACAACCCCATTCACCGGAACTGGAGACGAGATCGAGCATCTAAGGATGGATCATTACGATGTGGTGTTGTGTAAATTTTTTCCGGCTAGTCTAAGAGACGAAGCCCTGATGTGGTTCAACAACTTACCTAAAGGCTCGGTTAAGTCAGTTGCTCACCAATCCGAGCTGTTTATAGAAACATATATTCACAATAGCAGAGTCCGACCCGAAGTTGACGCGTTATTCCAAATATCTCGAGGACCAAACGAGTCACTCCGATCCCTGGTAACACGATGGAGAAAACTATGTGCCGAGATTGGGAAAGTCCCCAAATCTTACGCAATCTTGGGCTCCAAAAATAGTCTTAGGAAGACAGATCCTATATTCGTACGCATGTACGAAACCATGCCAAAACATTTGGGGAAACTAAGATAAATCCAGGAGGACTACATAGACCTGGAAGAACTTCAAGATGGTACTTACGATAAGTCGGTAAAAGGAACTAGTAGAGGGGCCAATGTGGTGGAACCACAGAACCCTCAGATGCCAGCCCAAGGAGCGGGGCGATCTAACAACTGATCAACTCAGTTTGATAAACATCAGACATGGGGGATAGAAAGGGCACAAAAACTTGGTAGAGGGGCCAATGTGGTGGAACTACAAATCCCTCAGATGCCAGCCCAAGGAGCGGGGCGATCTAAAAACGGATCAACTCAGTTTGATAAACATCGGACTGGGGGATGTACTGCGGGGCGATCCCCGGAAGCGGCCCAAAAACTTGGTAGGCTCAGAAACCTACAATAAATACTGCAAGTGCACAACGTCTAACTAGTAGACAATGGCAAGTACAGGTCGTTCCCACGAGGAGTGTGAAATACTTCTACTAACTAATACCAAGAATCAACAAATCAATAAGGTGATGTTTAACGATTTTTCAGGAATTATGGACAAAATGAAATAATAAATAATTGTTAACAATAAACGGAATGAGAGCGGGTTATTAGGATTTTCGGTTTCCACCAAATAACTATGCAAACTCTACTAATCTTTAAAATTATATTCCATGCTTTTATTTTCAAATACTGTTTCTCCGCTATAGTTTTCTACGCTTCATGGGTAGTGATTCTAAAGCATTACCTATCAATCCTTGCATACCACGTCTAGGGATTTAACCGAAGCACGAAATATCAATTCAAAAGCATAAATAATCAAGAAAATCACATAAACGATTAAACACCAAGCTTTTTGTAGAAAAACTATTAATCAATCAAATCATTATTAAGCATATATCAATGTAGAGTTTTCACAATTAATTGGTTTCTACCTAAACCCTAACAAACAATCTAGAAAATCATGGAGAAAAGGAAATCAAAACAAAAAAACCCTCTTCTCTATAAACGGCCGTAGCCGCGCCTCCCTAGTATATTTGAAACAACACATAAATATAGCTCACAAATGAATTCACGTTTTTCTTCTTCGTCGCCACATCACCTTCCAATAGAAGTCTGCCACATGTCATGAAAATATAAATTCACCCAATGATGTTGTGCCGCGTGTCATAATATGACGAGACATTGTAAAGTATCACCGAATCTTCACTTTCCATAGTATATGAATTTCATTTAGAAAGCATGAGATTTTCTTGCATGTGCTGGGTCCCACCTTAACTGTATTTGCAAAATGACGTCAGTTGGCTTCAAATATTCCTTCAGATTCTTTATATAAATATAGCAAGAGAACTTATGTAAGGACAAGATATAATAATCTTTCCTTTTTCTTCATTTGCACGTGGTCATGGAGGTGATATTCTTCCATTCTTATGCTAATAATAATAAAGTCACTCTTGACCAATCTTAGGTGGCATTAGTGTGCTGACATCGACTCGCTTCACCATTAAGTCTCACATTTTGATGTTTATTCGCTGGATGATCGAATTCATTTGTACTTTCTGCAAAAGCACTAAAATAGTGTCATTAGTCAAAATATTGAGTCATAGCTAATATAAATATGGGTATAAAATGTAGCACTTTCGTGCTTATCATGGAACCACAGAACCCTCAAATGCCAGCCCAAGGAGCAAGGAGATATAACAACAGATCAACTCAGTTTGATAAACATCGGACTGGGGGATGGAAAGGGAGAGACCAAGCCCAACAAAAGAAGGGAAAGTTCATAGACCCAGTCTACACGAAGCTCAACACTCCCATATCCGAGATCCTCAAACAGATTGACGAAAAGCATAAAATCACTTATCCATGGAACAAAGGTCAGCAGCCGGAGCGGGTTAAAAATAGAACTGACTTCTGCGAGTTCCATCAATTCCATAGCCACACGACAGACTCGTGTAGAGACTTGAAGAAGATGGTGCAAGATATGATTGAAGAAGGAAAGCTTCAAGAGTACATCGCGCAGCCAGTGTCCCCACTCGCAGCCGGAGCACCCATACATCGGGTGGAGATCCCTCGTGAGGCGCAATATCTAGGGTGCAATACAATATCGCACTCGGCATTCGTAGCCCCCACATATGGAGGAAATATCACAGGAAGACTACACAAGCGAAACTTCAAAGGGGATGAAGTGTTCAGCATAGCTAAAGAACCCCCGATCGAGGAGTGGATGAGATTATCTATCAGCTTCTCGGCCTCGGAGGCACTTGAGGGAGGACGAAGCCACAACGACCCACTAGTGGTCACGATGGCCATTGTACTTCCCGAACATGAAGGCGAAGGAGAGAGACCAAAGACATTGCCTTGGGCAATGCCAAAAATCCTAATTAACGGAGGTAGTTCTGTCGAGATACTATTTTATGAAATGTTCAACCAGATGGGTCTTAGGGATGATTGTGTAATACCATCTACCTAAAACATATTTGGCTTTAATGGCTCATCGACTCGCCCAAGGGGCGAGGTAACATTAGAAATTCGGGTAGGAAAAGTCCTCACCTTAACTACTTTCTGTGTAGTGGATGTACTATCACCCTACACAGATATCGTCGGGCGATCTTAGGTCCATGGGATCAAAGGAGTATCCTCGACCTACCATTAAAGGCTGAGATTCCCCATGCCAGATGGAGTCGCAGAAATTATTGGAGACTCTGAAGAAGCAAAATACTGCTACAATATGGACGCACAGAATGGTGAAAACGAGGTAAACTCCTCAAAGGCGCAGTCACGGAGGGCCAGAAATGCCAATAATCTAGCTGAAGTCCACGACTATATAGAAATAGCTACTGAGCAAAAACCCTCGAGTAACGTCCCAGCCTCATGTGGCACAGTAACTTCGGGGTCGCCCACAGGGTCGTTATAGCAATCACAGAACCTCCCCGATGAGGGAGTATGCGAACCTCGCCTGCAATCAGAGGTCGGAACCGTCCCTGAAAACACAAAAAAGGGCACCGTTGAAGAAAATATTGGAAAACACCAAAGCCACCCGAGAACTAGCCCTAAGCAGAAGGTGACACTAATGTGCCCAACAACATTTGGCACAACTAGGATTTCAAAGACAAATAAAGACGGACAAATCAGCATTAACACCAAGGAACTTGTGAGGACTTTTTCATGAAACAACCCACGAGTACCCGGCCAACTCATATATATTGCATCCATGAATAAATTACTATCCCTAATGGATAGATACTCGGGCTACATCTCCCCAACTAGCAAGGCTAGAATGCAAGAACATCTTTGGCTTTATCTAGAAAAAAGCCTAGGACAAACAACAGTGTTGAACCTAGGTCAACACGAGGTCGACGAACAAAGGCGTACCCCCTCAGAATTCCCAAGATTCATACTGAGCCCCTTGCCTTTATCCAAGAGGGGATTCAACATCGTCGAGCCCCCTTGGACTGGAACGGGACAGCGGATCATTATGCGAGACCACTTCACAAAATGGATTGAAAGGACAGCCCGAAGAAACCACATTCAAAGAGTCACCAACGAAGAAATCACCCGCATGACTCGGATAAACACAGATGCACAAAGAGCCCGTAGGCATGATCAGATACACTACACACGGTGGGCCAGTCCGACCATCCATGGATCGACGGCTGAAAAAACCCCAATCGTTCTCACCACAGCTACAGAAGCAATCACAACATTTGGGACAATAGTCCGAACAAATGAAACCTCAATGCGAGGAAGGAAACTCACCTCGGAGATGGCACTCCTTAAGCCAACTAATCCTAACGAGAACCAAGATCTGGTCCCTCAAAGATTAACAACCACCACTGGAGGTATACCCGCGGACACAACAAGCATGTCCACCAGGCGCGCTCTGACCGTAACAGCAAAACCATGCATGAGACCCCACCATGCCACCACGAGTTGGAAGAACCAACCCCCACCCAAGAAGAAGCCAAAGTAACCATCGCTGAGGCCCCCGATGAAGCACGCAAGCTGCCCAAACTTAATAGGGAAGAAATAACACAACCATAACGCGCTAAGAACCCAGAGCAATACAGAGCCCATGAAGGCCAGAAGGTCACCATATGAGAATAGAGCCTAATCCCTACTTCATAACAGGTCATCAGACCTTACTCAAATGTACTTTGGGTTTTACCAAACCCTCTTTTAAAGATAATAAAATTACTCCTTTTGTGTATCTTTAGCCGATTCTACTTTTCATTTTTTATTATTTTTTGCTTTTTATTTTTTATTTATTTATTTTATTTCGTCTTTTCGCTTTGTTTTCTCACTTCATATGTGCATCCCATCATCTTTTGCATTACAACGAAAGCCCATAAAGACTATGGCATGGTGCTAGCCACACTTCCCTTTCTACAACGAATGATGCAAGTAAAAAACCTAAGCTACCTTGCACGGCTATAATCCCTAAGGTAATGCCATCACGATCATAACATCAGATGATGTCCTAACATAATAGGAGATATCCAGCATCAAGGTACTTACCTTTGGCCAAGGCAAGAATCACTTGACCGATATATCTCCCTCCAACAACCTCTGTCAAACACACGTTCGGTGAATCAAACATCTGATCACTCAATTACAGGGCAAGTGTAACCTAAACCAGACACTATTAAAACGCTCCCAAAAGCACGGAGCATAAAGGAAGGTCTGCTATATCTGAAGCCCAATGTTGTAAGAGATGACATATCTAATTATGGAATTAATCACTCCCTGGCTATGTCACCCATGGTTGGACCAAGAATATAAACCAAAACCTTTCGAACAAAATAATAAAAAAAAAAACAATCCAAGATCATAATGTAGCAGAAAGAGAAGATGGAAAATATCAAAATAATGCCTCCCACACTTGAGGAATTTCCAAAGTTATATTTTTGTCTCGCAATGAGCACGAGAACCCATGAAATAATATTTACTACTATACCCTCGGGCAATGTCCAGAGGCCAAAAGGAGAAAATCTAAAGCCTTTAAAGAAAGTAGGCAAGCACAATCCTGTCCATCACCAGGAGCGCCCTGATCAGTGTCCATCTGGTCCTCGGTATCGGGAGCTTCTTGTTCTTGCTCAGGCTCAGGCTCGGGATCGACAACTGGGGGAGGGATCATAATATTGGAAGCAGTAGCCGCATCGACCGATTGACGCTCGCGAAGCACGATGGCTTTACAGGACTTTGTCACCAAAGCCTTATACTCCACGTGAAGATTGCCCAACTTGTAATTCTTATCGGCACGCTAAGCTTCTAGCTCCTCTTCGTGTTGATTCACCAACTCATTCAGTTCCTCATCAAGACTGCGCCTCGCAGCTTTCTCTGCCTCCAATTGCTTCTCCAACTCTGCACTCCGCTTACGAGCCGCTGCAAGCAAAACAAACGGAGACGATTGGTCTGACAAGCATATACACAAAATAGACGTGAAAAAGAAATCAATATTTCCATTTGGGCAACCTTCATTCTCAAATAAAACGACGACTAAATTTTGTTCTAATTGAATCTTTTCCGTGTCTAGAGCATTAATCCTTGCTTTAACAGGAGTTATAGCCGCGTCACCGGAAGGGCATAATAACATATGATTATCATGCTCATTCTCAAGTGCGATAAACTTCATCTTGAGTTGCCTCAATGCTTCCCTATCATCCTTGGCCTGTGCCAATAGAGGCAAATGATTGGGCTGCCATTCAATAAGTTCATCTTTCTGAATGCGGAGGAGATTGATGTCATCCGAATGCTCCACATCCACCTTCTTAGCCTTATCTAGCTGCCCACGAAGCTCTACAATGCGGTCCCGATGTACATTTACATCCTCCTGAAGTTTCGCATAATCTTGCTCCAAGGAGTCAATCTTGCACTGACGCGCACTTTCATCGAGTTTAAGACTGCTACGTTCTCTAGCATGCCTACGACTAGCATTATCTATCTGCTCCTCCAACCGTTTGACCATGGCTACCAATAGAGGGGCTAGTTCATAAGTATAAAACCTACCATCATGACACAAAAACTTAGACGAAGGAATAAATAAATACCTTCAAATTGTTTCTTGTCCTGACGAGCAGATAAAGCCTCTTGCTTGGCCATTGTCACAGTAGAACGAAGATTCTGCACCTCCAGATCCAAATCATTGGCTCGATGCCTAGAAACGCGAGTCTCGGAAAACATACCAGTCCTCAAATTGTTTCTCTAGTATATCAGACAACAACACCAGTCAGAACTGGGGCACTAAGAAACTAAAGACCAATGCAGAAAAGACATTCAATACATATCGCGTGCAGAAGCTGTCGCTGAGCAGACTTAGGTAAAGAAGTCAAGATACGTGCCTGCTCGTCCTCGCTCAGACGAGCATACTGATACGAACACAGCATCTTCATCGCCTCGGACCGTCCAAACACGGTGGAAAACGAACCAAACGGACTCTCCAAAGCAGAAGGAAAGCCATTAGCAAAATTACTTGGCACACCGGGAGTACTCACACTCGGAGCCACTGGAAGGACCCCATTACCAATCCGAACACTCGTATCGAGAAGAACACCCTTGTCAACGAAATCACTCGCCGGGGGAAGACTCATCTCTGATCCAAATGCACCACTATCAACATTCCCAGGATCATCCAACAAAGCTTGGTCAAGATCATTAAAGAACCCATCAGTAAGGTCCAGCACCTCATTCTCACCAAATAATGCCTTCACATCCACCTCCATGATAGGCTCTGCCACATTTGCTGGAGCATTAGATGGCCCAGAGCCATCGGCGATCCTTCTCCTCTGCAAAAAACACAAAATCATCAGTTGCTAAGGGCATCAAACAGGGGCAAGGTATATATATATACGTTAAAATAAAAACAACGTTTTCTACCTTAGCACCTTCAACAGCTCGAGCAGACTGAGAAGAGCGCCTACGAGAAATGACCCATTTAAGCTCCCAAGGCCTGTAGGGGCGAAGATGGGAATGCATCTCAGGAAGGCCAGGGAGAACATTGCCAGATTTATCCCAACCAAAGATATAAGGTCCCACAATCCGAATAGGAGCAACAAGCCACTTGGGATCGTGAGTCTTACGAAGCGAACGCTGAGTAGAAACAGGAGGATCTAAATCGGTCATGGGGGGGGGGGGGGCTCGGATAGCTTTCCGAGACCAAGAAATTACAACACCAAAGCCGTCAAAGGTATCGGACTGTTGACACCAATAGTTCTCTATAAAAGTATCATAGTTGTACAATTCCCTCTGAGAAGGAACGAATTGATTCAACTCGTTCTCGGTAACTTTACCATGGCTTCGGCGAGCGCACTCTCGGGCGATCTGATAAAAATTACCATTGGGATGATATATGGCTCGCTAAGGCTCAAGCTTGCACTCGTACTGAAAAGGATCTAGCGGACAATACAGGGGAATACAAAGGCTAGCATCGAGTTGGCCAACTGCAACTATGATCTCGTCGGGACCACAAGGATTTTTCAAGAAAAGATCCGATGAAAGAACACCAAACTGACCCTCAGGAGTAGCAAAGGAAATTTGAAACCTTTTAAGGCGATGTCTAACCCTCACCAACTCTAGGAAAGCATCATCAGAAATTCCGGAGGATCGGTCGGAACTTGGAGTCCTCATCGGAGCCTTCCCAGTATTGCTGAAAAACAAACAAAAGGAAGGAGTCGGAACGGATGTAAGAAAAGAAGCCAGAAATCAAGAAGGATGGACGAAAATGAGTAATGATGGTTCTTAAAAACTCCCCGAGACGAAGAACAATTGAGGAAATCATCAAAGCAATCATGATGATCACAGATCCCAACAAATACAAGTCAATGACAAGAATCATTGATTCATATAAACATAGCAGACACGCAGTTCAGGGTAACGATGTAAAACTACCAAAAGAAAACAAAAGGAGAAATAAAGCCAGGGGACAATACCGTCTTGAGGTGCGAGATTGAAAGTTTCTCCCAGACATTATGAACTTCTTTATAGGAGACAAGAAGTTAAGAAGGAACAATAAGAGACAAAGGAGAGAAAGAATGAAAAAGCTCCGAACTCTAAAAATAGATAATAAAGGCGACATTCTCTCCTCCCAAAAGATTTTATAAGAAACCAAGGGATAACCAACCGGCGCCTTAAGTCCAACGGGTAAAAGCGCACTAAAAGCGCAGACGTGGAGGATATCACGGAAGTGGAGAAAAGGACGGGACGATTACAAAGTTTTCTTCGCATCATTCCCTCGGCATGTCGCAAAGAAAAGAAGCAAAATGTGAGGGTAAAATACCCGATGGCCACGTGTTAACATCCTAAGGGGTGGATCCACAATAAGATGATGAGATAGGAGCATCGAATCATACTCTGAAAAGGCGAGTTCGTCTGAATCGAGACACCTGCTACAATGTTATATGCGTGTAAGGAGTTGTCTAATCTGCTCAGACGGTCAAGTCTAAAAAGGAGAACCACATTTAGTGAAGGATAAGGGAAAAGATGCGAGCAGATCAACATCGTGACGGGAGACTCGGACGACCTATACTATAGCCCAGAAGTGATAGAGCACGAGGTTCCCCAAAGAAGGGTTACACGATCTGGAGGAGAGCGAGACAACTCAGAGGGAGAAACAAGCAGGCCATCACGAGGGATAGTATAGAACCAGTTTGAAGCAATGAAGGCGATGTATGATAGATCCACCAGCTCGGACGACCAGGCCTCCACGAGCCTAATTTGCCTATAAATACCAGTCCATGTAGAAGGAGATGGGCAACTTATGTATTATTAGATGATCTTTCTACAGAGAATTCCTAAGAGAGATCTAGACAGAGAGAGTAAGGAATCTAAGTGAGATTTGTAGCTCTTTCAAGGGTAAGACCTTATAATCAATAAAGAAAACATCTTCTTTCCCGTGGACGAGGACTTCATGGCCGAACCACGTTATATGCTTGTGTTAATCTTTACTTTTCATGCTCTTTACATCTTGAATCTTGTATGTTTTAGTAGTTTTTAGTCTTAAATCTTACTTGGGTGTAGTCATCAGAAAAGATGCAACTACAGGATGACTGCAAAAAAAAAAAAAAAAAAAAGTTGCTCGAGATAAGTATTGAAACTTTGGTTTTATATGTTCTCTACCACTACCCGAAACAATCAACTGGTTTACTATAGAGATGGTCATGTACCATGTTCTCCCACCTGGTCTCAACCTCCTTGTTTGAGATGGTGAGTTCGCTTTTTCTCTGACCCAAACACAGACTAGGCTTATCCTTGAGCTGGTGAATTTGCTTCTGAAAGCTGCCGCATACTCTATATATCAATGAAAAATTATGAGAACATAAACATACACTTATCTTGTAAGTGTTCTGTTGGAGTACTTATCCTTGACCTCTATATAATAGAGATCATGTACTTTTGTTTCAAGATTGAAAGATTATATTAAAGTAGGGTCTAAAAAGAAAAATAAAATAAAAAATGAACCTGACGTGAATCGAACACGCAACCTTCTGACATATTGTCCAAAGAATATTTCCTAACTAACAAACGAGACTAGACACAAAAGGTTACTTACTGCTGTTGGAATCCCATTTGCTTGCTTTGCTTAACTGTTTCAAGAGTGACTAACATTACAAGTCCAACTCACCGAAAAGCCGAATCACCCCAGGTATTTGGCATAGGCAGTTAGCCTGTCGTTGGGATCTGAAATCTAAGACTGCAGAAATCCCAGAGGAATTTAAATTATTTGTTCTTTACATGGAATAAGAAAGGCAGGAACACAAACATTCGAGAGATTAACTAGCAAGTGCCTTCAGTTTGTAAAACAGCCATGAAGCCCTTTAAACACTGAATCTGTGAAAATATGACATAGATAGTGGCATCAACAACCACCAATTACATAAGATAATTGAGCTGACAGAAGTCTGCAAACTACAACGGCAAAAACTAAACGGCAAAATGGTTAATAAATCAGAAGAGATACAGATGACCATGTAAACACATCTGAGTAGGAAAAAGCAAGAATAACCAGTTGATGAACTCAAAGGTAGGAAAGAAACTTCATGTTGGGCTTAATTGGAAGGAAATGACGCTTCTTTTCTTGAAAAGTTGCTTGTTTCTGTTCGAGCCAGATATGCCACCAACTGCTGCTGAAACAATGTTCATAACTGCACTCACATGTATTACATCTAATACATAATTTGTTGCCTGCAATTGCATGCCAGCTCCCTTGCCTTCCCGTCTGGAGTTTGTAACTATTATCTAGAGTGGAAACACATATGAGGGAGCTTGCATACAGCTTTGTACCGTAGTCATAACTGAAAAATTGAAAAGAAGATAAACAGATTAGATACTGTATGGTTTGCATTCAGCTTTGGATGCAGGAAAATTATGGATTCAATAACTTAAAATTGAATGAAGTACACATTTTAGAGTCTTCAGTTTCGTATTGAATAACGATGCTAATGTAAAACAGTGTACTAACAGGAACTAAAACAGCCTTATATTTATTTCTTAGGTCGAACAATGGCTCCTTCGACGACAAGTCCTTTTTTCCAGTCCAAAACTTCCTCTTCAAACAGCCTAAAATTGATTTCTTTTTGTTGATCACCAGGATGTTGTGGTGTTTCGAATTCTCCAACGTAAATCTCGACCCATTGTGATTTAGGCATGCTTTCCAAGTTCACATTCTGGACTAGTCTTTGTCCATCTGAGAGTTCTAGCCAAAGATTCACAGGTACGTCCCATCCGTAACTCGTCTTTTGAAACATCACGACAAATACAATCTCATAATTTACTCCAGGACTTAGTTTTGACGTGTCTAGTTTCCCATGCACATTCAACCAGCACACCCTAACAAGTTCAGACACTTCAATCTCCACAGCATCACTGCGTGAATTTCAACACATGGAAATGATTATTCTATAAAAAAATTAGTTTCTAATTGAAATTTAATCTAGCCACATTACAATAACACCTTTGAATTGTAATGAACGAGTAGTGCTAGTGATGATTTTCGTGCTTAGTACGTCAATTTTCTCTTACGTACCTTGCTGATGGCTCTATAGTTGAAAGCCATGTCCAGTAATTAGTGTCGTTCCCCCAAGTGATATTCAAACTCCTTGGGAACAGCATGAAGCAGTTGCGGCCAGAACTATCAATCCAGCATTTCTGAATATAGATAGATTATTAGGGTTGGTAGATACTACTAAATCTCAGAACCGAAATGAAGAACACTTGATTACGGGGAAGCATGCAGGGTTTAGTTTGGACTTGCCTCTTTGTTTTGATTTGAGAAAATTCCAGACCTCCTACGAGTTTCTAGCTCTTTGTTCATGTCTGCATTTCTCGTAATTGTGTCAAGCTGTGACCGAGATGATTTGCTAACTGAATTAATTAAAAAGATGGAAATAATTAGCCAAGTATTCATACTCTAAAACTATTGGTTTCATGACGAAAGTAAGTAGTATTAATTAAAATATATATCTCCATATTGATTTCAAAAGAATAAAAGAAATTAAAAAGAGACGAGAAAAACCTTGTTTGAGATGTGCAATCTTATACCATTCTTCATTGGGAAAACTACATCTTTCGAGCAACAGTGGAGAATACCTGATGTTTATGATTTGTAGGGAGGTTAGGCGTAGCATTTGTTCTTCAGAAGGAAGATTGTTAAGGATCGAGCAAGAGAGAGGAGAGCATAAACGCGGAAGCGTAAAAGACTACATTGATAATAATTCTGGTGTATCAACTTTCATGGCTCAACAGCCTATTTATATTGTTCACAAACTTGACGACCACTCAAGGTACTTTCCTAACTAAGATCAAACTCTAAACATAGACACTTTCCTAATATAACTCTCACAACTTAATGTGCATATCTCCTAAATATAGACTCTCATATATTATTTCCTAATACCCTCCCTCAAGATGGAGCATGTAGATCACGAATGCCCATCTTGGACCAAAGAAATTTAACTTCGGTTTTCTTTCTTTTCTTTTTTTTTTCTTCCAACGCTTTTGCGAAAAAAAAATCTTCAGATCATAGTTTAAGGACGTTTCGATCCTCTTCGTAGTTTAAGGACATTTCGGTCCCCTTCGTAGTTTAAGGACATTACGGTCCCATCTTCGTAGTTTAAGGACGTTTCGATCCCCTTCGTAGTTTAAGGACATTTCGGTCCCCTTCGTAGTTTAAGGACATTACGGTCCCCTTCGTAGTTTAAGGACATTACGGTCCCATCTTCGTAGTTTAAGGACATTTCGGTCCTCTTCGTAGTTTAAGGACGTTTCGGTCCTCTTCGTAGTTTAAGGACGTTTCGGTCCTCTTCGTAGTTTTAGGACGATTTCGGTCCCCTTCATAGTTTTAGGACATTACGGTCCCATCTTCGTATTTCTTTGGTAGAATACTTCTTGTACTCTTGGTTTCTTGGTTTCTTCGATAGAATACTTTTTGTACTCTCTCGACAACTCATAGGATTTTAACCTACTATTGTTGTTCTTTTTTTCATCACCTCTTGGTAATTTTTTTTCTCCACAACATGAATGTTGTTTATTTCGGTTTAATACCGATATTTTTTTTTCTCCACAACATGAATGTTGTTTCTTCTTCTCTTGTTCCAGTCACGCTATTGTTGCGAAACCTTCACACTTCTTTGTTCTTAAAGATTCTCTCACAATCTTTCTCTTGTTACGCTTCTGCCACAAGCAATAACTAACACAAAATATGTCACACTTTGTAAGTTTTCCAAGTTTCTCTCACAAACTCTTCAACCACACTTCACTTTTTCCAACATGTTTAACAGCTTTCTGCAATACCTCTGCCACAAAACTGCCACAATTTTACAATTTTCTTCTGTTACGCTTCTGTAGCAATTCATCAGTAACACTTAACTGTGACATTCTTTTGTCACACTTCTGTTCCCCTGTAACAGTTCTCCTGTAACGGTTCACATCTGTAACAATCCTCCAATAACACTTTCCTTTTCTTTTTTTTTTTTTTTTTTTTTTTTTTTTTTGGCCGGTTCTTACCTGATCTTAGGGTTGTGAAACCCTAAAGCTCTAGCACTCCATTACGGATCAACAGCACTCAGCAACAACTTCTTTGGGTTCAAACCACACCAACAACTTCCCTGGACCCTGACAGTAACTCCATCAATCACCAACAACGCCTGTGTTACCACAGCAACCACAAACTCATCGTTTTTTCCATGAAGACCACCTGCTCTAGCTTCGATCCAGCACCTTCTTACCCAATGGTTTCAGAAGAAACCAACACCGTGAGTTTCTCTAGTATGGTTTCAGAAGAAACCAAGTTTCACACGTACACTACTTAGGTGGTAAAATCAACTAATACCTTAAACCCAGCAACACACGTAACTTCTGTATCTTCTTCTCATGAAAAAATTCTCTTTTTAATCCCATCTTCATCTTGCGTTCTCATGTCCGCAGCCAAAGAACCCACGAAACCTAGAGCGCCGACATCAGCATCACTTTTTTTTTTTTTTTTTTTTTTTTTTTAAAGAACATGAATTTCTTCACTAAAGAAAACCTAAACATCATGAATTCTCTAAGATTATCTAACTTTCTTCCTCTCCTCTCTCCCTCGCTCTGATACCATGTTAAGGATCGAGCAAGAGAGAGGAGAGCATAAACGCGGAAGCATTAAACGTCTACATTGATAATAATTCTGGTGTATCAACTTTCATGGCTCAACAGCCTATTTATATTGTTCACAAACTTGACGACCACTCAAGGTACTTTCCTAACTAAGATCAAACTCTAAACATAGACACTTTCCTAATATAACTCTCACAACTTAATGTGCATATCTCCTAAATATAGACTCTCATATATTATTTCCTAATAAAGATACTCCAGCCTGCTGCAATTTTCTATGTCCAAGGTCTGAAGGGAAGATAGTTCGCCAAACCACTCAGGCAAACTCAACAGACATGGAAAATCTTTTATACTGAGATATTGTAATGAAGTAAGGAGTTGAAGTTGGTCTGGCAATAAAGCCCTTAAAGTAGGCCACCCGCGTATCGTTAAATCACGGAGACTAGCCAAGTATAGCTCACCATCTGATGCTGTGGCTTCTGGAAATGGAAAAGATTCTTAATCTTCTGAAAACCCACCAATTATCAGCGTCTGAAGTGCCGGGAGGTATTGTATACTATCTGGCAATGATTGAAGACTTCCACACCATTCAATAGCTAAATAGGTAAGGGAATTCAATCCCCTGAAGTCTGCAGGCAATACCTTTAAAGAATGGCATCTCAAAATTTCAATCTTGTAAAGGAAGTCGTTAGAAAGTTGATCAGGTTGATAACGTTGCTGCTGCTCATCGTCCGGAAGAAAGCCTACAAACGCATCACAATCACTGACAAGTAAAGCCTGAAGAACGCTGTTGGCCCCACTCAGCAGTTTTAAAGGTATAGACTTCAAGCTGTGATCATCTAGGAGTTGAATTTCAAAAACTAAGTTTTTGAGAGATGGAAATGTTGTTGGTGTGGTTGATAACTTTGAGCAACCAGAGATCTCGAACGTTTCAAGGCAAGAGAAACTAGATGTTGATGTCGACCGCTGGTCTGCCAACCATTCTTCTAAATTTTCAAAATGAACTAAATAAAGCTCTACCAAAGAAGGGAATGATGCATCTCCATTACTTTGATAGAATTCAGTACCAATTTTATTGATAGCATCCATACATTCCATAGAAAGATATCTAAGAGATTGTAGTCGTCCAAGTGCAGGAAGGCGTTCACAATTATCACAACCAACTAGGGCGATATATACCAAATTTTGAAGATGCATGGGAGTACTCATCCATGCTGGGAGCTTTGAACCACAAAGATGCGATATTGTTAACCTTTTTAGATTTGGGTGAGGTTGGAGGTCATCCAACACCCCATTAACATTGTTGTTTCTATCAAAATCATCACAAGTTCGTGAATCCCAATGCAGTTCTAAGCGTGCAATATTTTTCTTCCCAATTAAATTTGCTTGCCTGGCAGCTGTTACTCTTCCCAGTTTATCAATAATCAGTTTACCTCCAAGGAGATTTAGATCTTTCAATTCTTCAATACCATAACCTTCGCCTGTTCCCACAATAAATTTTGATAATTTTTTGAGTTTACTAAATCTGCTTATCCCTCTAGGCATTTGAGTCAACTTATTAGCTCTATCATTGAACATGAAGTATTCCAAACTGATCAGGTTTCTCATGTTTGTGGGAAACCTTTCTAATCTATGACACTCTTTGAGCTTCAAAAGCTGTAAATTGTAGAGTTTACTGAAAGAACTAGGGAAAGACGTAATAGGGTTAGATGAGAGATCGAGATACCTAAGATGCTTTAAGTTGCAAACGGATCGTGGCAACTCTTCGATGCCTGTGCTGCTTAGAATTAAAACCCTTAGTAAACTCAAGTTGAGAATTTGCTTAACCCAGACCCAGTTACCATGGACTTCATGAAAAGAAACAAAAGTGTGTAATTTGGAGGCTTTATAAATATCTGAGGGAATAGCTGAGACATCTTTATCAATCACTTGTAACCCCAAGTGACGAAATTTATTAATTGGCATAATAACTTCTGGATCATCATCTTTACTACTTACTTTCAGCATCAGAGACACATTCCCAGCAACTGATATTGCAAGATCGTGCACAAGATCGTGCATTCTGCATGACTTGATATCCCCCCCTTTGTTTCTACGTTCATCCTGGAAAAAAGAGTTACGTAACAAAATATTGAAATATTCGTCACCTACAGTTTCCGCCGATGCATTATGGGAACTATTAAGGAATCCTTCTGCCATCCACATTCTAATAAGTTCCTTCTTTTTCTGATCATGACCCTTTGGAAAATCGAACAATATGAAAAGCATTTCACATATGGTGACAAATGATCATAACTTAACTTCAATAGAGAGACGATCTTACTTTCGCCTGTTGGGAGTTCCCAACTTTGGGTATTCATGATAGATAACCATTCTTCTTGATCATTTCTAGAGTAGAGCAAACCCCCGAGAGTCTTTGCAGCCAGAGTAAGACCTCCACATTTTATTGCAATTTGCTTCCCCGTGTTGATTAGATTTGGAGTCTCCTTCGCACCTCCATGTCCAAATGCGATGTCCTTAATTATAGACCAACAATCATCTTCAGGTAAACCTTGTAATTGGTAGATGATGTATCGATGATCCTTCATCGGAGGAATATCTTCAGCACTCCTCATAGTCATAAGAATTTTACTTCCTTGGAAACTCATAGATAAGAGATCTTTCAGTAACTCATCTACGTCGATGCCATGATTAATCCACACATCATCGAGTACTATCAGGCATTTCCCCACCATAAGTTTCTCTTTAAGGCAATCTTTAATGACATTCAAGCTTGATTGGCGGTTTACATTGGGTTCCAAGAGGTCCCCAAATATCTCCCTGTTGTTTGATTTTCGGGACACAGAAACCCACATTTTAATTTGAAAGTGATCGGCACTAGCATATACCATTTGAGCAAGTGTGGTTTTGCCAATCCCTCACATACCAGTAATGCGAACAACAGTATAACTTTCTTGGTTGCAATCTGGATTATCAATTAATAAATCTAATATTTTTGATAAATCATCTTTCCTTCCCACAACAGCAGCTGAATCATTAATATGCGAAGATGTTTCTGGTATATTTTCATTCATGACAGCATTAGGACAAGGATAACCACCTGAATGACTAACAAAGTTGAATCTCTTCATATTTTTGGTGATTTCATCGAACTTTTCATTAACATCTTTAATTTTATGAGCTATCTTATAACCAAATCCAAATGGTTTTGATGGCAATAACCATAAAATGCTTCTTTCATTTTTAATTTTGCGCCGAAGATCTTCATATTGAAGTTCGTCCAAAATGTCCTCCGCATCAAGAGCCACGTCCTTGAGTTTTTCCAACCAAAGTTTCACTAGCCAATTATTTTCTACTTGCCGCTTCTCAGCGTCGTGCAATAAAGCATAAACTACTTCTAGTGTCTCAGAAAGCTTTTCCAAATCACCCTTTAAACCCCAAACAAGAGCAATCTCGTCGGAACAATAAGTTAACACTTGGGCGATTAATGACTCGATAATTGGGGATACAAAAACTGTACCCACACCTAGATCCATTTGTGGTTTCACTTGTTCTTTCTATGACTGAAAAAAGGTATCGGTTCTTGTTGTGTATAGAAGAGTGTAGCTAAAAGAGCTTATGCTCTAAGGTGTTGGATGAAATTGATTAAATAATTTTCTGCAACTGATCTTTGAAGAACCTTCTTGACCATTCTAGAGTAATCTGGAAAACCATACTTCATACCTAACTTTCATGCAGCAAGAATATTTGTTGCCAGTTCTCTCATTTTACATGGGTTTCCACTTCCTCTGCTGTCAGTTTTTGACGTGATATGTGAGTTAATCACTTTATTTGCAGATCACTCATGCACTGTAAAATTCATCATGTAATATAAAAAAGATTCTGTTAAAAGATTACGACAACTAAAATAACTTTGATCATTAGGTGAAAATCATTTTCTGTTAAAACATCCTCCGTTACATGCATGCAATGCAATCAACTAAAATATTACTTAACAAGCTGTTTCTTTCGTTGCGCACTGATCAAATTGCACTTTTGTTAATCAAGGTTTTGCTTTCAGTCTTCCTGCCCTCAAAACCTCCTTGAAATTTCTACGTGTCTATCCCTATATCGCCTTCTCTCACTAGCTTCCGCATCTCTATACCAGAGACTATCGTAGTACACCTGAGATATGTCGATGATGTTCGCATTATATTTACAAATGATATTCTGGCCATATAAACGCAGTCTGAAAAATTGAACTGAGGATAAACATATTAGAATTTGTCAACTGGGATGGACTGATAGAAAAAAAAAATAATTGTCGACTAGATGCAGGAAAACATTCAACACTTAAATAGATACTGCATGGTTTACATTCAGCTTTGGAGGCAGGAAAACATTTCAGCACTTAAAAAACCTAGATTAAATTTCAACTGCCAGATGACAATCAATTGGATTTGGGATCACCAGAGGGCAAATACAAATAAAATCATTATATTGGGAAAAAGAATAAATTTTGAAATTTCCACCTTGTTTTACTCAGGAGCATGGTTTTAGTACGAGAAATGGAGAGCCCTTGGGGGAGTAAAATCATACTACTGCAAATCTCAAATATAATTTCACTGCACCAAGACGCACCATTTCAAATAACATGTTTCACACTGCCCATGTCACTGGAATTCACAGCTTTTAAGATGTCAAAACATTTGTCCCATTTTATCACTATATTCATTTCCCAGTATTGATGGCTGATGAATTGCATAACATTACCAACTGGGTAACCATTGCGTTTATTACAATTCCACAAATGAAATTCTTATAATTCACGGGTTCTCAAAACCATTCTCCCCTAGAATATTACTCTTCCCGGACATAGCCTCCTAATCAACCCATTTTTTCTTTCATGAACTAAATAGATAAATCATGGAAATGACGCAAATCCTGGCACTTTGAAATGACCAAATAATGGTTCCACTCTAAAAGCATCTACATGGGGTTTTCATTCAATCACTCTTGCATATCAAAATTTCATACTAAGAAAACATATACAACCAAAAGGAAAAAAAAAAAAAAAACCTCAAAACTGCACCAAATAATGGGAATGTTATGAAAATCAATAATACACTATTACACTATTGTGTTAGGCAATCGGCATCTACCATCAATCAATTGCTGTAAAACATAATCAAATCAGTTGTTAAAACAACTAAAAAACTCACTCTAATATTGTATTAGAAATGGATAAAAAAAAAATACTTTGAGAGGAGAAGTCATCTTGACAATCAATCCGTTGAATGATGCAGCAAAACTTGAAGTCGTTTATAGACCACCTGTTCTGTTCTGTTCTGTTCAGTTCAAGTTACCTTTCTTCATTATTCTTGTCATCTTGATAACATGGAAAATGCTAACATTTGCATCTTCAGCAGCTTAATCATTCATCAGGCTGCTACTCAACCAACAAAGATTTCCGACTCAAACTGGCGAAAGACCTAGGTATCTACCATCTGTTAAGTGATGAAACTGTAACTTTGTTGAGTTAAGCCTGGGAGAAAAAAAGACACAACTCTTGAGAGGACAAGTCATTATGACTGTTAATGATGATTATGCCTCTTCTCTGTGATTTACAGGGTTTGTGTAAGGCTTTACATACAAAACTAAGATCTGACTCATAGACCCCTACCATTCTTCGATTTGTGTTCTGGGAGGGTTTAAGATCTTTAGATTTCTCCTAAGGGTTTTTTTCAACACCGCCTCTCAGTCTCTCACTGCCTCACTAGTCTCTGTCTCTAAAGACTAAACAAAGATTCTAGGGCTTTATTGAATGGACATGTAGGTTTACTATAATACCCATGAACTACAGACGAATGGGTCAGGATGAGACCTCGAACTCAGTGAGTCAAAGCAGTCCGATCCTAAGTGTTCAATTCTTAAGAGCAAATATGATGGTCTCACGAATCAGAAACAACAAACATCACACATGCACCTATTAAAAGAACGTTAGAGGTCAATAATTAAGTTCAGGGAATAAAGCATCACATGCACAACATCAGAAACATCACACATGCACAAGATCAGAAGCAATTTAAGCAATTAAATGAAATTAACTTGAAAGAACTGTAGACTAATACGCGAGTTTCTATATAAAAAATCCATTTTAATGCTAAATCCATTTTAGCATCAACCAATTGAGAGACTCCAAAGTTAGAAAACAAGAATGTCTGTCAAAGCTGCAGCGGTTCTGCTAGCCCTTTCAGTTGTTGTTTCGGTGTTTACTGGTGTAAGTAGTGCGAGAGAAATTGATAGCTCTTTCAATTCTCCTTCAGAAGCGCACAAGGTAAATCAATTGCCAGAACAATGTGACATTAAAGGACCATGTGTAGAGTTTGTGATTAATCTTATCGTGTCCAAGGCCTTGCCAAACAAGAAGGATGTTGCATGTTGCCGTAAAATTGTACAAAATACAAAGTATTGCTGGGAAAAGATAATGGAGATTCTTGAAGATCCAAACGTTCCTGCTCTTGCTAACCTTCATCCATGGGCAGAAAATGCATGGGACAAGTGTGTCAATCTTACAAGCTCTCCTTCATAATCACCAATGATGACCGGTAACTCCTCTACACAAGCACCTATATGGCCCGAGCAGTGTAGGATTTCTAAATCGAGTATAGAAACTTTGAAACAACTTCTCGCGACAAAAACTTTTCCAATCCTAAATGATGTTACATGTTGCCATGAAATTCTTCAAACTGGTAAGGATTGTTGGGAAAAGACAATAGAGGTCTATGAAGATCCTAATGTTCCAGCTCTAGCTCACCTACAACCATGGGCAGAAGATGTTCGGAATAAATGTCTTAGTCTTATCAATTAACTAGTCCAGTATACTATGTAAAACGATTACAAATAATGATATGATCATCTCTATCTGTTTCTGAATGAACTTGATTGAAAAACGCAGAAACAATGCAATGTGCCTCTGTTAACATTCAATCTCAGTCCTTGCAAAATTGAATCATTCATTCCGCATTATGTTTAGATTATCAACAATTGGAAGTTTTCAGTAATCATACAATGAAAAAAGAGTACCTGTATGCAGGATTTTTCCGGTTGTGGAGAAATCATAAAAAGTACTCAGTTCTCGAAGACAATGGAGATTCTCGAAGATCCTAATGTTCCTGCTCTACCTCACCTTCATCCGGTTAAATAGTAAACCAATAACCATAAATTCAATATGGCTCTTTAACTTTTTTCCAGCACAATGTTTGCGTTCGACAGAAGTATGGTCACACTATAACTGAAATGTGCAATCACAGTATATATACATATTCAAACGCATAAAAAACACGAGATTGATTTAAACTATCAGTGTAGCATCTCTAGGAAACAAAGTACTAAACTTTGTATAATGCAATCGTCTTTTCATTTTTTTAGCTCACTTCTTTCGCTTATGTTTGCATAATCTTTGAATTCCTTCCTTCAATGTTGCCCTTCGTCCCTCTTTAAAGTTCCAAAGTTCTGGGACTGCATATCTCCCACTGGAATTATACTCATTCATCTCTGTTAACGCTGTTGTCACAGCCTTGAATACCTCATCGCCCATGGTGATCCTCAGATCATTCAGCTTTTCATCCTTCTCGTTAATTATCGCCTACACAGTTCAATATTTGTGATTTAAGGATGCTAATATAAGAACGAGCAAGTTTTTAATTTTCCTCCCCAAATTCAACTCTTGATAATACAACTAAAGACGATAAAAATGGAATAACCAGCGGAAGCACGAGAGAAAGTACCTTATATCTATCATTCCCAACCTCAACATTTACAAAAGGAAACCAATCTGAGTCTCTAAGGTGGCCTTCCCATAAGCTGCAAAGCTCACTAGCTTTCAGAGCTGCTTCTTCTCCACCATACTTCTGGCATACCTTCTGGAAAGGCTTAGGATCAAGTTCCCCCATTCTCTTAACGCGGATGATAGCACGGTTACCTGTTTCTTGGATCAACTCCTACACACGAGGAACATTAGTGAGCTAGGAAACAGTGATGATACATTCAACACTATGAAATGTGGTTGAAACTTCTATATAACTAGGACCGGCTGCCTTACCCATTCTGGGTAACCGGACTAACTTCCTCACAATGCAAGTAAATCTATGTAATGTTTTGCCAAGTGACTACAATGCTGAAAGAGAAGTTAATAAAGAAATCTCACATTGATTAGTTCTTTTCGAGCTTCCTGCAGCTGATCATTGCTTTGGCGTTCCTTGTCAATCAGTGCCTGTGTCATAGCTCGACAGTATTCAAGATCTTCCTTCTTCTCTTCACTGAGAATTTTAATGTTAGATTGCAGTTTATCTTTCTGTTTATTGAGAAATTCAACATTATTTTGCAATTTAACCTTCTCTCCGCTGAAGAGTTCAAAATCACTGTCCAGTTTAGCCTTCTTTTTGCTCAAAAATTTGAGATCATACCCCGTTCTAGTCTTTCGTTTTTTGAGTAGCTCAACATCATTTCCAAGAACAGTCCTCTCATTGTTCATATGTGTAATATCAGAATGCAGCTTATTCTTCATGTCTCTAAGAAATCCAAATTCAGTTTCCAACCCGTGCTTCTCTTCCTTGAGTAACTCGATATAATCTCCTAGTTTAGTTATCTCTTCATTGAGAAATCCAAGATCACTTCTCAATTCCGTCTTCTCCTTTTTGAGTAAGGCAGAATCAGTTCCCAGTTTAGCCTTCTCATTGTTTAGCTTACAAATATCAGTTTGCGCAACAGACTTTTCGTTGTTAAGAATCTCAATTTCATTTCCAAGAACAGTCCTCTGATTGTTCATAACTGTAATATCACCATGCAGCTTATTTTTCACGTCTCTAAGAAACCCAAATTCAGTTTGCAATCCGTCCTTCTGTGCCTTGAGTAACTCAATGTGATCTCCTAGCTTAGTTTTCTCTCCGCTGAGAAATTCAAGATCGCTTCGCAGTTTCCCCTTCTCCTTATTGAGTAACACGGCGTCAGTTTTCAACTTGGCATTCTCATTGTTGAGCAAACAAACATCACTTTGTGCAGCGGACTTTTCGTTATTAAGAGTTTCAATTTCACTTTTCAGTTTATGTTTCTCCTGTTTGAGTAATTCAGGATCAATTCCCATTTCAATCTTCTCATTGTTGAGTGCTTCAATATCACCTTCCAGTCTACTCTTCTCATTCTTAAGCAAACATAAATCATTTCCTACCATAGACTTCTCTTTATTAAGATCTTCAATATCACTTCCAAGACACAACTTTAGTTTTTCGAGTATCTCATTGTAACTTCTTAGTCCACTTTTCTCTTCCTTGAGTGATGCAATATCAGTTTCGCACCCTGACTTGATTTTCTTAACAGATTCAATATGGCATTCAAGTATAGTATTTTCCGTGATGAGTACAGACTTCTCTTTGGCAAGTTGTGCATTTTCGTTTCCTCGTTCAATCTTCTCTTTGTTGAGTACTTCCATCTGTTTCTTCAGCTCATCATATGCTAGTCTCTCCTGTCTCGTAAAATCCAAGAATGACGTTCTTGATTTCTTAAGAACCTCTATATCCCGTTCAATCTTATTAAACTCGAGCTGCTTGTTTACCATTCTTACAGTTAACGCCTCCACGCGTGCAAAATCCTGATAATTACTCACAAATGAATCATACAGTAACTTACTCACCCGTAAAGCAAATCCTTCGTCAATGCATCCTTTTGGTTTCTCTTTGGAAGAAACATTTTCAAGTAACTCGAGTTTCAGTTCTTCTCTTAATCCTTCCACTGTTTCCTTCCAAAAATGGCGTATTTTCGCTGCAAATACCTCGGCCTTGGTCTTATCATCCCCTACTGGTTTCGCTTCCACCTCAGGCCTTATATCATCCAATATGCGTATCGGCTTTTCTTTTCCTCCAGGCTTCGCTGCATCATCCGATGATACTTTTGCTTCCAAATTAGGCATCACTGCATCATCCAATATGCGTATTGGCTTTGCTTTCTCCCCCGCCTTCATTGTATCATCCGCTCTTGGTGTTGCTTTTGCAATCTTTTCATTGCAAACAACTTTACTATACCCTTCCATCATTTTTCTTTGAAGATTAGTCTCACTTTCTGACTGATCATATTAAAAACAACAAAATGATTCATACATAGGTTATTTTCTCATAATCATGATTATCCCTAATTAATCTGTTTTAGGGTTTTTAATTTTGGTTTGATTATCTAATCTAATTTAGTTTATAACAAAATGGAAATTAACAATAAAACTAAATGCAATCAGTAGATAAAAAATTACCTCGTTCCTGGGGCGTTTGAGCGAAGTCATGGTTAGATTCCGGAGTTCGCTGAATTGATCTACTTGGGGTTTTATTAATTTTGTTGAAATTTCAGAGAGTAATTTGAAGAGGCCAGAGGCAATCTTGGTGGTCGTTTTTTTCCGATTTCTCTAAATTAATCTCAGCCGCTAGATCTGACTAGGCAAGAGAGTGACTCGGTTAGGCTCCCTTCTACCAGTTAACGACTCAGTAGGTATAGGGGCCATAGGGCCCTGGACTTCCTGGCCCGGATCTTCTTGGGATCTCCCTCCCACGTACCATATTTTGGGTTGGATTTTGGACTAATCGGTATTTTTTCCCTGCCTCTAAGGCTGTTATATATATAGGAACTTCGCAACCAATAAGGTAGTTTTTTATGCATTTTCTTTGGAAAAAGTTGTGGATTCAATCCCATTCGGACATTACTATAGGTATATCAAACTACACATGGTATCTCAAACCCATATATAGGAAATTTATTTTAATCAAAGATTTACTAAATTGGCATTGGCTTTGGGCTTTTAGGGGTGGCTTAAACCTATTACTTGTCTTATTTTTATGAGCTGAACTAAAATAGGTTGTGAAAGAAATGACTTTTTGGGTTTTTAGGGGTGGCGTAAGCCAGGCTTAGTCTGGCTGTAGTTTTGCCCCTGTGAATTGGTACATCTATGTGTGATTTGGTAGACCTGTAGGAATTTTAAGCCAAAGACTGATATTATAGTTTATGAATGTCTTGTGTCCAAAATAGGAAATTTCTCAAACTCGAGGGACCATTGTGATTGATCATATAATATCAGGATCATTGTAGCTAATTCCGGATTCCGGTTCATCTCGGTCGGCACCAAGACACTAGGACAACTTTATCTCGGGGAGATTCTCGGTGAGGATGTCGGTGAAATTTCAGAGTAACTACTGAAAACTCGTTTCGAAGTTTGTACATATAGTATGTAGATCAAGCATTATTGAAACGTTTCCACACATAATTGTGCGTAAATACCACCAATTTATTAAAATAGAAACAAGTTTTCATTCAAAATATTAGAAAACTCTAGATCCTTACAAATTTCAAAAACTTCAACCAAGTTTCCCGCCAATTCCGGCCGAGTCACCCGAAATTCAACCAAAAATTACGTACGATTCTGACCAAATTCCATCTCGGCGAAATTAAACATTCCGCTATTTTGAAAGCCGAAACCGGAATTTTCTGCCAGACCTCGGTCGAGATTGACTACATTGATCAGGATGGTATAAAAAGTTTATACCTTCGCTTTCTTTATGTAGTTGCAGGAAATCCTACACTACACCCCTCACAAGATTTCATTAACATTCAACTCATTTTTGGATTCACAATCTTAATTTTATTGATGAATCTTTGAACAATCTTACAAGAAAAGATAAAGGAATCAAGAATAACCACTGGTCTAGATTTTCTCTCTCCTATTTACATGTTTCTCACTCAGATTAGATCTCTCTCTTTTCCTTTACAACTAAACGGCTATTTATAGGGAATTACATAGTGGATGACAGCTAATCTGTCCTTTATATTCGGATATGGCTTGCGACATTCTCGCAACCTTACAAATGTTAATCTCGCAAACTCTTTAATTTTCGCAGGACCATCACATTTTTCTCATGATTTAGCTGACGTCGTTTATTATGTCATTTCTGAAATTGTTCTGCGACACTTTTGTGTTGTGTTGTTAATAATTTCGCTGAGGCATTATTGCTGCGAGATTCTGATCCTACATCTTGCCTCTTCTCATATCTTCTCTGCGAAGTAGAGAACGATGTTAGAAATGCCGTAGTTGTCCATCTCATCATATTCTGCATTTATCACACTATCCTTTCTTCCATCTATTTCTTGACATGTCTTCTGTAACCGCTTCTTTTCAACCGCTCACGTCTTTTCGTATTAATGGTGTTTATTTCTTCTAGTAAAAAAATCTTCTTTATATATTATTCTTACTGTTCTTTCCATTTTCTTTTTACTTTTAGTTCTCTTTTTACTCTCTCGTCTCCGCAACTCTATTGTTCTTCCATAAATTCTTCCATTGCAACTTTTTCTTCTTTCTTCTTCTTTTAATCTTCTTAATTTCTTCTTCATCTCCATATTATTCCCTCTGTAGATCTTCACTGTTCGTAACTTTCTTCCTTTTTGATTTTTACGAATTAATCTTCCTGCTAGTGTTTTCCATGGATTCATCGAGGTTAGGTTTCTTTTTTCTTTCTTATGGGTTTTGCTGAAATTGATCTTGCTTACTGCCTTATTTGATGATGTTGTTTATGTGATTCCCATACTGTTGTTATTTCAGCAAAAACGCCTCTAACACCAAATTTACGGTTCAGAACCCTAATATTCCCAGATCACAGCATAAGATTGTTGTAAACAAAAGAAAGTATGCAAATCAGAAGGTAGTAAGAAACATTATTCTTTTCTAATAACAATATTTTTGCCTCTGTTTCTTATCTGGATTGTAATTCGCAGGGTGATAAGGATGCCAACAAACCTCTCAAGAAATCTCGCCACCTCAAAAACGTTGAAACCTCTGTTCCATTCCACTTACTTATCTCTTCAAAATCTCCTGCGACATCTTCGCAAGTTAAACCATTATCTCCAATTCGCGAAAAGGTTACCTCAGATTTCATTTCTTCAACTGACCTTTCAATGATTGAAACCCCCCTTATTAATCCTTCTGTGAATGAAACTTCTTCTCCTCCTATTGATAATGTTTCCCAACCTTCTATCATTGCCAGTTCTCTACCTGAGCCTCTTCCTTTTTCGAAAGAAACCGTGGAAGGAATAGATATTGCTTTCAAAGTTTTGTCTGAGGTCCTGGATGATGGCAAGAAGTCTCTCATTGATCCTGTCAAGTCTGGTATTTGCGAAATTCTGAGTAAGTATTTTGGCTCTGACAGAGCTGCTTCGCAAACAGCTTTGGAAAAAGAGTGTAATGCTCTTCGTCTCGAAAATCAAAAGCTCCAGAATATTTCGCTGGATCGCTACAATCTTCGCAAGAAGAATGATGAACTGAGAGGTATGATTTCCTTATTTGTGTCTTTAATTTGCCTTTCTAATGATTTTATTCTTTCCATATTTAATTATCCTTGAAATCCCTCTTTCGCATGTTAAGCCTTAAACCAGAAACAAATAATGGAGAGATATCAATTTGAATCCGCTGTTGAAGAAGCCCGTGTTAATAAAGAGATTTTGACGAATCAATATAACCAATTAGATAACCTCTATTCATACTCTGTTGACCATATAAATAATCTTACCAATGAAAATACCCAATTAGTTCGGAGGCAAGATTTATTAAGTAATGAAATATCTTGCCTCTCTTATTCTTTAACTACAGCTAATCTAGGTATGGAATCTTTATCAGATGAGAATAAAACTCTATCTCAAGAGAAGCGAATTTGTTTAAAAAAGATAGCGATATCTACGTAACAACTTAGCATCCTTCAGAAAGTATGTGATGACCAAGAACAATCTCTTCGCTCTTTGAGAAATGAACTTAAAGAAGTAACAGAGTCATCTATCGCTGAAAGAGATACACTCATTCAAGGTAGAATATATTTAAGTGTAAAGGCGAACCAACTTAAAGAACAATATTCCAAATTAGAAGAATCTTATTCTTCTCTTGCGAAGAAAAATTTCTTTCTTATTTCTAAAGAGAAAAATCTTCAGTCTCGACTTAAAGGTTTACTTGGAGATAAATTTGATGATGCAATGGACCATGGGGAGAATAGTTGTCTGACCTTGATTCAACACCTAATTTCGCAAAAGGAAGCTAGAAATAATAGTTTGACTGCCTTAACTATCTTTTCTTTGTCATATCTTTTTGAGTTCTTCATCTTACTGAAATTTTTTGTTCTACTTTTCGCAGAGTCTGAGAAGAATCTTCATTCCTCCATTTTCGTTTTGGAGGCTAAATATGCCAAAATTCGCAAAGAAAATGCACTGCTCGTCTTTGTCCTTACTAGGTCTCGCGACCGAGCAGAAAGAAGACTTGATTATCTTGCTTACTTTAAGGATATTCAAGATAGGAATCATCATAGAGCACTTCTTCGTCAAGTTCATCTCCGGGCTGAAGTTCTTGTGAATGATATTTTATTGTCCAAATCTCTTCCTCATACATCAATCGAACCTTTGGAAGTAGATGATGATGAAATTCCTCGTCCTGCTGACAGTGATTATGATTATGAAAGTGGTGGAGAGGATAGTCTTTTGGAAGATAGAGAAGAGATCCCTTCTAAGGAAGCAACCGCTGGTGCTAATCAAGATGGAAACGAAAAAGAAATCTCTTCTAAAGAAGTAATTGCTGGCGATAATCAAGCTGGCGGCGAAAAAGAAGTCCCTCTCAAAGGAATTATTGTTGGTGAAGATCAGAATCGAAATGAAGAAGAGATTGGCGATAATGAGAACATTAGCGAAGAGCGTCCATTGTCTCCTTCTACTGGAATTAATACTGAAGCATGAGCTTCTTATCTAGTTCTATCTTCTTGAATTGTTTCATCTTTATTATTTCTTGCGAATAATATTCTTCAACCAATTTTGGAATTAATTTTCTCTTTTAGTATCTTGTTGGCGAGAAAGATAATGCCTCTTGTTTATTGATTCCCATACTTTCCTCTCATTATCTTTCTTGCGAGAAATGATCTGTTATGAATACTTATAAATATTTTATTTTGTCATGTGGTCTTATTTTGCCTTCCTAATTAAAGGTCTTATTATGCCACCTCTTGTCATTGCGACAAAATCGCAGGACGTCCTTGCACTTTCATGCAAAAAACCATTGATCTTGCCTTAACTTTTTCTTTTGTATTATGGCCTCTTCAGGAATGTTGCGACAATATAACAGGCCTAAATATTCTTGCGAAAATAAAGCCCCATTACATTGCCGTCGTGCGACGACATCGCAGGACGTCTTCGCACTTTCATGCGAAAACCCATTGATCTCGTGTTATCTTTTTCTTTTGTATTATTGCCTCTTCAGGATTGTCGCACAAATATGACGAGCCTTAATACCCTTGCGAGTAAAAATCCTCATGACATTTGCGTCTTAAGACACTTATCAGCTCCCTAATGGAGGGTGTCGCCCTTATCTTCCCCCTGGTTGCCCCTTCAAGGAGGCGTACCTCTACCATACAAAGTTGGCTCCTCCCATCCGGTCTTAACAACAACCAGTTGTTTTCGCAGCCTCTTATCCCTTTTACCTATAGGGTTTATGGTTATGAGACTGCACCCTAAGTGGGGTTTTCTTCGGGCCGAGTGCAGTATAATCCAAGACTTGTCAAGAATGGCAAGGTACGCTCCAGACGCCCCTGACACTCTTGACTCAACCGTGTACCTCGGTGCCTTGGTCAGATTCTGCACTCCTTGGGAGAGTCCTTATTACCTTAGTCTCCCAACGTAAGTCATATGCTTAAGCTGAGAATCCAAGGTGCCTCTCCCGGATGGGCTTTATTGACCCGAAATATCCATGATTCAGGTTCCGGTGGCGGTGTAGCCTTTCCCTGAGCCATGCAACAGGTACCCCCTTATACGACGTACTTTAGGTCTTACATTTGCCTCTTGCGAAATTTTATTCACGAACTAGGGTGTACGCCATAAAGTTTCGCCTCTTTCTTTTATGTCATTATTCTATGATTATCTCTGCGAAAGTTTCCCACATCATGATCTTGTTTTGATATGAATAATATCGCAACTATTCTTTCAGAATTCATAACTTCTCAAAGCTTCTTATGGATAATATCTTTTTAAGTACAATCAGTTCCATGGTCTGTCAAGTCTATGACCATCATCTCTACCTTCTGGATCCATTAATTTATAAGCTCCTATCCCAACTATCTCCTTAATGATGTAAGGTCCATCCCATTTTTTCGTTAACTTTCCACCATTTTCTCGCTGATATACTGGTGTCTCTCGCAGAACTAAATCTCCTGGTTGAAATTCGCGTATTTTGACACGTTTATTATATTCTCGGGCTAAGCTTCGCTGATAATTCTCCATATGTTGTAAAGATCTTTCTATTTTTTCTTTTAATTCATCAAGTTTGCTTAAGATCAAACCCGCACTAAGATTTTTCTCCCAAGCTTCTCTCTTTGTTGTCGGAATAACAACTTTTGTTGGTAACACCGCTTCAACTCCGTATGTTAAACAAAAAGGTGACATTCCAGTAGCTTCTCTCCTAGTTGTTATAAGCCCATACTGCATTATGTACTTGTGCGCACCATGCTCTATGATGTCCTTCTAATTTCTTCGTTAATATATCTGCAATTGTTTTGTTTGTGGCCTCTTCCTGCCCGTTAGCTTGTGGATATAGAGGAGTAGACTTTCCACATTTTATTTTAAATAGATTAAGTAAAATTTCTATGTTTTGTCCTTAAAATTGTTTCCCATTATCAGATACCAACTTCGCGGGAATTCCGAATCTGCAAATGATATTTTCGAATATGAATGTAAAGATATCTTTGTCGCGAATATGTTGTACTGCTTTTACTTCTGTCCATTTTGTGAAATAATCTGTTGCGACTATTAAGTATCTTCTTTGTCCAGATCCTGGTAAGAATGGCCCCACAATATCTAATCCCCATTTTCCAAAAGGCCATACACTGGTTGAAGATGACAATGGTGCTCCAGGTGCATGTATTTTCTTTCCGTGCCGCTGACAATCTTCGCAACGTCTTGATATTTGTTTTGCATCTTCGTGCATGTATGGCCAGTAATAACCTTGCATTTTTGCTCTATGTGCCGAAGATCTTCCCCCGCTATGATTGCCAGCATCTTCACTATGTAACATTTTTAGCACCTTTTCTTCTTCTTCTCATGTCAAACATCTGAGTGATGGTCCATTAAAGGATTTTCGGTATAGCAGCCCATCTCTTAATTAATAATTTGTTGCGCGGATTTTTAACTTGTGTACTTCCAATCTATTTCTTGGTGTTTCTCCTTTCGCCAAATATGCATGAAGTTCTGTTCTCCAATCTGCGATATTGTTCATTTGTTCTTCTTCTCCACCGTCTATTATCATCACGTCTACTTCTTCTTCTTCTTTATTGATTGATGGTGACAGAAGTGTCTGTATTTTTATGCATCTCGCAGTTGGATCTGCCATCATGCTTGAGATGAAAGCAAAAGCGTCTGCGAGTCTGTTATCCTTCCTTGAAATGTGCCCCCATTTTATCTTTGGGATTTTCGCTGACAATTCTTCAACGAGCTTCTTGTATTTCTTCAAGGATGGTTCATTTGTAGTGTAATCTCCTTTCTTGTATTTGGCGAATAACTAGCTGTGAATCACTAGTGATCCTGGCATTTTCTAGTTTCATTTCTATTGCGAACTTTAAGGCATGTATCACAGCTTCATATTCCGTTTCGTTATTAGTGGATGCGAATTCCAATCTGAATGAAAAAGCCATCTTCGTTCCTTCTGGCGAAATCAAAACAATTCCAACCCCATTGCCTTCCCCATTTGATGATCCGTCTACCAATATCTCCCATCTATTTGGTTTTGTTAATAAGTCTTTTGGATCTCCATGTTCTTCTTTTATATCCATCATCTCTTCCACCGCTTCATCATCTTCTAAAGGAAATTCTGCTAAGAAATCTGCGACAACTTGTGATTTTGGTGAAGATAATATTTCATATTTGATTTCGAAATGTCCTATTTGTGCATTCCATCTCTCCACCCTACCTGATCTTTTTGAATTCTTCATCACTGATTCAATTGGTACCTTTGTTAGCACTCTTATTTTGTGTGCTTGAAAATATATGTGAAGTTTAAATGCGACGTATACTAATGCTAAAATTAGCTTCTCAGTCTTTGAATAATTCCTCTCTGCAGCATTAAATGTTTTGCTGATGTAATAAATGGGCTTTTCCACTCCTTCGTCCGTTCGCAATAACACGGCGCTTAAAGCATGTGATGTTGTCGCAAGATAGATCAATAGTTCTTCTCCTGGTTCTGCCTTTTGTAAAATAGATGTATTCATAAGGTGTTCTTTCATCGCTTGAAAACCTTTTTCACATTCATCAGTCCATTTGAATTTCGCACCCTTCTTGAGTATATTGAAAAAATGTTTACATTTGTCTGATGATCGCGAAATGAATCTTCCTAGGGAAGTTAAAATTCCGTTCAATTTTTGTACATCCTTTACCGTTGCTGGTGTTGGCATGTCACGAACTGCTTGTACCTTTTCTGGATCAACTTGTATTCCTTCTTTTGATACAATGTAGCCTAAAAATTTTCCCGATGCAACCCCAAAAATGCATTTTTCAGGGTTCAGTTTAATATTATAATGCCGCATCTGTTCAAAAATCTCCCTCAAATCTTGTACATGATCTTTAGCTTCTTTACTCTTCACTAACATGCCATCCACGTACACCTCTAATGTTTTGTGTATCCATTTCGCGAACACCTTCTCTACCATCCTTTGATACGTTGCTCCTACATTTCGCAAACCAAACGACATTTTTGTATAACAGTATAAACCTCTTGGAGCGAAAAAAGCAGTATGTTTTTGATCTTCTTCAGCGAGGCGGATTTGGTTATAACCTTTGTACCCATCTAAAGAATATACTCTATCATTTCCCGCTGCTGATTCAACCATTTGAGGAATATCCGGCAATGGAAAACTATCTTTAGGGCAAGCCTTGTTTAAAATCAGTGAATCTATGCAAATTCTATCCCTTTATTTTTCTTTGGAACAACAACCATGTTTGCTATCCATTCTGGGTATTTAGCTTCTCTTATAATTCCCGCCTCAAGCATTTTCTGTAATTCTTCTTCTATTTGAGGATGATAGGTTGTTGCGATTTTTCTTATTCTCTTTTTAAATGGTCTCACATTCTTGTTAATCTCCAACTTATGACATGCAATTGACGGATCTATTCCAGGTATCTCATCCATGCTCCCCGCGAAAATATCTTTATATTCCCGCAAAAGATTGACAGTTCTTTCTTCCTCTTCTGCATCCATCTTGGTTCCAATCCTCAATATTAGGGTTCTTCTATAGTTCCAACATTTACTTCTTTTGTTGGTTCTGCCGCAGTGTAACTGGCCTTGGATTCTCCCATTGGTGTTGGCTCTTTTATCATCTTCGCAGGTCCATCTCCTTCCTCCGAAATTTCGCTGGGTATTCCTTTACCTTCTTTTGCTCTTATCATGTACACTCTAAATTCTTCTTCTTTATTTGCCTCCTTTGCTATTTTTCTGCGAAATTGTCTCTTTTTTGCTCGTCCTTCATAATGCTTTACTTCAATTTGATAACATAATTTCGCATTGTCAATATCTCCTCTAATCTCACCTACTCCATTTGGCATGGGGAACTTGATGCATTGATGCAATGTTGATGCTACAGCTTTAATTGTGTGTATTCATGGCCTCCCCAATAGCATGTTATATGGTGATTCCACATCCACTATGCATAGTGTCACTTGTGTTTCGATCTCTCCTAGTGGAATTTGCACCACTATTTCTCCTTTAGGTTTTGTTGTGGATTTTCCAAAGCCATGAACAAGATATGTTGAACAAGACATTTCTTCATCTTGGAATCCCATTCCTTTGAACGCATGTAACATATTATATCCACTGAACTCCCTGTATCGACTAAAGTTCTGTTCAATATCCATTCTTCTGTGGATTTTGTTGTTGTCCCCTTCTCTTTTCGTGTAATAGGTACTGTAATAACCAATGGAGATGAGTGGTTCAAATTTTCTCTTGGTATTTCTGCCGCCATGAATGTGATTTTTTGCTTTTCCCAATCTTTCAAGGGTGATTTCTTTTCTACCGCATAACCTTCCTTCCTTCAAAATCTCGTTTATGTATCCTTCCTTTGATGTTTTCATGGAATTCATTAACCATTGTTTTTGTTATCATATTACACTCCAATCTTTTGTCATCTTCATTGACTCTAATCATTTTTCTTTTAACTGGTTCACTAATTTGTTTAATCACTTTCTTGATTTGAACAATCTCAACAACAATCTTCAACTGATTTGTTCCCTGTTTCTAGCGACATTATGTAGTTGCAGGAAATCCTACACTACACTCCTCACAAGATTTCATTAACATTCAACTCATTTTTGGATTCACAATCTTAATTTTATTGATGAATCTTTGAACAATCTTACAAGAAAAGATAAAGGAATCAAGAATAACCACTGCTCTAGATTTTCTCTCTCCTATTTACTTGTTTCTCACTCAGATTAGATCTCTCTCTTTTCCTTTACAACTAAACGGCTATTTATAGGGAATTACATAGTGGATGACAGCTAATCTGTCCTTTATATTCGGATATGGCTTGCGACATTCTCGCAACCTTACAAATGTTAATCTCGCAAACTCTCTAATTTTCGCAGGACCATCACATTTTTCTCATGATTTAGCTGACGTCGTTTATTATGTCATTTCTGAAATTGTTCTGCGACACTTTTGTGTTGTGTTGTTAATAATTTCGCTGAGGCATTATTGCTGCGAGATTCTGATCCTATACTTTATTAATATATTAGTTTCTTGATCGATCAAAAACAAATTATTTACGTAGTTTTATCTTTCTTACTTTTTATGAGATAACTGACATATAAAGTGTAAAGATTATATAAAGGGCTTTTTACAAAAATAGACCTGTTTTTGGTGCCTTTCAAATCTAGGCCACTTCTTTTATTTATTGCTAGACTAGGCAAGTTTTGACCAAAAGTGATGGATAGAAAGTTAACATCGTTAGGTGTAACTAAAAAGAACTAAAAGTCCTTTGTATCACTGATTTAATGTTATATCATTGATTTAACTCAGTTAAATCAACATGAAAACTGTACACGTGGGCTCGGATATGCCATGTGGATTGCTTACGTGGGCTCGGATATGTCATGTGGACTGATTACGTGGGAATCATGTCACGGGAAAAATTTGTACATATCACCATTCACAGTTCCATTAGTTGGCCCAATCTCCTTCAATTCAAAATCAATCCATGTAAAAACCAATTTCAGATTTACACTAGAAATTCAACTAAGCTGAGCTGCCATTTTAGATTTCCATAAACCATTTGCAGCTCAGCTGCCACCAACTGCTCCTGCTCTCCACCTGATTCTACAGTTGAGATCCCTCTCATTACCACCAGTTAATCGCACAAAGCTGCCAACTTTAGCAGCAACAACTCCTTGTCATGCTCTTAACTGTACTTCTTTCACATCCATTGCCAACTGCACTCTGCCACAGCCACAAAAACACCTGCAAACCAGCTTCAACAATAACATAATCTCCACTGCAAACCATCTTCAACAAAAACACCTGCTGTACCAGCCCTGTATCCTAGACATACATCTAATCATGGCAACAACTCAGCCCACAACTGCAATCTAACCATACTTGTGCAACAAAGCCACTGCAAGCCTATATTCCTTCATCAACACCAGTTTCGCCCTTTTCTTCCAAATACAAATCCCATAGTTCCATTGCAACCATCTTTTAAGCCTGCTTCAACAACAGCCAACCATCAACAGTCCCCAATGAAACAAAGAAATGCGCTCAAACACTGACGAGCATTAGCAAGCCCAAGACACCAACGAAATCTTCTTAATCTACCAGCCTGATCTCCAGACATTCCAATTAAGCAAGCACAAGACAAAGGTGTCCTTTCTAGTCAGTTTGGCATCAAATGTCTAATGTGAATTTACAACAATTCACACTTCGTGTCTGAAATGTTATATCTCATTTACTTAGAAATCTCCTCTAAAACAGTATTGCTATTCTTGCACAAGCCATACAGTCTAAACAACAAAATTTCAACTACAACAAAATATAATCGTTGTTTTTCACTAGTTGACTGGTCATGAAGACAGACTTTGAAAAAAAAAGTATCAACACAGTTTTAGTATTTCATTACCTTGGACACTTCAAGTGGGATACATATCATCCTTGTATTGCGCCCGAACAAAGCTCAAGAGAAGCAACTCCTAGAATGGAAAACACATACAGTCTTCAATCTCTACCAGCTGCAACACCTCAACCAACTATCACCACATCAAATTCATTACCTTCAACAGCCTTCACTACCTTCTACAGCCTTGTAATCTCATCATTTCCGCAGCTTCAACTTCAGTTACAACCCTGCAATTACAGCTTTCCCTCAGCTCTTGTTAGTTCATCTCACCACGACATCACTCCGCTGCAAACCACCTACCAACTCAAGAACCCATCTTCTCATTCAACACCAATTGCACATTTTTCTCTGTTACTCACCTCATGCCTCACTTTCATGAGCTACAACCACCAACAATAGCTCAATACCACCAGTAATTCTAAGTACCAGCACCATCTGAGACTGCAACTATTCTTGCAGTGCAACCTCTGCATATCTCGACAGCAGCAACTCATACCCTGTGTTGTTCTTGCTCAAATGCAACTACCAGCACCAATTACCATCAGAACTCAGTCACACACAAACCAAAATCAAATCTAGGAGCAACCCAATCTTCTTAATTCCTGCAATTTTCGGTTTCAATCTTCTGTGAAATTATACACAACACCCATCTCTCCATCCAGGCCATCACGAACTGTGAATTAGTAGCGCCACCATCTTCTTCTTCTGATGATGTAATTAATCCAACAAGAACCCAACCTGAATTCCCATCGAGCTCAAACCCATTCACCAGATGAGTGAAACCCATCTCTATTCATCAACACAACTGCTGATTGCTTCATTACAAAGCTTCTATTTCTCACCCAGCAGCAGCAAAACCAACGGAAACCCTAACTCTGAATCACCACAGCTTAATCATTTCTTCTATTTCTGTTTGCATCTCTTGTTCACAGTTCAACCTTTCTCAATTCACCACCATTACCATCTCATAATCTCTACGAGTACCCATCTTCAAAACCTCTTCTTCTTGATAATTCGAGCACAACAACAAATCACATCTCCGACCAATGGCATCTCCATCAGTTCATGTTGGTTTATCTCTTCAATCGCATCGATCTAATACTCAATTATAGAAGAAACCCATCTCTGATTCTCCTCCGATTAGATCCAAACACCATCAATACTTTCTTCACAAACTGAACCTTAATCTACTTTGCTTCTCAATTTCTATCAAACCCTTTTTCTCGAATTCCCATGTTCAATCAATTTCAGAACCATCATCAATTTCTTCCTACAAATCTTTTCAGTGAAACCCTAATTTAATTCCAAATCCTCTCTTCACTAATTTGAGCAGAAGAAAGAAAACGGAAGGAGAAGAAAACAAAGAAGAAGAAGATAATAATAAGAAGAATGAATGAGATCGAACACGTGACTGACACACACGTGTGAAGGACATTTCAGTAATCTTACCACATGTATGAGATCTCCCTATATGATATTTTGGCGAGATATTGACAAGTCAACGCGATAAATTGACCGAGATGGTTAAAGTGGATGGAATCCGTTTAACTTGCCTAGTTTTGCAAGAAATAAAAAAAGTGGCCTAGAAATGAAAGTGAGGGTCCAGACCAGGCCTACTTCTGCATATAATCCTTATATAAACCGTTGTGGATCAAAACAGTTCTTTGAAGTGAATCGACATTAGAAAAGGTGATTAATTTTTTTTTTGAAAAGAGGAGGAATTTATTTATATTGCGAATTAGTCAAGGTTCACATATTTTTAGGAGTGTAGCATTCCTAGTCTTTACAATTGGGTAAGAAAACATTTGTGTAACCAATTCCCAATTATAAGCATTAATTTCCGTCCGACTTGTTCGTTGATCCTTTATCTCCTTGGTAGCGTTGATATTCCTGCGAGTCCTAGTTCCTGTTATGGATCTTGTTACCTGCATAGTTTCACTATAATGTTGGAAATTTCTCGATTTCGGTGCTTTAGTCCACAGTTGGTGTAGAACACAACAGATATAGCTAGCCCAATTTTGTTGTTGGCGTGATGGTGATAGATCCGAAGTGTGAAGGTTGTTGCACCTTCTTCAATGACTATCCACAAGAATAGCCTAAATTTTGACGGATTCTTCATTGTGTGGACGTTGAAGTGATCTTTTGGTGTTGATGGTGGTTGTGTAGTTGAGTGAGTGGATTGGGAGTTGTTGCTGTTTTGGTGAGGTGTATGACTGCCGCCCTCGCCTACTGTGTGCACCTTTTGTCGTTGATGATGTCATACTTGCATAAAAGACTCATGTTGTTGATGACTCGCGGTGCCTAAACAAACCTTAGTACTTCTAACATACTTGTTTGACAACATGAAAGGGAAAACACAAGAAGGGAAATACCAGACCTAAATCTAAACCTAACTAACAACTAAGCCACATTGCTGGATTATTCTTAAGCAGAAAGGAAAATATTAGCCTAATTTCCGAGTTTGCATGCGTAGGACTATGCATGTTGAGGACTGTCAATGCCAAACTCGCGGCATGGCGATTATTCAGCCTGCGAGAGTAGGTCCATGCCAAACTCTCGCATTTCTTTAGTGATAACATGTATTGCTGGCCTCCAATCGTTAGACTTGTTCTCCTTACATTTTCCTTGATTGTGGTTTGAGGTACAAATGTATCTGGGCCGGGGAAATGTGCATTGATCTTATTACCTTTAGTTGATAGTAAAAGACCACGTGGTCACCAATAAAATGACCCTTATCAGAGCAAGTCTTATGGTGGAATCCAACCTATTCCAAGTGTGGAAAATTCATGGAATGTTAAGTCTAATGACTTCCAAGTTGGGGTCTTCCATAGAAAACCCAAACAGGGTTCCATGATTTGGTGGAATGGTCCGTGGAATTCATGGAAACGCTAATAAGAATAGCGTAAAACGCCATTAAGAATAGCGCCTAAAAGTTAAAAAAAAAAACGCTAATAAGAATGGAGCTTAGCTCCATTCTTAATAGCTTTTTTTTATATCCGTAGATTTAAACTGAGTTGTTGAGAATCTAACGGCTGAAAAAAAGCTCCATTCTTAATAGCGCTTTTTTTTATCCGTAGATTTAAATTGAGTTGTTGAGAATCTAACGGCTGAGAAAAAAAGCTTCATTCTTAATGGAGCTAAGCTCCAATCTTAATAGCGTTTTTTTTAGCGCTATTAAGAATAACGTTTCTATTATTCCACCATTACACTTGCGCTTCCATCCACAGTTCCAAGTGCTGAGGTGGCGTGGAAGATGGAAAGATTCCACCATAAGACTTGCTCTCACTTCCTTTATCAAAGACAGCAACTGAGACAGAAACAGGCTCTTTCCCCAAAACAAGGCATGTCCCCATTAGAGGTATTTCGACCCGAATCCACTTTATACCGAGTCAAAACGCACGGGTCCTGATGACTAATTATTCTTCCGATTCCTCGATACTTGTTGCCTTTGATTCATCCGTATTTTTCAGGGAAGCAAGTGTCGCATAAATTAATGTGATCTTCCCTGTAAAAAACTTGATCCGGAGTGAAATTTCATTGACATCTCCACCATGAGCAGAGCTATAGGGTTGTTTTCCTCTGAATCGATGGAGTTTCAGATCTATTCCCATATTTTTTAGACAATCACCAGATTGCGGATGAAGACTTATCAACAAATATGTTTTCTTTTCCGGAAATTTTACCAGACCATCTTCCCCGTGAGCATTATCGTTTTCCTTTGTTTGATGATGAATAAGAGATTGTGTATCCATGCCCTTAATCTTATTTGTTTGGATCGGTTTGTAGATCCCATTACGGATCCTTTTGAAGGCCATTGGATTTATGTGAAAACCATTATAGATAAACCAATAGGTAGAAGGATTAATATGATGGAAATAAGAAAAACGATTTGGAGGTAATATTTCTGAGAATAGATAGTGCCCAGATGTAGGTGATGTTGATTTGGATTTTATGGAAATAACTTTAATAGATTTTGGCATAGTAAGGGTAACAAAGACTCGGATGTAAATCTAGTTGCTCAATAAACACAAATAGCTTCGTCCAGTATTGAGTAAACACAACTAGAATCGAACTAAGCTAAAAACGAAATAGGTACGATGTTATAAAAACTCATGGATACTTACAGGAAGTAAATCGGAGGCGATTCCAGGAACTTAGCATAGTTTTCGATTTATGGAAGAGCAAATATTCATTTGCTCGACTGATACAATCAAAAAACTAAGAGGTATGAAGAAAACGTCCATCCGAAACCATCAACTGTCCGCTATCCCTATTTAATCAACATCGAATTGAATACCCATCTTGATTTAGGTTCGAAATAACTGATTTGTTAATATGAGAGGGCTAACTGTGAATAGGAAAGAGGTTGTTAATGGTGAATCGGTTACGAACTCTCAATAGCCGAGTTGCAGAGCAAACCTCGGAAGAGAGAGAAAAAAAGTGAGTTTGAGGGAGACGATGAGGTGATTTTTTATTAGGAAAGGTGATTGAGAAACAATTGTCGAGAGGTTTCAGTGCCCAACCACTTCACCTTAATGTAGTTTTCCAAGAATTCCGCCAAATTGTTTATCATTTTCTTTTTGAGAGTGTATATTCAATTTTCTAAACTATTCTTTTTCTTACTGTTTGGATTTCCATTTATTTTCTCTACAAATAATGGAACAATTCAATTCCAAAATCGGTTTTTGGCTTGGCCCATACCTATGCCCTAGTTAGCAATTCGGGCGTGCGGATATAACTCGGATCGGCAAAAATGCAGTACTAATCAGCTAACTAAGATGTGAATTCGGTCAACTATGTGGTCAAACATGTGCTCAATACAAAAGAAAAACCGGGAATTCGTTGTGTTTAACCTGTATAACTGCAACAAGAAAAATTTGGGATGTATTAAATGAACTATATACATAATATATGCACCAATACCATTAATCTAGAAGTGGTTAAGAAAAAGGAATGTGAGTTATAGATTTTCCGATCAAATAAATCGTGTTTTTTAAAGAATCATGATTAAATCATAAATCATGAATCACATATCGTTTTTCTTTTAAGAATCTTGAATTGCATGTCGTTTTTTTAAATATCGAGTCATATGTTGAATCTCGATTGATGATAAATATCTAAATACATATATACATATTGGAGTTACAAATTAATAAGTTTAAATATTTGTTGTTATTATTACAGCGGAGTGGGTTGGTAACCTCGCAACCACCTGTGCACCAACACCTTTGTGAATGACAAGTCCAACTCTGTGGAAAATCAAATTTCTAATTTTATCGTAAAAATCATGGATGGCTATGCAACACCACAATCTCTTCAGAAAAATCACCATGTCCTCTCCAAGCTCATCAAGGATGGAGAAAGCCAAAACACCCAAACCATACCCCTGAGCACTGCACTTATCCAAATACTTTTTACACTTACGAGTGATGGCATTAGAGATAGCAAGCCCCGGAGTGAAAGAACGAACCCGGCCTCCTCTGAATGGAGAAACCCCAGTAACATCAAAACATGTGTTTTGACCATTTTCCCAGTTATAAACAGGGATATCAGCATGCCACAAGGAAGAACCATCGTCAGATAGAAGGCCCAAAACAACTTCCTTCCTAGCAGGTACTCTGGCTCTAAAACATGCATCAGCCAAGATGTCTCGAACAAGATCGTGCCAGACACGGTTTAACGCCCAGATCAGTGATTGGGCACTTGATTAGGTGGGCATGGCTCTTAAGTTCGAATCTTATGCTCTACCGCGAGTCAAACTGTCACCAAAAATATATTTCAAAGAAAGATCACTTAGAAAGAAAAGATTTAGAGTTGTCTGACCTATGAGTTAGCGCGAATTGCACGAGTAGAACTGTGAATTTGTAAGATTCACAGTAGATTCAATTCCTCCTCGTTACGATTCAGATCATTTGGAAAATAATTGCTGCGAATCGCAAGAATTAATCGTGAACAGTAAGTTTTAAAAAACTATTTGCGGAATCATAAAACTTCTCTCTCATTTGAATGAAAAAAATGAAAATTTCGAGCCCAACTTGTTTTCTTCAGTTTACCATCAATTTGGGATGAAAAATATGACGAACATCGAAGGGAGGCAAGAGAATGTCTGCGATGTGTTTATCCTCGCCTTAATTTAAAAGTCAACTAAAGGTTCGGTTGACGGTCTCCCATTATTGAATCTACGACTCAAATATATCAAGTGCATATTTCATTATCCAGACCCTAATTAGACCATGAAGTTGTGACCCTTTCACAAAATATATCAAAAACAATTGTTGCAAGCCTCAACGGTTCGTGATATCTTTTTCCATCAGCTATAAAAAAAATTTCTTCTTTGGGATTAGAGATCCCAAATTCATGGAGAAAATCCATGCATAACACGAGCTTTATTACAATGACATTCAATTAGTGACAACAACCATATCTTAAATGTCTTTCAATGAAAGGAAATTAACATAAAGTTAAAGGTCTTCAAAGCTATGAACACAACTGCATGCAATACTATCATACAATTCTAGGAAATCCTTAGAGCTTTTCCATAGTAAAGATCGACGAGTTCGACCTTACTGGTAGGACTAGATCTTCCAACTCATCATCCTTCACCTTAGAAAAGTAAAGGTCTACCATTTCATCAGTAACAAGCTCTAACCTAGAAGGCTCCCACTGAAACATATACATATCATGTATAAGCGTACGTAAGGAAAAGCCAGAACATCAACCTTAGACATGAACTTGTACATATTTTGACATCTAACGATTAAAGTGAAAATGGGAGAACATCCACCTTTGGAGTTCGGTCTTCACGCAAAAAGTTAGCTCGGTAACCCTGCAATATTGAAAGTTTTGTGCTTAGAAAGAATATAACTTTTGGCAGGAATGTAATACTAACTAATTAGTGCAATTATCATTTAGAGACCTCAAACATGTCGTGGCTAACTTCTTCCGGCAAGGCATGGCATACTATTTTATATTCTTGGGCAAGGCACTGATGGAGACCAAGTAGTCTCCCTTCTCTGGTCTGTGTAAATATGAATACCAAAATTACTATCTTAGTGCATGAACGTGCAGGTTAAGAGCTTATGTCCGTGAGAAAAAACGGGGCCAGATTTGTATATCAATAAAAAATCAAGAAAACAAAGGCGCGATTCCTTACCGATTTGAGAAAAACTTTAAGAGCAATCGGTGATGCTTTTTTTATTAAGTAAACAGCTTCAGAAATCCAAGCATCCCGAGATTTGACAGGCTCAATCTCCTAAAATACACAATTGAATCAAATAGATCTTGCATTACATATAGAATCATAAAAAAGTGGTAGGAGAAATGCATAGGAACGTTCACGAACATTGACAATAAATCTCATGAATATTTACAACATGAAGAGAATGGGTTGTTTCCAATGATACTGTATACGATCTCTAACTTACAAGGGCTGAGATAACGTGTTCGACTGTCGTTCGTGAAAAGCATCTGTCAATGATGTCTAGTCTGCAGTGAAAAATCATATACTTGAATCTCGCCACATATATGTATTGCAGGGGATATTCTACACCAAAATAGTTACACAAACGAGGATCTTGTATTGAGAACATTCGATCAGACTTACCTATGATAAGCACTTTTTTCCTTCAATGGAGGTTGCTCTGCCTCTGAAAACTTGTCAATAATTGCCGAGGTAATAGCTGGATCAGCTGTGTCCACCTTATTAAGTGCTTCATCTAGCAAACTCAATTTCTTCCCGTAGGTGGTGGCCAGTTTCAGTAACTTGTTAGATTAGTATTTTGATACTTAGAAGCTACAGACCTAATAAAAAATTAAAAATTAAAAAAAAAAAAATGAGGATCATACTGTTGAGGGGACAAAGTGAGTTGCAAGCCCACATGCAAACATTTCAGTGCCATCCAACCTTGCACCAGTAAGACCAACGTAATCTCCTGGTTAAAGATGTAGAAAGATAGGTGTTAATCAACGCAAATGCCATTTCTATAGTTGAAACAATTATTATATTGCAAAGTTTTATCATCCCATTTCTAAAAGAACAATATTGAAGTCTAATTCTCTATACCAAAGAAGGCAGGGAGTCTAGATAGAAAAAATGAAGCCCCTACGTCTGGGACTATTCCCATCCCGGTTTCTGGCATAGCAAAAACCTGGAGAAAAATAACGCCCGTAAGATAAAATGTACTTGTGTATGGAAAAGAAATCCTTTCTTACTATACACAGCAAACCTTCTAATTTAAAGTTTCTCTAATATACCGTTTTCTCAGTCACCACCCGAAATCTACCATGAATGGAAATTCCGCATCCAGCACCCATTACCATTCCATTAAGGATTGAAACCTGGGGTTTATTCATATCGCAATTCTATAAACTAAGGTGTATACGTTCCACAAAAATCTCGCACCTAATCTCCAATGACCTGGTGGATGGAAAGTGAATTTGAATGTGAAGAAACAATCCTATAAAAAACATAAATGAATTTCAGGATGTGAATTTTCTTTATATGTGACCAGGTTTTTGAGTTCCTAAACTCACCGTTTTTTCCCCTTAGTTTTGCTTTCCAATAATTTACGGAAATGACCGAATGACTCGTTTTTAAGATAGAAAAATGAGAGAACCGGTGCAACCAAAAATTTCAGAAAGAACCATTACCTTCGGTGCTAAAATGGAATGATTCTGTAAGATCCCCACCAACACAAAAAGATTTTCCGTTTCCCTGGAACCAAATTATGCAACATCAGCTATATGTATAGTTTATGAAATATGGCGACGCTCCCAACACTAGAATTCATAATGTAGTAATGTTGGTTTCGGCACATATGTTTATTTTCCAAAAATGAGAACGTATATCAAACAAAAAACTTAAACAACTGATGGAAAATGCCTCAGAGATGGTCAATGACATTCAACATTGGGTTAAGATCGCGATACCAAACTAAAAGATTGATGTAGTACATCTTTCTCTGTATCAACAATGATACAACTATGACTGTTGATCCCTTACGTCAGTTTAAGTTAGTTTGTTTCGCAAGTATTTTCTTTTCTAGTTTACGTCAAACTCTTTCCTTTAATCAGTTCATGTAAGTCTATATATAGGCTGTGACTCTTGTTTACAAGACACATCTTATTATACATCTTATTATCAATATTATTATTATCAATTTGATTTGATTATAAACTTTTATCTCTTAAATCTTGATCCTTGAATCAGATTTAATTAAGTTTCTGATGAAACTTAAACCTATCCATGTTATCCTTATCTGTGCTACACTAAAGATAGAGTTATGCTGGTACCGAAATGCTTACCTTGAGATTCACCAACTTGACTTCAGGATCCTTGTCCCACGCTAAGAAAACTTCATTTCCGATAAGCCGGAACCAGCAGGAAATATAATTTTGTTTTCCCTTCTTACATATTCTTTAGAAAATAATGATCAATAAAGAAATCGGTTCTGAGAACTTTCGGTTCCGAACTCAAGTCAACCCCATTGATTTTACCACTACACTATAATGACTTAGACTTTAATTATTTTTTTTATGTTATCATCGTCTCTCTTCTCTGTTAATATGCAAATTAACCAAAGTATCATAACCGTTCACATCAATCACTAAAATTGGTATTAACACTATCTCACACCAACCACAGTTGTTATTAGTAATATGCATAAATTAATAAGAAGAAAGAAAGCTGGGAAGAAAAGACGGGACTGAGTTCCCTTTTTCATTTTCATTCTCTTCATTCATTAGACGTACTTAGTGCACACATATATATATAAATGTCGCACTAGAAGGGGATAAACATTAGCTAAGGGATAATCATCCCTATATAATTGACACATCAACTGCATGTGTTTGTTCCTTAGAGATTCTGCGCGGGGTCCACATGGTTATGTGGCAATCGGTGGGTCATCCACCTACTACTGAATTTACATAACATTCCACTTGGATGATCCATCGTTCGATATTTGCTTCGTCCTAACTTTGCCAGAAAAATCTAACTGGGACAAAAACTGGCCGAGAGAAGAGATTATAATCTTGGTAGCTTTAAAACGATGTTGGTCACTGCAGATTTTCTCCCTTCGTTATAGTCGTCCAAGAAAACCATTTGGGAAAATCTGAACGCATACGTCAGGAAAACCCTTTGGGATAAAACGTGAACACTGGAAGCTCACAACAATACTGTCGATGTAGCTTGTTTGACTTCGTGTCGAACTTATCAGGAAAAACCATGTTCGGTAAAAACCTTAAGAGTATAGTGTGGTAATCCGATATCTTATACTGCCAAAAATTCTATGAACATGTTGTTTACCGTTCTAAGGTTGTTATCTCATTAAAAACCTCGTCAGGAAAAACCCAGGGGGACGAAACCTGTATGTAGGAAAACATGAGTACCCAGAACAATGGTATATCCGCAGATGTCGCCTCGTTAAAAATCTTTCCCGGAAAAACCCAGAGGGATAAAAACCAGGACGAAGGAAAAAAGAGTACAACACGTCGAACTGCGGATAATAGTGGACTCGCATGCCTCATTAAAAACCTTGACAAGGAAAACCCAGCGGGACAAAACCTTGACTAAGGAAAAAGAGTACACGACGCAAGGTCCAACATTATCAGGAAAACCATTTAGGAAAAACCTGAGCTTAGAAAGAGCGTGGTCGCCGCCACAAAATATTTTCTTTGACAAGATTTACGCCAGGAAAACCACTTGGGGTAAAACCTGAACGCCTGCGTCAGGAAAAGCACTTGGGGACAAAACCTGAACGCTTGTGCCAGGAAAATCGCTTGGGACAAAACCTGACCACCAAAATTCAGAATAATGCCGACGTCGAAGATCATGTTGCCTCGTTAAAAACCTCGTTTGGAAAACCACGTGGGACAAAACCAGACCAAAGGAAAAGAGTACAACGGACGTCGCCTAATGACAGTGCTGGATACGCATATGCTGCCTCGTTAAAACCTTGACAAGAAAAACACATTGGGACAAAACCTTAGTGAAGGAAAAATAGTACATCGCGTTTAAGTCTAGCCAAAGATTCTACGAGTTTACTCCCCCTGAAGAATGACTTCTTAAAGCGGTTGGTGGTGTGGACATTTTACAGCCTTTAGAAAAACTGCTTTACTAAGTTCAGTTTATGGGAGGATTGATTGCCAGATTTTGCGCCGGGTGAACAATCGCCATTGTACACCTCGCATTTAAATCCTCCGCCCATTGCACACCAAATTCAGTTTTCGGCTTTAACTTCAGGCATAACAATGAAAGGTCTTTTGTAAACTCATAAACACCGTAGAATCAATTTCAACCTCTGAAAGTGTAACCTGCAAAACAAAAGTTAAAACACAACAAGATAATGTATACATTATATTCGTATATGGCACTCCTAGACCATAAAGTATTATTTCTACGTACGTATCAGATGGATCAATCACTTCCCACTTTTGGGAATCACATAGTAATGGTGCTAATGTTAGTAGCACAATAAGTATTACCAGTACCAAAAATTAGATACTTTATTTTGTGCTGGCATATTCTCGAACTTCTGGCCGAGAAATATTTTAATTTCAACGAGAACTCAAAATTTAGTTCAAGCGTGGATTTTAGCGCTATTAAGTGCTCGTTAAGAGGCCAAGGATGATATCATCAACTTATCTGGAATTTAGTCATTCTTTAACAACTCAAAACAAACAAAGGATTGTTCACAAAATTATCCACTTCTAACTGGTGATTATGACTTGATTTCAACCCTGACATAGTTCAAAAAGTCAGGTGGCTGCCTGGGTTGGAAACTCGAATCCTTCAGGGATTCATTACATTCACTAGTCATAATAATATGCAATATGAGTCCTTCATGGACTACCACGCTAAGGTACATCTGTATTAGGAGAATGTTGTTCGTTTTACAGAGTCAATTCTGGGGGGTTCAGCAGGAAAAACCCTTAAATCGCACCTTGAGCGATTATATTACTTTCTCTGCGCTTCATCTCAAACACCAACCTTTAATATTCAGGCCTCACAATTTTACGGTGTGAGTCGGATCCGATCTTTTGCGCTTTTTGGAGAGATTCCATCCTCTACCTTATTTTGAGGGGAATAGACTATATGCCTACCAATCACGATGTTGATGTTTTTCTTCAAAGGGGTACATAACCACCATTGTAAATATATAATCAACAATTATATAGATCCCACACATTTCTCTAATGCATGCATACTTAATGAAAGTTTCACATACTGGTACCAGCGCCACTACAAGGGCATTATCATCCCCTCATCTTTAATGAGGTATATACTTAGAGAGTGTGGATCATATTCCGATAGTCTCCACGAGCACTATTTGTAGTATCTTCAAGAGCACTACATATGATAAGAGAGTGTATTTACAAGAGCACTACATATCTTCAAGAGCACTACATATGATAAGAGCACTACATGTTGATGTTCTTCTGCATGCATACTTAATGAAAGTTTCACAGACTGGTACCAGCTCCACTTCAAGGGCATTATCATCCCCTCATATTTAATGAGGTATATACTTAGAGAGTGTGGATCATATTCCGATAGTCTCCACGAGCACTATTTGTAGTATCTTCAAGAGCACTACATATGATAAGAGTGGTTGGAATCTATTTTACAAGGCATATATGAGGCAGTCATCTGTGCCTCAAACGTGTCTTAACACACGACTTGGTCACTGCGAGATGCATGATTTACCTGCTGTGACAAGTTCTTGTGTCTGCATTCTCAAGCAAGTGATGAACAATAATTTCCCGGAGCTACTGCAGTTATCATGAGTAATCTCCAACACCTCAATTACATCCAATATCTTGGTGTGAGAAAAACAAATGAGATGTTTCACGCCAATTTTTGTGGCAGCCGAACCTTCTTTGGTCAGGATAAGGCTTAATCAGACAACCTATTTGATTGTCGACATCTCTTATTGCAACCCTTAGGTGATGCATGTCATATCCATGGCTTCAAAGGAAAGCCTTTAAATTTGTCGACATAATACGTGCCATCTTCAAACGGCAGTCTTTCTGATGAGTGCCAAATATTGTATATATTTATCCCTTTTTGTTGGCATTTAACTCATCTTTTGTGCACTAACGCTCCATTTTATCCCATATTCTGTATTTTCATTGTTTTCAAGAATAAATATTTTTCTGACTTAATTTTGCATTTTTAGGTAATAAATAAAGTTTGGATGAATATCATAGCGGAAAAGAGCAGAAAAGTAGTGAAAAGCCGGGAGGAATTACGTAAGGAAGCCGCAAAGAATGGAGCGCACGTCCAAAAAGATAGGAATGAGCTCAAGGAGGAAGAATTGTTCTTAAAGAAGATATGGGATTGGCATACCCAAGGCCCAAAATCCTTATCCAAACCCATTTTCTATATCCATACCCGCCTCCATTCTCAGCCGTTAGATCGGATCCATCTCATCATCCGATGGTCGCTCCTTCATCGCGCATCAAAATCTGAAGCTCCTGCAAAACAGCATAGTGCCTAAATTCCAAGCCATCAGATTAGATCACATTTAGATCCTACGGTCGCTTCTTTGCCTGATCATCAAATCTCGATACTTCCGCTTAACACTACAGCACCTAACTCCATCCTGAGCCGTCAGTTTCGTTGTATCTCGTAATCTAACGGTCGCTCAAGATTTATCCCTATCTCGCCGTTAGATCATCCATTAACTACACATCCCACGGCCCAGCTCGTGAAACATCATCTCTTGATGAACCCGCCTCACACCAGAACATCCCATACCCTAAAAACCATCGAGAACTACACATTACATTTCTCTTCTTCTCTTTCTCCCGACCGTGTGCAGAGAGCTCTGCAACCACCTCTCCCTGCCACCACCATCACTACCAGTCCTTGCCACCGCCGCCTGCGCCACACTCACCACAGACACCATAAACCCATTCCCTAGTTGCCTCTCTTTCTCGTTCTTAGCATCCCCACACACTAGGTGCTACAATCAAGAGAGAGATAAAACTAGGGTTTCACCACAGTCGACAGAGGAGACCAAAAGAAGGGGTTGCTCGAAGAGACAGAAGCAGAGGGGAGATGGGTTCGACAGAGGAGACAATTTCAGGGTAAGGGTTAACTTTTCACAGACCCTAATTATGTACTGTTTTCAATTTGGGGAAGAACAAACCCTAATTTTGGGGGAATTAGGTAATTTAGGGAATTTGGGTCTGTATGTATAAATAGATGCTATGGGGTGTGTGTAATTTTCATGCTGGGACTAGCCCACATCCAGAACTTCCAAGTTCTGTTAACTATTCACTTTTAAATTTCAGGTCACTATCCATGTTTGTTTGTTGCTGTTTTGTCAATTTGTTTATGTTCAAATGTTGATGTTAATGTTAAAATGTGAATGTTAGTATTCCTGTTATGTTTAGTTTCATATCATGTTAATACCCTGTTAATGTGTATGTTTGTACTTCCTGTTTTAATGTTCATGTTAGTATCTTGTTACTGTCAATGTGCAATTTTAAAATGTCACTGTTATGTTTAATTCATTGCTAAGAAATGATGGTATGCTAGGATAGAGCTTTAAAGCACTGTTTTGATTGAGCAGTGGGGGGAAATTAGTGCTCATAGCAAGCTAATTTTCTCCCCACTCCATGTAATTGCTCAACTCTGTTGCATTGTTGTGATTGTGCAATGGGAGGAAATTAGTGCTCATAGCAAGCTAATTCTCCTCCCATTCCATTGATTTGCCTTAGAATGCCACCACTGTTAGCTTCCCATCTCCACTGCCCTTGGCTAAAACAGCCTTGGTTTGTTCCATTTTCCTCCATTGTTTCCTTGTTACTTTAGTTTTCCTCCATTGTCATTGATGTTCTTTGTTTTGTTTTCTTTGCTATTTTGGTAGTTTTCTTTACTTCATTGTCCTTGCTTCTTCACATTTTATTGCATGGTCTTTGCTCCTGCCACTACTTGCATTGCTGTTCACCTGCTCCTGTTGTGCAGCACCTGTGCTGCCACTTCTCCTGGTGTGCTGCTACTGGTGCCTGCTGCACTGCTACTTGCCTCTCTGCAGCTGCTGCTGCCAATCATCTTTCTCTGAGCTCTTGCACTTCTGCTGCTGTGCATTGCCTCCCTTCCACTGCTGCTGCCTTCCAAGGCCAAGCCAAAGACTGCTGCTTCAACTGAGCCCAAAAGCTCAGTTCACTCTCAATTCTTTGAAGCACAGTTCAGCCCAAGTCCGAAGTCCAGCTAAAGCCCAAAGCCTAATTCATTACCAAGCCCAAGTCACTTCAAACTGAAGCCCAATTCAGTCAACTGTGGGTTCAACCAAAGCCCAGTTGTTTAAAGACCAAAGCCCAAACTCATTAAGGCCCAATCCAACTTAACTGTGGGCTTAATCAAAAACCTAAGTTTAAGGCCAAAGCCCATTTGCACTTCAAAGATAACTGAGCCCAAGCTCAGTTCATTTTAACAAACCCATTAGCACTTTAAGCCCAACATTTCCAAAAGGCTTCTAAGCCCAAAGCAAACTTAGGAACCCAATTAGCTAAAACACTTCCGAAACACACCCGATCTCTGTGGATCGACCCGTACTTGCACGAGCTACAACCGACGACCGTGCACTTGCGGTATTACTGTAGGCCCGTTTCCATCTCATCATTATTCTATACACTTTCCGGACCTGCCAAGTTTTTGGCGCCGCTGCCGGGGACCATTTTGCATTTAAATTTAATATCTTCGGGGCCTATCAAGTTTTTGGCGCCGCTGCCGGGGATTGGTGCTGTGTTTTATCTGTGTTTTTCTTAGCTATTTTGCATTTCATTTCATAGCATTTGCATCTGCATCTGCTTCATTTCATTTGCTATTGGACCTGCTGATTCTGAACCTGTTTTTCCTCTGCTGGGACGCCACTAAGGAAAAGAACCAAAACCCAACTGGGTTTTTGCAACAATATCAGAGCAGCTGGGCTGTGCTAAAAAGGTAAGCCTAAACCCATTCAATTGAGAGAACCCAACCTGTGGGCTTCCAATTTTTTATTTGTGGGCTTGTAATAATTAACCCAATTTTTTTGGGCTTTTTATTTTTCTATTTTGGGTTTGTAATAATTTATTTGTGGGCTTGTTGTTTAATTTGTGGGTTTGTATTTATTTTGTGTGGGCTTGTTTAAATTTTTCCATTGGACTTATATTTTGGACTCTGGGTTTAAACCCAGCTGAGCTTGTAACCGATTGGGGGCCGCAGCCTTCCTTCCATTTCATTAGAGGCTTGCACAGTGGGCTTGCTCCCATTCAAAAACCAAATTTTACTTTTACTTTTTAAAAAAAAAAAAAAAAAAATATCTAAAATTTTACTTGCTCCCATTTTAAACCAAATTTTTATATCCCACCAAAACCAAATTTTTCCCAAAAATCCAAACCCATCAAAAACCAAAATTTTCCCATTTAAAACCAAATAGTGGGCTTTGTGTCATTTCAAAATGGACCAACCTCGTGCTCTCCATGAATACATGTATCCATCAGTAAAAATTCATTATCATGTATTGTATTACCTCAAACCAATAACCCTTTTAAAATAAATGCAAACATGATACAAATACTTCCTATATTTCGAGGGTTCGATTCTGAGAACCCCTATACTCATGTAAGGGAGTTTGAACAAATTTGCGGACTATGCAACCTGATCATATGTCCGAAGACTCTCTGAAATTGCGTTTGTTTACATTTTCTTTAAAGGAAAGGGCCAAAACATGGTTTTACGGTTTGAGACCACAATCAATCACCACTTGGGAACAACTCACTAATCAATTTTTCCAAAAATTCTTTCCACATCATAGGACCATCGCTATTCGTCAAAGTATCAATTGTTTTGTCCAATTGGATGAGGAAACTGTTTTTCACTATTTTGAACGTTTTAATGATTTGTTGAGTGAATGTCCGCACCATGGAATTGAGAAGTGGAGACTTGTCGTCATCCTCTATGAGGGACTAGACTTTAAATCTCGAACCATGGTTGAGTCTATGTGTAATGGTGAGTTTATTGATAAATCTGTGGATGATGCATGGAATTTTTTAGCCGAGATTGCAGAGAAAACCCATCAATGGGAATCCGTTAGGGAAACAGGAACAACACCACATGATATGAGTCACCCCATGAATTAGAGTTTTATTCTTGTAATAACTCCGACCTTAGGATTGAAAATTATCCTAGATTGCAAAATGCCTATCATGATGATGATGATGATTATGATGTTATGCTAGAAGAACATGTTTATACTAAAATGTTATGGAACCTTTGGGTTCAAATACATTAGGCTTCTCTGCCCCGACCTTAATGCATGATATTTCTTCTAGTATTCCATGTGATGTTTCCCCTGATGTGCCGATACACGAGAATAAATCTGTTGATGATTCTGAGTGTGAACTTGCTAAACTGATTGATGATTGTGAGCATGATGTGACATGTGTAGATGAGTTAGGAGATTTTGATTTGATTGATAATGATGTGCCTATCGTCCTACCTAAGTCACAATCTGATGGCCTTCCACCCAACCTAGATTTGGTTTGTACCCATATTGTCAAACCAATTTTTCTGAAAATTCCTAATCTAGGATTGGAACTGTGTGCTTCCCAAGTCCTCTTGGACTATTTTGCTTCAAAATATAACACTTTTAAAGAGCCACAGTTGGAAATTGCATGTTTGCCCATCCCGAAAACAGTCCATTATGAGTTAGACCTTTTGAATCCTGAACCCTTAAAATTAAAAAATTTTGTGCTTAAAAGTAAACCTGTTGAACAATTTAGGTTTAGGGGTGATTCATTCGGTTTTTCACTCTCACTCCCATTTAAGTCCAATTTTAGTGTTTTGAAACTTCCTTTGTCTCTACACTTTTTCTTTTGGGTTGATCCTCAACTCTTTAGATTGTTAGTGTATGGTGAATTTTTTGTATATAATCCAGTAGATAAAATTTTAAAAACCCTTTTGTTCCTTTTGTATATATTTTGCTAATCCAATATGATCTCGGTTGAAATATGTTGGATTTTTGCCTTGAATAACGGAGTTTTAATCGCTTTCGCCGACAATCGGGTATTCTCTCTCCTTTTACTCTACTCAACATGTTCCTTTCCATATGTTGCATTTTAATTCTTTCCATATTTTGAAACATTGAGGACAATGTTTAGTTTAGGTTTGGGGGTATAGAGTAGATACCACGATAATATGCCATAATTGAAAACGAACTCCTTCTTCTTTTTGAAAAAATTGAAAAATTCCAAAAAAATTGAAAAATTGAAAAATTGAAAAAAATTAAAAAAAATGATGAAAAAATCATAAAAATGGAGCTCATTTACCTTGAAATGTTGACTCTTGTGCAAATATGTATTTTTATTAGGAGTCTTAGTCTAGATATTTAGGCACCCTGATTCTAGCACAATTCACATAGTGATAAGAAATTTGCACGCGCACGATCTACCAATACATGTATGGCCTCGATCTTCAAGGTGTTGGATAGGAAGTTACGATTGCCAATCACTTTAGAATACTGAACGAAACTTGACTAGCTTGTTCTTTGGTTGGTTGGGATAGAAGGTGGAGGTTACATTAAGAAAGACAACCATCGAATTTAACTGGGTGCATCAAAAAGGGCTACCTCTTGCAAAGTGTCATGTAATTTTTTGTTTCTTTTGTTATGTATCAAAAGTGTACCTTATGTAAAATCAATTTCAAGTTCTAAAAAAAAAAAAAAAAAAAAAAAAAAAAAAAAAAAAAAAAAAAAAAAAAAAAAAAAAAATATCAGAAAAAATACAAAAAAAAAAAAAAAAAAAAAATTCAAGTATTTATCAATTCCATCATCTCTTGTTCCAAAAATAAAAGAGAATAGTAATGTAAATAAGAGTCATGTAAAGAGTTCTTTTGTGTTTCGTTGTAATAAGCAAGGAGGGTGTATGCCATTGATGTACAACGCGAGCAATTGTGAAATACCTCCAACTCATTCACAATCTCGTAAAGTCCGGACAGCTAGCTAGATTTCGACCTCAGTTCTTAGCCTGAGAAACTATCTCTTGGTGATTAGTAGTCATAACTTCAGATCTTTCTTTACACATGTGTAGATACACTTTACACTCTTATCACATGTCTTTTTTTGTTATCAGTGCTAGGATTGTGCCTTCGATAGCTAGATTGACATCTCCATTTTGCTGTGAGCTTAACTGTTTTGCACATGTCACGTTTGATGGAATCTGAGCTTATATTTTGTCCTTAGGTTTTGTAGGCACACCTCTGGTAAACCTTCACGAGACTTCAACTCGTCCACTAGGGACACTTAGTGGTTTAAAAGGCTTAGTGCATACGCTAAATGCATTCGAGAGACCAGCGACAGTGGTATAGTTAGGATTTCCTTAGTTTTGTTTTACTTGAGGACAAGTAAAATTCAGGTTTGGGGGTATTTGATGAGTGCCAAATATTGTATATATTTATCCCTTTTTGTTGGCATTTAACTCATCTTTTGTGCACTAACGCTCCATTTTATCCCATATTCTGTATTTTCATTGTTTTCAAGAATAAATATTTTTCTGACTTAATTTTGCATTTTTAGGTAATAAATAAAGTTTGGATGAATATCATAGCGGAAAAGAGCAGAAAAGTAGTGAAAAGCCGGGAGGAATTACGTAAGGAAGCCGCAAAGAATGGAGCGCACGTCCAAAAAGATAGGAATGAGCTCAAGGAGGAAGAATTGTTCTTAAAGAAGATATGGGATTGGCATACCCAAGGCCCAAAATCCTTATCCAAACCCATTTTCTATATCCATACCCGCCTCCATTCTCAGCCGTTAGATCGGATCCATCTCATCATCCGATGGTCGCTCCTTCATCGCGCATCAAAATCTGAAGCTCCTGCAAAACAGCATAGTGCCTAAATTCCAAGCCATCAGATTAGATCACATTTAGATCCTACGGTCGCTTCTTTGCCTGATCATCAAATCTCGATACTTCCGCTTAACACTACAGCACCTAACTCCATCCTGAGCCGTCAGTTTCGTTGTATCTCGTAATCTAACGGTCGCTCAAGATTTATCCCTATCTCGCCGTTAGATCATCCATTAACTACACATCCCACGGCCCAGCTCGTGAAACATCATCTCTTGATGAACCCGCCTCACACCAGAACATCCCATACCCTAAAAACCATCGAGAACTACACATTACATTTCTCTTCTTCTCTTTCTCCCGACCGTGTGCAGAAGAGCTCTGCAACCACCTCTCCCTGCCACCACCATCACTACCAGTCCTTGCCACCGCCGCCTGCGCCACACTCACCACAGACACCATAAACCCATTCCCTAGTTGCCTCTCTTTCTCGTTCTTAGCATCCCCACACTAGGTGCTACAATCAAGAGAGAGATAAAACTAGGGTTTCACCACAGTCGACAGAGGAGACCAAAAGAAGGGGTTGCTCGAAGAGACAGAAGCAGAGGGGAGATGGGTTCGACAGAGGAGACAATTTCAGGGTAAGGGTTAACTTTTCACAGACCCTAATTATGTACTGTTTTCAATTTGGGGAAGAACAAACCCTAATTTTGGGGGAATTAGGTAATTTAGGGAATTTGGGTCTGTATGTATAAATAGATGCTATGGGGTGTGTGTAATTTTCATGCTGGGACTAGCCCACATCCAGAACTTCCAAGTTCTGTTAACTATTCACTTTTAAATTTCAGGTCACTATCCATGTTTGTTTGTTGCTGTTTTGTCAATTTGTTTATGTTCAAATGTTGATGTTAATGTTAAAATGTGAATGTTAGTATTCCTGTTATGTTTAGTTTCATATCATGTTAATACCCTGTTAATGTGTATGTTTGTACTTCCTGTTTTAATGTTCATGTTAGTATCTTGTTACTGTCAATGTGCAATTTTAAAATGTCACTGTTATGTTTAATTCATTGCTAAGAAATGATGGTATGCTAGGATAGAGCTTTAAAGCACTGTTTTGATTGAGCAGTGGGGGGAAATTAGTGCTCATAGCAAGCTAATTTTCTCCCCACTCCATGTAATTGCTCAACTCTGTTGCATTGTTGTGATTGTGCAATGGGAGGAAATTAGTGCTCATAGCAAGCTAATTCTCCTCCCATTCCATTGATTTGCCTTAGAATGCCACCACTGTTAGCTTCCCATCTCCACTGCCCTTGGCTAAAACAGCCTTGGTTTGTTCCATTTTCCTCCATTGTTTCCTTGTTACTTTAGTTTTCCTCCATTGTCATTGATGTTCTTTGTTTTGTTTTCTTTGCTATTTTGGTAGTTTTCTTTACTTCATTGTCCTTGCTTCTTCACATTTTATTGCATGGTCTTTGCTCCTGCCACTACTTGCATTGCTGTTCACCTGCTCCTGTTGTGCAGCACCTGTGCTGCCACTTCTCCTGGTGTGCTGCTACTGGTGCCTGCTGCACTGCTACTTGCCTCTCTGCAGCTGCTGCTGCCAATCATCTTTCTCTGAGCTCTTGCACTTCTGCTGCTGTGCATTGCCTCCCTTCCACTGCTGCTGCCTTCCAAGGCCAAGCCAAAGACTGCTGCTTCAACTGAGCCCAAAAGCTCAGTTCACTCTCAATTCTTTGAAGCACAGTTCAGCCCAAGTCCGAAGTCCAGCTAAAGCCCAAAGCCTAATTCATTACCAAGCCCAAGTCACTTCAAACTGAAGCCCAATTCAGTCAACTGTGGGTTCAACCAAAGCCCAGTTGTTTAAAGACCAAAGCCCAAACTCATTAAGGCCCAATCCAACTTAACTGTGGGCTTAATCAAAAACCTAAGTTTAAGGCCAAAGCCCATTTGCACTTCAAAGATAACTGAGCCCAAGCTCAGTTCATTTTAACAAACCCATTAGCACTTTAAGCCCAACATTTCCAAAAGGCTTCTAAGCCCAAAGCAAACTTAGGAACCCAATTAGCTAAAACACTTCCGAAACACACCCGATCTCTGTGGATCGACCCGTACTTGCACGAGCTACAACCGACGACCGTGCACTTGCGGTATTACTGTAGGCCCGTTTCCATCTCATCATTATTCTATACACTTTCCGGACCTGCCAAGTTTTTGGCGCCGCTGCCGGGGACCATTTTGCATTTAAATTTAATATCTTCGGGGCCTATCACTTTCTCCCCCTCATTAAGGCGGGAGAACCTTTTTAGGTTATCAACATAATTCTCACCATCCTCTTGTTGTGACTTTTCTCTCCCTGACTAAAGTGGGATAACATTATGGTTATCAACCTTACTCTTGCCAACTTCTGGTGGCAGGTTGTCATGCCAACTTCTGGTGGCATCTTAGTTTCCTGATCATGGCGGAAACATTACTATCTCATTTCTGAAAACTTCTGGTTCCATAATTGCCTGATTTTCGAAGGCAATTCTGCTCATGATAGTTTCTGGGTGTTAATTAAACCACACAATAAGTATCCCAAAAACAGCTGCAGGCTCGACAATAGATGAGACATTTCACGTCGTTTATTTTAACGACTTACTTCCTCCCCCTAACGACGGGAATACAGTCTCATCTGCAATAAGACATTACCATCTAGTGGATGTGTAGTGGATGTGTATGTCAATATGATAAGGTATTGAAATAATTGTCCATACTGCAGGGTGAATAAGTCCTGCATATGCCACCTTGAATCCTTTCTAGGGATTAATGTTGGTGATTCAGCAACTGGTTACCATAATGTTAATGTTAATGGAATTTAATAACTAATTGTCTCTGGGACCAAACAACACAATTTAAATCCTCATGTAATAGAAGCTTCAGGTTCTGTAAAGGATGTACATGAGCATTTTTAATTGTCTACTCATTTTGGTAGAACTTTGGTGTTCATACGGACCATGCCTTGGCATTAAAAATCGAGGTCATTAAACTTCTGGCTAATGACACTGTGAGATTCTACTGATAGAATTTTCATATGGCACACCCATAAAAGAGAGAGCCTCAAGCTTCTCTAAACGTGCTTCTGGCACAAAAACAAATGAAGTAATAAGTACTCCACAAAAATGCTCATTTACCATTTGATGGTGGTAATTCCAAATATTTTCAAGACTCAACGGATTCTTTAGGAATCCAGAATACTACAAGGCGTTAATAATACTAGCCTTTATACCACCAGAATGATACGCTCTTCCGAAGTCATCTATCATATTAACCGAACCCGAAATGGTATTTCACATTTCTCAAAACCTCTACAAGGTTATAAAATGGTTCGAAAATTCGTGTTTGTTGTTTCGTCTAAATTTGAGACAAGTATCTCCATCGTCCATATCTATACTGGATTGATTACTTCTGGAATCCATATCCTTCGGAAAAGATAAGACGAGAGAAAAATAGTAGAGTCACCAACAAAAACATTTGGTAACCATGGGCTACTTCGGGAACCCAAAATTCTATGGCTATTCCTGAAACCTAAAAATTTCCATAAATCACTTCTAGGTCCATATTTATGGATTATTACAGGAATTAACAATTCCTATGTTGGACCGTTACCGGGGTCAACAACATCTCATGAACTACTTCAGGAGTCCAGTATTTACGAAAAAGAAAAGATGTAACTAAAGCAAAATTTCAAGTAAAGAGATACATAAAAATACACACTTATGGTACTAATATTAACAAATCTCCATCTTCGTCACCTTCAAAGTCGACGAATTATTAATTTACAAGTGTGCAAATGGATACATGTTTTATAGGAAGATTCCTCAATATCAGTCACAGGTCACTTTAGAAATGCTGATAGAAATCGGTTAGCATTTTACAACGGGTCACTTCTGGGACCGATCGTCTAGCGGGACGCGCCTCTTGCATCCATACTATGCTACACGATATTCCAACTTCTGGTGGAATAATTTTCACTTTTGGAAATTATTGTAGCGAAGGAAAATTAAATTTGTGTTATCCATTAAGGATGCAAACGATCCCTTACTCTAATTAATTAAAACGCTTAGTACCAAAAGTAGAAAAGGAAGTAACACGCCAAATTATCTAGTATGAGTGTATGCACTTACCATTGTTATACAATTCCGTTAATTAACTTACCCACAAATATCGACTTTGGCTGATGTCTTTAAGAAAGAAACAAATTAGCCTTTGTTTTTATGATACATGATGGAGACAGGATTGGGTGGAGCAACCAACCCATTCATAATCAAATAGTATCCTACACTCAAAAATAATAATCAAAGTGAGATACAATGTTAGGCAAGGCTATATACGTATATAAACAATGGAGAAAATAAATTAAGTAAAGAGAAGAAGAATGTTTGTCTATCTTCTTCATGCAATCAGCTCCCTGTTTTCTTTGCTTGTGAATTTGAGTTGGCCAATTCGTAGTTAGTAGATCGTTCCATATGTAATTGGACATCAAGTGAATCAGCTATTTTCTTTAGAGCAAACTCGTGCTGATAACGTTTTATGTTATCATCGTCTCTCTTCTCTGTTAATATGCAAATTAACCAAAGTATCATAACTGTTCACATCAATCACTAAAATTGGTATTAACACTATCTCACACCAACCACAGTTGTTATTAGTATATGCATAAATTAATAAGAAGAAAGAAAGCTGGGAAGAAAAGACGGGACTGAGTTCCCTTTTTCATTTTCATTCTCTTCATTCATTAGAGGTACTCAGTGCACACATATATATATAAATGTCGCACTAGAAGGGGATAAACATTAGCTAAGGGATAATCATCCCTATATAATTGACACATCAACTGCATATGTGTTTGTTTCTTGGAGATTCTGCGCGGGACCCACATGGTTATGTGGCAATCGGTGGGTCATCCACCCACTACTGAATTTACATAACAATTTTCTTGTTTACTTCAGTTATGGTATTCTTATTATCTTTGTCTATTTCGTTTGTTTTACACAGACATGAGATTGTGGGCATAGTGTCAGAGAGGTGGGTCTCAAGGTAGGAAAACTTAAGGTTGGTTCAACGGTTGGGGCATGTCATTTCCCGTGATAACTGCGAAACTGACCTTGAAAATACCATCAAACATTTGAAATGGTTGGGGCATTTCATCAAGCGCTTATACACTACAGTTGTTGCGCATCACATCCATACTATTTCTCATCTAGTCATCTGCAATACTTATCTACAGAAATTCAGCAGGCGTTCGCCATCTAAAATAAGTCAAACTTTCTTTAGAATTCCAGGTTTTCGTTCAAAGTTTAAAATCAATTTTTTTTCAATCCTGTTAAAGGGCGGGTGGTTTTATTGGAGGGGCGGCAAACCTAATAAGACAGAAAGGGTGATTAGGTGGTAATTCAAGTGCCCTTTATTAAAAAAATATGAAAATGACCAACTAACCCTTATTATTAATAATCGAGATTAGTGATGATAATCAAGATTAGTGTTGCTAATTAGTTTCCACTTATAACAACTCTAAAATCAGATTTTTAGAGTTATAAAAAAAAATTAAAGGAGAAGAAAAAGAAAACTTATGTGATATTTGTGAAACCCTAGATTTTGATTCACTCAACCAAAATGAGTGATTCCAGTGGCAAATTTGAGATGGGTGAATCTCTATACGATAGAGAAAACAAATACTACATACCCCTTGAAGGAGATCCTGATATGGAGTATTTCTTAGATGGTAGAGATGTTTTAACCCATAGTGAAGGTGAATCTCAACCAATTGAAGAAATTAGCCAACAAAGTGAAGAACCATCAACTGAAAATGACCAGGTATACTTCTAAACTAGTTCTCATTATCTTTTTGTTGCTTAAAATTCTCTAAAGTACGTAAAAAAAATCAAATTTTAAAAAATTTCAGAAGAACTTACGGTTGGTAATTAGCTAGTTATCAACCGTAATTGAATGTTACGGCTCGTAAAGTTTCCAATACCAACCGTAACTGGTTCAATTTGGGGAACTCAATCATAATACCAGTTACGGTTAGTATAAAATTTTCGAGTCGAACCGTAATTTCAGTACGGTTGGTTACGTTCTTCAGTAGTTACCAACCGTAACTCATCATGTGCATAGAAGTATTTACTGCACTTCTTACGGTTGGTAATATGTAAATAGCTACCAGCCGTAATTGTGTTATGGTTTGTGATCTGTGTTTTTTACCGATCGTATAATGATCTGTATGTTTTCATTTTCATTTCACCCTATTTACGGTTTGTTAGGGAGGACCACTACCAACCGTAGTTGTGTTATGGTTTGTAAGTGATTGTAATTACGAACCGTATCTCTGTTACGGTTTGTATTTCCTGTGTCGTGTCCAACCGTAGCTTTATATATGTTTTCGTTTTGTTCTTCTTTAGACTAATGTGGGTGTATTGTTGTCCAGATCGTGAGTGTACCTCCCCTAATGGATGAACAACCTTTAGCAAATCAACTTGTCACCCAAAATTCTAGCTCTCACTATTTAACCGAGGAGACATGATAGGAAAAAGATGATGCAAAGCATTGGGCTAGAGAACAAGGAAAGTTGATTATGTGTATCATAGTTTGTAATGGTACCACTAGTGAAAGTGCCTTTCAAATGGTCTGCGAGTGTAGTGGACAACATAAAAGTCATGCAAAAAAGGGTATCGTGCAAGTAGCAAAGGCAAAGAGGAAGCAAACTACGTTCACTAAGAATACCAGATGCCCCTTCAAGCTTCAATTTAAAAGGAACGCGGCAAAAAGATGGTTTTTGGAGAAAGTTGTATGCGGTAGTCATAACCACCCTATACCGGAGAGTTTGCTATCACATTCGTATGTTGGACGCCTTACCGAAGAAGAAGAGAAGATCGTAGAGTCACTGACACAAATTCGTATGAAACCCGTTGATATCCTCGCTCACTTAAAGGAAAGAAACCCACAAAATGCTTCTACTTTGGCTAACATCTACAACACAAGAACAAAATTGAAGGCTAAGAAATGGGAACAAAGGAACGAAATGCAACAAGTAAGGCATTTGGGGGAGGCGAATAATTACTCCGTTTTCCACGATGATGATGAGAAAGGACGAATAAGACATCTTTTGTTGGCTAATCCTGAGTTTGTGAAGTTGGCACGATGCTCTCATCAAATCCTTCTAATGGATTGCACATACAAAACCAACAAGTTTGAGATGCCGTTGTTGAACTTTGTTGGGAAAACTTCTACCAATGCTCCTTTTAGTGTTGGTTTTGCTTCTTGAAAGATGAGCTCGAAGAGAGCAATGTGTGGGCATTAAACCAAGTGAAGTTATTCTACGTAGAGGGATATACTCCAAAGGTGATTATTACCGACAAGGAACAAGCTTTTTTGAATGCAATAAGGAGGGTTTTCCCGGAAGCTCATAACCTTCTTTGCACGTTCCACTTGTGGAAAAGTATTGAAACTAAGTGCATGCGCCTTGTCCGTCCAACCAAAAAAAGCGAAATGTATAGAATAAAGAAACTATCGTTACATCAACAAAAGGATGCCAAAGAGAAATTTAAGAAGGATGACAAGTTGGCGGAACTAAAATGGGAAAGTTTCAAAACGGAGTGGAGAGCCTTGACCTATTCTATCACCATGGATGAATATGAGGATAGAGCTCGTATGTTAGTGGCTCATTGGAAAATAGGTTATCCAAGTGTTGTGAAGTATTTGTTGGATAATTGGTTGGATCCGCACAAAGAGAAGTTCGTATCGGCGTTCACTAACCAATATAGGCACTATGACAACCAAGCTACAAGTACGGCGGAGTCATCTCACAACCGGTTGATGAAGAAACTTCATAGTTGTAATGGTGGGTTAGTTACGCTATTCGAAGCCATGGATTCGTATTTCCGCCGTGAGAAAGATAGAGTTACGGAGTCTTTTGAAAAAATCCGAAGTAAACAACATACCAAATGGTTAGACAATAAGTGGCTAAGGGGAATTACACATCAAGTTTCGCACCGCGCTATTGATAAGATAATTTATGAAGTACAACATTTTGAATTGGGGGATTATGAAGAAGAGTGTGTTTGTCCAAACATGACAAGTTTGGGACTCCCATGTCGGCATGTTATAGCCACATACCAAGACAAAGTGATCCCGATTCAAGATGTTGATCCCTTTTGGAAACAATTATCATTCCGTGAAACAATTTTTGATCAACAATTTGGAGGAACGTTTGCTGATACCGAGATTGGTCAAGCTCTAGCCGAGAAATATGTTACACTAAGCCAAGGCCAAAGGAAAATATGGTTGAGTAACTTGAAAGATTTCGTATATCCACAATTTAGGTATGATATCAAGGAACCACCAAAGGGTAAGAGTAAGGGGAGGCCTCCTACCAAAAAAAAAGAGGTACGTAGGAAATAAAAAAGCAAGGGAATTGGCAGAAGAATCAAAGAAAATAGATCCTTTGGGTTATGAATGGTTGAGAAAGGAATATGAAGCGTAGGATGAGATGGAAGAAGATGATGTTCAAGGTAGAAACAAACGAAAAAGAGGTCAAGCGGATAAAGGAGAACCAAGCCATCGAAATGTACAACAAAAATGTATCGAGATTCCTACTCAAGAAAGTGCAACAAGCAAAATTGATGTTAAAGGAAAAGGTCCGGTATTTCGCTCTAAATAACAACAAAGTGGGAAAACAAATGATGGAGTTAAAGGTAAAGGTTCCTATGTCGGTCCCGAGGTTTCCTCCCAAGATAGTTCAATAAAAAGACTTGTTGGTAAAGTTGGTGTTAAACAATTAGCAAGGAACAATGGAAAGAGTCCGATGGTTGAAAAAAATCGGTCAAGCGGTGAGAAGGAGAAGGAGACGATATATATAAAAGGAGTGCCTAAACCACCACCTAGAGATGAGAATGGACGATATAGACGGAACTATCACATTCGCTATGAATATTACCTTCGTTTTTTCTCCGACTTTATTCGTGATCATATCAAGGCCACGGAGGATGTTCATGGTGATGGGAATTGTGGTTACCACGTCTTAATGGAGTAACTTGGACCCTTTGAAGACGCGATAGGGTGGGGTTGTGACCGGGTTACTTACGTAAGGAAAAAATGCTTAATGGAACTACGTGGTTACCGCGACTTCTATAAGGCGATGATGAGAGTTGAAAGAGACGAAACTGATGAGGTGTTAAATGAGAGCTTCACAAAAATGGAAAGGCGGTTAACCGGAAATATATGTTTGACAAGTGAATATTGGATGCGCATGCCTATATGTGGCCAACTACTCTCCAACGCATTCAATTGCGTCATTCATTTGATCTCCAAGACCATGAGCCATACATTTGCACAAAAAAGAATCCCGTTTCTCGAAGATTTTTCAACAACAAAAACTATTGTCATGGGGCATGTGGAAGGAAATCATTACATCGGCCTCCGGTGCGGGCTAATTTCTCGTCTTCTTTTCTTTCTTTTTCCATTGAGGTGCAGCTACAACTACCTCTTTTGCCTTGGTATTTTCTACCTCTTCATCATTTTCTTCCTCTTCCTTCTCTTCATCATTTTCTTCATCTTCCTTTTCTTCATCATTTTCTTCATCGGCCTCCTCTTCATCATTTTCTTCATCTTCCTCCTCTTCATCATTTTATTCCTCTTCCTCCCCTCCATCATCATCGGTTCCTTTAAATTCTTCTTCATCTTCATCATTATTAGTTTCTTCCCCCACAATTTCATTTTCGTTGCCTTCACGGTTAGTTTCGACTCCGACCTCTTCTTGATCATTATGTTCCACTCCTTCTAGCTCAACTCCAGATTCAGCCACAGGTTGTTCCCTCAACTTAATTTCAAACCTATTCTTCTTCTTCTTCTTCTCATTCTTGTGGATTCCTTTATTATCTACACCTAAATGCTTGTCACCGCGAGGGGTAGGCGTATGATCAATCGGGGTTAAGTCATTTCCTCTCTTTTTCTTCACCCTATCAGGATTCCTACACAAACATTACAATTGATTGATTTACTAAGCGTATAACAAATAATATAGAAAAAAAAACACTCAAAAAAATGGTGATTAGGTTTAATTACGGTTCGTAATAAGACATAAATTACAAACCGTAAATAGTTACGGTTCGTAAATAAGGAATCGAGATCAACCGTAACACAACCACGGTTGATAATTCAGCTATAGTTACCAACCGTACTCACTACTTCAAAAAATCTTAACATACAGAAAGATGTACGGTTGGTAACTTTCATTAAGTTACAAACCGAAACTCAAGTACGGTTCGTAAGTGAGATGCAAATATGAACCATACAAAGTATTTGAAACATACAGAAGAATGTATGGTTCGTAACTAATGTTTCGTTACCAACCGAACATTAACAAATTTCTCAAAAGAAATAAAGTACGGTTCGTATTTGGGTAGTTACCAACCGTAAGTTATTCAAATTATGCAGGTACGGTTGGTATCTGGGTTATTTGCAACCGTAACTCACATGCAAAAATCATTTTCCAGTTTCAATTTCGATCCAAAACCCTAATTTTTCATACAAAACTAACTTAAATCAAACAATAGACTAAACCCTAACTGGGTTTTTCGAAACATACCTCAAATAACTCATTGTGCTTGATTTTGACGGTTGAGGAGTTTTAAATTGATGTTCTTGACCTAATGGAGGATTTGGTTCATTAGAACGGCTACAATCTTCGTCAACCTTCTTCTTCTTCGGCATCTCTAATATAGTTTCAAATCAACGATTATCAATTTTTCAACTCGCCGATTAATCGAAGAGGACGATGAAAAATCAGTTTTAATGGTGGTAGAGAGGAGGAGAAGAGAAGATGAAGGAAAGTTGAAAAAAAAAACTGTTTTGATTTTCAGTTTCAATTGGGTTAATAATGGGAAGGACAAATCAGTCTTTTCAACCACAAAAACAAGGATAAATAAGTCCATTTGAGGTGAAAAGGGTAATCTAGTCAATTAACAACCCCTATAGGACACCCCCGAACCAATAATAGGGATATTGCTAACACCCTTGTCGTTCCTCCAATAAAACCACCCGCCCCTTTAACATGATTGTTTTTTTTAGAGATATTTTTGCGAAAATACATGCTCATTAACTAAAATACGAAATTTAATTGAAATAATTATTTCAGATCGAAATCGTCAGAGTTTTTGACTGGCCCTGCCAAGAGACGGCCATCTAGTGTAATTTTTTTATTTATTATTTTTTTTTTTCAATAAATTTTGTGTTGTTCATGAGAAATTAAATAGTGATAAACTATGGTCGAATTAATTTCATATCAGGCTGAAATTGATCAAAATAAATTCATCGATTCATATGAAACTTAGAGGAAAATAAGATATTTAAATTCATAACACAAAAACGCATTTAAGATGTTGGACATACACACCTTGACCAACAATTTTATTACAACAACACACATTATTCAAAGAAAAACAAACCAACCGATAGACATAGAAAACCCAAACGTTGAATAGAAAATGCAAACATCTTATGATTAATCAATCAAGATCGATTAATCAAACTGGATTTCAATACCTTCAATTGTAACAACCTCTTTTCCTCTTCCTGAATCTCTAGGTATTATAGTAACAAGAACATCATCATCATTTTCAGCATCTAGATCTTCAAGAATATCAGTTATTCCTAACTTCAACCCAGTCTTGATTTTCTTGCCTTTCTTTCCATGTCTATGTGGTACGTTGGTAAAACTACCTACAAATTCACTTGATTCAGGACCAACTTCGTCTTCATCATTAATAAAGACGTCGAATTTCACAAGAGCACTTTTGTCGAGCTCAATACCGCTTATGACCAAAATCTCTTCTTTATCTTCTTTTTCTTTCTTGCTTCTTGATTTTTTCTTTGGCCTTTTAACCAAAACTCGTACTGTTTTGTCGAGTATTATAGGGAATTCAGTCCCCCCTCCTGATTTCTTTTTTGCTATATTAATCTTGTTGACGTTCCTTGCTGTAGGAATTCTGGGTCTTGTTTGCAGCCATGGAATCTCCACATCTTGATACTGGTACCTTAGATTCTCTTGTTTCAAACAGTCTTTAATCTGCAAATTATCAACAACGTTGTAACATATATTCTTTTCGTCTTTTATAAAAGAAGATGCGACATTTTGCCATATACCACGAACTGGAACTTGATTATGTAATAATAATTGGTTTCAGCTTACTAAAATATGAAAAAGTTTTAGTTCAGATCTATATAAGTAAAAATTCAAGCAAAAGGTTAGGAAATTTGAGAATATATATAGAGTTTAACGTACCGTGACCCTGACGAGCTGTTTTTTCTCATTGTAGAAAAGAAAAGCAGCATTTAAGAAATCAGGATCAGTGAAATCCCTTCGGTTTCCTCCCAAACTTTTCCATACGGTCCACATCCGATCACAGTTTGAATGATGGGCGAAAAAGATTGGATCTCTAGCTGCAGAATAGAAATTACCCATGTTTTCAAAGTTGGGTTGAGTTCTATCTCCAGTCCAAATATGAACTGGACCATGGGGAACATTCTCAAGTGTTCCTCCGGCAGGTTGCGCTACATCACCGGCTCGATATGGGGATCCAAGGAAAAGTGTTGCGGTCCTTGCACCGGACACCATTTGACGATACATGGTAGTAAGATTCCTGTTATATACTTGCCTAGCCGGGAGATTTAAATCAACAGTATTGTAATTAAGATCGAGAAGATATGGTGGTTGATGTACAGCGTCACGAAGCTCATCGTAAAGAGATGAACCTGGTTGCGCATACATTGAAGGCATTCCCATACCTGCAGGAGAATCCCAATTCCAAAAAGGTAAAGCAAAAGTTGGATCATCGATTAAACTACCCAAGATTTTCTCATGGAAGTAAAGATAATATCTATGGAATGGAAAGAACAACCATGATCCATGAACTTGAATGTCCAAGTTAGGAAAACCAGCTTGATCATAAGCACCATCACAGTAAGCACAGTGAACATTAGCTTGTTGTTTAAAACTACGTGGATCGTCATCTGGCAGAGCTCTCATAAGTTCATAGGCTCTGTTATATTTCTCAATATAAGCCTCATCAACTAAATGAGCAGCTGGACGAATCCTAAGAGGAGTAGTTTGAGATGGAACTTGAAAGTCGATGATTTCTGTGTTTGGTGGCGGACAACAATTTACTGGTAGCGCCCCGTCCGGAAGATTTGCTGGACCGCATTTTGATAAGTCCGGTGGAGCTATTGGAGCCGCCATAGCCATACGGTCAGCACCAAACCCAGCGGTTGACGTCGCACCATATAAACCTCCTAGACCAAGAAGCATATTTCTTCTATCAATCAAGCTGCTAGTTTCATTTTTTTCTTGATTGTCATGATCACGATCTTTATTAGCTCTGCACTCGATCGCCTTAAGGCTAACATGTTTTGGTTTACTAACCACAGAGATCTGTGTTTTCTTTTCAGAGGAACTATGGGTTGAGGTTAGAGACCTAGTTGAAGCAGCGGAAATGGAATTAAAAGAAGAAAGAGAAGCCATGGATTTGTTTGAGACTTGGAATACCGAAGAAGCTTAGAGTCTCCGTGTAGCCTTTTATGCATCAAAGGAAGTGGGATTTACTAGGAGTATTATTTTTTGTTTTCATGTTTGATTTTTTCTTGGTTCGAGCTGCAATTTAAACTTAGTCACGTTACGTTTGTCGGTAGCCGGTACTAACAAATGTGAACAAGCCAGTACAGAATTAATAATATAGATCAGTATATGACCATCTTGAAATCTGACTTTTTTGATGGAATTAAATCTACTAACCAGTTGGGAATATTTTGATATCAAAATTTGATAATCAAATAATAGTCATCAATATTTAGTGTATTTTCTGTCCAATATGCGCTCCTATCGACACCAAATACAAATTTTAATTGCTATTTTAATGGGTGCCTATTTTAAAAAAAACCATCGATATCAGAATTTGATAATCAAATAATAGTCATCGATATTAAGTGTATTTTTATCCAATATTCGCTCCTATCCACAGCAAATACATATTTTAATCTCTATTTTGATGGGTGCTTATTTAAAAAAAACATTGTCATTTTTTCTTGTGCTGGACAAAGATCGAAGACTCCCGAGCCACATCTTGAGAGGGGATTTAATGAATGGTTCCCAACTTTTCTACACAACCCTGGTTAAAAAGACCAAAATTAACGATTCCTGGATGAAATGGACAATTAGATTTTGATACTATTTAAATTAACAAAAATGTAAAAATAGGCAGGATGTAACCAGTTTTATTGTGCCTATTTTCAAATATTTGTTCTTATTTTTGATTTACACAGGATACATCCAGTTTCATCCTTGTTATTTTTTAAATTTAAGCTAGGATGAAACCAGTTTCATCCTTACTATTTTTTTTCACAAAATTGGTTAAAAAGACCAAAATCAACAATTCCTGGGTGAAATGGACAGTTAGGTTTTGATACTGTTTAAATGGACAAAAATGTAAAAATAGGCATGATTTAACCAGTTTCATCGTGTCCATTTTCAAATATTTTTTCTTATTTTTAATTTACACAGGATGTATCTAGTTTCATCCTTGCTATTTTTTAAATTTAAGCTAGGATGAAACCAGTTTCATCCTTATTATTTTTTTTTTTGGCCATTTCACCCAAACTATTTTTTACTCGTCCATTTGAACCGTGATTTAAAAATATTTGGACAAATGACCCATTTTCCGTTTTTTTTTTGGCCATTTCACTCAAACTATTTTTTACTCGTCCATTTGAACCGTGATTTAAAAATATTTGGACAAATGATCCATTTTCCGACTTTTCTAACATTAGATATGTGCTGGGAAAAAATATAGTTCCCAGCCCTGCTTTGAAATATAGTTACTATTTCATTGATTTTGTATTTTATCTTCTTTTGACGGAAAATGAGAAAAAGTTTTCTCTTTTCTTTATCAGTCAAGATACTATGAAACTGATGAAAATGTCAAAGAGCAATGGCCAAGAAGGTTACGTGACAATAGTATTTCAAAATATAGGATAGGAAGAGAAAGAATAGTCTTTAGGATCGAGAGAGGAAGAAAAAACAATTTGAAAGGGTCGAAGAAAATGAGAAAAGCCACCGTTACACCCAATGACTATAAGGATTCACAATTTTTATTAGCATTGACCATGATTTCAGTAATTAATTAGGGAGCATATGCTCATATGCTTAGTCTATCCAAAAAAAAATTTATGTGTAGTCGTAGGAAATCCTACGACCACATCCCAATGTATCTTAAACAATCACTCAAGTAATTATAATGAATTCTTTATTAATTTTCAAGGACTATAACTGAAAACAATGACTTTACTTGCTCTCCAAATAAACTTTCTCTCTCCTAATTTTTTGTCTAACACACACTAAAAGATCCCTCCCCATGTGATGACCTCTTTCCTTTATATAGGATTCCTCATAGTGGATGACAGCTAAGAGATCCACTATTTTTCGGAATCACTGTGCGATACATTCGCTCATTTACACTCACTCATTCTCGCACAACTTATACTTCGCATAAAACATCACACTTTACTCGTGACTTTGCTGACATCATCCAATACGTCACTTCAATTTTGCCATGTGCGATAGTCCTCGCTTACATCAGATAATCCTTACTTCGCATACTTATTGATACGTGCGATATTCCACTCCTACATTTTCCCACTTCTCATTTCTCTTACATCGTGGAGTGAGCGATATGATAAATTTTCATCCTATAATATCGCATGTATGTATGTTTTGATATTCTACCTTGCCGTCATTCCTCCGGAATTTCAGTTTATTTATTCACACGTGTCGATCTTTTTCCTTTTTACCGTCTCAAACCGTTTATAACTGGTCGTCTCTCCCACCTATTTATTGACTTCTTTTAAGAAGAATAAGCTTTTCTTTTCTTTTTCACTAAAATTTCTCTTTCTTCCGTTGTTTGTTTCATTCCTGCTGCTGATGTTCTTCTGCTTTTACTGTTGTTGTTCTTCTGCTACTGTTGCCATGGATAAAAATGCAAAGTTTGTTTTCCTCTTTCAAGATTTATCCTTTTATTCTTGATTGTAACTGTTATCTTTTTAATTAACCTAATTCCTATGCTATTCCAGGAAAAATTCTTCTTTAAGCGCCCTCAGGATAACCGTTCTAAACCCTGATTCTTCTTCAGATGATACAAAAAAAGAATCTCATAAGAGGAAAACTTCGCACAACAAAGAAGTAAGAAATATCCAATTTTAACTAAACAATATTGTTGCCTCTATTTCTTATCTACTTTGTTTTCGCAGGTTTGTGATTGTGAGATGGGTGGGGGCAAGAAACAAAAGGCTAAGAAAGCTCGCAAGCCCATAGTAATGAAGTCAAATCTTTCTACTCTTGATTTTGATGTCGCAGACGTCACCCCTTTAGCAACAATTCAAACTTCTGATACTAATGCCTTTATTACCCCAATTCAAACTTCTGATGCGAATATTTCTATCATCTTTGAAGAAATTTTTCCTAATGAAAAGGAAACTACTGTTGATCAAGGGATGAAAGATTCTCCCATTATTGCCTCTGCAAATTCATTGGGTGTGAATCAGACTTCTTCTTCATTCATCCATACTGATTCTCAACCAAATTCTGCTCATGCATTTGTCCCTACAAATTTCACTATTCCTTCTACTCCTATATCCATCCCTTCTTCTTCATCTTCTTCTCTGTTATTAAATTCCCTTTCTCTTAGCAAAAAAGCTTTGGATAGTGTGAATTTTGCTTCTCAAACTCTGTCCGACATCATTAACTCTTCTCAATCTTCTACTAGTGACCCTTGCAAACTTCGCATTTGCGCTGCTTTAAGCAAACTTCTATGCGAATTTCCCTCTGATATAGCTACAAGAGATGAGATTCATTCTCAAATTTATCTAAGCTTCCATACTTCTCTAGATGTCTTGGTAAGTCCCCTTTTTCATGTTTTGGCTCAACTTTAATATCTTAACCTTTTATCCTTATCTTCTTTCTTCTTTAGGATTCTCATCGTCGAATGATTCTTGCCGAAGGGCGTTTTGAATCTAGCTTCTCTCAATTGGAACTTTCGCAACAAAATGCTTTCTTGGAGAATGAAGTCAATAGATTGAAATGGAACTTCAAGAGGTACAGAAATTGAGGGGAGAACTTCAAGTTGCAAATCTTGAGGCTGAAAACCTTCGCAACCGAGAACAAGAACTTAGAGGTGACTTTTTCTCCTTTGCTTATTATACCCTTATGATATATTTCTTTGCTTACCAACATTCCTTAAATTTCTTCATGCATTTATTAAGATTTAAACCAGAGGCGAGTTTTGGAGAGATATACTTTTCAATATCTTGCTGAGGATACTCAAGCGAATAACGAGAAGTTGCAGACTCAGTTAAACCAGCTAAATAATCAACACTCATATTCACTTGATCAGATTAATAATCTAACCCATGAAAATAACCATCTCATTCAATAAATTGAAGTATTAAATAGTCAAATATCCCATTTTTCTGAATTGTCACGTAATGCCAATCTAATGTATGAAACATTGTCAGAACAAAATCATACCCTTTTTAGGGGGAAGCATTCTTTCTTGAGCAAATAAGCAATGTTTTCACACCAATATTCAATTCTTCAGAAAATAAACGAAGATCAAGCGCGAGCTCTTCGTTCACTTGAAGTACAACATGAGACATCGCTTAAGGAATTAAAGACCAAGAATGAAAAAATCATTCAAAGTAAAATAAATTTGACTGTGAAGAAGAATCAGCTTCAAGAACAATTTAATCAATTAAAGCAATCTCATGATGCTCTTAAGAAAAAGAATAAGTCTCTCTTTGCTGATGAAAAGAAGATTCGCTCCCGTCTTAATGGTTCAGTTGGTGAAGATTTTGATAAAGGTATGAAAAGTATGAAGAATAACTTCCTTCTTCTTTCTAAATTCTGCGAAGGTAGTCAGCTAGAGTTGATTGCCTTGTTACTGTTTAACTATTTCCAATTTTGATAGTTTATTATTCTTCGCAGATTCTGAAAAGTCACACCAATCTGTTATTGCTCAGTTGAGATCTGATTTATCCAAAGTTCGCAAAGAGTGTATGAACCTGGAAGCATCTCATGCGAACCTTGAACTTTCTCTTTCCACTTCTCGTTATAGAGGGCGAAGAAGACTCGCACATCAACAATCTTTTTTAGATATCAATCCTAGAAACCTTGAAAGGGGAGCTATTCGCAAGGCTCATGCTAGTGCTCAATCTGTAGTTAATGGAACTCTTCTAAACAACTCTCTTCCTGCAATAAAGATTCCTCTTCTTAATGTAAGCGAACATGAAGAGTACCCTGAACCAGATAGTGATTATGAATTTGTAAGCGATGATGAGAAGGATCAAAAGGATGAAGAGGATCAATTTTAGAAGAAAAAGTATGTTGATAAAACCAATGCCGAAATTGAGAATCCTGAACCCAATACTGATGCTGAAAAGTCCTTGGTCGAACAAGATGTAGCTGCTGAACATGTTTAATTTTCTTTTCATTCAGTATTTCCCTTCTTTGTGTTGATACGCTTTGAACTTGTTAGTTACAAGGAAGATAATATTTTATTATTTCAATTCCCATACTTGCATGTTATTATATTTCTTGTATAAAACAAGTGTGTGATCTAATGAATTTTGAATTTCCTGCAAAACAATCATTAGTTTGTATATACTCTTTATCATGAGGTCTTATTTTGCCTTCCTATGTAAAGATCTTATCTTGCCTTAATTCTGTGCGACGAGATCGCAGGCGGTCTCTACACTGTAGTGTATCGACCCATTGATCTCACCTTATCTTTTTCTTGTATTATTTCCTCTTCAGGATTTATCGCATAAATATGATAAGTCTTAATACTCCCTTGAGTAAAAAGTCTTATGGAATTTACGTCTTTTGACACAATTAACCTCCCTAATGGAGGGTGTCGTCCTTATCTTCCTCCTGATTTCCCCTTCAAGGAAGCTTACCTCTAGCGGGTTAAGGTTATGGCTCTTCCCATCCAGTTAATTCAACAACCAGTTGATTTCGCAGTCTCACATTCCATTGCCGGTGAGGTTTATGGTTGCGAGACCGCACCCTAAGTGGGGTATCTTCGGACCGGGTGCATCATAGTTAGGACTTGTCAAGAGTGGCAAGGTACGCTCCAGACGCCCCCGACACTCTTGACTCAACCGTGTACCTCGGCGCCCTGATCGAGTTTCTGCACTCCTTAGGAGAGACTTTCTCACCTTAGTCTCTCAATCTAATATTATTATCTTAGAATGAAAATCTAAGGTACCTCTCCTGGATGGGCATTTTCGTTTATTCTCACCCAAAATCTCCATGACTCAAGTTCCATGGTCGGTATAGCTTTCCCTTGAGTCATGCCATCTAGGTTTTCCGACTATGATGTCCGATAGGTCTTACTTTTTGCCTCTTGCATGTATGCGAACTAGGTTGCACGCCACATTCGAATTCCTAGTCTATCTGATTAAAATCACTTCTGGTGCCTTTTATTAAGGTCTTATTTTGAGGTCTTACGTTTGCCTTTTGCTTAAAAAATAATTTCTTAAACATGAACGAAATTTTCAAACTTGTTTATTGAATAAAATACTATATCCCTATTCAAATATGAGGATTCATATTCGTAACATCGCATATGTGTTAACTTGTGCGATGAAATTCACAAACTCATATGGATAATATTTCTTCAAATATTGTCTATTCCAAGGGCGATCTAATCTTCGACCCATATCTCGTCCTTCTGGATCCATTAACTCATAAGCTCCATTTCCAACTATCCTTTTTATTATATAGGGTCCATCCCATTTCTTTTCCAATTTCCCATCTCCCCCTCTCTGATAAATTGGGATTTCTCGCAACACAATTTCTCCTGGTTGAAATTCTCTTATCTTAACACGTTTATTGTATTCTCGATCTAGTCTTTTTTGATAATTTTCCATATGTTGCAAAGCGACCTCTCTTTCTTCTTCTAAGTCATCAAGTTTTGCTAGAATTAGATCTGCACTTAGATTCTTCTCCCAAGATTTTTTCTTTGTTGTTGGAATGATAACTTCTGTTGGTAACACTGCCTCTACCCCATATGTTAAACAGAAAGGTGACATTCTTGTTGCTTCTCTCCTTGTTGTTCTGTAAGCCCATACTACATTATGTACTTGTTCTCACCACCCTTTGTTGTGACCTTCTAACTTCTTCTTCAAGTTGTCTGCGATCGTTTTATTTGTTGCTTCTACTTGTCCATTACTTTGTGGATATAAAGGAGTAGATTTTCCGCTTTGAATTTTGAACGCATTAAGTAACATTTCTATATTCTCACCCTCAAACTGCTTTCCATTATCAAATACCAACTGTGCAGGAATACCAAATCTACGTATAATATTTTCAAATATGAATGTGAATATGTCCTTATCGCGAATGTGCTGAACTGCTTTTATTTCTGCCCATTTTGTAAAATAGTCTGTTACGACAATTAAATATCTCTTTTGTCATGTTCCTGGTATAAATGGTCCAACAATGTCGATTCCCCATTTTCCAAAAGGCCACGCATTTGTTGATGAATTGAGCATCGCTCCGGGTGCAAGTATTGTTTTTTCATAACGTTGATGGATGTATGCCAATATTTACCTTGTATCTTTGCTCTGTATGCAAGTGACCTTCCTCCACTATGGTTACCAGCATCTCCATAATGTAATGCCTTTAAAATTTTTATTCCTTCTTTTCTCGTAAGACATCTGAGCGAAGGTCCAAGGAATGATCTTCTATAGAGAATGCCCTCCCTCAATTCATAATTCGTCGCACGACTTTTTAATTTGTGTGCCTCTAACCTTTTTCTTGGTACTTCTCCCTTCTCTAGGTATAAATGGATTTCAGTTCTCCAATCTTTGTCTTCGCTCACACTTTCTTCTTTCATATTTTCTATTGTCATCATATTTGTTTGTGTTGCTTCTCCTTTCTCTATAGATGGTAAAAAGAGTGTTTGTATTTTCATGTCCCTTGAAAATGGATCTATTAACATGGAGGGTATGAAGGCCATTGCATCTGCGAGTCTATTGTCCTTTCTGCCTATGTGTCTCCAACTTATTTTTGGAATTCGCGCTGCTAAATCCGTAACCAACTGTTTGTATTTTTGCAAAGATGGTTCATTTGTACTATATGTACCTTCTACTTGGCGAATTACCAACTGTGAATCACTATTTATTCGTGCATCTTCTATCTTCAGTTCAATTGCTAGATTTAGTGCATTTACAACTGCCTCATACTCAGTCTCATTATTTGTGGATGCGAAATCTAATCTGAATGAGTAGGCCATTCTCGCTCCTGTTGGTGAAATGAATACAATATATACCAATACCATTCCCTTCTCCATTGGATGACCCATAAACTAATATTTCCCATCTGTTTGAATTTCGATCAGTTAATAAGTCTTTAGGATTCCCGTGGTCTTCATCCACATCCATCATTTTTTCTACGTATTCATCTTCTTCTAACGAAAACTCTGCGATAACTTGAGACTTTGGTGAAGATAAAATTTCATAACCAATTTCATAATTTTCTAATTATGCATTCCACCTTTCAACTCTCCCTGATCTTTTTGAGTTCTTCATTGTTGGTTCAATTGGTACCTTTGTTAATACCTTAATCTTATGAGCTTGAAAGTAACTGCGAAGCTTGAATGATGCATACACCAGTGCGAGAATTAGCTTTTTAATTTTTGAATAATTTTTCTCTGATGAGTTGTATGTTTTACTTATGTAATATATTGGTTTTTCTATCCCTTCATGCGAGCATAACAATACTGCACTTAATGCATGCGATGTTGATGCTAAATAGAGTAGCAATTCTTCTCCCGGCTTGGCCTTTTGCATGATGGATAAATTCACCAAATAATTTTTTATGCTCTGCAATGCTTTATCACATTCTTCCGTCCGTTCGAATTTGGTCCCCTTCTTTAATATGTTAAAAAAGTGTTTACACTTATCCGAAGATCTTGAGATAAACCTTCCCAACGAGGCTATCAATCCATTTAGCTTTTGAACATCTTTCACTGTTGCAGGGGGAGGCATATCTCTAACTGCTTGTACTTTTTCTGGATCAACTTCTATTCCCTTCTTGGATACTATGTAACCCAAAAATTTCCTTGATGATACACCGGAGACACATTTTTCTGTATTCACTTTGATATTGAATTTTCGCATATGCACAAAGATTTCTCGCAAATCATCAAAATAATCCTTCGCTTCTTTACTCTTAACTAACATGTCATCAAAGATTTCTTTGCTTGTACTTTTTTTGGATCAACTTCTATTCGCTTCTTGGACACCATGTAACCCAAGAATTTCCCTGATGATACACCAAAGAAACATTTTCCTGGATTCAATTTGATATTGAATTTTCGCATCTGCACAAAGATTTCTCGCAAATCATCAAATTGATCCTTCACCTCTTTACTCTTAACTAACATGTCATCGACATAGACTTCTAATGTTTTATGTATCCACTTTTCAAATACTTTTTCCACCATTCTTTGATATGTTGCACCCGTATTTTTCAATCCAAATGGCATTTTCGTATAACAGTATAAACTTCTTGGTGCGAAGAAAGCAGTATGTTCTTGATCTTATTCATCTTTCGGTAAAGGAAAACTATCTTTCGGACACGCTTTATTTAAATCAGTGAAATCTATGCAGATCCGTATCCCTTTTTTCTTTTTTTGGTATTACCACCATATTTTCTATCCATTCTGGATATTTTGCTTCCCTTATAATCCCTGCATCCAGCATCTTTTGCAACTCCGCTTCTATTTGCGGATGATAATCAATTGCGATGTTCCTTATTCTTTGCTTAAATGGCTTTACATTTTTTTTAATGTTCAACTTATGACATGCGACAGGCGGATCTATCCCTGGCATTTCTTCCATACTCCATGTGAAGATATCATTATATTATCGCAAGATATTTACCGTTTTTTCTTCTTCTTCTTTATCCATTTAGGTTCTTATTTTTAATATTTTTGGCTTTTCTTCAGATCCAACATTTATTTCTTTCGTTGGTTCCACTGCGGTAAAATTTGTTTTCGGTTCTCCCATTGGTGTCGGTTCCTTGATCTTCTTAATCTGTTCACCTTCCTTCGTTGGTGCTTCACCTGGTATTCCTTTCCCCTCTTTCGCTCTGATCATGTATATCTGAAACTCGTCCTCTTTCTTTAGTTCTTTTGCTTTTCTCCAGCGATCCTTTCGTTTCTTTGCTCTCCCTTCATAATTTCTTACATCTATCTGATTGCAAATCTTCACACTCCTTACATCTCCTTTGATTTCACCTATACCACTTGGGATTGAGAATCTGATGCACTGATGTAGTGTTGATGCTACAGCTTTTATCCCGTGCACCCATGGTCTTCCCAATAACATGTTGTATGGTCGTTCTACATCAATCACACACAGTGTTATCTTTGTTACTACTTCTCCCAGTAATATTCGCATCACAATTTCTCCTTTTGGTTTTGTGATTGCTTTATTGAATCCATGAACATTGTAAGTTGGATGTGTCATTTCTGCATCTTCATATATCATTGCTTTGAATGTGCGATAAAATAAGACATCAATTCCACTTCCTGTATCTATCATTGTTCTATCAACCGCCCATGTTTCTGATTTCTTCTTCATTACAATATTTTCTCCTCACTCGGCTGTGACTGTAATTACCAACGGATCTGTCCTCTTTAAATTTTCTTCCGGAATTTCATCTACTGCAAATGTGATAGAATTTTCCATTCTTTTAATGGATATTCTTTTTCACCGTTTCCACCTTCCTTCCTTCATAATTTCGCTTGTGAATTCTACCTGTTATTCTTTCTTGAAAATCCACATCAGAGATTGATGTTTTTGTTATAGAATTACATTGTATATCTCTACATCTTCCTTGTATTGTTACGATTCTTGTTTTCTCCATAGATTTTTATTATTCTTCTGTACCTTCTCCAAAAGTTTTCAGATCTATCTTCAATTTCCAGATCTTACTTTTTCCAAGATTCTTATGAATTTACTACCAGGATTTATCACCCAAAGCTGTTTCTGGCGCCAAAAATGTAGTTGCAGGAAATCCAACAACCACACCCCAATGTATCTTAAACAATCACTCAAGTAATCATAATGAATTATTTATTAATTTTCAAGGATTATAATTGGATACAATGGATAACAATGACTTTACAATGACTTTACTTGCTCTTTAAACAAACTTTCTCTCTCCTAGTTTCTTGTCTAACACACACTAAAAGATCCCTCCCCCATGTGATGACCTCTTTCCTTTATATAGGATTCCTCATAGTGGATGACAGCTAAGAGATCCACTATTTTCGGAATCACTGTGCGATACATTCGCTCATTTACACTCACTCATTCTCGCACAGCTTATACTTCGCATAGAACATCACACTTTACTCGTGACTTTGATGACATCATCCAATACGTCACTTCATTTTTTCCATGTGCGATAGTCCTCGCTTACATCAGATAATCCTTACTTCACATACTTATTGATATGTGCGATATTCCACTCTTACATTATGAGCTCGAAAGTGCAAGAACGATCTCAAATATGACGATTACGGATTTGATACAAATGACTGATATCAAATTGGTTATGACTGATGGGATCTGCTAGAAAATCTAAGAATGGCATCGGGAAAACGATATGATTTCAAATTTACTATGAGATCTACGACACCACTACGTGGATGGATAAATATGGTGGAGACCGACGGATCTGCTAGAAAATTGCAAGGCTACTAATGGGGGTACCATTTTGCTTGGGATGTACCAATATACATATAGGACAAAAAAACAATTGCCTTTGGGTTGGTACACCCCCAAGTAAAACGGTACCCATTAGCAACCTTGGAAAATTGAAATAATCTCTTACATTGCATCTTATAAGTTTGAGATTCTTTGTGTTGGTAGATCTTACTAAGTAAACAACTTATAAGTTTGAGAATTGAGATTCTTTATGTTGGTAGCTCCTAATAAAAAACGATATTTTATATGGTTCAAGTTGGCGTTGTCCCTTGTATATTATTGCTTAGGCTAGGTTCTATGGATGTTAATCTGTCAGTTAGATTAGCAATTCACGTCAGTTAGGACAACCTCCTAAATCATATGGGAGTTTTAATCTAGCAGCTAGATTAGCAGTCCACGTCATCTGGGACCACTGTCCAGCGCTGTTTGGTTCAGCGCTTTAAATCTCAGCCGTTAGATCAGAAAATTAATCTCTCAACACTGAACCATTCAGCGTAAAGATCACTTTTTGAACGCTGAACCATTCAGCGCTTCAATCTCGTTGCTAGTTCAACTGCGAGTAAATGCTAAGAGAGAGAACTAGTGTTAACAAATAGACCACACTTTTTTATTTTGAACTGCAACACTTTTCTGCTAATCTAGCTCATAGGATGTAACCTTATATAGTTTTGCATCGCTTGGACGAAATGTGATCGTATCGTTCATTAATTTTAGACGATTATCCATCTGTACGCATTGGACGTGAATACAACATGCTGATATTAAATAATTATCCATCCGTTATTGACGTGAATGGAACATGTTAATTTTAAATAATTATTATCCATCCGTACTTGACATGCATGGAACATGCGAATATTACATAATTTTCTGTATTTTTGGGTTTTTTCGTTTGCTTCTTTTAGCTCTTTGTACATTTTTTCTTCTTTATAAAGTTCTCCATTCAATCAAAGAAAAAAAATACTTGACGTGCATCGAATATACAACTTTCTTATCTCGAGTCATATTTGTTATTATTGTACCACAAATTTAACTGCTGCATACTCTAACACAGTTAATGGTTTATATAATAGTATTTGTTTCATGTTTATGTTGAACTTGTTTTTTCTTAAAAACCATCATGTAAACGTTTCTTATTTGAAATGAAATACTAATGGTTTGATTATCAAAAAACAAAAAAAAAATGGTTTATATAATAGTTATACGTATCGGTGAGGTTTGTTCGTAATTCGGGGTTCCCATGTTGCAAGTGCCTTTGCCTACTTTTTGTCTTCCTCATTTACGGTCGGATGCGTCATGTGCCTTGATATTTTCATGCATCATGAAACACTGCAAGTCGACCCCATGCATTTTTATTTTTCATTCAACATCTTCAATAGCGGGTGCAAAAAACCTTTAATTTTTTTTTTTTGGAGGATTTACACATGTAAAAATTATTGGACCCCACATTTAATAAATTATCTACAATCGTGTAAAATTTAACCATTAAAATATCCTCCATCATAAAATTCTAACTGTTTAATTTTACTTATAATTATTATTAAAAATTAATCTAAAATATGGCATAGAGATGAATCTGAAAGTGTACTTGAGACTTTCTTTAACACTTTCGTATTCAGTATTTCATCCCTTTCTATAGTCTGTAGGACCTAATTATCTGAGATATTTTTTTTTTGCTGAATCACCTATTTTTATTAATAAGAATAACCAAAGTTTTTACAAACTGAATGAAGGAACTAAATGAAAAATAAAAAATACAGCAAGACTAAACAACTAACTTCTAGCAGATATTAATTATCTCAAATAACTAAAAGAAAAATACTACTTATCTGAGATAATTGTGTGCAGTATTTCATTCCTTTCTAGTTTATAGATACTAATTATTTGAAATGAATTAACGCTAAATCAGAATCTAATATTCAACGAGTCATGAAAATAGAATATTTTCATCCTCTAAAGTTGCCATCAAAGAACGAAACATTAATATTTAATATTGTAGATGAGCTAATAGAAAATTTCGGAGTGATAAGTGGAACTCCCTAATTTGGTGGGTCCCAAGTTCGAAAACCTGTGCGGTGTATAAAAAGTCTTTGCACAGATAATCTACCTTGATTCTCATTGCCAACCATAACTGAAACATCCTGCACTAATAACATGATTGGCAAAGGAGGGTACCGAAATTACTAGGAAGGTGCCGGTCCAGAGACTCAATGACTTTGATTGTTTTTCTTTTATATATAGGTACCCGGCCTGTTAAAATCGGTACCCATCTTTAGCAATCGTGTATAACTAATTTCTCTTTTCTCCAAATAGTCAAAATTTAAAAGAAAAATAAAAAAGTCAATATACGGTAAATATAGATGGTGGTAGGTGGGTCTTACAAAATTTTTCCTTTCCTTGTTTTGTTAATCGGTCAATAGGAAAATTCATTGGAAAAAAAAGTACTTAAATGAGATACCTAAACCCAATAAATACAACTCAAACAAAAATGAAGCCGAAAATGGGATTCGGTCACCCAAACAGAAGAGGAAAACATGAAGAGAACAATCAAGATTTGTACCCATAAAGCTATCACCATATTGGCTGTTAATCCTAGCATTTTAGTGTTCGACTCCGCCCAAGAATATGCTTGAATTTTTAATTATATCTCAAATCATGCTTGCTAAAATTTTCTTTTATCGTCAAAGGTCCTTGCACTCCTTTCTTTCCAAATACACCACCATATAACAACCGACACATTATTCAAAATGCGGTTAAGACGCTCATCACCGAAATCATGACTCCAAGATTTTATTGTTGTGGTGACATTAATATTATAGTTCCAATAGAAGTTACAACCTTGGGCAAAATACGTCCAAATTTTAGTTCTCCAACAATCATAAAACAAATATGCCTCCATGCAAAACCGTCAAAGCTTATATATCCACATCCTTACCCCTTCTAATTAATTTCTTGGCCGTCATCAAACTTTCGTTAGGAAGAAGCCAAATAAAAAAAATATATATAGTTTGCATGGGTAACACCGACTCCTAATAGTCTTGATTTTGGAAAATTTTGATCACTGATTTCTATATGGAGTAGATATATATGATGATATTGGTCTTATGCTGAAGAAAATCTGTGAAGCTAGCGGAAAAGAATAGAAGAAGAAGCTCAATTAGAAGAACAAAAGGAGGAAAGTGAAATAAGAAACAACAAAAGATCCAGAAAAGACCAAAATGAAGAGATCATGGAGAGTAATACTGAGAAACTACCATCCTATAATGTAAATGATGATAAGTAACATGATTTCATTGAGCAAGGAGATGCAAGATCAGGAGAGAACTCCCATGAAATGAATGAGGCTTCTAACAATCTGGTAATCCAACTTCTCATTAAACACTCATACTCTTACATTTTCTTTAATTTTCGCTTCAGCATTTACTGTAATTACTGCTTTGATCATATGTCTGTTTTAAATACTGCATCATTTGCATCCGTTCATAAACCTAATAGTAACTTGAGTATCAATTTAAGTCTGTTTCAGCTTATTTCAACAAAGAAAATCCTAAGTTGGAATTGCCATGGATTTCTGGGTAAAGACACTAGAGATCACTTGTTGCACTTGAATAGTATCACTCCCCTGATATATAATCTTTTTGTCGGAAACTAAATTAATGAGGAAAGTGAAAATGCGAGGGTCTAACAACGACACCCAACAATTCGTTTGGCAGTCTGAGAGGACTTACTCCAATACACTTTCTAGAGAATCAACTAGACAGTCAGACTCAATCTAGAATAAAGTATATCAAAGAGTTTAATATCTCTAACTCTTAATTCAATCCGCAATCAGCAAATAGAAATCTGCAAGACCGATTGAATATAAGAGGAAGTACTTGAACGGTACTAAAGACCAATCTCAAGTGTCAATCAATGTAAATCAATAACCCAAGGTTGGATATTCTAATTGATTGATCTTAATGCACAACCTGTGATTTTTCAATTATATAAAAAAATATAATGCGGAAAAGAAATAACACATACACCAGAATTTTGTTAACGGGGAAACCGCAAATGCAGAAAAACCACGGACCTAGTCCAGATCGAACGCCACACTGTATTAAGCCGCTATAGACACTAGCCTACTACCAATTAACTTCGTACTGGATTGTAGTTGAACCCTAATCAATCTCACACTTATTCAAGGTACAATTTCGCTCCTTATGTCTCTGATCCCAGTAGGATACTACACACTTGATTCTCTTAGTTGATCTTATCCACAACCAAGAGTTTCTACGACCCAAAGTCGAAGACTTGATAGAAAAATCTGTTTCACACAGAAAAGTCTATAGAATTGAATAAATTTGTCTCCCACAGAAATACCCAAGAGATTTTGTTCCGTCTTTTGATAAATCAAGGTGAACATGCACTAATTGATAAACCTGACTTATATTCCCGAAGAACAGCCTAGTATTATCAATCACCTCACAGTAAACTTAATCGACTAGCGAAACAAGTTATTGTGGAATCACAAACGATGAGACGAAGGTGTTTGTGATTACTTTTTTATCTTTCCTATCGGAGATATAGAATCTCGAGCCAATTGTTTCAATTGTACTCAACACGATAGAAACAGCGGGATCAGATCACGCAACTACAAACATAATAGTTGGGTCTGGCTTCACAATCCAAATGAAGTCTTCATGTCGCTAAACTACAGGGTCTCGCGAAGAAACCTAAGTTTAAAGGAGAATTTACTCTAGTTATGCAATTAGTAACACACATGAGGTGTGGGGATTAGGTTTCCCAGTAGCTAGAGTTCTCCATTATATATTTTTCAAATCAGTGTTGGGAATCCTAGTTACCTTGGTAACAAAGCATTCAACATTCACTATTAGATGAAAAACCTGATTCAACCAAGCTAATATCTTTCAACCGTTAGATCGAACTTATCTTGTTACACACAAATTAAATGTACCCTCATTTAGGTTTATGTAACTGTACCTAAACGTGTACACCATGTTGGTTCACAAATAGTTAACCGAGGTTAGCCATATTATTACTCAACTGAAACTAGTTAAAGAGTTGTTCAATTTTTATATAAAACACAATTGAAACCAAATCGGTTTGATTCACTTGAATCAATCATGAACATTATAGCCACGGTTTGCAAAGATTGCATCCCTTATGATTTAAATTAATATTTAAGTTCATGACTGACCGGTTTGACAAAGTAACCAGCTTAAGTACGCGTACTTAAGCAACCAGATTTGAGTTTGTTAAGTTTCCAAGCTCAGCAAAAAATTTCGGTTCGAAAACTTCCGTCAGTATGCGTACGGGTACGCATACGTATATTGTCTCCTTCACCAATTTATTATACACACATATGCATACACTTGGTTCCCGGTTTTTGGATTTATACACTAATGTGCGAACACACTATGCTTATATCCACACATGGTTACATTCTCAACTCTTTATTTCAATCATTGAAACATTCTTCTATAATGACAATAGCCGTTTTCACACACTATTAGCATCAAACAACTTTCAAGATATTAGAATAATCATTCTCGAAACATTTCAAGCGTACATCAAATGATTGTACCACACAAACCATTTAATATGTTACTCAGAAATTTTCTCATGATATAAGATGAACTTGGTCGAAGCGAAAGCTTACCAACACATATTTCGAGAAATATGTAAGCGAGATATACTCAGCTCGAAATCTCAAATGTGTATAGAGAAAACTATATCGTAACACGACTTATGTCTCAATATAGGAGATAGTAGAAATAGACTTTCCAAGTCATAGATGAGTTCAAGTATCCACATACCTTTTGTCGAAGAAGTTCCACAAGCTCCCCATAGTAGCTCTTCGTCTTCAAATGATGAACTCTGTGATATCTAAGCTCAACTACATTATCTATGTCCTAGTCCGAGACATCTATAAATAGGCTAGAAATCAAGACTTATAGTTTTGATCACTAACATTGAAAAACATGCTTGAGTCAGCAACGCATGCGAGTTCGACCGAGCAGTGCTCTAACAGAAAGGATCCTAAATCTCAATAGTTTCCTCAAGATGCCAAACAAATGTTATGTCCCATATGTTGGCCAGGATGGAGGTATTATCTTACTTTCCAAAGATGGTTTTTCTTTAGATGTTTTACATTCCTCTAGTAATATGTTTCATGCTTTGGTTAAAAATGATCCCAGTAAAGGTGAGTGGTTCCTTTCCCATGTTTATGGAACTTCTTACCGAACTGGCCAACCTAGCCAGTGGGAGTACATTCATGATTTAAGTTCCTCAGTTCATATTGCATGAGTTCTATTAGGTGATCTGAATATTACTATGAATGCATCTGAAAGAAATACTAGTTCTGAGCCAACTTCTACAGAGGTTTTGAAAAGCATTAGAGATTCTGATTTGCATGATATGGATTATAGTTGCAACCCTTTTACCTGGACCAGTTTCAGTCATGGTACATGTAAAATAAAATCTAGACTTGATAGAGTTGTTGTTAACAATGAATGGTTCCTAAAATATCCTGAATCAAAACTTACTCATCTCCCTCAAAAAGGTTCTGATCATGCTCCTATTCTCTTAACCATGTATAACAAGTCTAGTAATTCAGGTAAGTGTCACTACAAAAACAAGTCCTATTAATGAGGTTTTTTTTTTTAGGATCGTCACAGATAGTCACTATTCGTGAGGGTGCTTTGACCAACCGTAGTAAATAGTAGGTTTAGTCAAAGGAGCATTTTCTTTGGTCGGTTTAGTGTTTCCGACAGAGTAAAAAAAAACTACGGCAAAGTAATGTCTGCGGTTTCTCTGCCGTCGTAAATGGTTCGAGATTTTTTTTAATTTTTTTTCTTTTTTCTCAACCTTATCTATTAGAGAGAAGCAGATCTGGTTTCTTATCTTTTCCATTTTTTCTCCTCTCAGGAAGAACTGAGGTTTGCTTAGCCTCTTCTCTTACCATATTCATCTCTTCTGTATTACTATCTTCTCCATCTCTTCTATGTTATCATCTACTCCATCTGTTTTCTGTTACAATCTTGCTAAATATTACTTTTAAATGATTGTTTCTTTCTTTTACATCAACTAAATGATAAATCTTTATAAGGAACTATATGAGACTGTTAGGTGAAAGTTTGAACCTTATACAGAAGAATCCATTAATGAGTTTTTTTATTTTTCTAATTAATAATTTTAATTACTTATTTCTCTTTTTGTAGGAACTAAAAGAGGAAACTTTGATTGAACACATAAGAGAAGAAAAAGTTGATGTTTTTACAGATAAGATTAAGGTTTCAATGAGAATCGATGATGGAGATAAAGATCATTATTCTGAGATTTAGAGAAATGGAAAGGAATCAGGGATAGTTGATGGTCATGTTGTCGATCCTTGTGTTGTTTCAAACTCAACAGAAAGGTAAGTTGAACTTAGGGTTTCTCTAATTAACTTTATTTTTGTGTGAAATTGATTTATAGATTGATCAATTAGTGATGGGTTTGCTTTTAATTGAAGTTTGGATGACGTATAGGGTTTAATTTCAGTTTCTATAATGAATGAATTGGGAATTAGGGTTTATCCAAAGTTAGGTTTTTGGTTATAAACTTAGACCAGTGTTTTTGAGTTTGAATGATAGATAAAGAGGAGCGGAAGCTGATACGGTCGATATGTAATGCAGCTGTAGTTGTGGCTAGGGATGTGTTGCATGACAGGGATGGAGTTGTTGGTTTTATTGATCCATGAATGGTTTGAAGTAAGATGTATGTTGTTACTAAGTGCCCTGAGCACACATGGATTTGTAGGCTAGGAAACACATGCTCAAGGTTCTTGTATAAGTCATTAGCATTACATTTTCACTCAAGTACCATCGATTTATCTGAATCAAGGTGGTTGGGACCTTTGGATGCTCATAATTTTTCTGCTGTTTTGCGTTTATGCTTTATCTTTGCAGTAAGACATGCTTTATTTTTCGATACTGGATAGTTCCCATGCAATCGTTCGTATAGTTAGTATTCTATCAGATTAAACTGTGTATCCATAGTATTTGATAACATTTATAACTTGGATACTTGTGTATTTTCTGCGTTTGGAACGGATTGGACTTCTCTTTTTTTCTTGATCGAGCTTTCGTTGAAAAAGTTATACTTGCATATGACGGCCATTAGCATCGCTTTCCTTTACTGCAGCGATGAAATTTGATTGGAGACCACTTGCTATTGTTGCTGCTTTCATGACTGCCATTAGCATTTCTTTCCTAAACAATAGATATCATCATTTTTTGCTCTAGTTCTTTCATTTCGTATATAGAAATCAAACTGGAAGGGAGAGGACTTCACTTTTCAGAATGGAAGATGGAACATTAGCTGTCTCTCTAAAGATGGAAGATGGAACATTAGCTGGAAGGGAGAGGACTTCACTCTTCAGAATGGAAGATGGAACATTAGTTGGTCTCTCTAAAGATTCTTAAATTGAGGCATCTATATCTTAGGTTACATTGTTTCCTTTCGTCAGTGGCTGTATTTGAGCTTGTTTATGTTTCTACCTGGTGCAACTTGGTGATTTGAATTCGGTGTTGGCCTTTGAGCACTCATGTTGTGTTTAAAGTTCCCACTAATAACTTTAGGATGGATGTATCACATGGATATCCTTCACAATCTGATATTCCATCTTTAATTGAGGTAAAATTCTTATTGTTGTTGTTTTTTTTTTTAGTATTGCACACGTGTGCTAGATTACAGACGAACCTAGTTATTCAAGTTTGGCTTGTTGATTCATTTGGTGAATAGTTGAGTAGTCATCTCCAAAGCACGGCCCATCAATTTTCACATTATAGATAATATAGAACCATTTTTTAGGGACCATGGCTTTTTTTGGGACCATGGTCTTATTAGGCCAATCTCCCTATAGTTATAAGGGATGTCCTAAAGTTAGGTAAGTATAAATTTACCCTTTATTTTAATTTAAATTAAAACTAACCTAATAACTATATAAATCTAATCATTTATATCTAATCTAAATGAATCTATTAACCAAAATCAGAATCAAAAACAAAAATAGGGGAATCGAAATTTTTTAGTTTTGAAAAAAAAATTATTCTCTTCTTCTCTCCTTGCTTCACGTTCCTCGTTCAATTGAAAAATGAGTATTAACCATCAAAATGAGTTGAAAATGGAAGTTGCGGAGAGAAGTTCGGCTAGGAAATATGTGAAAAACTTTGTCGAACTAACCGAACCTAACGGAAATGATGAACATGAAGAATAGTTTGGCTATTTCGCAAAAAAAAATTCCCAACCGAACTTTAGTTCGGTTATGTCGCAAAAACATTTCCCAACCGAACCCTAATAGTTCGGTTAGTAGCAAAAAACATTTCCTAACCGAACCCTAATAGTTCGGTTAGTTGCAAAAACATTTCCCAACCAAACCTTAGTTCGGTTAGTAGTAAAAAACATTTCCCAACTGAACTCAAATAGTTCGGTTAGTTGCAAAAAAAAAAACATTTCCCAATCGAACCTTAGTTCGGTTATTCCGCAAAATATTTCCCAACTGAATCATAGTTCGGTTATGTTGCAAAAAATATTTCCCAACCGAACTATAGTTCGGTTACGTCGCAAAAAATGTTTCTTAACTGAACTTTAAGTTCAGTTTGATCGTAAAAGGTCTTAAATTTTTTATAACCGAACTATTTAATGGTCACACCAAATATAGAGTTCGGTTTGATCGCAAGGAAAAATTTCAATTTTTTGTTACCGAACTTCTTACTGGTAACTAATCATTACTAATCACTAATCATTAAGTTCGTTTTTGGTTATAAATTTGGGTAACCGAACTTAATCGCAAAAAAATTTAAAATTTCTCGCAAAGAAAATTTTCAATTTTTTGTAATAGAACTTCTTAATGGTAACTAATCATACCAATCACTAATCATTACTAATCATACTAATCATTAACTAATAACTAATTAATCATTAAACTAACACATTTAATTAAGGAGGGTAAGTTTGATATTAAGAAAAATATTTAGATAAGGGGTGACTTAGGATTACTTATAATGTCTTACCTAAAATAGAATCATGGTCTCCCATAAAAATACCATGACCCCAAAAAAATGGTTCACAGTGGATAATCTGTTATTAAGCCCATATAACACACAGACTGTTACCCTTCAAGCCCATGATCCCCAACTGTCTCAACTTCCTTGGTCCCAAAAAATACCATGGTCCCCGACTGTCTCAACTTCCTTGGTCCCAAAAAAATACCATGGTCCCCAACTGTCTCAACTTCCTTGCTTTGTCAATAACACGATCTTTTGTTTTTACAGACTGTTACCCTTCAAGCATTGCGGAAGCTGCTTGGGAGCACCAACAGTAGATGCACGATACTGGAAACAGGATGGGAGGTAAACATGTTTCAGCAGTTGAGTTATATACTAGGTTAGTTGGATTCATGATCTCTCGATGTCTATTATACCTCTTTCCCCTCTTAGTTTATGATTCGAGGATGATTACCAAGATGTCCTCCGACTCAGCTGAACCACACATCTGTTTTCCATCCATGCTCATATTCTGAAATACACAAACAGTCAATCCCTTCCACTTACAGTTCTTTTCCAGAACAGCATCTCTTGTAGGAAATAAGTCGGCACATATTGGTAGTACGTTATCGAGTTAAAGAAAACATGAATTTTGAAGTTTCACATTGTTGGTGTCTCTAGCTATCGGCACATGTTGAAGTTTCACATTGGTAGTACGTTATCAGTTCAATTTTCCCGACTTTAGTTTACTATTTTATTTTTATTTTTATTTTTATTTTATGTTTTTGCAAGAATGCCTCTAATAGTAATTTTGAGTGAAGAATATCAACTCGCTACGTGGCGCAAGATTAGGAGCCGAAATACCCTACTAAAATGCAACCATATACACAATGTATACCCAACCACTTAGTCTTATCTTATCTAGTCACCCTTAAGGGCGTATTTGTAATTAATGTAACCGCCTACCCTATAAAAGAGAAAGAGAAATAGGGAAATGGGGGTCGGATCTTTGAATGGTCGCTCTAGCTAAGGCTAGCCTGCTTCTTCTTCCTTAGAGCTCCATGAGAGCCTCTCCAATGGAGATCTTGTAAACACCTCACAACATAGTGAAATCCGTGGATGTAGGTCATAATTGACCGAGCCACGTAAAAAGATTTGTCTTCCTTTACATTTCTACACTTTATCTTCTTTTATGTGTGTTAATGTATGTTTTGATGGTTAAGATCATCATGGGTGTAGGCATCAGAAAAGATGCAACTACATTTTGGCGCTAGAAACATGGATTAGAGTGATGGATTTATCCAACCTAGTCCCTTTGAACATAATTTGTTCACTACCAACAAGTTCTGTAACAAATCCAGTAGATACAAGAGCTTTAAACAACAAAATGTCTCGTCGGAGTCCAAACAAAGACTAAGGAAAAGAAAGAGGCGTGAAAAACAAGAAATTGTTATTACACAACAAAGAGAAAAGAGGCGAAATTGTTGTGGCTGAGAATATGAAGAACAACCTCATCAAGCACTGAAATCATCAGATTTGCCACATCAACTGGGAACGAATTTCTTCTTCCTATCTCTCTTATCTTGTTCTTAATTTTCTGATCTACAATATTTAAAACAAAGTTTTGGAGAAAAAACCCTTCACAAAAACCAGGGCTTGTTCTTTAATACAAGTCAGATTTTGTTTCAAAATCTTGATTAAGAATGATTTTTTGTTACAGATCTACAACCAGTAGATCCTATTCTTCAAACCCATGGAAGATTTTTTCCAAAAACACTAAAAATCAACATATTTGCCTGATTCAGAGCTTTTTTTATTCTCTTTCTCTTCGTACTGTGTTACACATCGGAGAAATTGATAACTCAATTGAACTGCTGCTGCAGAAATTGACGATTATGAAGTCACATCGGAGCAGCAGAAGAAAGCTTCAAAGCTGCATCGTGCCGGCCAATTGAAGTCGGTCACCAGTTCTTATCCGAACTCATATCGGAGTGATTCACCATCAGCACAACAGATGCTAGCCCTCGGCATCATAGCCTAATTGAGAATATGGTGGTAGACGAAATCACAAGTACGGACCACCAACAGCACCATAACCATCTCGTACATCTCAATTGAGATCCTCCACCTCACACGAAGTAGGTCAGAAAGCTACCAGTTCGTGAAGAAGCAATCAGTGAGAGCCAACTAGAGACCAGACTCACCAAGTCATCGGACTGGAGCCTCGGCCTGATCTGCTCGGACTCATCAGTCCATCTCCGAGCACCAACCTCGGACAAGCAATGCAGCCAGAGCTTGAACTCGGATGCATCAACACTTTAGCCTGATTTAGGTCTTTTTTCTTTGATATCTCTTCTTACTGCTCTACGTAACAATTGTAGAACGGTTTTACTGAGATTTCTCATTTGATTAAGTTGTCGTTTCAGAAAAATGATGATGGACGAAGTCGCATCGGAGCAATTATGATTACAGACCGCCATCAGCACCATCTCGGGTGAACAATTCGTGAAAAATTACAGAGTCAATCGGACTCAATCCATACCAGACAGCTCAATTAGAGCAACCATCTCGTAATGGCAGTACTGCTCAACTCAGGGCATCAACTTCACACGATTAGATCGGAAAGCTACCTCCTATCAACTCGTGAAGAAGCAATCAGCAAGACGATGTTCAACTCGGAGTAACCATCAGCTCAACGATGTCGGACCAGAAGCGATATCAGTTCATATCGGACAGCTCAACCTACATCGGACTAACCAAGTCATTGGAATGGAGCATGAACTCAAAGATGATGATGGGCGAACTCACATCGGAGCAGCCATCTCAGACAGATACTGACGATTAAGATCGGACAGAGGCAACTCTCATCACCTCGTGGCAAAACAACCAGCACGATGGGAGCCAACCAGAGCTCGGACTCATCATTCTCAGACCACAGGCGAGCTAGGAAAACAGAGTCAACCAACACGATGATGTTCAACCGAGTCTCGGACTCACCAGTCTCGGACAAGCAATACAACCAGAGCTCGAACTCATGAACTGATCGATCAAGGAGGAGCACGAACTCGGATCATACAGTAATATCGGGCTGGGACATCGGACATGTCTCCTGATTCCCTCGGACTCAACATTTCATCTCCGAGCAACAACTCGGATACCACACCTTCCTCTTTCAATTTACTTTTCTGATTGCATATATGATATGCTAAGATTCATAATAGCTCAATGCTTAATACTTAGATGCATAGATACTTGAGTAGTACTTTGAATCAATAGAAATTTGATGCAATTTATGAACAACAGGCGTATGCTAATGTGCTCAACAGAAGGCCTCTTCTACGACGCCTGTTAGATGGTCATCTGAGCACCAATAATCATATGCCGCCAGAAGCATTCATTTAGAATCACCCACGATGGTGCACCGTGCTCGCGAAGCTCATTACATCTCGAGATCACCTCCAGAATGACAAATCAAACAAGGACCTTCTCATCTCTCTATCTCTGAAACTTATTAAGGATTCCCTAATACATTCTCTAAAGTCTGAATAGCATACCCAACTTACTATTAAAAAAACAATATATGTTTAAATTACAGTTCACAGCTACTGTTAACCTCATTAATTAAGACATTATAATTTGTCTTTAACCTTTTTTGAATGGTTCTTAATCTTTAATTGAAATACACTGGGGTCGGAGTAATTCGCCAATACAAAGAAGGAATTGACATGATTCAGTAATAAGCTATCTATCTCTAAAGAAGGCTAAGTATCTCTAGTCTCAAAGACTTGACTTTATACATATTTATACAGTATTGACTACTCTAGAATCACATGAAGTATTACTCTAGGTGAGACCTTATTCACAAGGGTTAAATAAAAGCACCTGAATGAATTGAATGCTTTAGAAGTAAAACTTTAGCATCGACATGACACATTAGAATTGCTTGCCTATTGAATGAGCAACACCAACTCGCTAATAAAGAGTAGTATGCCACCAATGTATTTCATTTCATTTTGAACATAAGCTCCAAGTAGCTAATCCATGTGTGCTCACATAGTAATGTAGTGGTTAAAGAACCATTTTAGCGTATTCAGTGATATTCAAAAAACATGCTCATGTCATTTAACATGCCATTCATAAATTATCATGAAATAATTTGCTTAAAATGCTTTACATGCTCAATGCATTCATCTCGGATCGGTCACGACAGTGCATCCGAGCTCGCCAAGCTCATTAGCTTTTAAATAACGTCCACAACAGGGGACATTTTCATCTCTTTATCTTTGAATTATCATTTTATATAAATAAAATTAAACATGCCTAGTCACTGACTCGAAGAATAATCATCTATAATGTTATTAACTAGTAATTGGAATTTCCAGGGGCAAAAAACAACCTCATGATCAAGGCTATAAAGCTTGAGGACGATACAATCTCCTACCTTTCTTGCTAGTCTAAGGACAAACATGGGAAGTTTCTAACTCATATGTTCTACATTCAGTATTCAATGAATGTATATATGCCTAACCAAGGCACAATTTTGCTTAAGAGCAAGCTAAGAAAATAGCTAGTCGCAAAGACTCAAGCCGATACGTATCGCACTGGTACATCCATATTTAAGTGCCGCAATCTAGCGCACCTGCTCCACAACGAGCATCACTAGAGATGACAATGCGACCCCTTATCGCATAAGAATGAACAGAAAATGTTTACATAAAGTAAATGCTTTAAATTTATTAAATGTTTTTAACATTATGATGTATTAACATTTCATGTTTTTCAGCAAATCTCCATTATGGTTGGAGAATTCAGTTAAGTCGGATCAATCATCTGCATAAAATTAGAGTCGGATTAGACGTAATCTGCATAAAGGCATGCTTATCATGCACTAAGGTTAGAGTCGGATTAGTCGTAATTCGCAGTAAAGCTATTATTGTGTTTCTGTCTTCTTGCAAGTACACTTGATGTATGTATGGTACATCTGCGAGTTATATATATGTGTTTTTCCTGCAGGGTTAAATGGTGTATCATACATGCATCATCCTCTTGTTCTATATGTATGTGTTTGCTTGCAGGGACATTTAATGAATGTTGAATGAATGTGATATAAATATCTTCCTCTTGTCATATCTGTGTTTTCTGCAGGGTAACTTAGTGTTCTTAATATGAAATTTGTCCATCATGGATGGTAATTGGGGCACGATCCCCATCCGAGAAAACATCTTCTCGAGACCATTACGAATGCTATCTGGGTAAACCAAACCCTCGTGCTATACAATATCTTCTCAAAACCATCACGATGGTAATCGGGCAACAGGGGCACGAACCCTATGCGAGGAAACATCTCCTCAAGACATCACGAGTAAGGTGCTAGCCATATCATTCCATCCTACATAGGATGATGCGAGCACTGCTCAAGCTACCCGAGACGAACACATTGACCTAGGGTAATGCTATATCGACCATGAGTCAGATGATGTCATGTACTTCAGGAGGTACCCTCTAGTTGACTCACTTTAGGCTGAAGTGCGAATCAACTATCAGAGGTATCGCCCTCACTCTAGTTAGTGCCACGAGCCGACTATGGGGCAGAAGCCTTCCCAAAGAGAAGCAATATACATAATTTACGAATATATGTTCGACAAGGACACATATCCGCCATCAGAAGGATCCTTGAAATCCTCTCGACTTGTATTATAAGAGGTTATCTGGCCAAATAGGAAGCTGATCACTTCTTGGACTTATAGCCCATAACTTGTCCAAGAACGAAATAGATACCACTATGATGATGGAGTTAGGGGCAAAACCTTGACTTTAGCTTTCAAAAGCTTTAAGCTCTTAAGATTTCAAAACCAAAGGGGGCAGTGCAATACCCTCAATACCTTCAATAAAGATTTAGATCCTAGATCACAAATTGAGGCAATTTGTAGGCCCTCGGGGCAAGGCTTCGGAGTACCATTAGAAGACCTTTCGAGTCCCCACAGACATAAGCCTCTAATTGGAGAACGAAGTAAGACCTCAGACTCCTAAGGCATTCAACAAAATCTTACGTCCACACGATTTGAGGCAAACAGTAAGTCCTCGGGGCAAGGCTTCGAACTACCATCCGAAGACATTTTGAGTCCCCATAGATATGAGCATCCGTTATATCTCATAACCAAAACAAGACCTCGGTATACCATGATGTCATTGCTAAATATCAGAATTCAAACTTCAGATTTATTTTATGGAACATGTTGTGGAGTTAGCATCCCAACCTAACTCAAATGGAGCAAGCTTGAACATGATGTCATTGCTCAAGAACGAGATGATATTGGGTAATGTAGATTGAGTTGACATGCATTATACATGGATAATATCAATCGATATGAAGTTATAAGCATGAAGTAGTAAGGTATACCTCAAGACGTTGTGTAAAGGTGATCCTACGAAGATAATGTGTGTGATGGCTCGTATCTAACAAATTGGAGATTTGCGGTGATTTGGCTTGGTCAAAGGAAATAAGATTAGTCCTACGTGTGATAAGAGAAGTTCAATGTAGAGACTAATAAGTTGTAGAATCTTCCTACGTATAGTACCGAGGCCTTTTAGATTAAAACCTCACACCTCCTATCGAAAGTGATGAAAGATGGGGACAATATCGATACTATATAACCTCCGTATGATCCTTCAGTTATATAGAAGTCACTTGATCTCATTGAATATCGTTACCGATGTACATAAGCCAATTCCAAAAAGAAAATAAAATCATTTGACTTTAGCTTTCATTTTTTCGTTTTTTTGCATCGAAGGTCGATGATAAAAATCGGATTTCAAACTTCAGTTTTCTTTCTTATGATTTATTCTCATTCTTGTACACTCTTACAATTTTTTTGATAAAAAAAGTATAAGTTGATTCCATGTCATTTAAATTTTTCTGTAAATTATGAATTGGGATGGGTAGATTTATTCTTGAGATAGCGTTTTGTATGAATGTGTAATATCGTATGTATGAGTTTTTCAATTATAGGTCTAAAAACTATGCTGATCCGATTTTTAATTGGCTTGTCAAATTATTAATAAGGTGATACCCCATTTCTGAAAAATAAAAATAAAATTAACAACGTTATCCACACACCTGATAGAAAACACCTTAGTAAAGCTATGATTCGAGTTTTTAAGGTATTTTACTTGCATTTTGCATGATCCGGTCACTGATTTTTTTTATTTCTTTTTTCTATTTTCTTTTTTTGCCCAATAATAAGAAATTTTATTAAATTCCAAAGGCAAACAAAAAAATGCAAAAGTCCATTAAGAGACTACCTGACGTCATTAAGGGCAACCCTGAAAGAATTAAGGGCGACTAAATAAGATAAAATAGGGTGAAAATACTTGTATGTCCCTTCATAATCGGTAGTTTACAATATAGTTTTGTCTACCGATTACTAGTTTGTCTAAGAATGGGATATTGCCATAATCGGTAGCATATTAACATATCATATCTACTGATTGTTAAAGTAGAAAAACACAATTTTATCTGCTTTGAAGGAAAAATGAATTTTGGACAACCGTCTATAATCGGTAGAAAGAGAACATCATCTATCTACCGATTATAGTTTCCGACACATCCATTGAACGCTGAAGACCACCCAAAACCTAATTTCATTTGATTTTCTTTATTTTCTTTTCAACTCTTCTTCTCCTCTTCTTCTTCCCTTCCGATTGTGGATAGTAAAAACACTATCCCCCTTATTCAAAAACATCGTCAATTCTTCTATAAAACGCTGTCTGGAATTAATGAACCCTCGAGAGATCGAGAAAAATTAAAGAACAAAGCGATTGCAACTACCTCAAACAACGAAGAACAGGAAGAAGAAAACGAACACGAAGAACATGATGAGGATGAAGCCGGTCGTTTAGTTGGTGGTGGTGATTCTGATAATCAAACTCTCCAGGAAATGGCCCCAATTAGGTAAGTTTCTATCATTTTATGGGTTTATATTGCTTCAATTTGACGAATCCATGAAAATTAGTTTTATGGTTTTCGGTCATTTCCCAGAATCGTTAGTTTCGATCTTCAATTTAATCACCAATTGTGGACGATTTCTAGGGTTTTCAGTTACCGCGACCAGAATCGGGAGTTAAATTTTATGGGTTACTCCCGATTATGTATCGTTGTTTGGCACTGAACCCAAACATGGACATAATCGGTAGCTAGTTTTTATTTTGCCTTCCGATTATAACAGAGGATTAGAACATGTAGGCACACACAGTTGGTACCCAGAATCGGAAGATACTTAATAGTATTTGTCTCCCAATTGTGTATAATCGTAGGTTAGACAAATTCAACACACTACCAATTATGAAGTTTTTAAAATTTGAAAATTTTGTGATTTTAGCAAAATCCTATTTCGGGACTACGTTTTAATCGGAAGCCAAAGGCTATTTCTTTACTTCCGAGTATAGACAATCGGTTGATATGTTATATTGTTTTTTTCCGATTATATATGTCTCATAACTATATGAGTTTCTGAACGCAAATTTATGCATAATCGGGAGAAAGAACTAGAATTAATATCACTTCCAATTAGTGTAATCGGAAGAAATTGTTTTACCTTTTCATCTGATTGTGGATAATCGGAAGGGAATCCTAGTTTTTTTTCTCCTGATTGTGTACTTTGTAATTTGATTCTTACGATCAAATTTATTGTTTAGGGACAGGCGAGGTAAGAAAGACAAAGATACAACTGTTTCAGGTCCTCGTGAACCTGGGGTAGGAAACTAACCGCTAGTGTTCGGAGAGAGAGGAGCCAAAAAGGAACTCAAGAAGAAGTAAAAGCAAGCGCATCGGAAATCACACAAGATGAAGGACAACCAAGTGGTGCACAAGGAGAAGGAGGGGTTACAAGGAAGCCAACAACAAGAAAGCATCACACCTTGTACCCATCTCTTTGAAGAAGACGGATTTTGAAGAAGAAATCCCTGGGCTTCCTAGAGACGGTGGAGCATTGTTATTTGGCTACAAATACTCCTGGGCCAGAGAAATCTGGGCAAGTTCAAGTTGGACGTGGATAAAAGCGAGCCTAACCGGGACAACATCAAGGTTGTTTAATCTAGTGATCCATCTGTTACTGAAGATTGGGATAAGAGGCCGTACCACTTGGTGAACACTGGGAGAGCTGCCAACCGAGGTCATGAAAATGCTCCAGGCTATATGGAGTGGTACCGGGAGCATTCACATCTAAAAGTAATCCGTGAACTTAAAACAAAGTCGACCTCGGTGGCTTCCATTTACAGATGTATCATCCCACAAAAACCCCCAGGCTATGATAAACTGGTGCGTATGGTTATGACCTTTCCCTCTAATATTACGATTCAATTTCTTAGGTGAACTCCATTTGATGTTTTGTCAATTAAAAAAACAGATGAATAGGTTCAAGTTTTTGTCCAAATGGTGCACTGATTGCATAACGGCTGGACAGCCTGTGCCAATTGAGAAGATTAAAAAGCACATGGAAATGATTGATAATGTTGATAATAAAGAGTATGCATCTGAGTTTGGGGATAAAGTGACGAAGAACCCGCCCAAGGAAAAAGCATCAAAGGCGAACAAAAGATTCCAGGCTTCTCAGGCTTCTTCAAGCTCTCATGCTGAAGGAAATATTGAGGGAGATGAAGGTGATGCTGGTGATAATGCGGGTCGTGCGGCTCTTCCGAAGCGTTTTAAAACTCTAGCTGACAATATTAAGAAAAAAACTAGGAATTAGGGGATGATGTGTTGTTCGATGTTATGGATTATGTTGTTTAAACAGTTTGTTTTGGATTATGGTGTTTGTTTTAACAGTTTCTTTTGTATTATGGTGTTTTAAATACTTGTTTTGGATTATATTTTCTTAAGTTTACGGGTTATGAATGTATTTTCAGTTTGTTTGTTACTTGGTTGTCTGAAACTGCTGAATTTTTCACCATAATCGGAGGTTACAAATCAAAGTTACCTACCGATTCTGGTAAATTTTCACCTTAACTACCGATTCTGGTGACTTAACTAGAAAAATTGTGAAATATGTTCAGAATCGGTAGTAATGTTATCAACCTTACCTACCTATTCTGGTAACTTTACAAAAAATTGTGAAATATGTTCAGAATCGGTAGTAATGTTATCAACAATTTCTACTGATTATAGTGGCTTCATTTTTATTGGTCTTCTGAACCTAAACAGCCTTATAATCAGGCACAACATATTATCATTGTCTTCCGATTAAAGTGAGGTTTAAAATCGGTAGATTAGGTGAACTTCAATACCTTCCGATTATAGCTTTTCCCAAATTCGAAAAACCTGAAATTTTTTCAAATATCTATTTTGGGGCAACTCCATAATCGAGAGACATGGTAACTAAATAACTTCTGATTGTAGGGTAGTTACCAAATTCGAAAAATTTGAGATTTTTACAAATATCGATTTTGGGGCAACTCCATAATCGGTAGATTAGGTGAACTTCTTAACTTCCGATGATAGGTGTTTTCAAAATAACTAGACTTCCAAACTACATATGTACATAATAACCTCCTATTATCCTAACATCTACCGATTATGGAGGTAAACTACCGATTGTAGTTTTATCTACCGATTATGGAGGGTATAATTGCCATTTCGAAAAATTTCCGATAAGGGATGACTTAATTTTAGGTTTGAGTGACCTTTTTTTTGTATTTTTGTGTCGTCCCTAATTCTTGCAGGGTCGCCCCTAATGACGCCAGAAGGGACTACCCTCGTAAAGACAAAAAGTGTAAAACAAAAAGCAGCCTATCAGGCCTCAACCAAAAATGAACTTCAGAATTTAATGGACTCTAAAATATGACACTTGAGGATTTTCCATCATCCCCAAGAACTTTGGTTTTTCCTCAAATAAAATGATCTAGGTAATTGACTGACTTGTGCACTCGTTTATTTCAACGAGTAATTAGCGACTCAGTAGGAAGAGGGTCGTAGGCTCCTGGGCCCTGGATCTCCTTGTAATATATAGGGACTCCACTCTAGTTAGGTAGATTTTTATAACCATTCTCTAGTGTTTTCAGTTTTCATCGTTGGAGAAAGTTGTGGATGGATCATGGTACCACTCAAAAGGAAACTTCTCCGACATTAATTGGTACAGGAATATGATGTAGGACATCTACCTGTTTCAGTGTATCAACTGTCCCAGTTGATCCAATTGTCTCGTATCAACAATGATAATTGATCCTTTTATGTTGTATCAACTGTCACAGTTGACTCTTTGGCGTCTCGTATCAACAATGACAGTTGATCCCTTTACGCTGTATCAACTAAAACAGTTGACTCTTTGGTTTACTTATTTTTTAAGTCTAGGACTTCTTCTTTTAGAGTTTCCTTATTTCTTCTTTTAAAGTTTTACTATTTTTAGGTTCTTATCATGCCTATATAAACAGGCTTATTAAATTTTTGTAAGACACATTATTAATATCAATTATTATCAAAACAACTCTTTAAGAGTAAACCTATATTTCTCGTCTTTTAAACTCTATTCGTCTGTTTCTCATCCTTTTCTTCCTTTCTCAACACCTGGAATCTCCGCGTTGGCTTCTTCCCTTACACGTACTACACTAGTTGGTATCATTCGACAAATTTTTTAGATTTTTATCTAGAAACAGATCCTAGTAATGCTTCCGCAACTTAAAACCCTAAAACTTTTTCAGTACAATTTCAATGGCTGATCTTGAAAAGATTGTGAAGTCCTTTAAGACTTTTGAAACCAAATTTGATGAACTTAAAACTTCCGTTACTTCTCTGGAAAATTAGCTTGACACTAAGATTGATTCAGTTACAAGTTCGTTGAAAACAATACTTGATATGCATGGAGAGTGTATAGAAAAAATATGGAAACATGTTGGTCTTGGTGAGTTGAATATGCCTAAGTTAACTGATGATACAGAAGATGAAGCAAAGCAAACTGGAGAAAAAGAGGATGATAAAGGGGAAGGAGAAAAGAAATCTGGAGACAGGGTAGATGATGAAACTCCTAAAGCAAAAAAAAAACATCCTTTTTTTGAATCTACTCATGTTCCTGAAGAAATTTCTCAATTTCTTAAATTCACAAAACAATTTGAGAGCTTTCTTAATAGTCCTTATAAGAAGCCTGCACCTGTGAATATCCCTAGTGATGAAGACGAAGACAAAATTTAAGATGAGCTAGAAAAATGATGGGACGATGAAAAAAGGTTAAAATCCAGCATTAATCCGTATGGAACTTTGCCTGAATACAAATTGAAAGCTGATATTCCCAACTTTCATGGTGGTTTACACATAGAAAAATTGTTGGATTGGTTTTATGAAGTAGAATCTTTCTTTAACTTCATGGAAGTACCTGATTCTTCTAAAGTAAAACTGGTTGCCTATAAGCTAAAAGGTGGAGCTGCAGCTTGGTGGGATAAGATCTGTGAAGATCGACGTAACTTTCACAAACCTCCTATACGTACTTTGAAAATAATGAGAGATTTATTAAGAGATAAGTTTCTACCTCATGATTATATGCAATAATTGTTTATCAAGCTTCAACACTGTTGACAAGGAGCTAGGCTTGTCGAAGAATATGTAGCTGAATTTTATAGCTTGGTTGCACGTAACCAGTGGAATGAAACTGAGGCACAATTGGTTGCTTGTTTTATCGACGGTCTAAACAACTTAATTCAGCAAGGGATGACACAATCAGTGTTTACCATGGTTGAGGCTATTCAACAAGCTATTAAGGTGGAAAGGTGTGTACTTAATACTACCAGACAAGAAACCCCATGCCAAGCTCGTTATCAGAATTATTGTAAAGCTGTCAGGCCATATAATTCTTATTCTGGTAATCAAGGTGAAAGGGGATCAACGGTCACTGTTGATCCACAAGAATTTAACTATGGTCCATCTTATCAACCACAACAGCAACCCGTGAGTTTTACTTTTGCTCAGCCAAATACACCTCCAACTACTTCACCTATTTTACCATCCCCCGTTGCACCTCAATCTATCCAACAACAAGTTAAACCAATAAATGTCAGATTTTCTAATAGAATGCAACAACAGTTTCCACCTCCTAATAAGGCTCCTAACATTTATTCAAAATTTCGTGGAGATAAATGCAATAAATGTAACCAACTTGGTCATTCTTCAGCTGACTGTAGACGCTTCAATGGTTTCATTGGAGATCATCAGGTACAAATTGATTCAAAAGATAATGATGTTTTTGCTGAAGATGCAAGTGAAGAAGTTGAAGATATTGATTTACATGAGAGTTATGGTGACCACTTTATTGGAATGATTCGACCACTCATGCTTACTGAACCATGTTATTCTCAAAGACATAGTATTTTCAAAACCAAGTGCTTTATAGATGGAAAAGTCTGGGACATGATCATTGACAGTGGTAGTGTTGATAATTACATTGCATCTGTTGTTGTAGAGAAAATGGGATTACCAACTACACCACATCCTACCCCTTATTCTGTAGGTTGGGTGAATAGTTCCTCTACTCAACAAATTACTCATCAGTGTGTTATTAAGTTTTCTTTTGTTGGATATGAAGAATCTGTTCTATGTGATGTCATCGATATGACTGCAACACATCTCCTACTTGGAAGGCCATGGTAGTATGATGTTAGAGCAGTTCCTAACTGTTTTGAGAATACTTACACCTTTTACAAAGATGGTAAACAAGTGACTTTGTTTCCTTCAAAATCTTCTTCAGTAATTAAGGAACGTAGTGATTGCAAGACTACTGCTTTGGTGGCTACTATCTCTCGCTCTTTACATTCAACTCATACTTTGAGTTCTCATGAAGATACCAAACCTATGGTACAAATTCCCTCTCAGGTACAACCTTTATTATCTAAATATAATGCATTATTCCCTGAATAATTACCTGTGAGTTTACCACCTTTTCGATATGTTCAGCATTGCATTGATCTTATTCCTGGAGCTTCTTTACTTAATCAAGCTCATGATAGGTTAAGTCCTACTGAACATGAAATATTACAGGGTCAAGTTAATGATTTATTAACTAAAGGATTAATTAGACCTAGTAAAAGCCCTCGTGCTTGTCCTGCTTTTCTGGTACCTAAAACAGATAATGGATGGAAAATGTGTATAGATTGCAGAGCTTTGAATCGTATAAATATTCCTTATAGGTTTCCCATTCCTCGTATTGAGGATATGATTGATCTTTTAGCAGGGTCTATCATTTTCTCTAAACTTTATCTTCGCAGTGGCTATCATCAGATTAGAATCAGAATTGAAGATGAATGGAAAACTGCTTTCAAAACAAGAGAGGGATTATATGAATGGCTTGTTATGCCTTTTGGTTTGACTAATGCTCCTAGCACATTTATGAGACTCATGAATCAGATTTTACAACCGTTTCTGAGCAGGTTTGTCATTGTGTACTTGGATGACACATTAATTTTCACCAGCAGTGCAAAAGAGAATATCAATCATCTTTCTCAGGTGTTCAAAGTTTTCTATGACAATTCATTGTTTGTGAACGTGAAGAAATGCACATTTATGTCAGATGAAGTTACTTTCTTGGGATATGTTATCTCCTCCAAAGGAATTCACGTGGATCCTTCTAAAGTTCAAGCTATTATGGATTGGCCTGTTCCTAATTCTATCAAAGAGGTTAGAAGTTTTCATGGTTTGGCTTCTTTTTATAGACGTTTTGTACGAAATTTCATCACCATTGCTGCACCTCTTACTGATTGTTTGAAGAAGGAAAAGTTAATATGGACTGAAGAAGCTGATAAAAGTTTCAATGTTCTTAAAGAAAATCTATGTTCAGCTCCTATCCTTGCACTGCCTGACTTTTCCAAGCCTTTCAATTTGATTGTGATGCTTATATTATTGGAATTGGAGCAGTTTTATCTCAGGAAGGACATCTAGTTGCTTACCATAGTGAAAAAAATTCCGATACTCAAAAAAAGTGGTTTACATATGAATTGGAATTTCTTGCTCTTGTACAATCTCTTAAACAGTGGCATACTTATTTGGTTCATCAAGAATTTGTGATTAATACTGATAATCATGCTTTGAAATATCTCAAGACTTCATCTAAGGTTAACCGTATGCATGATAGGTGGTTATCCACAATTAATAAGTACACTTTTTCTGTCAAACATAAAAGTGGAAAGCTTAATCAAGTTGCAGATGCTTTGAGTCGACGACGACATCTTTTGGCAACCATTCGAAATGAGAGTTTTGCTTTTGATTATATCAAAGAGATTTATGCTGAGGATGATGACTTTAAGTCACTTTGGGAACAATGCAGTTCTTTGGTGCATGGAGTTGATGACTTTCTCATTCAAGATGCCTTCTTATTTAAAGGTAATCGTCTTTGCATTCCTAATGGCTCTTTACGCCTTCATTTAATACGTGAACTGCATGGAAGTGGACTTGGGGGCCATTTTGGCAAAGATAAAACTATTGCACTTGTAGAGGAACGCTATTACTGGCCTTCACTTAAGGGTGACGTACAAAAATACGTTATGAAATACATGGTTTGCCAACAAGCTAAGGGTACTGTTCAAAACACCGGACTTTACACTCCTTTACCAATTCCAGATGCTCGCATGGATTTCATTCTTGGTTTACCTAGAACAACTAGAGGTAATTGATTCAGTGATCGTTGTTGTGGATAAATACTCCAAGATGGCTCATTTTATAGCCTACAAAAAGACTACAGATGCTTCAAATGTTGCATCTTTATTTTTCAGAGAGATAGTTCGATTGCATGGCATTCCTAAGTCTATTAATTCTGATAGAGATACTAAATTTCTGAGCTATTTCTGGAAGACATTATGGATGCGTTTGGGAACTAGTTTACAGTTCAGCACTACTTCACATCCTCAAACCGATGGGAAGACTGAAGTTGTCAAACGTTCTTTGGGTAATTTGATTCGAGCTAAAAACATTGATAAAAACAAACAATGGGATATTTTGCTACCTCACATGGAGTTTGCATTCAAAACTTCAGTAAACAGATCTACAGGTAAAACTCCATTTGAAATTGTTTATTCAAAAGTGCCTAATCATGTATTAGACTTGGTTGTACTTCCTAAGTTACATAAATCCAATGTCAAAGCTGATAATCTGTTGGAACAAGCTTCTCAACTACATCATGAAGTAAAAACAAAACTTGAGGAGTCTAATGCTAAATACAAGGATGCTGCAGATAAGTATAAAAGATTCAAAACTTTTCAAGAGGGAGAGCTGGTAATGATTCATCTACGCAAGGAAAGATTTCCTGTTGGTACTTATAACAATACTAAGATGAAGAAGTACGGCCCTTTGAAAATCATGAAGAAAATCAGTGACAATGCATATGTCATTGATCTACCCAAGGAATGGAACATTTCTAATGTGTTCAATGTTCAAGAGATTTTCACCTTTCATGATGATAATGACTTGTTATTTGTTTCAGACAACTTAGAGACGAGATTTTCTCAAGAAGGAGGGACTGATGTAGGACATCTACCTGTTTTTGTCTCGTATCAACAATGACAGTTGATCCCTTTACGCTGTATCAACTATCACAGTTGACTCTTTGGTGTCTCGTATCAACAATGACAGTTGATCCCTTTACGCTGTATCAACTGTCACAGTTGACTCTTTGGTTTACTTATTTTTCAAGTCTAGGACTTCTTCTTTTAGTGTTTCCTTATTTCTTCTTTTAGAATTTTACTATTTTTAGGTTCTTATCATGCCTATATAAACAGGCTTATTAAGTTTTTGTAAGACACATTATTATTATCAATTATTATCAAAACAACTCTTTAAGAGTAAACCTATCTTTCTCATCTTTTAAACTCTATTCTTCTGTTTCTCATCCTTTTCTTCCTTTCTCAACACCTGCAATCTCCGGATTGCCTTCTTCCCTTACACGTACTACACTAGAATACCAAATCAAACAGGAGTGTTCTTATAAAACAAAGCTATTTTAACGACAGCCACATAACTTTGTGGATTGGTACGCCTTCGTATCAGTTGGTACCTCCTGTAACAATCGTGAACTTCTATGGGGAAAGAAATATTCCACGACACCGTGATCAACTACAAGATGTAGACAAATAAATTTTACCAGGCTGGTTGTATAAGTTACACATTTACAAATGCCTCACCGGGTCACTCTGTTGCAGTCATCCAATTGCCGGATGGTTTCTTGCTTTTTTTTCTACTTTTTTCTTTCCTTTACCAGGTCATCCAATGTTTTTCTTTATTCTAAATTTTTTTTCTGTCTTTTTTCTTCTCGCCCAGGACGTGTGACAAATACAAAGTTGGATTTTGTGATGCAGTATTATCCTTTCTCTCTCTTTTTTCTTCTCTAACAATTTTTTTTCTTTATTTGCTTTGTGTGAATACTAAACTGAAATTGGAAAAACTAAATTACATACCATCTAACTAGCTACCAGACATTCCCCCTCAATGTGCAAAATAAGAATCTGCTTTCCCCTTGCACCATTTATTGCTTCCCTTGCTTCAAGTGTGTTTACCTCTGCAGGCTGGGATGCACCACGCGCCTTGACATTTTGGTGCATCATTAAACATTGCAAGTCGAGACCCCAATACTTTTATCTTCCCATGGAGAACGATGCATATTGAAGTTAATTTTGTGAAGGAGCTAATAGGAAGTTTCCAAGAGATAGGGAATCCTTGATTGTAGTGGGACCCAGAATCGAAAACCTTGTTTCAGTGGAAAAGATTCTTTGAATATTGTTCTCATTGCCATCCACAATGAGAACATCCTGTCCCACGATGACCAAGATTTCTTCTTCTTTTCTCTCAGTGGAGTCATTATACAGTGAATATAAATAAGGGTTGGCAGGTCTTCCAGGAATCTATGTGTTGAATGTTTGGTGTACTATTGATTGGACATGCAAGTAAAATACCTTGGTAAAGTTATCGGATTGCATACAGAATGCATGCAAGTAAAATACCTTAGTAAAGTTATAATTCGAGTTCTTAATGTATTTTACGAGCATTATGTATTGTGAAGTGTCATTGATGGTTGAATTCTGCAGCGTAAGTAAGTTTGGACCGATCTTACCGAGTTCCATGCAGAATCATAACCAGTAAAAAGGAATAAAAAAACGGAAAATGCGTCATTTGTCCAAATATTTTTAAATCACGGTTCAAATGGATGAGTAAAAAATAGTTTTGGTGAAATGTCCAAAAAAAAAAAATAGAAAGGATGAAACTGGATTCATCCTAGCTTATATTTAAAAAACAGCAAGGACGAAACTGGATACATCCTGTGTAAATTAAAAATAAGAAAAAATATTTGAAAATGGGCACGATGAAACTGGTTACATCCTGCCTATTTTTACATTTTTGTCCAGTATCAAAATCTAACTGTCCATTTCACCCAAGAATTGTTGATTTTGGTCTTTTTAATCAATTTTGTGATAAAAAAAGCGATTTGCTTTAAAAAATGGGGTTGAGCACAAGCTCTCATCAAGATTTTTTTTTATTGCGCATAATCAAAATGTTTTACAAGCTCATGTCTACATAAGCCAAAACAGAAAACAGAAATCACTATACTACAACCAAATTAACAAACTTACAATAACACTAGAAAGCAAACAAAATTGATGGACTCTAGAAGCTGACATGAGTCGCATTACACCCGTAACCACTTAAATCATTCCCATACAACAACAATTCCTACTGCAATTTGAATAAGATCCTTTTGATTAAATTATACACATTCCTCCCATTTGGATGATTCTCAAGCTCACCCGAATATTTGCGAAGGACGTCAACTAGTTGGCGCAATGCCTTTCCCTGTCAAACACAATTTTCGAAATTCAGATTAATGCTACCCAAAGTTATATGTCTGCAAAATTTGCATAAATGCGGTAAAAATAGTTAGATAGCACTTCTTACCTTTGTAAGCTTAAGTGCTTTCTGGACGACATAGTTTCCAAACTTATCTCGAGCTAGTTCAACAAGTTGTTTACAATCAGAGAGGAGTTGCGAAACTACAACATCGGTTGCATCCGATTCAATACATTTTTCTACAACATTACTGCCATACTTATTCTTAGAAAGTGGAAATAAGTATCTTTTGCATATAAGCTCATTGCATATAAGGCTTGCAGTATATGGATGGCGCTCTAGAACATGTTGCACAACAAAATTCCTGCAGAATACGAAAGAATAGCCCGTCAAATTCACCATATCAGAGGACACAACCAAGAGTTTTTCATAGAGAGATTGTGTTTAAAGTTTAGTACCCGTAATCGTGTGCAGAAAGGAACACGGCCTCGCCTATGATGATTGATAGCAGCTGAGTTTTGAGAGGATCGTCGATGGAATCAATAATAGATTTGAGAGCGAAACATCCTTGTTCTGTAGTAGCAAGCTTAACGCAGTTTATCACCCCTATTTCGTATAGATCCCCCAAGTACTATAAAAGACAACAAATTCTTGTAAGATATCCCGTATCTGAAACATGAACGTCATGGAATTCACAAAAAGGATATAGTTTACTCACCATATTTTGCACATGTTTGCAAAGTTTTTGAACTAGTTGGCTCCCATTCTGGTTCAACATGACAGACAATAGGCTATGCTTCATAAACCGCAATACGTAAACGATTAACTTGGGATTTCCCATGAGCAGTTTGATCAGGAGACTTTCCATCGCACGAGACCTGAAAAATTAGCCAATTTTAAACCATCCTTGATTAGGAAAACGAAAGCGAATACGAAGTTGAAAATAAAAAAAAAAAATAGAAGCATTAACACAAACAAGGTTTGAATGTGAATTTACCCAGATCGCGTGTTAACTTTGTTGGCGGTAACATATAAGATTGCTTTGAAAATATCTGCCGAGCTGCTGCCTAGTAATCTGGTCAGTCGCGGTGCTTCACCTTCATTATATAGAAGTTTCATCAAGTACTTGCAACCTAATTTATGGCTGCCCAACATGAGTATATCATATCCATTCACTTCATCAAGAAGACTTGGGTCATCATTCACAATTTTCATAATCTGATAATCATTCCAACCTTGCATCTTCAAAGACAAGAAAGGTTGATGTTGAGAATTAACAAAAGAACTCCCAACGTAACCTTGACTGATCATATTAGAAATAGTATTAGTTGAATGTTCGAAACTTGGGTACTTGGAAAGTGAAGAACCCCAACCATTATTCATAAGATTAGAGTTCATAGTTCCATTGCTGTAACTATGAGTACTGAACTGGCTTGGAGATCTGAACAGTGAATTTGATGCACCATATGGTTTCTGTTCTTCAACTGATAATCCTTGAAAATAAGAGAGCAATTCATCTTCAGTTGGGAGGGTATTATAAGCTGGAGAAGGAGCAGGAGAAGAACTAGCTCCGGATGAAGAACCCAAACCATTCATATAACTTTGACTGATCATGTTAGGAATAGTACTAATTGAACGTTCGAAACTCGGGTATTTCGAAGAACTAGCTCCTAGTGAAGAACCCCAACCATTATTCATAAGATTAGAATCCATAGTTCCATTAGTGAAACTACGAGTACTGAGTTGGCTTGCAGATCTTAACATTGAATTTGATGCACCATCATATATTATCTGTTCTTCTTCATCTTCAGTTGGGATGGTATTACAATCTGGAGAAGGAGCATGAGAATTAGGCTGATAATGGGTTTTAAGATCTGCCATGAATGAATATCGAGAAAAACTTAGAACTGAAAAGAAAGCTTGCTAGAATAATCTTCTTGTGTGTCTCATGCCAAGGTTTAGCTTCCTACTTATATAGATTCAACAAAATCTTGCAGCGGGACTGGACAGTGCTTCTATACTTAGTAGTCCGTCGCGGAATAGAAAAGCTTTCCTGAATATGACAATACTTGAGTTGGGTATGGAATTTGAATTAGTTTAGAAGTCGTTGGGTTTATAGATATTTTCTCGGCTTTTCATGGCTGTCAATAACAGTAACGTCGACGCCCTAATTGTTTTCGGACACGCATCTGAATTCCATTACTAAGATCACGTACCTTCTTTCCGGTTTCCGGAGACGCGGCGTAAAATTCGATCCTACTTGTTAGCCCCAAATATTTTTTGGTTCACCATTCTTAATCCATAGATCCATACAGAAAAAAATAAAAATCATATTTCCCGTTAACCCCCTTTGAAATGGCTTGATATGAAAAATTTTCTTTATAGTCAAAAAAGAGTGTTTGTGTGACTTGGAAAGCATACCCTAGCTAGAATCACCGCGTGAGACTAGTAGCCCCTGTGGTCTTTCAAGGCTTAAGTGCATTGCCAAAAATGGAAAATTTTTACTTGGTGAAAGAAAAGAAGCCAAGCCATCCAAAAACAAGTTATTTTGGAATTAACGAAACAAGTAATCGCATTCCTCTTTACTTTTAGCCTTATTACCTCTCATCTTCCTCTGGGTGAGAATCTTTTTGGACTTGCGTTTTTAGCCCTTTTGTATGCCCGTACTTTATGTGGTTAATAATTTTTTTCTAACCATTTTCAATGTGTAATTGCACTCGTCAAATTAATGGAATTCATGCTTCAAAAATAAAAAATTTATGTGGATCGGACCACCACCAATGACTAGTTGACGTAGTTACGTCGTCGGAGACTCGGAGCTAGGAAAGGAATGATATGGGAAGAGTTAAAAAAAACTTTAGAATAGATAAGATGGTAAAAATGGGTATTATAAAGAATTAGGCTTTGGTGCCAGCCCAGAAGAATAGACAGTTTTGCTATGGGCTGGATCCACCCTTGTGTTAGACAGCTAGTTCTAGTGAATTAACACATGCGTTCCCTTCTCCCAGAATTTTTTTTGTGGACTATGAAAATTTTGAAGAGACCATTCTTTCATTTTTGGTAGGTTATTATGAAGTAAAGTTCACACCCTTTATCCAAATATTTTAGTTAAAGGTTAAAATATCTTTATATTATTTTTTATTCAATTTTTTTTTTTGGTTTTAACTTTTTTTATTTATAGGACTTCCAGTTTGGAGTAGGTGTCTCTGGTGGCACGAAGGCAATCCTTCATGTTGTGAACATGTTTGTTAGTAAACACCATAGAAATGATAGCCTCACCATGTTTATTGTTGACTTCACGGGTGCTTTCAACTTAGTTGACCGAACAGCTATGCTACTTGAGGTTCGCAAGATATGTCCATCGATATCGCCATAGGTAGAATACATATGTGGTAAACCTGCAAGACTGTATGTGGGAGATTACCACATTTATTCTTCTACAGGGGTACAACAAGGTTACCCCTTAGGGCCATTATTATTTTCTTTTGTGCTCCACCAGCTTGTGACAAACATAAATGAACAATGTACATTATCTTTACAGGCTTGGTATCTTGACGATGGTACTGTTATTGGTGACACTGCAGAAGTTGCAAAAGCACTTGTGGTCATTCAGAGGAAAGGGCCCGCGCTGGGGCTTATATTGAATATTAAGAAAACTGAAATTTTCTGGCCCTCTTGTGATGGAAGAAAGTCAAGCTGTGGGATGTTCCCTGCTGAAATATCTCGACCAGCTAATGGGGTTAAATTATTAGGAGGCGCGATTAGTCTAGATGATGGGTTTATAAAGGGATTTTCCATTAGGACAGCAGAAAAGGCAGTGGAATTGATGCAGGTATTATCCAGACTTCGTGATCCTCAGAGTGAATTGTTACTCTTACATGCATGCATGGGTATTTCCAAGTTGTTGTTTGGACTTCGTATTAGCATACATTATGGAAGTAATAGAGATTTTTGAGAGAGGGCATTGTGGTTTGTGGGGGTTCATTCTTTGGTGAGCTACAATGGAGGCTATCTACCTTACCTATTAGATAAGGAGGACTTGGCTTATATACTGCAAGTGAGGCATCTCAATATGCTTTCCTAGCGTCTCGTGTCCAATCATGGGGGTTACAAGATCATATTTTAAAGAGTAGTGGGGTAGAAGTTATGGATGACAGTTTTAACAAGGCTCTGGAGATGCTACAAGTAACTCTTCCTGATTTTTACTTTAACAGTTTTACTAATAAAGAAACCGCCTCCTCAAAGGCCCAAAGCATTTTCGCGAGTGCTCTTTTTGGTAAAGTTGTTAAAGATATGGACAGAGTTTATGAGTTGTCGGATAGACAAAAGCCAATTTTTAGGTGCCTACATGCATCACATGCCCAAGAATTTCTCCTTGCTATTCCGATTGAGGGTCTTGGACAGAAGATGTCATCCTTGGAGTATCGTGCCATTCTCAAATACATGTTGATGATTCTGTTATACCCAACGGATACACGGTGTCCTGCTTGTTTGACGGGGTGCTTAGACGCCTATGGGGAACATGCAGTCCATTGTAAGGTAAACTCAGGGTTTAAACATAGACATGATCATGTGCGGGATACTGTATATGATGTACTTTGGAGGGCCGGCATTTCAACAAAGAAAGAAGCGGCTGTCAACTTTTTGATAGATCCACTTCAGGGGAGGTCAATACTCCGGCCAGTGGATGTCCTTACTTTTTTTTTGGGGGGGGGGGGGAACGGAAAACACGCGTGTGTTGACCTCACTGGGGTTTCTCCTTTAGTAGGAATAGGACATGATACGTTTTCAGTCGGACAAGCATCACTGAGAGCTACCTCAGGTAAGATACCGAAACATGAGAGAGCGTTTCTTAATAATGGACATGTCTTTATCCCCTTCTCTTTTGATACATTTGGTTTCTTGGCTCCAAAGGAGGTTGGACTCCTCAAAAGAGTACAAAAAGTCATGCACAGTAATGTCATGACTCCAGGTTCGAGAGAGTTTGTTTTTAGGATGATAGGATTTGCAATTCAAAAAGGTTTAACAACGGAGCTTGTTGCTCGCTTGCCTGCTACTTCAATGTAGTTTGTAATTTTACTTTTCTTTTTAAATTTCTTTTAATTATGTCTTTAAAAAAATTAAAATCTTTTTAACTGAAAAAATACCAAACTCAATATATATGTTTTCAGAAAAAAATTCGGTTAAGAGAAAAAAATTGCGACACAGCCGTACTCAACGCATAGATTTTCAGAGAAAAGTTCGGTAAAAATAAAAAATTGTATTTGACCGAACTCAACATTTTTCTCTTACATACTAAAGTTCGGCAAAAAAAAAGAGGCCTAGCCGAACGGTACATGATAAAAAAAATTAAATAAAAAGTTGAAATAAAAAAGGATGTTGGTGCCCAGCTGGTGACAAGGAACCTTACCAGTTATTTGTAACTGAATTTGTAACCGGAAATGAAGTTCACTCCTTCCGTACATGACTTGTTGTGGATCAGATGTAGTTCGTAAATGCACCAAATATCTTGACCAGTGTGTCAATCACGTTAATGGTTATGGTGTGCTCTCCTTCTCCACTTTGGAGCTCAATGAAGACACAGTCGATCTCTTGAAGCGTCTTCACAACTATTCTACTAGGCATGAGGGTTCATCTAAGGGTGTAAATTTCATTTTTCATAGGTTAGGTATTGTCATTCCAGGAGGTTGGAGCCCATCTTGTTTCCAGGCTTCCAACTAACTTCTTGTAAGTACGCCACTTTGAACCGCAAAAGAAAAAAAAAAAATATATATATATATATATCATTTTCTCTTACTAGGACATCCCTTATCCCTAAACAATGGTTGTTCTAATAACTTAATAATCCCTCAAATAAACCAGGGTCCCCTGCGAAAAAGTTAATTTTTCTTCTTAAAACTTTTTAGGTGAAATCCCTAAAGTTATATCAAAGGTTAAACCTCGAATAGGAAAACTACCTACAAGCCCAAATAACTAAACAAAGAAAGAGAAATATCACCCCACCCTGATCGGTAGTGACGAATTTCGAACTGAGGTCATTGATATCATCATTCAACCAGTTTACCATTGTTCCGCAGTATCTGTTATGGGTCCGGGTCCTCCCAGATACAATTGGACCCGAACTTTACTTATAAAAATCCGTTCCGGCTCCTAATAGTTCCGGTTTCAATTCTTAATTTTGTGCACCCAGACCTAGACCCGTTAAAAATTACGGATACCCGTCGGTTCCGGGCACCCGTTGGGTATTAAAAAAAGTATAAAAAAATTCAAAATTTTATATTTTTCTCTTTTTTCCTTGAATCTAAATTATTTTTATAAATAGTAAATAAAAATTAAATGTAAGAAAAAAATGAAAAATACAGAAAAAATCAAAGCCAACACTAGAAAAATACTTATAATTTTGCTAAAAGGATGAATAAAACAATGAATAAACGGATACACAATATCCGTAGGTACCCGACTGGTACTACTCGTTTGGACCTGTAGCAATTCGGGTCCAATCAGGTAATTAATACCCTTCGAGTCCTAAGTTGTTAATGGGTCCAACTTTAAGACCCGGAACTGGACCCGAATCTACTGGGTTCGGTTCTGGGTGATGGGCATCCATTGATAGCCCTAATTTCTGGGACGACTCTCATAATCGGTAGAAAATTAATTTGCCAAAACTACCGATTATGAAAGGAAATAATTTACTATTTCTGAAAATGTATATTTTTTATAATCGGTACATAATTAATTTGCTAATACTACCGATTATGAAAGTAGAAAAATTCGAAAATTTTAAAGTTTGGAAAAATTATTTTTGGGGTGACTTTTAAATAATCGGTATATAAATAATTTTACAAAACTATCGATTACAAAAGAAAAAAAAAAGATTTAAAACTTGGAAAAATGTATTTATTTTTTTAATCGGTAAATATCTAATTTTCCTTGAAATTAGAAAAATTCGAAAATTTCAAAGTTTTTGAAAATGTATTTCTGGGAAGATTTTCATAATCAGTAGATAACTAACTTGCCATAACCACCGATTAGGAAAGAAAAAATTTTAAATTTTGAAAAATGTTTTTCTTTCATAATCTGTAGATAATTAGTTTGCCAATAATATTGGTGAAAATAGAAAAGTTTGGGAAAACGTATTTTTGGGTCGACTTTCATAATATGTAGATAACTAATTTGCTAAACTACTGATTATGAAAGTAGAAAAATTTGGGAAAATTTATCTTCGAGGCCACCTCCATAATCGGCAGTTGGTAGATATGAGACTTGACGAAACTAAAATTGTTGAAACTAACGATTATTGTCAAAAGTGCGGATAATATTAGGATCTTAATAAAAAGTTAATTAACACTAATACAATTATAATTAAACTTATTTAATAACTAATACAATTAATTAACACTAATTAAACTATATGGATAAGAGGTTTTTGAAATTACTTCAAAATGTCCTAATTTATTTTGTTACAAGTTCTGTCCCACACTTTGGTTTTCCGGTTTAATAAAATTCCACCGTTTTTTTCAAAAAAATTTTAAATGCCACTACCGTTTTTTTTCAAAATTTGTTACAAGTTCTGTCCCACACTGGCGTTACTCTATATTTTCTCTGCGCCTCAAAAACAACCAACAGTTCTCCATTCATGTGGTACTGAAAGATAAATTTCTCGAAATGATCAATCTTTCAGTACTCCCTCTTAGCTAAACCCTATATAGGAAGAAAGAAGAAGAGCATTGGAAATAAGATGCTTACCCATGCAATAGACTTGGATGGTTAAAACTCTCGAGGGATTGCAGGAGTGCCTATATTCTCGTAATTCTGCAACAGACTTTATTATTAGACATCGACATAATCTTATTTGGTATATGTTTAACACTTCCCAACCAAAAACCTCCTTCGTGTTCCGCAGTACTCATTATCTGAACTTCTTGCCTAGTACTTTTTTTTTCTTGTCTCCAACTTTATGGATATCAAAAACTGCCTTATGATTTTTTACATAATGTATTGAAATGGATGAAGGTATAAATCATCCTTTTCCTGTTCTGGCTTCTGTTTCCAACACAATATTTGCTTTCAAACATCAAAATCATCTCTTGCATCATGTTTGCAGGTTCCACTATCCATTGACCATTGTGTCTTGAACACCATGTGACACGTACTCTCTCTCTCTTCTTGTATGCAAGAATCACCATCTCCATCATTCCCATCAGCATTGCTGCAAAATCTCCCCCACCTCATCCAGTTAAAGTCTCATGATCTTATCCTTGTTTCCACCTGCCATTTCTATGCCAGTGGTAGAACGTAGACCCATCAATATCAGGGTCCAAAAAGAGTATGCCTAGCCAAAAATGCAATGGGCATTCAACTCCCACTATTCCATAAAATGAGAACGATGAAAGAAAAACCATCACATACCTATTTTTCAAAATCTTATTGTTTCTTTCCATCCCACAGAATGTTGATATCCTCCCAGTTAGACAGTCAAATATTTGATCGAACAAATGACATGTTAAACATAAGCCTGAACAGCATTCCACATGTACCATATATATTCATCCAAATAGATGCATTCAAGAACTACATCACCTTGAACACGGCAATGAATCCTGATTGGTTCACTTAGATCAATAGGAAACTGCGAATTGTCATCTATGATTCGATTTTTTATTAATACAATTGTATTTCATTAATACACTTCTATTGAAGGAAGTGTTTTCATCTTTTCAGCTACAATGAAACCAAAGCCTATCAAAGAAAAACATTGAGAGTGTACTTGAATTATGCAAACAACAATTCATATTGATTCATTTTTCATTAAAACCAAAATGGCAATCATACCTTGTTATTCTTTGGTGTTCCTTTATGGTCTCCTGACCAATCCTCGTAAATATCCTTATGGTCTCCTGGCCAATACTCTTAACTTCTTTACTCCTAAATCACCATGTACAAATCTGAAATTGAGACAGTTAATGTATTACCTTGTATCTTAACATCCTCTGACCTCTATATCAAGGACTTAGTAAATTCTTTACACAGTACTGAAGTCAAAGCCAAGAAAACTTAACCCGACGACACAGAAGATCTCTCCTCTATTGTGTTGTTGAATAACCGAGGCATGAAAGATTTTTTAAAGGAAGTAAGGTTATTATACATGGTTTTCCTTGAATCCTCTTGAAGCGTCGTGACCAAACTCTTTCTTGAGTGAAACTTGACCAAAAGATATCTTTATGGTATATGTACCAAAAGACGTATCGAATTCTCATCAAGCAGTCGTGTCTTTTGGATAATCTTTAATCGACATTAGTTTTTTTCTTCCAAAACACATACCTGTTGGTGAACAGAAGTGTCTGTTAGCAATTGCACACTAATGTGGCACTAATTTATGATGATGTGGCGCCATAATAATAGGTCAGAGTTCTTGAAAATGAATTTCGTGTTAACACATTAGCAAAATCATTCTCTTTTATATTATGAAGAATTGATGTCGCTCCTGAAAATGCCAGATATTTTTTCCCTTTAAAACAAATTACTTTTTTTTTGGGTCTCCCGTGATTCTTTCGAATTTGGAAGGTTCCCTGTAATATTAATGCAAATAAAGGGTGTATTAAAAGGAATTGGTTAAGTTGGGATTCTTAGGGGGCACCAAATAAGTTTGATATGGGCTTGGAATGCTAACTACTTAGTGGAGGTTTTAGCAGAGGTTTTAGAATTTAGGGAAAATTGGAAAAATGTCCCAATACGGGGTGCAATGTTGGAAATCTGTCCCAACATTTAAAAATTTGGAAAAATGCCTCATTCCGTTAAAAATCCAGTTAAGTCACATATGTGAGTTCACATACACGAGAAAGAAAAAGAGAAATACATCCTTCAAAATTCAGGTTTCGAGGTTCAAAATTCCAGATTTAGGGTTTAGGTTCAATGTTTAGGTTTAGATGGCGGCGGTGTGGTTTTAATGGTGGTTATGGTAGCCTTACACATGTGATTTAACTGGGTTGGATGACAATATCAACGTAATGGGGAATTTTTCCTACTATTTTTAACGTTGGGCCAGATTTCCAACATTACACCCCATATTGGGTCATAAGGGCAATGTCCTTGCTGTATACAGTATACTGCCTTTTCCCCCGGTGCATCTCAGCGAAACTCACCAACAACAAATTCTAAGAAAATCAACAGGATTCTCTGGGTTTTAAAAAAACCTAGCTGCTAATGGCAACTGCAAGATGAAACTTAGATTATATAAAGACAACTCTCTTTATTGATGTTTAGAAAATCTCTCAAAACTAAACACAAGCTCTAATCTTGCTTATATGATCAACCACAACTTTGGTGATCATATATATATAGATTATGAATTCCTTTTCCTAGTCCTATTACCTTATTACATGTCTTACCTTTTCTTACAACTAGATGACTTCTAATTCCCTTAGGATTACATCAATTTCCTAATCTTGTCCTAACCAGCTTGTAGTGACTTCTATGTTGAAGTTTAACCAACATTATACCCGTTAAGCTTCAACCTTACCCGTGACATATCTTGTACTCCAATCAATTGTCTCATTTCTTCAAACTTGATCCGAGCTAATGACTTTGTCAATATATCTGCTTTCTGCTCAGTTCCTGGTATGTGTTCAACGTTAATGACCTCCTTCTCGATGCATTCTCGTATGAAATGATACCTTTTGTGAATGTGTTTCATCTTCCCATGAAACACTAGATTTTTAGTGAGTGCAATTGCAGACTTATTATCAATGTTGATGAGAACTTTTTCAGGTTTTCTTCCTTTGATTTCACCCAACAGTTCTTGAAGCCATATTGATTGTTAAGCTGCTTCTGTTGCATCCATAAACTCATCTTCACAGGATGAGAGGGCTACAGTGTCTTGCTTCTGTGAACACCATGTAATAGGTGCTTCACCTAGATAAAATATATGACCAGTTGTACCTTTTCCATCATCCTGGTCAATATTATGACTGCTGTCACTATACCCAACAATTCCTTTTTATTCTCCTCGACCATACTTCAATCCATAGCTGATTGTTCCTCTTAGATATCTCAATATCTGCTTTATTACATCACCATGAGACTTGTGTGGACTCTGCATATAACGGCTTGCTACTCCCACATAGAAAGCCAAGTCTGGTCTTGTGTGTAACAAGTATCTAAGGCATCCAACATTTCTTCTATAACTTGTTGAATCAATCTCTGCTTCTTCTTTTGCCTTTGAAACTTAAAGTCCAAACTCCATTGGTATCTTAGTTGGATTACAAGTTTCAAGTCTTGCTTCTTTCAGAATTCTCCTTGCATAAGCTTCTTGTTTAATCTGAATCCCATCTACTCCTTGATGGACTTCTATGCCAAGGTAATAAGTGAGTTTTCCGAGGTCTGACATCTCAAACTTTGATGACATTTCTCTCTTGATTTCATTGATCACCTTAAGGGATTTGCCAGTCAAAAATAGATCATCTACATAGACTGCAATCACAAGAAGCGTTCCCTTTTCTTCTCTTTTGTATACTGATGTTTCTTTAGAGCACTTAACAAAACTGATTTCTCTTAAGATTTGATCTAACTTTGTATTCCAGGCTCGAGGAGCTTTTGATAACTTATAAACCTTATGCTCTTGTCCTTTTACTTAAAAACCTTCTGGTTGTTCAACATACACATCTTCTCGCAATTCACCATGTAAGAATGTTGTCTTAACGTCTAAGTGGTGAATTTCCCATGAGTTTGATGCTGTTTTTGCTATTAAGAGACGAATTGTCTCTAGTCTAGCAACTGGTGCGAAAACTTCATCAAAGTCTATGCCTGATTCTTGAACGTATCCCTTAGCTACAAGTCTTGCCTTATATTTGTTGACAGTACCACCAGCATTCCGTTTTATTTTGAAGATCCACTTAAGACCAATCACTTTTACCCCACCTGGCTTATCAACTAGAAACCAATTCTTGTTTCTGTTGATTGAAATAATTTCTTCTCTACATGCTTGTGTCCATTTAGTCGAGACCTTTGCTTCCTGAAAATTCCTTGGTTCATCATTAACAGAAAGTAGCATAATCTCACATTCTTCTGCAGCTTGAAGAACATAATCCTTCAGATATTGTGGCTTTTGTATCTGTCTTGTTGATTTTCGCAGTGGTGGGATAGCTTGAGCTTCTTGGTTTTCTTCTTCTTCTTCTTCTTCTTCTACGTTATTCTCAGTGTTTTCAATATTCTCTTATTCTTCTTGATTAACATCATTGTTTCCATTGGTATTGATGATTATGGGTCCTTCACCTTCATCAATTACTTGACCCCATATCATGTGGAACATTCATGGATCCCTACTTGGTCCATCATTAGTTTCTTTCCAGTTCCAGTTTGTTTTTTCATCGAATACCACATCTCAACTCACTATCACTCTTTTCATTGTTGGATTGAATAATCTGTAAGCTTTGGATCCAGGCTCAATTCCTAGATTCACAAGAGTCTGAGATCGATCATCCAGTTTCTTAAGAGTTGTTGAATCAACTTTTGTGTATGCTTTGCAACCAAACACTCTTAAATGATCTATGTTTGGTTTTCTCTTTCGCAAACTTTCATATGGAGTCATGTCTTTCAGAGCTTTCGTAGGTATCATGTTTATCAGGTATGTGGAGTGTCGTACAGCTTCTCCCCATAGATAATTAGGTACCTGCATAGCCTTTAAAGAACTTCTTGTCATCTCCATTAGAGTCTTGTTTCTCCTCTCCACCACTCCATTTTGTTGTGGTGTATATGGTGTTGTGAGTTGCCTTTTGATTCCATTTGACTCACAGAACTTGTTGAACTCTAAGGAAGTGAACTCTCCTCCTCTATCAGTTCTAAGCATTTTGACCTCCTCTTTTAACTCTTTTTCTATCAGATTTCTGAAAGCTTTGAATCTGTCAAATGCTTCACTCTTTTATTTCATAAGAATAGACCACATATATCTTGAGAAGTCATCTATAATAACAAATATATATTTGTTATTTGCAAGGGTTTGTGGTGTAATAGACCACATAAATCATCATGAAGAAGCTCTAATGGCTTTGAGGCTCTGAATGTTGTTGCTTTTGGAAAATCTTGACGCGTTTGTTTTCCAACTAAACATGATTCATAGATCCTTGATTCATCGTTTATCTGTGTTAGCCCTCGAAACATCTTGTTCTGAGACATAGTTTTTAAGGTTCTGAAACTTATGTGTCCTAACCCTGCGTGCCACTTCCATGTCTGATCTTCCAGTCTCATATTCAGACACAATGGCCTTCCAATCATGATACTTATCTTGTAGAGTCTATTCTGTGAGCGTGAGACTCTAACTAAAAGACTTCCACTTGGGTCATGAACTGTTAGATAATCTTGTCGCATTCTAACATCACATCCAACTTCTGTAGCTTGTCCTAAACTTAGAATGTTGCTTTGTAAGTTTGGGATGAAGTAGATGTTTGTGACAAGCTTCTGTTCTCCGGTCTTGCTCTGAAATAGAATTGATCCTTTCTATTCAATTTCTACAGAAGATCCATCCCCAAACTTCACTTGTCCTTTGGTTTTCTCATTGAGTTCAGAAAAATAGTGTCTCTTACCAGTCATGTGATTGCTGGCTCCATTATCTAAATACCAGATTCCTTCTTCTCCATCCTTTGATTCGTAGTTCTTTGGTATTAGTTTCCCTTCGTTTAAGAATACAACTTCGTGCATGAAAAGAGCCGTATCTGCTTCCCTTGTTTCATTCTTGTTTGCTTCTTTCATCTTTTGTATTCTTTCAGGGCATACAGAGGAGAAGTGTCCTGGTTTATCACATCTGTAACAAATAATGTTTGATCTATCCTTCTTTTCTTTCCCTTGGTTTTGATCATTCTGACTTGTTGTTCTATCTTGTGAGTTAAACCTTCCTCCCCTTCCTCGGCCTCTGTTTACTCTACCACCTCTTCCACGACCTCTTGTCCCAGAGTTTTGTTGGTAAGCGTTTGTGTACAAGAGTTTTCCTTGAGTTTCTCCATTGTTTTCTTCATCAAGGATTCTCTCTTCATATGCTTTCAATCTTCCAATTATATCTTCATAGCTAGTTTTCTTTAAATCTAAGACTTGTTCGAGAAAAGCTATGATATGAATATACTTGGATCTTGGTAAACTATTGATAAACTTCTTTATCAGTTTATCTTCATCAATGGATTGTCCAAGTGACGCAACTTTTGAGGCTATCTCTGATAGCTTTCCTGCAAAGCTGTCAATAGTATCAGTGTCTTTCATCTTCACTCTTTCAAATTCAGACATTAAGGTTAGCAGACGGGCTTATTTAACTCGACCAGCTCCGAGATTACGTGCCTTTATTGCATCCCAAATTTTCTTTGAAGTTTCCTGTTCACCAACTTGTAGAACAAGACATTCTGGTATTGCTTGAAAGAGTAATCCAATGGCAACATTGTTTTTGTCTGGGTCCAATGTACCAGGATCAATTGTTTTCCAAACTTTGTAGATTTTCATCAGTACCTTCATTCTCATGGCCCATACTGTGTAGTTTGTGGCGTTGAGGATTGGAACTTGTATTGATGGTGGCGTGAACTGTTTTGCACCCACAATGGTGGTTTCGTTTTCCATGGCTCAGAAACAAGCTCTGATACCAATTAATGGCAACTGCAAGATGAAACTTAGCTTATATAAAGACAACTCTCTTTATTCATGTTTAGAAAATCTCTCAAAACTAAACACAAGCTCTAATCTTGCTCATATGATCAACCACAACTTTGGTGATCATATATATATAGAACTATGAATTCTTTTTCCTAATCCTATTACCTTATTACATGTCTTACCTTTTCTTAGAACTAGATGACTTCTATTCCCTTAGGATTATATCAATTTCCTAATTTTGTCCTAACCAGCTTGTTAGTGATTTCTATGTTGAAGTTTAACCAACAACTGCCTCTCAATTTTGCTACTTGAACGGCTGCGAAGCATCCTTTACCAATCATAGAGAATAAGATTTTTTATCTTAAATAAAAAGAAAAGAAATAAGATATTTTTGCTTAAAAAAAAAAGTGACCCGGCTGTCTCTAGCAGAATAAGGATCCATTATGCCTACCACATGGTTTCACTAGATCACCCTCTCAATAAATAGCGTAGAAAACATGCAAATTCAAGTAACAGTGAGTTACAAAGAACATGGCAGAAGACAACACCCAACAAAAAAGAATTAAAAAAAAAAAACTAACAAACAAAAGAGAAGTTTGGTTGTAACGTTGTGTCCGCTGAAGCAAACTGCCTATTTCAAAATCTCTAAGCCAACTGGAATCACCCTTCATAAAACAGTACTTTGACCTTACACTGCTACACCACCATCCAACAACTTAGTCATTCCGTTGTTCTTAGAAAATTTACATGCTCTTTTTATCAGGTTATACACATTCCTTCCGCTAGGATGATTCTCGAGCTCACTCGAACTTTTGCGAAGGATGTCAACTAATTGGAGATATTTTTCAAAGGCCTTCCCCTGTTGCAAGAGTTTAAGTTTCAAAATTTAGAGCAAGTTCGTCATTCGGCACTGACGGACCTACAGCTGGGCTAACCCGGGCTTTAGTCCAGGTAGTCGTCACAGCCCAACAACCTAAAAATTGAAATGCTATACTGGGCCAAGGCTATTAGCCCAGGCTAAGAAAAAATTAAAACTTCTTGGATCCGTCCCTGTCATTCGGTATTCAAGATGCATATATATATATATATATGCAGTAGAAATGGATAAGTACTGCGCGCTTACAATTACCTTTGTTTCCTTGAGAGCTTTTTGGATGACATAGTTTCCATACTTATCTTGAGCTAGTTCAACAAGTTGTTTACTATCAGAGAGCAGTTCCAAAACAACACTATCGACTGCAGCTGATGAAATGCATTTCTCTATAACGGGACTGCCATGCATATCCATAGAAAGCCTAAACAAGTTTTCCCTGATAATCTCGAATAGCTGATTTGCAGTATAAGGGTGATGATCAAGAACATCTTGCACAACATAGTTCCTGGGAAGCACGAAACAAAAACCCATCACATTTACAAGACTAGACAACCTAGATCAAAATTTGCATAGACAGACTTTGATCAATATATATACCCGTAACGGTGTTCAGAGAGGATCGCAGCATTGTTTAGGATGGTGCATAGAAGCGCAACGTGTAGGGGATGAGCTCCTATGGACTTAATAACAGCTTTGAGAGAGATACATCCTTGTTTGGTTGTAGCCAAGTCTATGCAGTTGATTACGGCCGTTTCGTATATAACCTGCAAATGCAATCAAACAAATCAAACTTAGTACAAGAATCTATTTATCTTCTCAAAACTCAGCTCTTAACCCGAAACATGCATGATTATTGATTGCATGAAGAAGATAAAGTTACTCACCTCATTCTGCTTAAGATAAGGGTAGTGTAAGAAATATTGAATCACGCTGGAGCCATGTTGGTTCAACATCATTGATAACAGTTTAAATTTTATAACACACATCACATGCGCAATATATAACGGCTCACCTATGACCAGTTTGATAAGATTTTTCATGGCACACGACCTAAAATATGATGGTAATCATGCATAAGCATAAAAAAGCAAAAACAAAACAAAACTGAATAAAAATAAAGGTAAATACGGAAACTAATACACAGTATAGGATTGTTGGAAGTTACCCAAGTGGTGTATTGACTTCATCGGCGATCATTTGTACGACTTCTATGAACGCGCTGGGAGAGCGCAACAACTGCCTCACTCGCGGGTTTTCTCCATCATTACTTGCAAGTTGTTTTAATATATAATGATGAAAGTCAAGATTTCCAAGGCCTAAATTCTGATAACCATAATTATATGAATTACCAGGAAAAATTCGACCCAAATTAGGACTACCCACGTAATTGTGAAAATTGCTAGGGTGGACAGAAGAACTCAAACCATTCATATGGTTGTAGGAAGTACATCCATGTGTGAAAGTACTACGACCAAGTTGGGTTGGGGATCTAAACATTGGTGCACCAACATATCCTTGCATCTCAAAACCATTAACTCTAGTTGCTGGTGGTTGTATCGAATTAGCGTAGAACCTATTATCGGTAGGTACACCATTAAAGCCTGAACCACTGGCTGTTGATGATGATCTTGGTGCAGAATTGTGGTGTGTGGTATTATAGCTCTTGCTATTAGTTGATAAGCCTTCAAAATCAGAGACAAGATCATCAGGGAATGGTTGAGAAGGGATTTTGGTATTAGCAGGAGAGGATTTAGGTTGATGATAATCGTTTCTAGAATCCGCCATGACTGTTGTGTCAGAGAAATTCAGAAGACTCTATCAATTGCTCTGTTTAGCTAACTCTTAAATTATTTCTTGAGGTGTTCTGCTTCCTTTCTTAAGTTATTTATAGAAGCAGTTAGCTAGTTAAATTCAGTGACGTGGTAGAAACGGGAAACCTCAATATGTGACGTACTAGAATTTAATTTGAGCGACACCAGTTATTACCAGGTTTAACAATTTGTGTCTTATTCGAATTTATGGGAAGATTGGAAGAATGAATTCAGTATACTTCGGTTGTTTGAATCAGAATCTGACTCGTCCTAAGTGTGTTTGTTTTTTACTGACTCGACATCTGAATCTGACTCGGCCCTGACCCATGACTCGGACCTATTAGAATAAGGGACTAAAATGCTCCTGATTCATGGGATCAAGTCACTGACTCATATATTTTTGAGTCTGATGAATCAGATCCGACTCAAAAAACAAACATGTTGAGTCAAATTTATATGAATCAGGTGATATAAGTCAGATTCAATTCATATGATCAAAATGAGTAAGGAAAAAACAAACAAGATATCAGCCTGTATAACATCTGACTGGCTGCGGCCTGATTCATCCAGATAGAATAGTATACTATCCGATCCCTATATATGAGCTATTAAAACATACAGTTAAATAAGAAATTCTAAACCATCCATACCACAAAACTGTTACACGAAATCATTCAAAATAAAATAAATTGAAATGCTTTTATTATAGTATAGAATGGGCGATGCTATCAAGTATCAAACCTTAGAGCAACTGCAGTGGTGCGAGTATAACCAAAGACCAAAGAGGAAAAAAAAGATCAAATTTTGGGTTTAGTATGGTGTGTGACGCTACGGTGGAAATACTAAATTTGGTCAGACGTACATTATATGTTCGCCTGGTGTGGGGCGTACACTATACCAACGCCTGATTGGATAGATCCTAAAAAAAAGAAATGAAAGAAGTGGGGCGGAGGTATAAAGCCCGCCCCACTAAAATGGTTTTGAAAACAAAGAATGGGGCGGGGTATAATGCCCGCCCCATACAAAATAATAAAAAAAAAAATGGGGCGTAGACTTTACGTACGCCCCATGTGGAGCGTAAACTATACCAACGCCTGATGTGGGGCGTGGAATATACGTCCGCCTGATGTGGGACGTGCACTATATGTCCGCCTGGTGGTGGGGCGTGAAGTATACCAACGCTCGACTATATTTGGGTTTAGTCTTGGTCCCAGACCAAATATATTCTGGGTTTTAGTCGTTGATCAAAATTGATCGATAGTACGTTCCACTACGTCTGTTCAAAAGACCAAATATTTGGGTTTACTCTCCCAGTGGACGCTCTTAACTTCACAACTTAAAGTAGTTTAAGGCAGAAACGCCGTTCATCCCTTTGGAACGGCTATGACTCGTATACTCTTTAAACGTCATGGCTCTGTAAATAGGTGGATTGTCTTCAGAAAGTAGCTCTTCTATAGGACCATAAATCTTTGTGGATGCATTAATACTTGGCCTGACAAAGCATGCCACTGATATTCTTGGTCCGACACGATTTGCTAGTACTCTATGTTCCACACTTTTAAACTTGCCATTGCTCATAAGCTGCACGAAACAAATGAGTGGTTGATATGATATGTGCAATTCTCAAATAGATAACTAGTCAGGTACAATTACCTGAAGAACGTCACCGATATTTACAACAAATGTACCAGGGACAGGATTGACATTAAACCAATGATTCTGATGCAGAAACTGAATCCCACCAATATAATCTTGAAGAAGAATAGTGAAAAAAGTTGGGTCTGAATGCTTGCTTGTACCTAATGTTAGTTCAGGTTCAGGACATGCCGGATAATAATGACCGTTCATCGATAAACATTCATTACAATCCACGTTTCTTAAGTGATGTTTTTGTAAACCTAGAGCTTCAGATAACAATTCAGTAAGAGTATCTGACAGTTGCATCATATACTTCCCATATTCAACAACTATATCTCTGAAATAAATTAAAAAAATCAATTATTAGCGATTCAGTCGAATACTAGTAACTATATAGAAATAATTCCAATGTAATGGATCAATCAATGAATCGTATACCTGCAAGTGTCTGGCAATTCTTGTGGATCTAGAGGTTCAGGAGACAACAAGTTACACTAAAGGGTGTCTCTCCAATTAGCATATTTCGATACATAAAGATCGAAATTGCTACCAAAATTAACTCCACCGACGAGACCATTCAAGTGAAGCTTTTTCTTTATATCCGTATCTTGCTCATGGAATCGCTTAACTCCATCGATAATCTCTGACATTACACTTACCGGAACTCCATGATTCACCAACTGAATGAAGCCAAATGTCTCGGACGCACATCGAATTTCACAAATGATTTCCTTTCGCCGATTCTTTTGATCCACTCCTTGGAGGTCTATCTTTGGAGTATCAAAGCTACTACTACCACTATATTCAGTATGAGCTGCTAAGTCTTCAGTGAGCTCATCTTGTGGTCGAATGAACATTCGTGGAATCGTTTGAATCCCAGCATCAACTACTCCTTTGACACCAGCTTTTGATTCTTCAAAGTCTTTCAATTCCTTGTATCGATCATAGATGAGATGCTGTCCAACTAAGGCGTCGGTGGTCATCTCCATTATCTTCAATTTGTTTCAGTTACTTAATTGTATATAGAATTTTCTCTGGAATCGATCGTCCTCAGAATCGTTTTAACTATTCGAAATAATGCCAAGGATCTCGAGGCGCTGACTTCTCTTTTTCAGAGAATCTATTCCAATCTGAACAAATGAAGTCAAAATCGTCATGAAGGACGTAATAATTATTTTAATTCTTCGTAAGTTACATTTGCTACCTCGCTATCAAACTGTTGGCCTAAAAAATATTCTTTCTCGATGAGGCGGTTGGCTTGGACAAAATTGCATCTCTTAAAGACCATATACATCCCTTTTAATGGATACGGTTCACAAAAAGAGAATCGTTGTGACAAATGGATTGAAAACAAGAATAAAATAAAATTATACAAGCATCTAACCCGTGCGCACTGGCTGTTTCGAGAGTGTCTACGTCGTAGGCTGCAAAAATTGGGTTGGTAGAGTTAGTATTATCAAATGGCATCATGAAAAATGCCTATGAAACCTTAAAAGTTTTAAGTACTATCAACAAAAAGCATTGTTACGATCATGATCAGGAAAATATCTTTTTATTATTCTTCATGATCAGATTCTCATATCTCGTGTTGTTATCGTGTTTCACGATCAGTATTTGCTAATATTTTGTCATAACAGCGTAGCAGCTTAGGTAAATACATTTTCCTTATTAATTTATATTTTGCAATAATGATTGTGCATCCTTGTACAATGGCAGTCATCATCAAGCTATATGTTAGCCTGTACAAAAGAATTTGAAGTTATAGTTCTCATATATGATTAATTACTGCACTTGATGGTAGAGTAATTCCACTTCTAAGTTCTAACCAATTCTTTTTTATCCTTTCTGCCTCCTAAAGTCAGTACCCAAAACTGTTAAATAAAAAGTAAAATATCCATACTGACTATTAGATCTTTGTTTCTTGCTGATTTTCTAGCAAAAAATCAACGGTTTGGGTGGCTGTAAAGTTTCAAAACCATAGTTCTCAACAAATGTGCGTCACCTACAAAATGCTAGGTTTTAATTGAGACAATTAAGAAGTAAAGCGATGGAAGACTGAAGTTTATTGGGATCGTTACCTTATGATATTTGTTGTTGAGGCTTTTGTGCAGGTGTATATTTTTTTGTCCTTGAAGTATTCAGATGAAAATTCGCGGTATCTTGGCTCTCTTTTCTTACTTGTATGATTTGTAAAAATATTTTTGTATGACTAGAAATATTTTCTTGGGCCCATGTAATAATCTTGGTAATCTAGATTATTGCTATACTTAATATCTCTTCCTTGATGGAAGGTCGAGATTTAATGTCAGTACTAAACCCTAGGAACTTGGTCCTCCTTCTACCTAAAAAAGGAACACAATATCAATCAATATTGGGTTCGGGAATTTTACCATTCATAATGTAAGAGGTGAAAAAGGAGAAACCAAGAATTCCACAAGGTACTACGGCTACGGTAAGATGATCGATAATGTATCACGGATTAGCTCTACCAGGTATTCCGTATAAACTATTCTTGTATATAATTATCGTGTGATCATCATGAAGTTCAACTATCCAAAAACAAATATCTGTAAAATTAAAACTTATAGTTGGCATCTAGAGCTTGCGTTTAGAACTCATGATCATCTGTTAAATGATATGCGAAAATTGTATAGCCATTAGTTAAATAATCTTACGATGTATACATGACAATAATCAATTAAAGATCTAATAAAAATTATGGGCCTGCTTGGTTGGAAATTGGAATATGCGTAAAGAGTACAAAAGTAAAATAGGTTTTGGCCTCCTAAGCACATAGTTTCTGATTGTTCCTTCCCTGTAATTTTTGAAGAAGAAAGAATAGAACGATCTTTTAGGGATCATGTTTTTTTGGGGGACCATGGTCTTATTAGGCCAACCTCCCTATACCTATAAGGGGTGTCCCAAAGTTAGGTAAATATCCATTTATTCTTTACTTTAATTTAAATTATAACGAACTTAATAATTATATAAATCTAATCGTATACATCTTATCTAAATGAATTTATTAACCAAAATCAAAAGAACAATCAAAAAATTTTAGTTTTGAAAAAAAGTTTATTCTCTTCTTCTTCTCTCTTTCCTTGACGTTCCTCGTTCGATTGAAAAACCCATCAATCTTTGGATAGGAAAAATGAGTAGAAATCATCAAAATATGGTTTAAATGGATGTTAAAGTGGCATGTTCGGTTAGGAATAATTTTAAAAAAAACTAGTTTTGTAACCGAACATTCTGAAACCAAGAACACGAAGAACACTTCGGTTATCACGAATTTAATTTTTCATAACCGAACTCCGAGTTCGGTTGGTTCGCAAAAAATTATAAAACTAGTTAGTAACCGAACTCTACCCATAATACAAAAAAAAAAATGTAACCGAACTGTGTTATTTTTCCTACTATGTTGAGTTATGATATAACCGAACTTTACCTACCTTGTTCCGTTGGTTCACAAAAATTTCTAAAACTATCTAGAAACTGAACTCTACTTATATTTCAAAAAGAATTTTTTTTTCCAATGTAATCGAACTGTGTTATTTTTCCTACTATGTTGAGTTTCAATTTAACCGAACTTGTTCCACTATGTTCGGTTTGTTCGCAAAAAATCTTGACAAACCGAACTCTTCACTGATTGCATACATGTGGAGTTCGGTTAGATATGTTGTTGGGCTAAAGTTTGCGAACCAACCGAACATTACTCTGTAAGTTCTATAAACAAAGTTCGGTAACCTGTGTGTATGGAAAAGGTAACCGAACAACTAAAAACCTCCATTAAAGAACGATTTTGGTAACCTGCGTATATGGAAAAGATAACCGAACTACACTTTCAGATGAGTTCGGTAACCTGTTCTTCACATAAGGTAACCGAACAAGCCCAAATCTACCTTAAAAATTTATAGTTTTTTGAAAATTTGGAGCAATTCAACCTTTAGGTTTGGCCCACTATTGAAAACTATTAATGGGCTATAAAGGTTTAATGGGCCATAACGTGTTTTCAAGTTTTAAAAGAATGATTTTTTGGGCACTACTCAAAAATGGAGGGGGACTACTCTTCATTTTTTGAGTGGATATTAGAAGTAAATTTGAATCACCCCTTATCTAAGTTTTTTTTAATACCAAATTTGTCCTTGGTAATAAAATTAGTTAGTATAATGATTAGTGAGATTAAATTAATAAGTTGATTTTTATTAAAAGAAGAATTATTGGGTGGGGAAGAAGACGATGATAATGAAGATGAGGGTTTTGGAAAAAAATAGATCTTTTTCTTTAAGAGCCACAACAAGAGTACGATGTTTTGGGTACTCACGGATACTTTAAATTTAGTTAATGGTGCTTGAATTGGCCAAAACATTCCTAAAAATGAACAATTTACAAATTGATTTCGGTTTGGTTAAAAAGGTTCGGCTACGACATCTGAAAACACAGGTAGCCGAACTCAGCTTTAATGGTGTTTTTTCTTTCACAGAAAAGTTCGGTTAGGAGAAAAAAATTGCGACGTAACCGAACTTTTTGTGACGAAACCGAACTTTTTGCGACAAACCCGAACTAACAGTTCGGTTTGGACATTTTCTTTTGTGACGTAACCGAACTTTTTTGTGACGAAACATTATGTGAAAAACTTTTTCGAGCTAGCCGAACTCAACTTTAATGGAGGTTTTTTCTTTTTTCAAAGAAAAGTTCGGTTACTTCGCAAAAGAAATGTCCCAACCGAACTTTTTTGTGACGAAACCGAACCAAAAGTTCGGTTGGGACATTTCTTTTGCGACGTAACCGAACTTTTCTTTGAAAAAAGAAAAAACCTCTATTAAAGTTGAGTTCGGCTAGCTCGAAAAAGTTTTTCACATAATTCCTAGCCGAACTTATTTCTGCAACTTACATTTTCAACTCATTTTGATGATTACTTCTCATTTTTTTCAACCAAAAACGAAAGACAAGTAATGGGTTTGTGAGAATATCTTTGTGGTGGTGGGTGGTGGTGGTGGTGGTGGAGGTGGTGGTGGTAGTCGGAGGTGGAAGGTGATTGTCGGTGGTGGTGGGTGGCGGTGGTGGGAGGAGATGGTGGTTATATATATATAGGTGGTTATTTGGTTGGTTTTAAATTAAATTAGGTTAAAGATAGGTTAGTCATTACCGCACTTTAGGACACTCCTTATAGCTATAGGATATATATTTTTATCACTTAGTAGTCCCCCACCATTTTTGAGTAGTGCCCAAGAAATCATTCTTTTAAAAGGTAAAAATGCATGGTACAGAAAAGTACATAAACTTAAAGTGTCTTTTCTTCGAACTCGGACCTGTTTACCCGGTTCCGGCTCACTGTTCCAACCCGGTTCCATATCCATATCCTAATGTTGTGTACTATATCCATGTCTTATGTTATGTATACCTTATTGGTTTTGTGTGTATTTTGTTCTGGCCCGTCGAAAGTGATAATAGGTTGTTTACTGGGTGTGGCTTAATAAGAAACTTGACCGATGTATATGCGTTTTTCAACTGTAAGTCTATGTGTTTTTCCATGTTTTAATGTTAGTACTTGATTTGTATACCATGCTAAATGTTGTTCGATTTTGTAATGTATCCGAATTGAACTGGTTTTAATTTTTCTTGGTTAAAATTTGACCAAATGTAGAGTGATGCGTATAAAACCAATTCAAAAATAGAACCAATTTATAAATAGAACCGGAAATTACGAGTGGTTTTTACATGAAGAAATGTCAACCAAATACCATCATGCTTCCGCTTTATTGAAAACTAATGTACATATAATCTGAGGCGATTTCTTACCGAATTCGTTATAAGATTTTAATTCGAACCATGTTTGACACGGTAAAGTTATGTAAAGTTTATGTGTACGTTATGATATGGTTTGTGTGCTTTTGCTTTAGGGAATAATTTCTCTCAGATTATTGTTTTTCTTTTTGGATTTTATGGGATTATACTTGAAATTATTATGGGACTCTATAGTTATCACCACGGTGATGTTAGAGTGTTATATCTCAATATAATCATAATGTTATTATAAGCATGAATTTGCAAACCGTAAAATGTAGGTTTTGCAGTTATCGATATCATGTGATAATGACATTATTTTAGTTGATTGGCTATTACCACAGTGATGTCAAATCAATTTTGGCCATGATCACAGTTTTTCTAATGCTTGTAATATTGTTTTTTCTTAAATATATTAGAACAGAATTTACCCACGGGAAATTGAGTTCATGTATTTGAGAAAACATTGACTAATATGATTGTTGATCATACATTATGGATATGAACTGATTTGAATCTTAAGCGGTGTCTTGTGTCCTATGTTTCACTTTTCTCCCAATGTTGATGATAATTTCAATTATACGTATAAAATTATTGTGCTTAAGATTCTTAGGTCATAATTCTTTAGCTATCACCACAGTGATACTAGATTGTTTTATCTTAGCAATAATAATAATTTTATTGTAAGCACGAATATGCCAAGCTGTAAAGGCAAGGTTTAGTAGTTATTATGGCATTACTTTTGAGTTGTTTGGCTATCATCACAGTGATGTCAAATAATTTTTCCAATCATAATCGTTATCATGTCAAGTACTTATAATATTGTTTTTCTTAAATGTATTAGAACAACAATTACCCACAGGTAATTTGAGTTCACATGTTTAAGATAACATTGAAGTGTACAATATCTGATCATACATTATGATAATTAAATAATCGGCACATGATTTTACGTTATTTCTTAAAATTGCATAAAATAAAATTTACATAAATTAACTCATTATCGAGTTGAGTAACCTATTACGAATTTTTCTTATGTTGTCCAAAACTTATTGCATCCTCTATGAAATTGAGGTTTTATTTTTGATAAATTTCTCCATATTTCTGAAAATGATATTGATTGACTATTTAACACCTTTCATATTAATTCATCATATATCCGTTATTTATCATGATCTTTAAGCTTGTATCATATTTAAATGAGCGGTGCATCAAAGAACTTTTCTTCAACGAAATTTCATTATTGAATTATATTTATAGACTTGCTTCATGCTCGATTTTGGTTTAAGAAAAAGTTCATTATGTTTGGATATTTTTCGATTATAGGGTGTTGATATTTTTTCACAATTTATGTATGGCATGATTTTTTGAATAAATGTTCGTGATTGATGTTTTAGGGTTACTCATTATTGTTTATAAGCGACTAAATTTATGATCAGATCAAATATGTCCATATCATTGAGTGGGACTGTGCAATATCACAAGAAAAGTTAGTGTGATATTTGTAATTGTATATGTTTGCTGGATAGTTTAGTGTGATTTAGCGATTAGAACAATGCTGCTCACAAGTAGTTTTTTCTTCACACGTTAAACAAGCATTAAGTTTATCTAAATGTTTCATATACATGTAAAATAATATCTACCCACAGGTGACTATTATTCCAATGTATTAGGTTGAACATTAGAATTATTTGAGTTTTTTATTACATGATAGGACGAGATTCTCCCACAAGTGATTCTAGTTGTGGTATTAAACAAACTTAATGTTGTGTGTATGTGAAGGTAAAATATGTACTAATGTTTTTCATGTCTCACATTGTTCCTTGATAAGGTTTTACCCACATGAAAATCTTATTGAAGGTATGTAACTATATTAAGCTTAATTATCATTTATCTCTATTACAAATTTCAGATTTTGTTCTTATTAATTGTAGATTATGATTATCTTGTAGACTTTTAATGGTCCAATTTTTGGAAGATAGATTTTTTTATCAGCTGATGAATTTTCGTATTACTTTCTAAATCTATCGATTGCATTATGAATCTCAATCCATGAATGTTTTTTCGAACATTCATTATTGAAATTGAGAGTCAATTATAGAGAAAGTGAAAATCATAAAGTCTGATAAAGGTGGTGAATATTGTGAAAGGTATGACAAAACAGGATAATATCCTAAATCTTTTATGTAGTATCTCCAAAAGTTTGGATTTGTTGCCCAATACACAAGGACAACTTATCCTTGGCATAATGGTGTATAACAAAAGGCAAAATCATACTTTTATGAAAATGCTTAGAAGCATGATGAGTTACGCATAATGACCACATATCAGTGAACGTATGTTCTTTCAACAACTGTGTAATTTAAATATATTTCCGAGTAAAGCAGTTTCAAAGACACACTTTGGACTAGAATGGCTGGAAACCTAGTTTAAATCACCTTTAAGTTATGGTTGTTCAGTTGGAGGTGAGGGCTTACATTCCAAAGAATGAAAATTGGATTTGGAAACTATTATTGGTTCATTGGTTTTCCTAAATAATCCAAATGGTATTTTTTAACATTTTAATCGTAGTATGAGATTTATTGAAACCGAAAATATAAATTGGTTAATGATGGCATAATCAGTGGGAGTACGTGGATATATTTGTTCAAGAAATCGTGCTAATGATCCCTTTATTTAAGATTTCTAAAAATATTATGAATCTTCTCATTATCAGAATGTTAGATAATGAAAGACCACAAATTACTGATCCAATACTCCATAATATAACTACTGTCAATAAAGAATTTTTTTGATAACAAGATGAACCAGCATTAAGAAGGTCTCAACAGAGATTGAAAGAAAGTTATTCATGTTGTTTGAGTAATTTTCTTACAAGAATTTATTACATTTTGATATGGAATGATATGTCATAATTTTTTGAAAGACTCGGTTTTCGGTTCACAAATATTATGTGTAATAATTTTGATTAATAGATTGATGCTATGTGAGAAAAAAATCATTGGTTGAACATCAAGTCTCGGATATTGTTTAATTGCTCGAAAGACACAAATCAGTTGTATGAAAGTGGGTCTTTCTGACCTAATACGACTGTAATAACAATTTTAAACGGTATAAAGCAAGACTTATTGCCAAGGATTTTACTCTGGAACGATGCATTGATTATAAATAAGGTTTTCTCTCGTGTCAAAGAAAAACTTATTCAGAATTATCATAGTATTATTAGTAGCTCAGTATGACCTAAGAGTTCATTAATTAAATGTGAATATATCCTTTATGAAGATAAAGTTTAGTCTACAAATTTTAGAATTCAAAGTATGAAATTTAAGCATCCTCCCATAATGGTATATGAAATTCAACAAAACTATAAATGTTTCAAGTTTTGGATGAAATTATTACAGATTTATGCATATACCTCAAGATCAGTGGGAGAAATTCATACTCTTGGTCTTGTATGTTAAGACATACTACCTACGAGTAATGATCTTGACTTTATGAATATCTCTATATTTTTTGAAATAAAGGATATCAATGAAGCTTACCATGTGAGTAATATCATATGGATTACTAAGGCTCTCATATAAGGCATATATCGAATATTCAAGGAATTTTGAGATAATAATATATTTAACAGATTTTATTTCATGTTGGATAGAAGATATAAATTTAATCTTCATTACCTCTTAGTTCCGATATGAAACTTATAACAAGTTGTTGATATGTTAAAGAATCGAAGAACAAATTACAGGAAATCTATCAAGAATTTTGAGATACTATTTTAACTTATGTCTTATAATTAGTTAGCAAACGTTAATCCAACAAGAGTTGATTGGGTTTTTCAGACTTCAATTTTTTGTGGATGTATGGATTATATAAAAGAAGAATCCATTAATTATAGCCCAAAATTAAGTTTGAATATTAATGACTGCGAGACTTAGAGATTTAAGTTTGTCTTTATATTGCTGAAACTAATCGTCTTAGCTTCGCAACATTAAAGCACGATATTATACAATAGGAACAAAACACATGAACCTTGAGTACATATGCGTGAATCAAGAAATTCAGAAACAATAGTTATTCATGTATCAATTAAGCACAATTTCATTCAGAGATGCACTTATTGAACAATTACCAGTTAAGACCTCTTAAGAAAAGATTAAAAATCTTAGGTTTGTGGGAGTAATTGATTATTGAATTCAGCTATTTTATGTGCTTATTTTTGGACACTTATTGAGCTCTTATTTATGTCATTCCGAATTATTTATGTATCCATGTTTAGTATACACATATGTGAATGGATGAATGTTAACAGAAATAGTCTTTCTTTTAAAGACATCATTGGACCATTATCATATCCAATTTAAGGACTAGTTAAGTAAGTTATTTGTGTTTTGGTATATGAAAGGGAACATGCTGATAACAAGACAACGTGCAACCGCTATGACTCGCATGGATAAATTAGTTGACCAAGGTATTACGTTAACCATTAAATTTTGTTAGCAATTATGTGTGCCTTATGTTTTTCTACGATTAACCGTTAAATGGAATATCACATGGACCAGTAGGAGAATGTAAGAATATTTTTGTATGACTATAAATATTCCCTTTGACCCATGTAATAATCTTGGTAATCTAGATTATTGTTATACTTATACCCGGTTTCATTTATGGGATTATTCCTAATATCTCTTCCTTGATGGACAGTCGAGATTTAATGTCAGTACTAAATCCTAGGAACTTGGTCCTCCTTCTACCTATAAAAGGAACACAATATCCATCAGTATTGGGTTCTGGAATTTTACCATTCATAATGTAAGAGGTGAAGAAGGAAAAACCAAGAATTCCACAAGGTACTATGGCTATGGTAAGATGATCGATAATGTATCACGGATTAACTCTACCAGGTATTCCGTATAAACTATTCTTGAATATAATTATCGTGTGATTATCATGAAGTTCAACGATCCAAAATCAAGTATCTATAAAATTAAAACTTATATGATTTGCTTCAAGTTTGCCTCTTAGGTTTCCCTTAAAGAAAACTCATGTCTTGATTTGACACCCGTTTTTCTTCTGTAAGTGCTCTCATTCATTCAGGTTCACACATTCTCTCATTATCCCCTTTCGGTTCATTTTTTTATGGTTAAAAAATTTGAGATTAGTTGAACACTGGGTCTTTTATGGTTAGAAAATTTGAGATTAGTTGCACACTAGGTCTTACAATTGTCGTAGTCAGTGGTTTGCGTTGGGAAAAGCAATAACGGTTTTTAGACAAGTGCTTATAGGATCCATCATCTTGCATGTAGTGGTAGGGGTATTCCTTATGGGTGCCTACCTCGTTTGTTGAAAATAAGACTATTAAATGGATGCCCTCCTTGTCAAACTGAGACGGACATAGTTTTTATCTGATGGACATAAATGTTTATGCTCCCAGGTAGGGATAGCCGAAATCCGAGATCCGTTTCCGAAAATCCGACATCCTATAGGATTTAATCCGACATATCAGATATCGGATATCGGAATCCGATAAGATATCGGATAATACCTCTTATCGGAATAGGCTTCTTCCGTTAGGTTAATATCCGACTTCCGATAGCCTAGGGGTGTACTTGTAATTTCCTACCCCTAGGTATTAATCTATCGACTGTCGGGAGAACCCTCTCTCTAATCTCCACTTTCTCTACTGTACTAGCGAGTCACTGCGTTTTTTCATTCTACATCCAATACAGAAGAGATCGAGAAGTTTGAGAAGATTGAGAGAGAGGAACTGAGTGATCTACATCTATTTGATCAAGAAGTGTGATTATCAGAGACTCTCGGAGAAGTAAGTCATGAATCTAATAAATTATTTCAACGTTAGGTTTCTTTTCCCCCCCAAATTGATTGCAGATTTTGATGTTTAATTTCGATGTTCTTCTAATGAATCTAATCTAATCGAAACCCTAGGTAAGTCATGAATGTTTTTATGTTTCATTTTGAGAATCAATATTTTTCCAGAGAAAATTAGGGTTTCGACTTTGATTTTGAAAACAGACTAAATTTTTCAATTATCCAGATTGATGAAAGTTTGAATTCTCTTAGAGTAATTTAGGGTTAGGATTAGATTAGGAATTTGATTTTTGGGGTATTATTAACTTGTTCTGGGATTTGATTATTGTCGATTCAAGTTCTCATCTACCATTTCTGTTTTAACATTTTGGGTTTTATGTTGTTTCACCAGGATCTTCAAAAGGTAGTGAAAGTAATAAAGTCAAAAAGAAAGGCACCACTGGAAGTGATAAAGTGAGTCTGAGATTGGATTTTTATTGGTATTTGATAAAATTTTATGTAATTTGATTATCTGCAAGCATAGGGTTTTATATTTTGGTATGAAATTGGGGTTTTAAGACTTAGGGTTTGGGTTTTTCTTGCACTTAAGGAAGTTCATTTGGAAAGAAGTATGTTTTTATTGTTTTTATAGGTTTTTGTTTAGTAAGATAGATGGAATGATATCTCTATGTGACTGTGATGGATTGATGTTATTATAGTTCAAAAATTGCAGCGGCTTTCACAGCTAGTTACTTTCTAGTGATTGAAAAACTAGAGGAGGAAGATACTGGATTTTATTTACTACAAATTAGAAAGCCTTTGCATTGAGAGTAACTACATGGATGTTTTACTTGCAATTGAATGGGATTTCAGATTAAAGCTGACTATTAGATCAGAATCAAAAGTAGTCGTTGGGGATCATAGAAAAGGTACATTTCCTTGCAATATAGAACAGGTTAGAGCAAATTTGGTTGATATACTACATTATGAGCATTGCTACAGAGTCTGTAAACAACTGTTAAACTCTTTGTACCTCGTTTTGTTGTTTATTGTGTTGCTCTTTGTTGAACTCTTTTTTGGAGGTCCTCTGCACAAGTACATGGAAAGTGAACTATTTTTCTGTCATTTTTCGTACATTAGATGTAAAATGTTATCTTTGTTTCTTGAATATCCTTCCTGGGTTCGTTTCAATCTATTGAAATGATAACAGTAACTAATCTTGTCTGTACTTGATTCTCTTTATTAAGGTCAATAATCTTATCTGTAATGTTGTAATTCCTCTTTTTAGAATCGCTAGCTTTCTTGCGCTTTTGTTGTTCAGTAAAAAGAGGGCAATTCATAAGTAACATTCGCTGCGAAATCAGTATAGGAGGGGAACAATCAGTTTAGATTGCGAGATATAAGTCAGATGACAAGAATGTTATATGAACTGTTATTACTGTGTTCTTTACAGGATTTAGTAGAAGAGCAATAAATCTTTTCTGTGCAAAAAAAATGAACTGTTTTATACTTCATTTTATTAGGATTAATCATTAACTACAGATTCAACATTATTGTGAACTGTGTGTTTATTTCTGGGTTGTTTTTGTTTAATCCTTTTTTATGTCATATATACATTAATGAAGTCATGAACTGTGTGTTTTTTTCTGGGTTGTTGTTGTTTTCAGAATATCTCAAAGTGAAAAAGCATCCAATAGAGTTGGAACTTCAAGCAGCAATCAACCAATTTCCGAACAACCAGAACAAGAAGGTCAAATTGTTGCTTCAACAATTGCTTCAACAACACATTCTTCGAGTAATAAGAGATTATTAGCAGAAGTAGCAGATGAAAATAATCCACTTGTTATTGCTTTATTGAAGAAATTGCGCACAACAAGGTCACCGTCATGGGATAAGTTCACTAGGAAAATCATTGTAGAGCCTGATAAAGAAAATCCCGGTAAGGAAGTGGCTGTCCTTCTGGGTGAATGTCATCATTGTCATAAGTTGGTACCTGCTTGTAGTGAACAAGGAACTACCCGCTTGCCTCAACATGTAAAAACCTGCCCCCAGAAGCCTGAAAACAAGCCAGGCCAGATGAAGATTACCACTGCAGTTAAAAAAGCAGGTACTAACCAAGTTAAATTACTTAACTACAAGTATGATCCTATAGTTACTAGGAACTTCCTTGCTAAAATGATTTCTAAACATGATTACCAACTTAACATGGTTGAGCATTTCTATTTTAGAGAGTTTGTTAAGTCTTTGAACCCTGCTGCGAGAATGCCATGTAGGAATTCAAGTAGAGCTGATGTGTTGAGGTGTTATGCTGAAATGAAAGATGAATTGCAATTACAATTAGAGAATTTGACTTCCAAATGTAGTCTCACAACTGATATGTGGACTGCCAAACACACTAAAGATCGTTATTGTTGTGTTACATGCCATTTTATAGATGATGAGTGGAATTTGATTGCCAAACTTTAGCTTACATTGTAGTGCCATCACCGCATACAAGAGATGTTCTCTCATATTTTATCAAAACTTGCACATTGGAATGAAACATTGATAGGAAGTTTTTCGCTTTGACTGCTGATAATGCTCCAGCTAATGGAGTTATGATGAGAAATATTATTAAGTGGCTTGATGGTAAGAATTGTTTGTTCTTTCAAGGAAAATTGTTTCACATGAGGTGTAGTAACCACATACTGCATTTGATTGTATTGTATAGCATGAAAGTAGCTGCTGGGTTTATAGAGGGTATTAGAGATTGTGTTAATTATGTAAAGGGTTCAGAAGCTAGGAAAGAGAAGTTTGAAACATCATTGACACAATGTAGATTGTCTGGAGAAGTTAATTTAGATGTGGACATAAGATGGAACTCCACTTTTACGATGCTTAAGAATGCAATTAAACTGCGAGAAGGTTTTGAAAGACTTAGTGAGTTCGATTCTGACTTCGATATTCTTCCATCAAGTAAGTAGTGGGAACAATGAATAGAAATTTGTAATTGTTTAGAGGCTTTTAATGATATTTCAATTGATTTTGCAGGGATTAAGTATCCAACTGAAAATCTTTATTACAATGGGGTATATAAAATTAATCAAAGCATCAAAAGTTTGGAAGATAGTACTTTTGAGTATGTCAGAGAAATGGGAATGAAAATGAGAGAAAAGTTTAATGCATACTGGAGTTAAAGTAATTTGATTATGAGCATTGGAGTTTTAGATCCAAGGTAGAAGGAAAAATGGGTAAGGTTACCATATAAGATAATTTATGAGGATACTGATCGTGCAGCAGTTTCGTATGAGAAATTCAGAACTGACTTTCAAGGCATATGAATCTCAAAACAACACTTCAGCTTGTGCTTTCTTTAGCAACTATGTCTCTCGCAAGGATGTAATAGGCCCAGGTACAACTAACCCAGATTATGCTACTTTTTTGTTGGAAAATGATGAATATGATGTTCATAAATCTGAGTTAGAGACGTACTTAGAAGAACCATTTCTTCCAACTGTGTCACCCCAAGATGAATACAACTTTGATATATTGAGTTGGAGGAAGCTAAGTGCCGCTAAGTACCCAATTCTATCAAGGATAACAAGGGATGTGTTGGCTGTTCCAGTGACCAGTTAGCATTAGAGTCCATGTTCAGCGATGGTGCAAAGGGTTCTAACAACACATAGAACTTCATTAAGTCCATAATTAGTCCAAGCATTGATATGCTTAAGTGATTGGATGCCATACTTCTTTGATGCAGGTAAATCTTCTTTTCCTTTGCTTAGTTCTTTGTTAAAAATTGAGACCTAGATATCGATTTTTTGAGCGAAAGCCTCTGCATTTTGCTTGTTTACACTCTTCATAGTAGTGGTATATCATGTGATTCAGTTCCTTTTGTAGTAATGAGAATGACCTTAAGGTTCCCATGACTTGGGATTTGTTGTTGCAGAACCCCAAATGTGTAAGCTTGAAAATCTGAACCCCCTAGAATTGACCCTTGGGTAGATTAGAGAGGCATATGCAGTTCATTTTTAACTGGATAGACCAGATCTTGGGGGTAACAAGCGTTTTACCAGGTCCTGCAGCTGCATTTGTCTTCTGTGAAACATTGAAAGACATTTTGTAGCAATGTTTGCTCTCATCTGCAACTTTATTATTAAATTTCTGCTCACCTTGTGTTGCACTGTTGCTTATAGTAGTGAAAGATTTGAGAAACTGAAATGTTGGATGTCAGAATTTTCTTATCAAGTGATTCTTTGTGATTTGTGAATGCAGATATGGAAATTGTGGACTGAAGTGAAGTTGATGCAATGATACAACATGCCAGGAAGCCAAGCAAGATCACACTAAGTTACACTACTCACTAGCGTGTTGACATTGTTAGCCTCTGTGACTGTTAGACAATGTATTTTTCTTTTTTTGGCTTTGTTGTAGTCTGTTGTGTACTTTCTTTTGCATTCACTAGACTGGGAGTAAACTCTGTAGCTCTAAACACTGTGCTTGTGTCGGTTTGTACTTTTCACCGAACATTTTGAACTTAAAAAGACAAAGACTCTGTTTTTCAAGCTTTTAGTTTTTTTCCTAGTTATCGGATTTTAACGGATAAAAATCCGATATCCGATAACTAACCTTAACCTTATTGAATTGGATTTTCTGATTACCGCCGGATGTTATCGGATATCGGATATCCAGTAATCCTTAACCTTAACCTTATCGGAACTGCCAATATCTGCCGGATATTTATCCGTTGCCAGCCCTATAATTGGATGTACGAATGTAGGATCTTTACACATCTTTTATGCAGCAATTTCATAAAGGCAGTTTCATGTGTACATAGAGAGGTATTATCCCTATTTGAGTAGCTTGGAAGGCAAATCTACAGAAATCTTATGCAGCAATTTTATAAAAGCAGTTGGATAAGGGAGATCTCCTTTGTCTTTCTCAAAATTGACAGACCATTTCGCCAAACAGGAATCTTCACCCGTCGGAGTAACAGAGATCAGTTTGATCTGAAAGCTTCTATAAAAATTCATCACATCTCCATCCAGAAAGTTCCAAGTGATTGACTTATTTTCACCGTTCACGGCTATCATCTTCTCCTTGGTTGTGATAAAATGACCATCTGTTCATGAAAATTAAACCAAATTATGGGCATCTAAGTTTAGAAACTCTAATTACTGAGCAGAAACATATGTATACGTACGTATTAGCGTACATACCGAGTTCATATTTCCAGAGCCTGACACTGCCAACACTAGGTTCATCTCCTTGATCAATAACTTCAATGCTCTTATACGTTTCTGGAAAACAATTCACGAGCTGGGTTATGTTGTTCTTGAAAAACTCATAAAACATATCGGCAATACACTTGACTTCAGCTTCAAACCCTATCGCATGAGCCATGGCCGTGCCTGAAGTAGTGCCGATGATCTAGAATAATTGTGGAAATCTAAGTGTTGGTTGCAAAACGCACAAGCGCTCAAGGGAATGAATGATCTAGGTTTATATAATGATAGAAGATTAATGCCTTGCATATGTGATGTCAATTTCAAAACTTTTTTATTTATCAGTTGGTTGCATGTATACCCTACAATATGTACCAAGGACCATTTTCGCTCACACATGCAACCTATTGATAAATGAGTTTCAGTGTAGGGTACACTTACGTGTCTCTACTTCTAAGGTTCCAGATGTGTGATTTAACACCTCAATATTTATGCCAGGGACCATTACATTCTATTCACTCATGTGCCGAGTTAAACGTGTGATACTATCCATCCTGGATTCAAGAGAGGAAGCCCGGCCAATGTGCCAAAAGTGATGCAGTCGATCGGCCCTTGGTTGGTTGAGAAGGGAGACTTTCGGTATGGTGACCAGAAATGTATCCCGTCAGTTGTATTTTTCTTAATTTCATGCCATTTCGATCAAATTAGAAGGCAATTAATCATCCTATCCAACATTGATTGATAAACGGTCCCCAGTTGTTGAACACCACTAATTAATATTCGTCCGGGTCCAATTTGTTCGAAGATTCGGCCCGGACCGGCCCTTCCGAGCAAGTGGTCATCGATTTTCCTACACGCAAGGGAAAAGCATCGAGAAGTAGATTTTGCGGGAAAAAGTAAATTCTACGTTCGAGGCCAACTTTTAGTTAACATATCGTGCATATTCAGGATCACCAAGAAAAAATATTGAATCAGAAACCATAATGTTGGGTTGAGGTGCATTTTTAGTTCATGGGAAACATTAAAAGGCAAATTTTAATCAAGGGGCAATTTTTTGTCACACCTGTAAATTTTATAGTTTTGCCGCACATACTTAAATCACAAAGTATTCTTTTTGGCCATTTTGGGTTAAAGCACAAACTTTTATCACTAAACAAACTGTAAATCACGTCACAGATTTTAGATTACCAATTGATTTTAGTTCAGTGACTCGACATGGGGCACAAATTTTATTTGCGAACTACACGATAGACTTCAATCCAGTGAAGTTACTAAAGGGTGGCTGCCCGCTCATTATTAGCCCACCTAGATTTTCAATCCTCAATAGGTCGCTGCTTGTTTTAGGACATAACATTTCAATTGAAAACGTATTGATTTTGTGTATATAAAAAATCTTGATCAATTGTGATCGGACCCCAAAGCACCACATGTCGTAGCCATAGTAATTCTGGTTTGTAGTTAAGACACGTCATCAAACATTGCCATGTCATCTTATTCAATCTGAAAGACACTAAAATTGCATTAGTCACTTTTGAAAAGATACATTCTCGAAGAGACCCGAATTTTGCTAACAAGTTCCAATGTTTTTTACGTGAAAGATAAGAAACGAAACATCGCTTGGGAGAACCACTCTTTCTCTAAGTTTTGAAGAGATTTACTTCAAACGTTGCAATTTATTGGCCAATGACGAACTTTTACATATAATTTGATAAAATTCCTAGAGTATTTTATGAGAAAATTTTCGATGGGGCACTTTTCGATGGGGGCGTGAGGGACAAGTAGGAAGGCGCCATTTGTCTTAAATATTTAGCAGTTTTTAAGTGAATCAACTCCTTGTAGTCAAAAGAAAAGGGTACTTCCGGTATTCACATACTAGGGTTTTTAGAGATATTATCAATACCAACCAAACAAGTTGAGATCTTTGATCAGTAGTTCAAAAACACCATATTTCACCCAAAATCCATGTTTTTGCCACCGGTTTTACAGATCTTCCTCAAAACTAAAGATTACTTGATAGTTTTTTAATGCAAAAACTCAACACAGATTCTTACATCAAATCAGGGACCAAAATCTCATTTAAACTCAACCCCATTAAGGGTTTACAAATTCAAACCTAAAAGAATTGGAACAACAAAATTAACTAACCTACGTCAATCAAGTCTTCACCTGAAATCCAAAACCCATAAATTTTCTTTTTTGCAAAATTAGTTTCCGATCGATCGATCACATAAACAGCCAACTTGCTTTACAAATCAAAACCACAAAAATTAATGATCATAATAAATTTCAATTTAAATGCGCTGCTGAATTTCTATCGGTTGAACTTAGGAAAGGTTTTGGTGAATATCTTCCACAAAATACTTGTAGAGATTTGATTCTTATTTATATTAGGAAAACATTGGATTTGTTACATATTTTGAATATATCCTAACAAACAAAGAAGAGTTCAAAACCTTTTTAAAGTCCTAGTTTGTAGCCTATGGACTAGAGTTTTTGAGAGTCTTTGGGAAGACTTAAAGTGTTAATTAATAGGAAATATATCACGTACTAACACCGCCCCTCAAGTTGTACTGGAGTTGACGGATGTGCAACTTGGACCGTAGAATCTGAAATCTTGGTGACGAGAGATGATGAGTGCCAAATATTGTATATATTTATCCCTTTTTGTTGGCATTTTAACTCATCTTTTGTGCATTAATTCTACATTTTATCCCATATTCTGTATTTTCATTTTTTTCAAGAATAAATATTTTTCTTACTTAATTTTATATTTTTAGGTAATAAATAAAGTATGGATGAATTGCGGAGCGGGATAGAGCAAAAAAGTAGTGAAAAGCCGGGAGGAGTTACGCAAGGAAGCCGCGAAGAACGTTGTGCATAAGACCAAGAGGCTAGGAATGGGCTTGAAGAAGAAGAATTGTCCTTAAAGAAGATATGGGATTGGCATACCCAAGGCCCAAAACCCTTTCTCAAACCCATTTCCACTATCCAAGCCCGTCTCGGATTTCAGCCGTCAGATCGAAGCATTTCAGCATCCTACGGTCGCTCCATCATCGCATATCAAACTCCGAAGCTCCCGCTTTACATCGCAACGCCCATCTCCATCTTGGGCCGTCCTTTTCGTTGCATTCCTCCATCCGACGGTCGCTACCCGCAGCCTCCCATCTCACCGTTGGATCCACCTACCATCGTCGCATCCCATAGACCATAGCGCGATACATCGAACTTCGATGATCCCGCTCAACACTCAAACACCTAAGTGTATATCCCACAAACCAAACAACCCCTAGCCAGAACCTACTCGAGCTCACCCCATCTTCTTCCCCATTCTCTCTGCAAAAACCATGTCCGCCACCAACTCCGCCTGCCTCTGCCGCAACCACCACCACGCCTCTTCCAAAAGCCATCATGGCTACTTGTAATCATAACCCATCATTACCCTACCTCTCTAGACACATATTCTATCGATTTCAACCCTTTTTCTCCACAGAAACCCTAGGTTTGAAATTGGTAGAATAGGTGAAGTTGGAGAAGAAATCAGAGCATGGGTAGATGCAATTGGATCAACAGAAGCATGGGGGGAAGATTTAGAGTTGTTATCAGTGTATTAGGTAAGTCAATTTCACCTTTTGTGAAACCCTAATTTCTGACATTTGGGTATTTTGGGGGAATTGTAACTGACTATAAATTGGGGTCATGGGTTGTGAAATTGACATCTCTGGGCTAGCCAGTGAACACATGTTTAAGTTTCCATTTTACTTCATATATCAGTTACATTTTCAGTTCATGTGGAATGTTTGTTATGCATAAAAATAGACTGTGAAGTGTACTGTTATAATGTGGAGCATGTGTATATGTGTTAATATCATGATTATAACCATGTTCATGTTCTAATTCATTTGCTAGGGCTTAGAGGAAGCTCTTGATCATATGCTAGGATAGTAAGTGTATATGTTTTGTCTTGGAATGATTTAACTGCCTTAGGATTAATGAAATGCCACTTGAGTTACTTCACTTGTGATCAGCTGTGCTGTTAGAAGACAGCTGATGCTAGGAGTGCAGCTAGGTCAGTGTGTCAGAATTTAATCCATTAGAGAGACTGCATTAAGCTCAGTTAGCTAGTTGAGCTAAATACTTGTGATCAGTTGTGCTGTTGAAAGACAGCTGATGCTAGGGGTCATTTAGCTAGGTTAGTTACTCTATTCTTCTTTGTAGTCTTTCATGAAAGAACAAGACATACCTTGCATCACAATTTCCTTAGCCTAGGGTCAAGTAGTGGAATCAAAAGCCTTAGTACCCTCCCTTGAATTCAGATAACCTTAGAAACTCCCCAAAGAGAACTTTAGCAAATCCTCCAAGTCCCTGTGGACCAACCCTTTCTTACTCCACCTTTCTACAACAACTCTGTATACTTGCAGGCTAGTTTGTAGGTTCTTTTCCCCTTCACACCAAGTTTTTGGCGCCGCTGCCGGGGACTCGGTAGCGGTTTGCTTGTTTTCTGTTGGTTTCCTATTTTCTGTCTTGTTTTTGCTTCACTAAGTGCATTGCCTTGCACTACCTAGTGCTGCTGCAGTGCTGCTGCTGTGCTGCTGCAAGTGCAAGTGATGCTGCTGCTGGTGTGCAAGTGTTGGTTTCTGCTGCTTGTTTTCTGCTGTTGGTGTGCAAGTGTTGGTTTCTGCTGCTGTTGGTGCTGCAAGTGTTGCTGAAGCTGCTGTGAAGCTGCTGCTGTGAAGCTGCAGTTGCTGCTGGTGCTGCTGCTGCCAAGCCAACTGGGCTGCCAACTGAAGCTGTCAACTGGGCTTGCATATTTCTCTGCTGCTGGGCTTGCCTATTTCTCTTCTGCTGGGCTCTGCTCCACCTTTGCTGCTGGGCTTGAACCAACTGAGCTGGGCTTAGTACTTACTGCTCCTGGGCTTCGCTGCAGATTCTGCTGGGCTCTGCTCCACCTTTGCTGCTGGGCTTGAACCAACTGAGCTGCTTAGGACGATCCTAAAGCCCAACTGGGCCTGTGCAACCAAAAAGGGATAAAAAGCCCAAATTTGGGCTCCCTCCAAAAATCAAGTAAGCCTAACCCATGAGCTAACCCAACTGGGCCTCATTAAATTTATCTGGGCTTGTATTTAAGTGTTTATATTTGGGCCTGTAATAATTTTATTTTTCTTTTTCTTTATTTTCTATTTGGGCTTGTAATAATTTTTATTTTTCTTTTTCTTTTTCTTTTATATGCTTGTAATTATTTGTTTGTTATTTTTCTTTTGTGGGCTTGCACTTTATTTTGGACTATAGGATTTTATCCCAACCATTGGGCTCCTAACCTTACAAAGAAGGGAGAAATTTTGTTGGTCCGTGAGTTAAGATTTTTCTCACCAAAATTCCCCAAAGAAACCAAGAACCAAAAGCTTTTTTTTAGTTGTTTGGGCTTTTTGTCCCAATTAATCCAAAATTTCTCTAAACCCATTGTGAAACCAAAACCCAACAAAACCAAATTTTAGGTCGTGTTTTTCATTGACTGTGGGCTTGTTAGATGTTAGTTCATCGATCAATGATCTTATTAGGATATGGTTGTGACCTTTAGAGACCAATCAAACCGACTAATTAGAGTCAATCCAATAGACCCAATTGACATACCCACATCCTCTGAGGAAAACACACCGGACCAACCTGAGATAATGGAAGAACCCCGTAGCCTCAAGGATTACATGTACCCCACAAGGACAAGCCAACCCTCTTGCATTGTTTTACCAGAAGCTACTGGTCATTATGAGCTAAAATCGAGCACAATACAAATGCTTCCCGTGTTTAGAGGAATTGAAAATGAAAACCCTTACCATCACGTGAGAGAATTTGAGGAGATTTGTGGAACTATACGTTTCACTCAGATGTCTGACGAAACCCTAAAATTGAGACTATTCCCTTTTTCTTTGAAGGAAAAGGCCAAGTCATGGCTGTATGCCTTACATCCACAGTCAATTAGGACATGGGACAACCTCACGAAAGAGTTTTTCAAAAAGTTCTTCCCTAATCACAAGACTGCGACAATTCGTCAAAATCTGAACAGCTTTGTACAATTAGAAGGTGAAACCTTAGCTAGATATCTTGAGAGATTCAATGAATTGTTGCTTAAGTGTCCCCATCATGGTTTTGAGAAATGGAGACTTGTGCAAATTTTGTATGAAGGTTTAGATGTCTCCACCCGAACAATTGTGGAGTCTATGTGCAATGGACTCTTCACAGATAAAAGTGCTGATGACTCTTGGGCTTTCCTAATTGAAGTTGCTGAAAAAACTCAACAATGGGAGTCCATTCGTGAACCTAGAAAGACTACACCTGTAGATAAGGTCCATAGAATTGAGTCTAATTTTGAGGAAAATGCAAAAATGGCAGCACTAGCAAGAAGAATAGAAGCATTAGAACTTCAGAAAAACGTAAAACCTTCTACCACTGCTTTCTGTGAACATGTCGAAATGGCTATCTGTGATATATGTAACGGTTCTGACCATCAGGTCAGTGATTGTCCGGAAATGCATGCATTCCAAGAATCTAGGATAGAACAGGCACATGCTATGTTTCAAAAACAAGAGCATAACCCTTATTCTCAGACCTACAACCCGGGATGGAGGAACCACCCCAATTTTTCATGGTCTAAAGGACCCATCCAAGGAGGACCATCTCAACCCACTCAAAGCTATCAAAACAATCAAGACTATCAATACCCTAAAAATCCTCAACAGCAGTCGTACCCTCAATACACTGCTGACAAGAAATTGTCTAGCATTGAAGAGAGTATCAATCAATTGACCCAACATCTGATGAAGAATGAGAAAGCACTGATCAACGAGTCTCCGCTCTAGAACTACAGATGGGTCAAATTTGCGATGCACTGAATACAAGAGAAAAGGGTAAACTTCCTAGCCAGCCCCAACAAAATCCAAAGAGGATATTTCAAGCAGGAACATCATCTTGCAATGAAACCTCACCCGATCAAGCCCATTCCATCACCACTCTCCGAAGTGGTAAGATTGTTGAGAACAATGTAGGCATACCACAATCAAATGAGTCTGAGCCAAGCATATCATTGCCTACACCACCAAAGAACACCTCCAACTTAGAAAAGGAACCTGAGTACATTAGCAAAGCCGACAATCCCACTGTTGTGAATACCCTCTAACTCCTAATGTTGATGTTGCTCCATATCCTCAGAGGTTAGTTCGCCAACAGATAAGCACCCACTACAATGAGATGTTAGAACTGTTCAAAAGAGTCAACATCAACATTCCTTTTCTTGAGGCAATTAAGCAAATCCCTGCATATGCCAAATTCCTCAAAGACTTGTGCACTCAAAAGCGCAAGAATGTGCACAAACGTGCTTTCTTAGCTGAACAGGTGAGTTCCATCATTCTGAACAAAACTCCACCTAAGTTTAGGGACCCAGGTTGTCCAACAATTTCTTGCACTATAGGAAACCACATGGTCAGTAAAGCTTTATTAGATCTAGGTGCAAGTGTGAACCTCCTGCCATATTCTGTTTATGCGCAGTTAGGTCTTGGAGAATTGAAGCCAACACCCATAACTCTCCAATTGGCGGACCGATCCGTCAAAGTCCCTCGAGGTGTAGTTGAGGATGTCTTAATTAAGGTTGATAAGTTCTACTTTCCTGTAGACTTTATTGTCTTAGACACTCAACCTGTACAAAACCCGGATAGTCACATTCCTGTCATTTTAGGACGTCCTTTCTTGGCGACATCTAATGCGATCATCAATTGTCGTAATGGAGTGTTGAAGCTGTCTTTTGGGAACATGACTGTCGAGCTGAATGTGTTTAATGTTAGTCAACAGCATGTGAATCTTGATGATGAGGATGTACATGAGGTCAATATGATTGAGAGTTTGATACAAGATTCATTGACTGGCATTATGTCAAAAGATCCCTGGCAAGCATGTTTGGAAGATGTTAACTTGGAGTTGTATGATGATGAATACATTGGTGAAGTCCAATCTTTGCTCGAATCTGTACCTCAAATGGACATCACTAAATGGCAGACTACAGTGGAACAACTCCCACTTTCTGAGAAGTCTGTTTATCTTCGGATGAGTCTCCTAAGGCCAAACAGGAATTGAAACCATTACCTGATACTTTGAAGTATGCATTTCTAGGTCCTTCTGATACTTTACCTGTTATCATTTCTTCACGATTAAACATAGAACAGGAAAACAAGCTTTTAGGAGTACTTGAGGAGCAGAAAGAAGCCTTAGGATGGACCATCTCAGATCTCAAAGGGATAAGCCCCACCATTTGCATGCATCACATTAATCTGAAGAGAATGCCAAATCTAGGGAAATGCAAAGGAGACTTAATCCTAACATGAGAGACGTTGTTAAGAGTGAGATCTTGAAGCTACTTGATGCGGGTATCATATATCCGATTTCAGATAGTAAATGGGTTAGTCCCATTCAAGTTGTGCCTAAGAAGTCAGGCATTACTGTAGTTCGGAACGAAAAGAAGTTAGTCCCTTCACGTACAACCACAGGATGGCGAGTATGTATCGACTACAGGAAGTTGAACACAGTAACAAGAAAAGATCACTTCCCCCTTCCCTTCATAGACCAAATGCTAGAACGTGTGTCTGGACACAGTCACTACTGTTTTCTAGATGGCTTTTCCGGTTATAACCAAATTCACATTGCACCGGAAGATCAGGAAAAAACTACATTCACGTGTCCATTTGGGACATTTGCTTTTAGACGTATGCCCTTCGGGCTGTGTAATGCACCTGCTACTTTCCAGCGTTGCATGATGAGCATTTTTTCAGACATGATAGATAGTTTTCTCGAGATCTTTATGGATGATTTCTCTGTGTTTGGCTCTTCTTTTGACGAATGTTTGGACCATCTAGTCCTTGTGCTATCAAGATGTAAGCAAAAGAATCTGATTTTAAACTGGGAAAAATGCCACTTCATGGTGAAATCCGGCATAGTTCTAGGACACATCGTATCGGAAAAAGGAATTGAAGTAGATAAAGCTAAAGTCGACTCATTCAACATTACCTACCCCAACCCCACTCTGTGAAGGGGATTCGATCATTTTTAGGTCACGCCGGATTCTACCGGAGATTCATCAAAAACTTTAGCCAAATCTCTCGCCCTTTGTGTAACCTACTTGCCAAAGATGTTGTCTTTAACTTTGATGCTGCGTGTGAAGGCGTGGGAAGAACTCAAGACTCTCCTCACCTCAGCTCCTATTGTCCAACCACCCGACTGGGAATACCGTTCGAACTCATGTGTGATGCCTCTGATTACGCCGTTGGCGCTGTTTTAGGACAGCGTGTTGATAGACTACCATATGTGATATACTATGCTAGTAAAACTCTTAATGATGCTCAACTCAACTATTCGACTACCGAGAAGGAGTTACTTGCCGTGGTATTTGCATTAGACAAGTTTAGATCTTACTTGATAGGATCTAAGATCATCATATACACTGACCATGCGGCTTTGAAGTATCTTCTTTCTAAGAAGGATGCTAAAGCTCGCCTTATTCGATGGATACTCTTATTACAGGAATTCGACATCGAAATCCGTGATAAGAAAGGTTGTGAGAATGTGGTTGCTGATCACTTGTCCCGATTAACTAGTGAGTCTATTGATGAATCTGAGCTGATTAGAGAATCATTCCCTGATGAACAATTGATGTCTGTGACAAACCTTCCTTGGTTTGCCGACATTGTTAACTACCTTGCTACAGGTAGAATGCCCTCACATTGGTCGAGACAAGACCGCTCCAAGTTCTTGGCTGAAGTTAAACATTTCCTTTGGGACGACCCATATTTGTTTAAGTACTGCCGAGACCAAATCATTAGGAGATGTGTACCCAACATGGAACAGAAAGATGTGATATCTTTCTGTCATGACCAAGCATGTGGAGGCCATTTCAGTGCCAAGAAAACCGCTGCAAAGATCTTGCAGTGTGGATTCTATTGGCCATCATTGTTCAAGGATTGCCATGATTATTGTGTTGCTTGTGAACGCTGTCAAAAGCTAGGAAGCATTTCGAGGAGAAACATGATGCCATTGAACCCCATTTTGATTGTGGAGATTTTTGATGTTTGGGGGATAGACTTCATGGGTCCATTTCCCATGTCTGACAGCAAGTTGTACATCCTAGTCGCAGTTGATTACGTTTCTAAGTGGGTAGAAGCCATAGCAACCAGAACAAATGACCACAAGGTGGTACTTTCATTTCTAAAGAGAACATATTTTCACGTTTTGGTACCCCTAGAGCTATCATCAGTGACGGCGGTTCACATTTTCGTAACAAGTACTTTGAGTCTTTAGTACGCAAGTATGGCATAACTCACAAGGTTGCTACTCCGTACCACCCTCAGACTAGTGGACAAGTGGAAGTGTCTAATAGGGAAATTAAGCACATTCTGGAGAAGACGGTCAACCCGTCCAGGAAAGATTGGTCATTGAGATTGAATGATGCTTTGTGGGCCTATAGAACAGCTTATAAGACACCAATTGGCATGTCCCCCTATCGTCTAGTGTATGGAAAGCCGTGCCATCTACCTGTGGAATTAGAACATCGTGCCTACTGGGCAATCAAAGAGCTGAACTTCTCTCTGGACGAAGCTGGAATTCAACGGAAACTTCAACTCAACGAGTTGGATGAATTGAGAAATGAGGCTTATGACAGTGCCAAGCTGTACAAGCAAAAGATGAAGATATTTCATGACAAGCGTATTCTACGCAAATCCTTCACTCCTGGTCAGAAAGTCTTGCTGTATGACTCCCGATTACATCTTTTTCCAGGAAAACTGCGTTCCAGATGGAAGGGTCCGTACCTAGTACGCACAGTTTTTCCTCATGGAGCTGTAGAGTTGGAGGATGTCTCCAACAAGAACGTTTTCAAAGTCAACGGGCAGAGATTAAAGCCATTCCTTGAGCCATTTCCACCCGACATTGAAACAACCAACCTGGAGGACCCAGTCTATGTGGACTAAACTGGTCCACTCTTTCCCTAAATAACAAAAAAAAAATTTTTTTCCAAATCTTTCCCTAAAAACCAAAATTTTTCGTTTTCCCATCAAAACCAAATATTTCCCAACAAAACCAAAATTTTCCAAAAAGTCCAATCCCATTAAAAACCAAATTTTCTTGTAGATAATGTGTTAGTTAAATTTCCTTTTGTGTATATTTTGTGCTCATCCATTGTGACTGCTAATATGATGGATTTTTGCCTTGAAATAACGGAGTTTTAATCGAGCTACCACCGTACAATCGGGTATTCTCTCTCCTTTTACTCTACTCAGCATGTCCCTTTCCATATGTTGCATTTTAATCCTTTCCATATTTTGAAACATTGAGGACAATGTTTAGTTTAGGTTTGGGGGTATAGAGTAGATACCATGATCATTTGCCATAATTGAAAACGAACTCCTTCTTCTTTTTGAAAAAATTGAAAAATTCCAAAAAAATTAAAAAAAATCAAAATTCAAAAAAATTAAAAAATTGAAAAAAAATCATAAAAATGGAGCTCATTTACCTTGAAATGTTGACTCTTGTGCAAATATGTATTTTTATTAGGAGTCTTAGTCTAGATATTTAGGCACCCTGATTCTAGCACAATTCACATAGTGATAAGAAATTTGCACGCGCACGATCTACCAATACATGTATGGCCTCGATCTTCAAGGTGTTTGATAGGAAGTTACGATTGCCAATCACTTTAGAATACTGAACGAAACTTGACTAGCTTGTTTTTTGGTTGGTTGGGATAGAAGGTGGAGGTTACATTAAGAAAGACAACCATCGAATTTAACTGGGTGCATCAAAAAGGGCTACCTCTTGCAAAGTGTCATGTAATCTTTTGTTTCCTTTTGTATATGTATCAAAAGTGTTTCCTTATTCAAAAAAAAAAAAAAAAAAAAAAAAAAAAAAAAAAAAAAAAAAAAAAAAAAAAAAAAAAAAAAAAAAAAAAAAAAAAAAAAAAAAAAAAAAAAAAAAAAAAAAAAAAAAAAAAAAAAAAAAAAAAAAATCAAGTATTTATCAATTCCATCATCTCTTGTTCCAAAAATAAAAAGAGAATAGTCAATGTAAATAAGAGTCATGTAAATAGTCATCTTTTGTTGTTTCATTGTAATAAGCAAGGAGGGTGTATGCCATTGATGTACAACGCGAGTAATTGTGAAATACCTCCAACTCATTCACAATTCTCGTAAAGTCCGGACAGCTAGCTAGATTTCGACCTCAGTTCTTAGCCTGAGAAACTATCTCTTGGTGATTAGTAGTCATAACTTCAGATCTTTCTTTACACATGTGTAGATACACTTTACACTCTTATCACATGTTTTTTTTTTTTGTTATCAGTGCTAGGATTGTGCCTTCGATAGCTAGATTGACATCTCCATTTTGCTGTGAGCTTAAACTATTTTGCACATGTCACATTTGATGGAATCTGAGCTTATATTTTGACCTAGAACTTTGTAGGTACGTTCTAAGCAAACCTTCACGAGACTTCAACTCGTCCACTAGGGACACTTAGTGGTTTAAAAGGATTAGTGCATACGCTAAATGCATTCGAGAGACCAGCGACAGTGGTATAGTTAGGATTTCCTTAGTTTTGTTTTACTTGAGGAAAAGTAAAATTCAGGTTTGGGGGTATTTGATGAGTGCCAAATATTGTATATATTTATCCCTTTTTGTTGGCATTTTAACTCATCTTTTGTGCATTAATTCTACATTTTATCCCATATTCTGTATTTTCATTGTTTTCAAGAATAAATATTTTTCTTACTTAATTTTATATTTTTAGGTAATAAATAAAGTATGGATGAATTGCGGAGCGGGATAGAGCAGAAAAGTAGTGAAAAGCCGGGAGGAGTTACGCAAGGAAGCCGCGAAGAACGTTGTGCATAAGACCAAGAGGCTAGGAATGGGCTTGAAGAAGAAGAATTGTCCTTAAAGAAGATATGGGATTGGCATACCCAAGGCCCAAAACCCTTTCTCAAACCCATTTCCACTATCCAAGCCCGTCTCGGATTTCAGCCGTCAGATCGAAGCATTTCAGCATCCTACGGTCGCTCCATCATCGCATATCAAACTCCGAAGCTCCCGCTTTACATCGCAACGCCCATCTCCATCTTGGTCCGTCCTTTTCGTTGCATTCCTCCATCCGACGGTCGCTACCCGCAGCCTCCCATTTCACCGTTGGATCCACCTACCATCGTCGCATCCCATAGACCATAGCGCGATACATCAAACTTCGATGATCCCGCTCAACACTCAAACACCTAAGTGTATATCCCACAAACCAAACAACCCCTAGCCAGAACCTACTCGAGCTCACCCCATCTTCTTCCCCATTCTCTCTGCAAAAACCATGTCCGCCACCAACTCCGCCTGCCTCTGCCGCAACCACCACCACGCCTCTTCCAAAAGCCATCATGGCTACTTGTAATCATAACCCATCATTACCCTACCTCTCTAGACACATATTCTATCGATTTCAACCCTTTTTCTCCACAGAAACCCTAGGTTTGAAATTGGTAGAATAGGTGAAGTTGGAGAAGAAATCAGAGCATGGGTAGATGCAATTGGATCAACAGAAGCATGGGGGGAAGATTTAGAGTTGTTATCAGTGTATTAGGTAAGTCAATTTCACCTTTTGTGAAACCCTAATTTCTGACATTTGGGTATTTTGGGGGAATTGTAACTGACTATAAATTGGGGTCATGGGTTGTGAAATTGACATCTCTGGGCTAGCCAGTGAACACATGTTTAAGTTTCCATTTTACTTCATATATCAGTTACATTTTCAGTTCATGTGGAATGTTTGTTATGCATAAAAATAGACTGTGAAGTGTACTGTTATAATGTGGAGCATGTGTATATGTGTTAATATCATGATTATAACCATGTTCATGTTCTAATTCATTTGCTAGGGCTTAGAGGAAGCTCTTGATCATATGCTAGGATAGTAAGTGTATATGTTTTGTCTTGGAATGATTTAACTGCCTTAGGATTAATGAAATGCCACTTGAGTTACTTCACTTGTGATCAGTTGTGCTGTTAGAAGACAGCTGATGCTAGGAGTGCAGCTAGGTCAGTGTGTGAGAATTTAATCCATTAGAGAGACTGCATTAAGCTCAGTTAGCTAGTTGAGCTAAATACTTGTGATCAGTTGTGCTGTTGAAAGACAGCTGATGCTAGGGGTCATTTAGCTAGGTTAGTTACTCTATTCTTCTTTGTAGTCTTTCATGAAAGAACAAGACATACCTTGCATCACAATTTCCTTAGCCTAGGGTCAAGTAGTGGAATCAAAAGCCTTAGTACCCTCCCTTAAATTCAGATAACCTTAGAAACTCCCCAAAGAGAACTTTAGCAAATCCTCCAAGTCCCTGTGGACCAACCCTTTCTTACTCCACCTTTCTACAACAACTCTGTATACTTGCAGGCTAGTTTGTAGGTTCTTTTCCCCTTACACCAAGAGACCCTTTGTAAAGATATCCGCCAACTGATCACGAGAACTAATGAAACGAACACATAACTTCTTGCATGCCACACGTTCGCGAACAAAATGATAATCGGTTTCAATATGTTTAGTACGTGCATGAAAAATCAGATTTGCTGTCAAATAAGTGGCCCCCAAATTATCACACCATAAAATCGGTGCCGAAACCGAAATTCCTAACTCTTTCAATAACGATTGAATCCAAACCAATTCCGACGTCGCTATCGCTACACCCCTATATTCTGCCTCTGTGCTTGATCTGGAAACGGTTTTTTGTTTTCTGGCACTCCAAGAAACTAGATTACCACCAAAAAATACACAATAACCACTAGTAGATCGTCGATCATCTAAGCTACCAGCCCACTCAGCATCTGAATACGCTTGAAAAGAAAAATCCCTTGATGGTCGAAGATGTAAACCATAGTCTATAGTGCTCTTCAGATAGCGTAGAATACGTTTGACACTCTCCCAATGTTCAACATAAGGATTATGCATATATTGACACACTTTATTCACAGCAACAGAGATATCAGGCCGAGTAAGATGAAGATATTGTAAAGCACCAACAACACTTCGATATAAAGTAGGATCAGACATTTTCTCCGTACCTTGTTGCCTTAATCTAGCAGTAGATGATAATGTGGTAGCAACCGGTTTAACGCCATCCATCTTCGTTCGCTTTAGCAAATCCAAGACATATTTCCTCTGCGTGAGAGCTAGCTCACCATTTTTTCTCATCACTTCTATTCCCAGAAAAAAGTGCAAATTCCCCATATCTTTAATAGCGAATTCATTACCCAGATCCTGTATAAGTTGATGAATGGACTGTGGGTCGGATCCTGTGACTATAATGTCAACAACGTAAACAAGCAAATAAGTTATCGAAGATGATGTGCGTAAAACAAACAGTGATGTATCTGCCACAGAACTTTGAAGCCCAATGCAATTAAATATGTGCTCAACCTCGAGAACCAAGCCCGGGGAGCTTGTTTAAGGACGTACAAGGACTTGTGCAATTTACACACATGAGTAGGACGATTTGGATCAACAAAAACAGGGGGTTTCTTCATATAGATGTCTTCCTCCAAACGACCATGCAGAAATGCATTTTCAACATCTAGTTGCTTCAAAGGCCAATTATTCATTACGGCAATAGATAAAACCAGTCGAATAGTGCAAGGTTTTACAACCGGGCTGAAAGTCTCACTGTAATCAACACCCTCCTGCTGATTAAATCCCTTCGCAACAAGCCGAGCTTTATAACGTTCAATGCTGCCATCAGAGTGTTGTTTTACGCGGAAAACCCACTTGGAGCCCACTACATTCATGCCTGGCACATACTAGACAAGAGAGTACGTACCATTTTTGATGAGAGCATTAATTTGATCACCCATTGCGGCTCGCCACTGAGGTAGTTTACTAGCCTCTGTATTAAAAGATGGCTCCATGAACACAGAGTCCAACAACGGATGTTTGGTAGTCACTAGGCATAACTTTCGTGCAGGCTTTACGATCCCTGATTTTGATCTTGTCTGCATTGAATTTGTAGGTACAGCTACACTGGAATTGACGCCTGTTGTTGGGTCCGACGCAGTAAGCTCCTGAATAGCTGATGACGACGCAGAAGCAGCAGCAGTCCGTGTGGCAGATACAGAAACATGAACTGGAGCACTCACAGTACCTCCTAGTTGGTCACTAGCAGCAGCGTCAGCACTTGACGTCTCAGGAGAACTAGAGCGTGAGTTATCAGCAGCAGTGGGAACAACACGTGAAATTAAGTGAGCACTAGTAGCAGCGTCAGCAGTTGAAGTCACAGGAGAAGTGATTCGTGAGTTTTCATCAACAGTGGGGACAACACATGGGGCGTCCTCGGTAGAAGCGGGTGCAGCAGTCACAGGAAATTGTGCCTGTTCATCTCCAATGGACACATTATGAAAAGGAGGCTGAAGAAAGACACTGGTGTCAGAGGGTGACATACCTTGGGATGACGGAGTTCCTTGCTGCTGCTTGGCCTGGAAGGGGAATGTCTGTTCAACAAACAGAACATGACGAGAAACATATATTCTTCCTGATTCCCGGTGGAGACAAAGATATCCCTTATGTGCATTATTATACCCTATAAACACACATGGCAAAGAGCGAGGTTCTAATTTATTGGAATTGTAAGGGCGCAAACAAGGATATGCTAGACAGCCAAAGACCCTAAGAAAAGAGTAATCAGGTTTCTTTTTGAACAAATATTCTGAAGGAGTTGTAGAGACACTTTTTGATTTTGGTAGACGATTTATTAGGAAGCAAGCAGTTGAAAAAGCATCCGACCAATAGGAGTAGGGCATTGACGCTTGGAAAAGAAGTGCTAAGCCAGACTCAGTGACATGACAAATACGCCTCTCCGCAATACCATTTTGCATAGAAGTATGCGGACAAGTGAATCTGTGCTGAATGCCGGACTCATTCAAATAAGCAGTGAATTTTTTGTATTCTAAAGCATTGTCAGACTGAAAAATTTTGATCCTATGATTTGTCAGATTTTCAATTTGCTTTCGAAAGAGAATAAATGTAGATAAAGCTGAAGAACGTTGAACCAAAGGAAATATCCAAGTGAAAGGGGAATAGACATCCATAATTAACATGTAATATTTAAAACCAGTTCTAGATAATTTTGGTGAAGTCCAAATGTCAGAAACAACTAAACTCAATGGAGTATCATAAGAAGTACTACTAAGAGAAAAGGGTAATCTCTTACTCTTGCTTACATGACACGAATTGCAGTAATCAAAAGATTTATTCGAAACAGGTAAAGAAAATCGACGACAAATGTTTGAGACAGTTCTTATCATTGGGTGACCCAGACGTTGATGCCACACTGGCAGAGATGAAGCAACATGTACTTGAGGTTTGATGATATGATCAAACTTTTCCAAGTCATCTAAGATGTAAAGACCATTCCTATTCAGGCCGCGCAGCAACAACTCCCCCGTCAAATTGTCCTTCACAAAGAAGTGAGATGTGTGAAACTCAAAAAACACGTTATTGTCTTTACAAAACTGAGAAACAGACAACAAGTCTCTTTTGATACAGGGAACATGAAAGATATTATTCAACAAATATTGCGTGGAATGTAGATTGAATGTTGCATTACCAACATGAGAAATAGAAACAGTATTACCATTACCAACTTGGACTTGTTCTGTCCCCTCATACTCATGAGGGATAGACAAATTTCTGAAATCCGAAGTCATATGATGTGTAGCGCCGGTGTCAATCACCCAGTTAGCATGTTGATCTGAACTTGGAAGCGCAATATAAGCAGACGGATTCCTCATTTTGGTTGTGGAGGATTTGTCGTACCTAAACCAGCAGCGTGGTGCCTGGTGGCCATCTTTTTTACATATTTGACAGGGCTCCTCAGATGTTTTTGCTGATTGTTGACCACGGTTTGGCTGGTTAAGACGTCGTTGTGTATTTGGGAACTGGTTGCGCACAGAATTGAAACTTTGTTGAGGCTGCGAACCACGACCTTGCTGTTCATGCTGGGAGGTGACCTGTATGATGATCGGGAGGATGCAACATTGACAGCGGGTTGCTGGATGGAAGACAGTTGCTGCTCAATGCGCATATCAAACATCAGGAGATGAGAGTAAAAGGACTCCATATCCATGTCATCTTTCGTACTCAGTGCCGTGACAATTGGATCATAGGATTGATTCAGACCATTGCTAATGGACTGCATCTTTTCATCATTGGATACATCATATCCAGTAGCTGCAAGTTGTTCAAACAGATTCTTAGCATCATTCAAAAACGTTTTGATAGACTTGTTACCTTTGTTCAAAGAGTGGAGTTGTTTCTTAAGGCTCATCATGTGATCTCTTGTTTTAGGAGCAAAGTAGCTTTCAAGTTTATCCCAGACTCCTTTGGCAGTGCTAATTCCACGGACATGACACAAAACTTCTGGTGTTAGTGTCGAATTGAGCCAACCAACAAGTAAAGAATCCTGTATTTCATATTCAGCAAAGAGAGGATTTATTTATCTGAACCTGGCAGAGTTCTAGGTGGTATATATTTCTTTGGTTCCATCTATGAAACTAGTGAGACCGTAGCCTTTTAAGATGGGTTGGAACTGGGTTTTCCAAAGAGAGTGATTTGTTTCTGTAAGTTTTAAGGTAACAAGGTGATGAATCTGGATATTGCGCATGCTATTTGTGTTAGCTGCCATTGTTTTTTGTTTTGATGGTTGTTGCTGCGTTGCTTGTGTTGAAGGAAGAGTTTTGGGTGATTGATAAATGCGGAAACGATGTTGGATCGAAGGCTGATACCAACTTAGGAAAGGTTTTGGTGAATATCTTCTACAAAATACTTGTGGAGATTTGATTCTTATTTATATTAGGAAAACATTGGATTTGTTACATATTTTGAATATATCCTAACAAACAAAGAAGAGTTCAAAACCTCTTTAAAGTCCTAGTTTGTAGCCTATGGACTAGAGTTTCTGAGAGTCTTTGGGAAGACTTAAAGTGTTAATTAATAGGAAATATATCATGTACTAACAAGATTGCACGTCATTTTTATAATTCTAACTGTTTAAAGTAACTCCAATGAACAAGACTTGAATGGTAGGAACTATGAATTTGGACGTGGTAATAGTATAGCAGAGAGTTAAGTGGTGAATCAACTTCAATGGTTAGTACTCAAAAGAGAATGTGGAGTAATGAGAAAAATAAAGCGTGAGAGATATGAAGGGGAAATCGCCATGGTTAGTAACACGGTAATGTTAGAATTTGAAGATTTAATCAATAACTGCCAGATGAAAACGAGGAAGACCAAGAGATGCAGAATTTGATAAACACCAAAAGTTCCCTTCCTTTATTTACTCAGCAGTTAAACAGATTTAGACAGATGGCATCTTTTTATTTGTCCCTCATACCATCATCAAAATATGTCCCCATCAAATATTTTTCCGTATTTTATTCGTCATAAAATGCATTTCTTTCATTTTCAAGATGCGAGAATTCCTCTGCTGAACGTGTCTTTCGCCTCATTTTGTTGGAATGGTGAAATTTTTTACCAACACACCTTTACGTTTTTCACCTAATAATAGTCGTTTCATTTGGGTTATCAACTTACCTTCATACGACACCTTTTCACATTGAAAAGATAGAACCGCAACACTTCAGGCAATTATAAAAACTGTTTGGTTGGGACTCCGAATTTCCATAATGAAAAGATGGACACATGAATCAACCTAGGGTGAATAGATTTGAGTAGGGATTATTTTGAATTTTCCGTTTCTTTTGGTTTTTTAAGATTTGTTCCTTTTTTTTTTCAGGGTTATCGGCAAAGCTATCTGAGTATGTACAAGAGAAATTTTTTTGGAAAGATCACAAGTTGTTGTACGAACCAGCCATACAACCACAAAAGAAAAGAAAAAGTATGTTTCAATCACAAGTTGCAGTAACATATCTCTGTTTTCTGTTATGGAACGGTATTACAGCGTTGAGGGAAAAGGTAAGAAGAGGATCAATCAAGAAGAGCTAAAGTAACCAAGAAAGAAGTTCTGCGACGAAAGTTATGAGAGGAAGTGTAGAACCGCACACGATAGAAAACGAAAAACAAAATATAGAGGTAAAAAAAAAACGTCAACAAAGATATTCTCGAAAAATGATGATCATGTAAGCTGGAGCGGTGCAGAGAAGGCCATGCTTACTCAAAACCATATTGTTGAACTAATAATCGATATCTTCTAACAGTAAAGAATTTGGTGCTGGCGAGTTTGGAACTCAGGTCATCGGTATCATCACCCAATGATTTTAGCATTCAATTATAGTGACTAATGTATAAGAATCATTTGAATACGTATTTACAGATATTATCAATACCATCACCTATTAATGAAACTCTTGACTTAGGCTATAGATTTACTGTCCCATGATGCATCAGATCCGTCCTTAGAGTCTAATGAAACTCTTAACTTAGGCTATAGATGTACTGTCCCATGATGCATCAGATCCGTCCTTAGAGTCCATAGCTAACAAGAATATATCGTCAATATATACTAGTTTTTGTGATGTGCAGTCTTGGGTACTATTTTTTGACGCAGTCTCGGATACTTCATTTGTAAGAGAATAAGATATTTTGTAATAGGCAAGTGTGTTCACTTGCTGAGTATGTACCGAAATTGTTGGACGCAGAGCAAATCATCTTCCACCTTAAAGGTCTTCACAAATAAAGCACTCAGATTAAACGGTGATGAAACCCACACTTCCTATTAGCATAGAAAGGTCTTTTCTAATGCAGAAGCTATGGTGAGGACATTTGGCATAACTCTATTGGTTGTAATAATTAAAATTTGGTTACAATTTGGATACATCAAATACTTAACTGTCTGTTAGTAACGGTGTTGAAAAAAAGTAGGTGGACAATACTTATTTTAGAATTTAAACTTGAATTATTTAGTTATAACGTGTTTACACCTATACTTAACTGTACTTTAATAAGGATGGACAAAACTCACGTCCAAACCGTTAAATAAATAAATAAAAACGAGAAAACTTAAAACATGAAACTCTTAAAAAGAAATTCGTGTAAAAAAAGAAATCAGTGACACACCAAAAAAAGGAAATTGGTTGAAATCAGGAAAAGAACCCAACAAAAAAAAAAGAGTGCATAGACTGTACACCAACCCGCAGATCCGACACACACCAACTCATTGAATTACAATCAACCGATGGAATATTTAATTAGGTTTGATGAATAAAAACTAAATCTCAGTCAAATGTTTTTAATTAGATTTGTCGAAAAAATTAATTAAGGAAAATCGAAAGGATAAACTAATCTGTATGTAAAAATGTATTTCAAGAGAGCAAGGGAGAAACAAACCTTAGTTGTTCTTCTTTAACCTTAATAAACTACCTATAATCCTGAAAACATAAAAACGCCAATACCAATTAAAGAAAATGGAACTCATAATCATATTTAAAAATTGGAACTTGAAAACAATAGTTAAGAGCGATGTCCGAAATGGGGTAGCGGTGGAGTTGCTGCAGTTGCAGATGAAGAAGGAAAAGAGAGAGAAAATGGGGACTGGGAACTGGGAAAGGTTAACAAAGTGGTGTGGTGCCTATATTTCTATGGGACACTCCACGTAACATTAACATTTTTGCATCCTAAAGTTCGGTCATGACAAACGTCATCAAGCTTGCAGTCCACTTAAATCTATATTTCACCCCTAAATGCGCTTTTAGAAATCGATCGGGTATGTATATATTTTTCGCTTTTGATTCACGTGGGAATCATTTTGCATATATTTCATGCGAAAATAGAAGGGAAAATTAAATATCGGTGAAAATAAAAGGAAAAATGGAATAAAATCCGCACATATTTTCTATCTTTTTCCCACCGATTCAATGTATCGTCACACCAATTCAAAAATACACCGCCGCGGGTGACAAAAAATCCCGTGCATACCAAATCGCATCATCACGAGGCGAGGCGAAGCACCGTGCTCACCAAATCGAAAATGCATGTTATGGGATGGGGCGAAGCCCTGCCGACACCAAATCGAAAATGCATCGCCATGGTTAGGGATGAAGCCCTGCGCACACTAAGTTAAAGGAAAATATGCCCGGTGCATAGCACGGGCACTAATCTAGTCAACAATAATAAAGACAAATAAATTTCAAACCGTGGATAATGGTTTTTGTCCATAGAAGACAACTTAAGGAAGGAAAGAAAGCAAGAATCAACTTCCCTTCCAAAAATTATTCAAGTTTTGGTGGGTTCGTTATTAAACTCCTACTTCTCATTCACAAGACTAACAAGAGGTATACAAATCATTTATTACCAACAACCATAACTCTTCGTCAACATCCACAACTCTTCAAGCACTACTCATTTATTATCAAGGATATGGTTAGATGATGGATAGCTTTTTTCTTTTCTTAAAAAAATTGAGATTCATGACATCAGATGTATGAAAACTCATCAGATTCTGTAATTTCACCACATAGCCAGAGACATCAATGTGACATAGTTTCAAAGTTCATATAAACCTTACGAAAAGAGTCCCGTTTCAGAATTCATATAAACCTTATGAAAAGAGTCCAACTTTTGCAGAACCTCGTTTGGAAAGGAAGAGGCTAAAAAGAGAAAAGGTTACACTACATGCAAAACAAAATGACACCAAAATACCAAATATGACAAAAAGAGTCGAATACAGCGCCAACATAACGCTATTTACAAATTTCCAAGATACAAAAGAGTACTACAATGAAAGTCTCGCTTTAAGAATGAACAAAGGAAATATTGGAAAACAATCTATATTAACAGCGAAAGCCTCAACAATAAATATCATAATGTAACGATCCCATTAAACTTCAGCTTTAAGAATGAACAAAGGAAATATTGACGAACAATAGTGGTGCCTGGGAGTAGGGCTGGCAACGGATAAATATCCAGCGGATATTGGCAGTTCCAATAAGGTTAAGGGTTACCGGATGTCCGATATCCGATAACATCCGGCGGATATTAGAAAATCCAATTCGATAAGGTTAAGGTTAAGCTATCAGATATCGGATTTTTATCCGTTAAAATCCGATAACTAGGAAAAAGACTAAAAGCTTGAAAAAAACAGAGTCTTTGTCTTTTTAAGTTCAAAATGTTTAGTGAAAAGTACAAACCCACACAAGCACAGTGTTTAGAGTTAAAGAGTTTACTCCCAGTCTAGTGAATGCAAAAGAAAGTACACAACAGGCTACAACAAAGCCAAAAAAAGAAAAAAACAATGTCCAACATTCACAGAGGCTAACAATGTCAACACGCTAGTGAGTAGTGTAACTTAGTGTGATCTTGCTTGGATGCCTGGCATGTTGTATCATTGGATCAACTTCACTTCAGTCCACGATTTCCGTATCTGCATTCACAAATCACAAAAAATCACTTGATAAGAAAATTCTGACATCCAACATTTCAGTTTCTCAAAGATTTCACTACTATAAGCAACAGTGCAACACAAGGTGAGCAGAAATTTAATAATAAAGTTGCAGATGAGAGCAAACATTGCTACAAAATGTCTTTCAATGTTTCACAGAAGACAAATGCAGCTGCAGGGCCCGGTAAAACGCTTGTTACCCCCAAGATCTGGTCTAGCCAGTTAAGATAAATACATAGGCCTCTCTAATCTACCCAAGGGTCAATTCAAGGGGTTCAGATTTTCAAGCTTTCTCATTTGGGGTTCTGCAAATGAACTGCATATGCCTCTGTAATCTACCCAAGGGTCAATTCAAGGGGTTCAGATTTTCAAGCTTTCTCATTTGGGGTTCTGCAACATCAAATCCCAAGTCATGGGAACCTTAGGTCATTCTCATTACTACAAAAGTAACTGAATCACCTAATATACCACTACTATGAAGAGTGTAAACAAGAAAAATACATAGGATTTCACTCAAAAAATCGATATCTAGGTCTCAAATTTTAATAAAGAACTAAGCAAAGGAAAAGAACTAAGCAAAGGAAAAGAAGATTTACCTGCATCAAAGAAGTCTGGCATCCAATCACTTAAGCATAGCAATGCTTGGACTAATTATGGATTTATTGAAGTTCTGTGTGTTGTTAGAACCCTTCCACCATCGCTGAACATGGACTTTGATGCTACACTGGTCACCGGAACAGCCAACACATCCCTTGCTATCTAAAAAGATAGAATTGGGTACTTAGCGGCACTTAGCTTCCACCAACTCAATAAATCAAAGTTGTATTCATCATGGGGTGACACAGTTGGAAGAATTGGTTCTTCTAAGTACGTCTCTAACTCAGATTTATGAACATCATATTTATCATTTTCCAACAAAAAAGTATTATAATCTGGGTTAGTTGTACTTGGGCCTCTTACATCCATGCGAGAGACAAAGTTGCTAAAGAAAGCCGGAGCTGAAGTGTTTTTTTGAGATTCATATGCCCTGAAGTGTTACATCCTGGGGTCAAGTCTGTTCTCAATTTCTCATACTAAACTGCTGCACGTTCAGTATCCTCATAAATTATCTTATATTTGAACCTTACTCATTTTGCCTTATACCTTGGATATAAAACCACTCCAATGCTCATAATCAAATTACTTTCGCTCCAGTATGCATTAAACATTTCTCTCATTTTCAAACCCATTTCTTTGACATACTCAAAAGTACTATCTTCCCAACTTTTGATGCTTTGGTTAATTTTATATACCCCATTATAATAAAGATTTGCAGTTGGATAGTTAATCCATCCAAACTTAGTTGAAATATCATTAAAACCACTAAGCAATTACAAATTTCTATTCCTTGTTCCCACTGCTCACTTGATGGCAGAATATCGAGGTCAGAATCGAACTCCCTAAGTCTTTCAAAACCTTCTCGCAGTTTAATTGCATTCTTAAGTATCGTAAAAGTGGAGTTCTACCTTGTGTCTACATCTAAACTAACTTCTCTAGACAATCTACATTGTGTCAATGGGGTTTCAAACTTCTCTTTCCTAGCTTGAACCCTTTATATACTTTACACAATCTCTATTACCCTCTATAAACCCAACAGCTACTTTCATGCCATAAAATACAATCAAATGCAGTATGTGATTACTACACCTCATGTGAAACAATTTTCCTTGAAAGAACAAACAATTCTTACCATCAAGCCACTTAATAAGATTTCTCATCATAACTCCATTAGCTGGAGCATTATCAGCAGTATAAGCGAAAAACTTTTTATCAATGTTCCACTCCAATGTGCAAGTTTTGATAAAATCTGAGAGAACATCTCATGTATGCGGTGATGGCACTACAATGTAAGTTAAGGTTTTGGCAATCAAATTCCACTCATCATCTATAAAATGGCATGTAACACAACAATAACCATCTTTAGTGTGTTTGGCAGTCCACATATGAGTTGTGAGACTACATTTGGAAGTCAAATTCTCTAATTGTAATTGCAATTCATCTTTCATTTAAGCATAACACCTCAACACATCGGCTCTACTTGTATTCCTACATGGCATTCTCGCAACAGGGTTCAAAGACTTAACAAACTCTCTACAATAGAAATGCTTAAGCATGTTAAGTGGGTAATCATGTTTAGCAATCATTTTAGAAAGGCAGTTCTTAGTAACTATAGGATCATACTTGTAGTTAAGTAATTTAACTTGGTTAGGACCTGCTTTTTTAACTGCAGTGGTAATCTTCATCTGGCCTGGCTTGTTTTCAGGCTTCTGGGGGCAGGTTTTTAGATGTTGAGCCAAGCGGGTAGTTCCTTGTTCACTACAAGCAGGTACCAACTTATGACAATGATGACATTCACCCTTAAGGACAACCACTTCCTTACCCGGATTTTCTTTATCAGGCCCTACAATGATTTTCCTAGTGAATTCATCCCACGACGGTGACCTTGTTGTGCGCAATTTCTTCAATAAAGCAATAACAAGTTTATGATTTTCATCTGCTACTTCTGCTAATGATATCTTATTACTCGAAGAAGGTGTTGTTGAAGCAATTGTTGAAGCAACACTTTGACCTTCTTGTTTTGGTTGTTCGGAAATTGGTTGACTGCAGCTTGAAGTTCCAACTGTATTGGATGCTTTTCACTTTGAGACATTCTGAGAACAACAACAACCCATAAATAAACACACAGTTCATGAGTTCATTAATGTATATATGACATAAAAAGGATTAAACAGAAATAACCCAGAAATAAACACACAGTTCACAATAATGTTAATGATTAATCCTAATAAAATGAAGTATAAAACATTTCATTTTTTTTTTGCAAAGAAAAAATCTATTGCTCTTCTATTAAATCCTGTAAAGAACACAATAATAACAGTTCATATACCATTCTCGTCATCTGACTTATATCTCGCAATCTAAACTGATTGTTCCCCTCCTATACTGATTTCGCAGCGACTGTCACTGATGAATTTCCCTCTTTTTACTGAACAGCAAAAGCGCAAGAAAGCTAGTGATTCTAAAAAGAGGAATTACAGCATTACAGATAAGATTATTGACCTTAATAAAGAGAATCAAGTACAGACAAGATTATGAACAGTTACTGTTATCATTTCAATAGATTGAAACGAACCCAGGCAGGATATTCAAGAAACAAAGATAACATTTTACAGCTAACGTAAGAAAAATGACGGAAAAATAGTTCACTTTCTGTGTACTTGTGCAGAGGACCTCCAAAAAAGGGTTCAACAAAGAGCAACACAATAAACAACAAAACGAGGTACAAAGAGTTTAACAGTTGTTTACAGACTCTGTAGCAATGCTCATAATGTAGCATATCAACCAACTTTGCTCTAACATGTTCCATCTTGCAAGGAAATGTACCTTTTCTATGATCCCCAACGACTACTTTTGATTCTGATCTAATAGTCAGTTTTAATCTGAAACCCCATTCAATTGCAAGTAAAACATCCATGTAGTTACTCTCAATGCAAAGGCTTTCTAATTTGTAGTAAATAAAATCCAGTATCTTCCTCCTCTAGTTTTTCAATCACTAGAAAGTAACTAGCTGTGAAAGCCGCTGCAATATTTGAATTATAATAACATCAATCCATCACAGTCACATAGAGATATCATTCCATCTATCTTACTAAACAAAAACCTATAAAAACAATAAAACACATACTTCTTTCCAAATGAACTTCCTTCAGTGCAAGAAAAACCCAAACCCTAAGTCTTAAAACCCCAATTTCATACCAAAATATAAAGCCCTATGCTTGCAGATAATCAAATTACATAAAATTTTATCAAATACCAATAAAAACCCAATCTCAGACTCACTTTATCACTTCCACCGGTGCCTTTTTTTGCCTTTATTACTTTCACTACCTTTTGAAGATCCTGGTGAAACAACATAAAACCCAAAATGTTAAAACAGAAATGGCAGATGAGAACTTGAATCGACAATAATCAAATCCCAGAACAAGTTACTAATCCCTGAAAAATCAAATTTCTAATCTAATATTAACCCTTAATTACTCTAAGAGAATTCAAACTTTCATCAATCTGGATAACTGAAAAATTTAGTCTGTTTTCAAAATCAAAATCGAAACCCTAATTTTCTCTGGAAAAATATTGATTCTCAAAATTAAACATAAAAGCACTCATGACTTACTTAGGGTTTCGATTAGATTAGATTCATTAGAAGAACATCAAAATTAAACATCCAAATATGCAATCGATTTGGGGAGAAAAAGAAACCTAACTTTGAAACAATAGATTAGATTCATGATTTACTTCTCTGAGAGTCTATGATAATCACACTTCTTGATCAAATAGATGTAGATCACTCAGTTCCTCTCTCTCAATCTTCTCAAACTTCTCGATCTCTTCTGTGTTGGATGTAGAATGAAAAAACGCAGTGACTCGCTAGTACAGCAGAGAAAGTGGATATTAGAGAGAGGGTTCTCCCGACAGATAGATTAATACCTAGGGGTGGGAAATTACAAGTACACCCCTAGGCTATAGGGTGTCGGATATTAACCTAACGGAAGAAGCCTATTCCGATAAGAGGTATTATCTGATATCTTATCGGATTCCGATATCCGATATCTGATATGTCGGATTAAATCCTATAGGGTATCGTATTTTCGGAAATGGATCTCGGATTACGGCTATCCATTGCCAGCCCTATCCAATCAAATAACAGCAGCATCATTCAAAGTAGGATGGGCTTCTAAGGCTCATACTGTATCTCTGTTGGGACATTAAGCTTCCTTTCACGAGTCCAGGTCTTCGCATGGCTACAAAACAATATACAATTCACAATCAGCATCCACAGTACGATTTTTTTTCTTCCAGGAGAGATCGAGCATCACAGTTAAACACTAATTGCAAACAGTTAACAAACATTTTATATTTACACCAAAAAACAGCGCCCTAAGAGATTGAAGCTACGATTAATCAATGCAAGACCCATTTGAACTACCTTAAGCATCCTTATCCCACTTAGCTATGAGAGAGACCACTTACTAAGGCCCAATGCCAAATTGCAATATATCGATTCTTGACTCGGATCAAGGCAGTAGGCACCATCTGTTGTACAATTGAAAATTTTGTTTTTCATATTTATACAAATATCCATTTTCCATCAAAAAATAAAAAATTTACAATGAGCGAATGGAAATGAGGACATTCCTTTACATTTAACTAATTACGTATAAAAAGTGCCCACATTTCCACTTTCCTGAAACTTTTCTATTTCTGGATAAAAATAAGAGAAAGTAGCCAAGTGTACGTAGAGTGTACATCCAACCGCTTAGTGTATATAGAGTGTACATCCAACCAACTGATATATAAATGAACAACTTCTTTTTCATTTAATTTTATGATGTGCACAGTGCACGTCATCAATCTTCGATCTATAAATACATAGACCCAGACCATTCATTTAGTTAACTACTTCTGAGAGCAACTGCAGTCGTACGACTATACCCAAAGATCAAAGACCAAAAAACGGGAGCAAATTTGAGTTTACTCTGTACTGTGACGCTACGGGATGAAGACCAAATTTGATCAAGCGGATAATTTAGTTATGTTTGAAGACAGACGGATAATTCAGTTACGTTTGATTTGTGGGCGGAGATTTAAATTACGTTTGAGACAGGCGTAGGTTAAATTACCGCCTGATGACGGGCGTAAATATAAATTACGTTTCACGTGGGACGGGGTTTTAAATCACGCCCGTTTGTCAGGCGGATGATCATCTCACCGTGCCAACGCACGTAAAATAAAATTACGCCTGGCGATAACACGTTTCTTTAGCACGTATACATACACAAGGGCGGAAGTATTCTAGTACGCCTGAATGGGGCGGAAGGACCATTGTACGTCTGCTAATGAGGCGTAAAAAAAATTTACGCCTGTGTGGGAGTGCTCTGTGATATGAGTTTGCAATTTCATTCTAGTAACTAGTGACCAAAACTGATTCATGAATGTTCTTATCTCACAAGCTTAGAAACAAATGTCAGGGTTCTATTTCGTAGGTCCGGAGATTCAATTCATAACTAACATCAGCACATTAGCCATGTTAATATTGCGGTGGTGCAACTCCTAGTCCTGAAACTGAGATGCTATAGGTTTGCCATTCATTGGCAGAGAACTTAAAAAGAATAAAAAAAGAAAAGAAACATCAGCTTACTTGATTAAATCTGCAAATCTACTGCAAAAGTTTCACATACCCCTTGGTTACATCTTTCTCTTTTTCTTATTATTAAATCTCCCGGTAAAATAATCACTGATTGTTCAGCAAAAATGCATATGTTACTGAGTATAGGGTAGGGCAAAGAGACTTACCAAAATCTTATCAGTATATACAACCAAAAGTAAATTTAAGATGATGTTGCTGACGATTCGCTAAAGGGACATCAAGCTAAAGCTAACACTGTTCTTCCACTAATGCCCCTGAATTTGAATATCTGACGCATCTTACACATTAATCATCAGAAGCAATGGATGATCCTTCATTGCGTTCTTCAGGATTTGAATTTCCAAGCATCTTCTGCAGTGACTCCACATCCCCAGCCTCAGACCCTCTGTGATGGGAGGGGCGTAAATTTGGTATCCGCCCCAGAGTGGCGTAAACCTGGTGTCCGCCCAGAAGAGGCGTGATTAATATCTCCGCCTGGCGACAAGCGGACTTTGGCGATCCGCCTCATCGGGCGTAGTTTTGGAATCCGCCTGTCTCATACGTACATTTGATGTCCTCCCCATCAACAGGCGTAAATTTCCTTTCCGCCCGTTAACGAGCGTACTTTAAATTTACGTCCAGCAACAAGCGTACGTTAAATTTACGCCTGACTATATCTGGATTTGGGATTTGGTCGCGACCAAATATGATCTGGAATTTGATCTTTGGCTGATATTTGATCTTTACTCCGTCCCACTGCGCTACGATCTCATCCCATATTTTTAGTTATACTCGGCCACTGTGGTTGCTCTGAGTTACTATAACCTTCACTAGTTCACTTTCTAGATTATCACCAGTGCTAGTTCAGGTACGGCCATAGCTCATGTGCTATGGATAGAAGTTGAAATCAGGTGCTCTGCCAATAAGTTTTATGGGTTTTTTAAGAACAACATAACCCAACTCCAAAATCACTTTCCTGAAATTTTTAAGAGCATTCATGTTATTGAAGGAGATGGACCTAGTGTTGGCAGTGTCAGGCTCTGGGAATATGAACTCGGTACTTAAGTACCTTCATACATGAGGCACACATACTTAATTTTATAATCAGCTGTGCATACTGGGAACTTTCAATCATAAACTCTTGGGTTTCCAGTCAAAGATGCATATGTTTAAACTTTTTTTTTATGGTTTGTTTTCTTTTTTCCGTGAACAGGTGGACATCTTGCGACAGCCAAGGACACGATGGTAGCTGCGAACAATGAGCGTAAGTCGATCACATGGAGTTTGGAGGGAGACATGATGAATTTTGAAATCAAATTGGTCTCTGTTATTCCGACCGGTGAGGGATCTTGTTTGGTGAAATGGTCTGTGAATTTTGAGAACGCCATGGGAGATCTCGCTTTTCCAACTGCTTTTATGACCCTGCTGCATCAGACTTCCGTAGAGTTGCCTTCTCAGCTACTCAAACAGGGTTAAACCCCTCTACATGTACACATGAATGTAATCACCATAACCGCAATAAAAGCTGCGTAGAGATTCTGCATCTAATGAATCAAATAATTTATCACCACCATCATTTCACAGTATGGAAAAAAGTAAGAGAATGTATGTCGTGGTAAAACCATAATTCCATCAGACTAAACTGTTACAGGAAATCAAATCGAAAAAAGAAATATTTAGGTGCTCCCGCTATGGGCCATGGATGATGCTATCAACCGGTATTAACTTCATAACTTGAAGACCTGAAGTAGTTTAAGGCAGAATCGCCGTTCAGTCCTTTAGAATGGCTATAACTGGCATACTCCTTAAATGTAATCTCCCTGTAAACAGGAGGATTGCCTTCAGAAAGTAGCTCGTCTATAGGACCATAAAGCTTTGTGGATCTATTCATACTTGGTCTAACGAAGCATGCCACTGATACTCTTGGTCCGACATGATTGGCAAGTACTCTATGTTCCACACTTTTAAACTTGCCATTGCTAATAAGCTACAAATGAAACAAATGAGTGGTTGATATGATGCATTTCGATATGCTAATTTCTCAAAAAATAGATAGCTATAAAGTCTTCCTTCATAGATACAATTACCTGAAGAATGTCGCCAATATTTACAATAAAAGTACCAGGGATGGGCTTGACACTAGCCCAATGATTTTGATGCAAAAACTGAAGGCCGCCAATTTCATCTTGAAGAAGAATAGTGAACAAACTTGGGTCTGAATGCTTGCTTGTACCTAATGTTAGTTCTGGTTCCGGACATGCCGGATAATAATGACCGTTCATCGATAAACATTCACTACAGTCCAAGTTCCTTACGTGGTGTTGTTGCAAACCCAGAGCTTCAGACAACAATTCAGTAAGAGTATTTGACAATTCCATAATATGCTTCCAATACTCAACCACTATATCTCTGAAATGAAAATCAATTGTTAGCGAATGAACTTATGAATACAAATTATAACTAGGTAGAACCAATTCTAATGCAGTAGAGATGAAACGATAGATTGTAGTGTATACCTGCAAGTATCTGGCAATTCTCGTGGATCTAGAGGGTCAGGAGATAACAAATTACATTTAAGTGTGTCCCTCCAGTTAGCAAATTTCGATACATAAAGATCGAAATTGCTATTAAAGTTAACTGCATTGGCGATCCCATTCGAGTGAAGCTGTTTCTTTATCTCTGTATCTTGCTCATGAAATCGTTTAACCCCATCAATAATCTCTGACATAACACTTACTGGGACTCCGTGATTCACCAATTGAAAGAAGCCCAAAGTCTCCGACGCAAGTTGGATCTCATGAACGATTTCTTCTCGTCGTTCAGGGTTGTCCTTCACGCCTTGGAGGTCTATCATTGGAGTTTCAAAGCTACTACATCCATGTTCGGTATGAACTGCTAACTCTCCGTTGAGATCATCTTGTGGGCGGATGAACATCCTTGGAATCTTTTCAATCCCAGCATCAACTATGCCTTTGACACCAGCTTTTGTTTCATCGAAGGCTTTCAATTCCACGTATCGATCATACACGAGACGTTCTCTTACCCCGGTGGTGATCTTCATTAATCTCTTGAAATTTCTTCAGAAAGAGCTCTTTGAAACTGGATGCTACGAATCTTTGTTTGAAATATTGCTAATAGATCTCAAGGATCACGAAACGTTGACTTATTATCTCGAATCTCCAGGCTCTATTCTCATCTCAGCAAATGAAGTTAAAATCGTCATCAAGGACGTAACATTGTGTCTGAAAACACGCTTTACACGTATGATTCAAGTGTTCCTAATTTGGGTCAACTTCCATAGTAATATGGGATACCTAAATTGACCATGGTTTCCTAATCCAAGGAGGCCAAGACTTGGGAACCAAGTTTGTGACTCCTATATAAGGAGGTTTAGGCTAAGTGTTTTAGTCATGAAATCCTCAACGTAAATCTCGTAGGGATGTGAAGGATTCATCCCACCTATTGAGAGATACCTTATGTGAGATACCTAATGGTGGAAGGAGTACATCATTATGATGCTTATGGGATACTTATCGATGTCGGAAGATATGTCGTTATGGAGTATACATATGGAGATGTTGGTAAGACATCTTGTTGAGGAGAAGATCATCTTGGTGGTGCTGGATTAGATTATTGGTGTTGAGTTAAAGGCGTCCATGGTAATCTATGTCAGGGTGTGTAGAGAAGACCATCTCGTTGTGGTAGATAATGTGGTAAACATTATCACGTATGGGTGAAGACACTACTTTGGATTTTATAGGTGCTTGTGAGAGTTTTTGTGTTCGGTCACGTTGTGGTGAGTTGATAGATTGATTTAGTCAATCAGTTGTGTAATTCTCAGTGGTGATTCTATTATGAATAAAGAGGTCGCAGCCGTTTGGTGGATGTAGACAATATTCACACATTGTGTATATTGTTGAACCACGTTAAATCCGTGAGTACTTTACTTCTTTTTGTTTTTGTTTGTGGCTTGCAACTGTGTGGTTCTCTTTCTCTTCTTCTTAGCCTAGATCGTAGTGAGGTTCATGGAGCAATCCGAGAGATCAAGTGTTTCTTGTTAGCTATTTTGTTTCCGCAGTATTAGCATGTAGATGGCTCTGAATCCCAACATCAAGTTTATCATCTGAACCCAAACCTACCCTTTGCGTCAAATGGAATCAGTTTAACTAAAATTAATTTGTAAAATCTGCACGGTGACCCAAAATAATACTACTAGGTCAATTTTATATGAAAAATGGTATTCTGGCTTTTGCCTAAAATAACCCAAATTCGTAAAAATGAAAATATCACTTTTCGTAAACAAACAGAGTATTAACTAATTTTATATTATGCCCATAGTCGTTCTTGTGACATAGATTGTGTGTGAGGTTGAAGCGGCTGAACGAAAGATTAACAAGTGTGATTATACGATGAAATCTTTTAAGGGGGTGTGTCTTAATTACGTTATTGTTAATTGGGGTAGATATGTCATTTCTTAAAGGAATCTATTGTTTAGTTTGTTGGTTTTTGTCTAGAGATTTTCCCTATTATCGCGGTGACGTTGTAGCTTTTAAAGCTTGCTTACCTATTTTTTATAGGCTATTCTATATATTAACTTTTGCCGATAAAAAAAAACAAGTGTGATTTAAAGTTTGTTATGTGTATTTTTATTTTTATTTTTGGTTACTCAAAAAATGCCTGCTGATTTGAAATTTACGTTTTAACTTAATATTGCCCCTCAAATATATTTAAAATATATCTTATGACCGAAAAATTAAATTTGAACTGTGTCCCAAAATGGCCCCCAAACAGTGGTGGAGGTGTGCATTTGCATCCCTGGCCTAGCTTGCTTCCAAGCCTAATATTTACCCAAATTCAAATTTAAGCATAACCACAAGTAAGGCCCTTAATAGAGAATACCAAATTACTTGGGAGTGTACTTATATGTATATAGGACAAAATATATTTTGGTAAGGGATTGGTACACTCCCAAGCAATTTGATACCCCTATTAGCAATTTTGTCTAATCTTCCTCCTTAGAGGCCTTGAAATAATAAGCTCCCACGTTAAACGGTGATGAAATCTTTGCATATTATTGGCTGAAATATGCCTTTTCTAATGCAGAAGCTATGGTGAAGACACTTGGCGAGACTCTATTGGTTCAAATATTAAAATTTAAGTTACATTTTATTTACGTCATATATTTAACCGGCCGTTAGTAACACCGTTTGTCTAAAGGTGGGTAGATAATATTTAAGTTACCCTTTGTTTACGTCAAATATTAATTATCTCGATGTACTTATTTTATTCATGATTGAATCTCGATTCATAATCATCTCATCTGTACCTCTGTTTCGATCATTTAAAAAAATCAGTGAGAAAAAATCCAAAAATTTTCTAGGGTTCTTGGTTCAATCTTCTCCCTTAAAGACCTTGACAAATAAAGCTCTCACCTTAAAGGGTGATGAAACCCTCGCTTCCTATTGGCCTAGAAAGGCCTTTTCTAATGTAGAAGCGATGGTGAAGACACTTGGCATAACTCTATTGGTTTTAATAATTAAAATTTTGTTACACTTTGTTTACATAAGCTACTTAACTGTTCGTTAGTACCGGTGTTGACAGAAAATAAGATAGACAATACTCATGTTAGAATTTAAACTTGAATTATTTAGGTACACCGTGTTTACACCTATATTTAACTGTACTTTAATAAGTGTGGACAAAACTTCCGTCCAAATCGTTAAATAGATTAAATAATAAAAATAGAAAAAAGAAAGGTGACACGTAATAAAGGAATTCGTGTTAAAAAAGAAATCGGTTTTTAAGGAAATCAGGAGTTTGTGTTAAAAAGGAAATCGTCTCCACCTTTCTTTGTGCCCTCTGTTCCAACCAACTACTGATTGATACGCGTCCATTTTGAGTTTCTTAATTTAGTCGAATCTTTGTGAGCAAAAAAAAAGGAAAACATTCATGCATCCCATAATAATCTCTCTTCATTCATATCGATTGGATCGTTGGAGATCGCCCAATACAGAGCGTCATCCATATCGACTGGATCGTTGGAGATCGCCCACCAAAGAGCTTCATCCATATCGACTGGATCGTTGGAGATCGCCCACTAAAGAGCACGAATTGATGATTTTGTAGTCTGGATATGGATTTACTTTTCATCATGATGTTGTTATCTTTGGCTTATTCTATATGAGAAGTAAAATTCAGTATTTGTCTTCTCTAAATTTTTTGATTTGATTAAGTATGTTTTGAATTCACTCTAACATGTATTTTATGGTGTTTTGATGAACAGAAAACGAACTGCGCAGTGTTTATCTTCACAACAAACCATTTTTGTCGTTTGATCAATTCAATGTGTGAACAGTAACGATGAGATGCATTTACAGTTTCTAAATAAACGGAATAGACGCACCTTATAAAAATGGAGGCACAACAACTATGAAAATGGAGGCATAATTGCTCCCATTATGTATCCTCCTAGACGTTATAGATTGTGCAAGATCATCATATTGGTAACACTACACGGTCTACAGCTTTAAAATTTTATCTGTATATTTTCGCAATGGGTGATTGATTATTTTTGTAATGGAAGAAAGATAATTAGCTGATGACTTGGATGCCATAAAATCTCTCCAATGGGATCCATGATAGCATTTGCTGTTTTGAAATATTTCCCTTTATTTTCTCACAAAAAATCAACTAAATTGAGAAATTAAGGATTATACAAAATCCGATTCTAGGGAGTTTTAAATGGGAACGGGTGTCAATTAGTGGTTGGTTGGAACCAATATAGTCAATATTGGCCATATCGGCCGATATATCGGGGAAATATGGAATATCGGACTCGGAGCGGTAGGATAAGCATTGTATCGGCGATACGATATCTTGGCGATAATATCGTCCGATATTAGACGAAACGATATTTCCTCCGATAATTCGGTACCGGTTCATTTAGTAGTTTTAGGTAAATAATAAGCGCATTTTAGGTTTTTCGTGGAAGGGATAAATCCCTAAACTGGATCCAAAATTTAGTTCTTCAGTCGAAAAAAAGCATCAGTGAACTGAAGTGAAAGGAAAAGAGATTGTGTTCTTCATCAGTTCTTCTTCTCAATCATGTGCTTCTTCTCAATCTCATCAGTGAGAATCTCAATCTAAAGAAGGAACTTTTGATTACATCTAAATTTCAGAGATCGTTGGCTTACAGAAGGTTAGGGTTTTGAATCTTTTGATAATTAATTACTCTCTTTGTTTGCTTTGATTATGATTTTTTTGTGTGATTAATGGTTGTTTTGATATGGGTAACATGTGTTTCCTATACAGGCAGTTTGTAGGATTTAGTTTGCATGTCTCTCTTAATACAAAATTTTGGATTTTTTATTCAAGTACTTGTTCAGAATTTGCCATCAAATTGTAAAATGTCATCAATTTGTTTCGAAAAACTGTAGAAAATGCCATCAATTTGTATGTTACTTAAAGCATAACATAGTTTGTATGTTATCAGGGAAGCATAACATTATAAAATGTCATCAATTTTTACTTAATCAGGTGGGTTTTAGTTGATTGGTTAGTTCCTCTATTTTTATAATTGGTTGGAAATATGAAACAACAGATTGGTTGGAACTTGGAACTTGGAAGCATGAAACAACAGATTTGAAAAAAATTGAAATGTGTGAATAACCATAACATAGTTACTGATTCAAATTTTGTTTTTTTGTTTTATGTTTTGATTATGGATTCTTCTAGTGCATCCAATGCAAACACCACAAACTCTACATGTGGTTCATTGCCTTCTTCTACGCTAACTAGAGACCCAGCATGGGAATGATGGTAGCTATAAAATTATAGTCTCTAAATTTGGAACCGATATTATACCGATATTTGAACGATAATATTCCCGATATAAAATCGTACCAGTGTATCGGTCCTGGCTGATATAAACGGATATCCGATATTAACTACATTGGTTGGAACAGAGGGCACAAAAAAATCTCGGTGCAGACGATTCAGAGCCATAAACAGAGTTATAATCACAAACGCATAAACACATACAGTAATTCCATCGATTTCGTTCCTAAAGAGACATAGTACTCATAGCCGTGTTACGGTGTATGTCACACTCCTCAATGCTTATTAATTATGTTATCGTTTTTAAATTATCCGAGGAATGATGTATACATTTCATTGTAGATTATAATTTGGTGATGCCACCGACTTACTCACAATTATTTGTGCAACTTCAAGTTTGAATTTATTCCTTTGCATAAAATTTAAAATGCTTCATTCACTCCATATTATATGAATAGGATAATTCATAATAAAAGAGACTACATATTTAATAGCACTTATAAATTTAGTCAATGAAATCAAATTCAATTGTTTAACTAAACATCTAAACTCAAGTTAACGCCATTTGCATAACTTGTAAGAGACCATGTCTAAACATTTAAAGGCATGGACAAATAAAACACCTACGTTAAACGGTGAAGAAATATTCACTTTCTACTGGTTGAAATAAGAGACGAGAGTTTGATGAGACACTCGACAGCGTATGATAGTTCAAAAGTTAGAAATTGAAAGGTAAAACTTAACTTACCGTGCTAGGAGATTTATGGAAGTCCAAATTCAATTCGGAAATCGACCATCCAACATATTAGAGTCCCTTTTCCAAATTAATACATAATGGGAAGAAGAAATAAGAAAAAAAAAATTCACACATATTTTCGGTGAAAATATAAGGAGAAAAATAAATAAAATTCGTACATGCTTCGTATCTTGTTCAACCTATTTAATGCATTCTCCTGCCATACTAAATCAAAAACGCATCTTCACGGGGCTGGGAGAAGCCCCACGCACACAAAATCAAAAATGCATCGTTCACCCCGCGCACATAAAATCAAAAATGCATCGTTCACCCCGCGCATACCAAATCAAAAATGTATCTTAACGGGACGGGACGGGACGAATCCCCGCTTAGACCAAGCTAAAAATAATAAAAATTCCCGGTGCGTAGCACGGACACGAATCTAGTTTATATTTATTTGTGTATCTGATTAGAAGCTCGATTCATAATCATCTCATCTGTACCTCTATTTATATGTGCATGTTTAATCCTGATTGAAAAATTGGTTCTCATATTCGTAATCAGTAAGCCCTCATAACTATTACCCATAAATCTGATTTTGACTTTCAACTTTCTTAACTGCAGTCTCATATTGAACTTTAACCTATTTTTGATTGTGTAATAGCGTCAATCAAAAGATTGATGGATCTTTTAAAACGATGTTCCAACGAGTTAACAAGGTTTTCAACCTTCGTTGTGCAATTACTAATGAGGAAAGTTTTTGTGCTGTGATCTTAGATGTTCCTCGAAGATGGAACCATCTTGGTAGGTGTCACACGCCCATTTAATCTCCTAAAATTTTCATGGGACATGACCGGAAATGATTGTGGTTCAGTGAATCATCTTCACCCACAATCACTCAGCCTTGCACACTTACATCAAAGTATGCATCTTCCTTCACTCATACGGCATTACATAACAGAAGTCTTTTCTTCTTTCTCTCTAACTCTCCATGCCCCCATAAGCATAGGAGGTTCTGCCATTACACAAACTTGTGCACCTTTGCACAACTGGAACGGACTTAACTTGGTGATTCTGAGCATGACCATAGAGCTCAGCAAAGTCATATCACTCAATGACTTCCGAGGATAAACACTTTGGACAGTTACAAACAAGGCCATAATCCTTGCAAATGAGGCGTCACTGCCTACGTTCCATGAAGTAAGAATGCCACATTCTTCTTCAACGTTGGAACTCATTTTTATTGTCCATGCACAACTGACAACTCTTATCTTCCCCCTTCTCCAAAATCAGCTTTGTAGCAATACTGATTTGTAGTTGAAAAGAACATCTGCTTGTGGTTATGATCAAATGCAGGTCTTTGGACACCGATGTCCAAGCATATTAACCCACTCAAAAACCAGGTGCAAACACACTCCTTGTGCGCATCTAGCATCAACGAAGAACTCTTTGCAAACGCAAGACCGTGGTGTATCGGTTTTCCCCTAACTTGCGCTTATTTCTTCAGCCTTTCAATAAGCTTTATTCTATATAAGAATTGGCCATCCAATTCTTATTTTATGGCATCATATTGCCACAAAAATGCTGGTTCGCAACCAGACTTTGCATTACCACCAAGGTACATGCATTCGAGAGAGATCACTATAATCTTCCACCAACAGGCTACAATGAAAACACCTTCAATCTATTGCATAAACATGTTCTTCATCTTCTTTGCCACTGCAAAGGCCATCAACTTCTTTGTATTCAGGAATTTCCCCTAAAATTCCCATTACAACACGTAATGTACTTGCTACTGATAACACTACGATTATATGCATTCCTAATGCATAATCTTCGCATACTTGTGAGAAACATGGACTTTAAACACCTGACGTGCACCATAAAAGTCAGCATACTCCTTAGTTTTGTCATGCCATCACTTGAAAATCCGGTTTTCAATGATTCTCGCATGTTCGTCTAACACTTTGGGCTGGAATTTTGACACCATTGTCATAAACTTTCATGGCCTATTGCTACTTCAAGCTTCAAGTTCATTCCAATTGATCTTTCCACACAAGACCAACTTCTTCTAGTCTCCATACTAGTGAAACCCAAACAATTCACCACTGAATTCGACAAACAAATGACATTAACTTGAGTAAAAGAGAGAAAAATCAGCAACTGTATCCCCTAACACAGCTCTGATACCTGCTGTCACACACCTATTTAATCGCCTAAAATTTTCATGGGACATGACCGGAAATGATTGTGGTTCAGTGAATCATCTTCACCCACAATCACTCAGCCTTGCACACTTGCATCAAAGGATGCATATTCCTTCACTCATAAGGCATTACACAACAGAAGTCTTTTCGTCTTTCTCTCTAACTCTTCATGCCCCCATAAGCACAAGAGGTTCTGCCATGTACTAAATTAATTTTCACACAAACCAGCAATAATGAACACAAGGATTACTGCAACAAGCCCATTTTATTGCCCTAAAGAAAGATTACAAAACTCGTCCATCACATGGATCCAAAACAGGCCATTCACCCTCTTGGTGAATGCCTAACTCTCTCAAACATGAGACTAACTCTCTTATGTAAGCTCCTGATTTTTCCCACTCCTCAGGACTATTTATACAACAAACTTACTAGCCAAAACCGTGCACAACACTTGCACACGCATGGAAAAGCCATGTGTCCCATCAGGTAGTTTCCATAACCGCCATCTTGCTTTTCCAACTGCCACCTTTTGTGTTTTCAAGCCAACAGATGCCACACCTATTCTTGGTGGTTATGAACACTTCTCCCACGCTTATAAACTCCTTTATAACCGTTCTACATCATCACACATCATTGGCACGCTTGTGAAGCTCGTAACTAACTTGCAACCGTCAATTGAGCCGTATTGCACACTTGTTGTACCATACTGGATTCTGTCTTGCTCCAACGTTCAACCCTCTTGGCCCTGCATGCTTATCACTCTAAACTCATGCACGGACAATCTTTATGCTTCAAACATCAAGGCCATCTCCTTAAGCTCACTCTAGTTACTCATGCGTCATATGCTTCACTTTGCCAACTTGGATGACAATAGTAATGCCACTCTTGCATTACTAACTTGTTTACACTTGTCCAAGCTTTGGCCCTGCCTGAAACTCATGCATAGACTAATCCTTAGTCTATTCTACATTCTTGCATCGTCCTTGAGTTTGGTCCAACTCAATTCCACGGATATGCCAACATGCCAACTCGCATGTTGCATGTTGCATCTTGCAACTTCGGCTTTGTCTTGACTTCTACTTAATGAAGCTTCATTGTGTCGGCCAATAGCTTCATTCCTTTGCCAAATGTCTTTACAATGAAGTGCTGCACTTGCACTTCATTGGCCCTACGAGGTTATGTCATTCTTGGCACTTGACAGTCTATACCGTATACCGCTATTATGGCTTGCGTTGCGCTATTATGGCTTCGCATTGCACCATTATGGCGGAGTACTGACTTGGCCTGCAACTCTGTGATGCACAATCATTATGCTTCACTTGCAGTACTGTAATAGTAGGAGAGCATCAAGGAGACCCCCTGCCGGTTCATCCACAAATCATGGTGGAAGCGCCATGAGGACTCTAGGTGCAAACACCACAAGCTGAATCATGGTGAAGGAAATTTTTTGACTCACAATGAGTACAAGTGCGAAAGGAACACATTCTACAGCAGCTTAGAAACTTTCAGTTTGAAGATTGACATGGAATCATATTAGAGCCTAAGAAACTAGGTAGTAAACCTTACCACAGGAAACATCATGTCGTCAAGTCAACAATATCTGCAGCCTTTGATGGAGAAATGGACGTGTCCTCAATCCAAAACACCACGATGGTAATAATCTACAACTCTCGACCTTATTTTTAAGCATATCCGCCTATTTCTCTTAAATTGTATGGTTGTTGGTGTGATGAGCGGTGGGGCTGAACCTGTTAAAAAGGAATGGGTTTGAGGCTAGAGCTACGAAATCAGAGATGAGTCTGTGATAGTTTTGGGGTTCATTGTGCTGAATATATAGCGATGAAGCTGCTGCTACTGCTCAGCGATGAAGGTGTATTCAATATCTTCTGATTTCAAGCTCTCTATGGCTTGATGAACCTGCAATGAAGATATTTGGTGCAATGAAAAGGTATTGTTGTTTCTTTTGGTTTAATTGGGACAATGGTCATGGATGAAGTATACAATGATTCTGCAATTTTTTCTTGCTAATTTTATTTTTTGGGTTTGTTTGTTTGGTACAATGTTAGGTTAACCGAGCAAAAAAATAAATACACAATGTCAAGCTGGTGCAAAGGCTATGTATCACTTGCTATTTGGTGGCAGGAGCAAGTATTGTGGAGTTTCTTTTTGAAAGGTATATCTGCTTATCTAGCTCTCTTTTGTACTAGGAATCATTACTTTGTATATCCTGTGATTCATGTTCTTATCATTAGCGTATATCAGTAGATAATAACATTTTTTTGCTGCTGTCATTTACCTATTTTGCGAATTTTTGTTTTTGGAAGCGAATTTTGGTTTGGATGATGTAGGGGGTATAGATGTTGATTCAAGCAGGAGACGACTTATGTTGAAAAAGCACTCGTTGGGGTTAAATCAGAAGTGACCTACTGTATGAAAATAACACTTTTTGGTCACCTACCGGAGACGACGTATGTTAATTTTTATTGGTCCATTGTTATGAATATGAGTCTGTGGCACAATGGTCGTGCGTCTGACTTAAAGTCAGAAGGTTGTGTGTTCGATTCACACCAGATTCAGTCATCTATGATTCCATGGTAACCATTTTCATTATTTGCATCCTTTAGACTAACTTGCAAGTAGTAATAGAAGTACAACCATATTTGCACATAGAGTTGTGTTGTACCAGATGAAATGGTTCCACAGCTAGAAGCACCACGCATTCATGCCAAACCGCCAATATCTATGAATTTACAGTCAACTGGAGGAAAAATTGGTGACCATCTCAGTGCGGGTTCATTTATGTGTTCAAAGAAATTATGACAGGGATTTCGAAGCTGAGAGGAAGAAGAAGACTTGAATTTGTGATAATTTCGAACCGACAAAAGATTTGTGAAGTTTCTGGTGAGAAATCAGTTGGGGGATATGGTGTTGCTACTGGTGATGTGAAGTTACCATCGATTTGAGATGATAACAAGCTCTTGCGAGTCAGTGAAGGATCAAAATGAAAGGGTTTGTATTCAAGTGCAACCATTTGAAGATTTAAGACAAAAACTTAACCTGTTGTAGTGGCTGTTGTTGATAAATGGCTTTAAATGTACACAGGTTATGTTGATTGCTGAAAATTGCAGAGGGTCAAAAGTACATAAAAAATCATCTCTGACTACATCAAGTGACGCACACAGGTGACAGGGCGTTTGTAAAAATGTCTAAATTACTACTAGCTCTTCTCAAATGATACAAAAGAGGCTGCCACCAGATGGTATGTGGGGGGTATGTTTGCCGGGGATTAGTTGTCAGGTTCAGATTGAAGGACACAAAAGCTCACACGTAAACGGTGAGGAAACCCTTTCGCGGAATTAAGTCTGTCTTTTTACCTTTTGTTAAAAGGGATTTTCGGTGAGGACACTAGATAACGTATGATTGAATTTTTTTTTTCAAACGACACCAAATCAAAAATGCAGCGCTAGGGGATGGGGTGAAGCCTCACGCTCACCAAATCGAAAACATGGTTGAAGGAAAAATACTGCCCGGTGCGTAGCAGGGCACTAATCTAGTTTTGCTTATTTGCGTTGCCTAAATTAATTTATATACCCAAAGCAAATTCCTGACACCCTAACTAGAAATCTTGGCTCTATCCTGTGCTGATGTGCCTATTTATTTGGCACAACACAGTACACTAAACTAATGTATGTGCCCGTGGTGTGCCAGGTCACGCGCGGTGTCGTGTTGTGCTCGAATGTTAATGTATTGTGCTTTTGTCATGAACGTGGTGTCCGGGACTAATCTATACCTCTATAGATGAATGTTTGAAACTCGAAAGGATACCCTGATAGACTTCCCCGGTTGGTTGGGCTTATGGCCGGTTTTGCATCTTTGGCTCATTAAACTTCATTCAAGTTAGGACCGCTCGGCGCTCTATACTCGGCATATTCAGAAACCTGATATTATATTGTAGGCTGAATATCAGCAGCTTATCAGTTAATTCCTTCCAACTCGCCAAGGTCATAATGACCTTCCCAAGATAATTAGCGTCATTCCCTGGACAAATATTGATCATATCATCCATCGTAAATGGCGTTAGAATGGAGTGGTTGACCTATGCTGCAGGCAGCATCAGGCAGTGAAATTGAAAAACAATAAAAATGGTCCCTGGTATGTGCTGAGGTGTTTCAATTATACATCTGTAACCTATAGTATGCATAATTCCTTATAATTTTCCCAATTGAGTAAAATAAGTTGTCAGTGGGAAATTCCCTTTACATTTTTTATGGTTCTTCCATTCCATTACCAAGATCCGGCCCTTTCCAAGAACCAATAAGGCATAAGAGTTCACATTTCCACTTAAGTGGATGCTTTTCTATTTTCTGGATACAACTTAAAAGTTTTAGTGTATGCAGATTGTACATGCAACCAATTGATAAATTAATAGACAAAGTTACGTTTTTCATCATTATGCGGAAGTTATTATCAGTATTCTATATATATTTAGAGAGAGACCCAGGATATTTATTCACTTAACAACATGTGAGTTGTGACCTTCACTTGTCAGATTTCTACATATATTTCAGTTCATATTCAGTACTTCTGCAGTTACGTCCATGGCTAATTCGCTAGGGTTTGAAGCTGAAGTCGAGTGCTCCGCCAATAAGTTTTACAGATTTTTTAAGAACAATATAACCCAACTTGCGAATCACTTTCCCGAAAATTATAAGAGCATTCTGGTAGGCCCGAAGGTGTGTGAAAATTAAGCGATAAAAACGCGGGCCTACAGTAATACCGTAAGTGCACGGTCGTCGGTTGTAGCTCGTGCAAGTACGGGTCGATCCACAGAAACTGGGGGTGTTTGGAGTTTCTAGCTATTTGGACTCTAAATTGCTATTGGGCTTCTAATTGTGCTTTGGGCTTAGTGAGTTTTTGTAACAATGAAATGGTTTTGGGCTCAGTGGGCTTTTGGATTGTGAACTTATGGGCTTTTGGTCTTTTGAATTGCACTGGGCCTTGGGCTAACAGTGACTGTGAATTGGGCTCAATGTCTTTTGATGTGAACTGGGCCGTTGGGCCTTAGGTTTCTAAACAGATACAGTGGGCTTTTGTAATGACTGGACTTGTAGCCCAGAATTGAACTGGACCTGGAGCAGCAGCAATGGTGGCTTCAGCAGAAGCAGTGCACAGCAGCAGCAACAGCAAGTAGTAGCAGCTGGGGGAGAACTGGCAGCAAGGCCAGGGAAGGAAAAGGGCAGAAAAGCCAAAAAGACCTAGTGCAGCTGGAGCTAAACAAGGCAGCAGAGCACTAGGCCAAGGTAAAACATGGATATTTACAATGGCAAAAGCAAACAGCACAAAAGTATTATGAGAAGGTGACAGAACAATGAAACTAAACAAAGAACAAAAGCAAAACAAAATGGAACAATATGAAAGTGAGAAGGTGACAGTGAAAGTGATAAAATGTGAAACAATGAACAAGTAAACTAAAACAGCAAAGAAACTACTAGGTGATGACAGTGACTGGAAAAGTGACAGTGACACAAAGAATGACAAAGAGATAAACCAAGGCCTAAGCCAAGGACAGTGGAGATGAGAAATTAAGTTAATAGTGAAGTATAAACAGTGAGACAAAATGGTAATAGGGCAGTGGCACTGAGGTTTTTGATTTCACCTCAAACTTATGCTAATCAATCTTCAATGTGACTCAAATTTCTGCCTCTTGTTCTTCCTATGGGATATCCTAATTACAGCTAAAATACTTACCAAAGTACTAATTGTCTGATTAAAGTAAAACTAGTCAAAGGGCTTAGCAACAAATGTGCATGAGCTGCAGCACCATTAGTCACAAGGCTAGCCTAACTAAGTGCTTAAATTATGATTATCCTGCACAATTTCAGACCACAAAACTCTTCTCTACATATCAGTTAACTAGCATTCACATGAAGCTTCATCTTTTTCCTCAGCAAGGTGACAAACTAAAACATGGTAAAACTGAAATTAAAAGAAAACAACAACAATAACCTCACAGTAACAGTTAACAGTGGATAAAACAAGAGCAAAATATGAATAGCACAAAGATTGGAGAGACTGGCTAATCCAGCTCTCCCAAAATCAGACCAAATGACACTGGCTATTCCAGCATACCCAAAACATTACACCCTCACTTTCTATTTATAATCAGAACACCCAATTAGGGTTTTTACACCAAACCCCCAAATTTAACAAAATTAGGGTTTATAGGAATTTGGAAAAAAATCACCATACCCTCTGAATTTGTTGTCCCCTATGCAAATTGACGCCAACCCATGCTCCCAACTTGACTATGCTACGAACCCATCAATTTCTTGCGTCTCTGAAAGCCGTCTGCCATTTGTACTCAAACCCTAGTTCTCTTAGATGTATCTCATAGGTGATGAATGAGATAGAGGTGAGAGGGATAGAGTCTAGAGTGATGTTTATGGGGGAGGTTGTGTGGTTGGAGAGACTCGAGATGGTGAAGAGGTACATGAGCTCGAGAAGGAGAAATTGCAGGGCTCTGCAATGGTCGGGGAGAAAGATAGTTTTGGGAAAAGGAAGTGTTTGGCTGAAGGTGAAGATATTTGATGTTTAGGTGTTGGTCAGGTGCAGCGGAGTTTGATGAACAACGAGTGGAAGGCGTTGGATCATCAACTTCAGATTGAATCTAACGGCAAGATAGAAGAAGGCTCTGAGCGACCGTTGGATTAAGTGATACAACGAAGCTGACGGCTCCAGATGGAGTTAGGTGATGTAGTGTTAGACAGGAGTTTCAGACTTTGATGTACGGCGATGCTGCGACCGTAGGATGCTGAGATGATCCAATCTGACGGCTAGAAAGGGAAACGGGTATGGATATAGGAAATGGATTTGGGTGAGGGTTTTGGGCCTTGGGTATGCCAAGCCCATATCTTCTTTAAGAACAATTTTTCCTCTTCAAGCCCACTTCTCGTTGATCCGGCTCTTGCAAACATCATTCTTCGCTTCCTCCTAGCGGCAGTCTTTGCCGTTCCTTTGCTCTTTTCGCTCCGTGAGATAACCAGGCTTTATTTAGTACCTAAAAATGCAAAATTAATTAAGAAAAATATTTATTCTTGAAAACAATGAAAATACAGAATATGGGATAAAATGTAGAATTAATGCACAAGAGATGAGTTAAATGCCAAGAAAAATATATAGAAATATGCACTTTTTAGCACTCATCAAATACCCCCAAACCTGAATTTTACTTGTCCTCAAGTAAAACAAAACTAAGGAAATCCTACCTATACCACTGTCGCTGGTCTCTCGAATGCATTTAGCGTATGCACTAAGCCTTTTAAACCACTAAGTGTCCCTAGTGGACGAGTTGAAGTCTCGTGAAGGTTTGCTTAGAACGTACCTACAAAGTTCTAGGTCAAAATATAAGCTCCGATTCCATCAAATGTGACATGTGCAAGTCAGTTTAAGCTCACAGCAAAATGGAGATGTCAATCTAGCTATCAAAGGCACAATCCTAGCACTGATAAGAAATAAAGACATGTGATAAGAGTGTAAAGTGTATCTACACATGTGTAAAGAAAGATCGGATGTTATGACTACTAATCACCAAGAGATAGTTTCTCAGGCTAAGAACCAAGGTCGAAATCTAGCTAGCTGTCCGGACTTTACGAGAATTGTGAATGAGTTGGAGGTATTTCACAATTACTCGCGTTGTACATCAATGGCATACACCCTCCTTGCTTATTACAATGAAACAACAAAATGACTCTTTACATGACTCTTATTTACATTGACTACTCTCTTTTATTTTTGGAACAAGAGAGGATAGAATTGATAAATACTTGATTGATTTTTTCATTTTTTTCATTTTTTTTTTTTTTTTTTTAATTTTTTATTTTCATTTTTCAATTTTTTTTTAAAAAGAAGGAGTTCTTGTTTTCAATTATGGCATATTATCAAAGTATCTACTTTTCACCCCCAAACCTAAACTAAACATTGTCCTCAATGTTTCAAAATATGAACAAAATTATAATACAACATATGAAGAGGATCATGTTGAGTAGAGAAAAAGGAAAGAGAATACCCGATTTCGGCGAAAGCAATATTAGAACTCCGTTATTCAAGGCAAGAATCCAACATATGTCAGCCGAGATCATATTGGATTAGCAAAATATATACAAAAGGAACAAAAAGGTTTTTAAGAAATTTTATCTACTGGATTATATACAAAAATTCACCATCCACTAACAATCTAAAGAGTTGAGGATCAACCCAAAAGACAAAGTGTAGAGGTTTCAACAGCTTCACACAAATATAACAGGAAAGAAACGCAAGTGAAACTGTGAAACAAAATGAGCTACCCCCAAACATGGATTTTTCAACGGATAAAATTTTGGAAACAAAATCTCGCAGTTTTGGGGGTTCATCATGCACAAGGTCTAGCTCGAAATGAACTGTTCTAGGGACGGGCAAACATGCTAATTCCAACTGTGGATCCTCAAAGATATTATATTTAGATGCAAAATGGTCCAAGAGGACTTGGGAAGCACACAGTTCCAAACCTAGATTAGGCATTCTCAGAAAAATTGGTTTTACAATATTGGTACAAACCAAATCTAGGTTGGGTGGAAGGCCATCAGATTGTGACTTATGTAGAGGAATAGGCACATCATTATCAATCAAATCAAAATATCCTAAATCATCTACACATGTCATATCATGCTCACAATCATAAATCAAATTAGCAAGTTCACAATCAGAATCATCAACATCATCAACAGATTTATCCTCATGCATCGGCAAATCAGTGGAAACATAACATGGAATACTAGAAGAAATATCATTCATTAAGGTCGGGGCAGAGAAGCCTAATGTATTTGAACCCAAGGGTTCCATAACATCATCAGCATAGACATGTTCTTCTAATATAACATCACAATTATTATCATCCTCAACAAAACAAGAGTGTGCTTCCCTAAAAACCATAGTGTTTCTATTCCACTCATTTACCTCTAGATTAGGTTCATGTTCAATGTTACTAGCATGAGTAGGGTTAAAAACACTATTTTCATAATTAACTTCATTAGGGAGAAAAATGCTGCTATGATCATTCAATGTTTGCATTTCTAAACTAGCAGTGGTTCGTTTGAGGAGATTTTTAGCTTCCATCAGAAGTTGCTCACTAAAACTCATGGGAGTTTGAAATTGTTCGTCTTCCCATGGTGTTGATTGATACATGGGTGGATGGTCGTTAGGGTTTATAAATGATTGATCGCAACCTATAAAAGGTTGATTATGGTCCCAATAACTACCAGCATAATAATCTGTAGGTTCTTCAAACCTTGGAATTTCTCTAGTCCGCCTAAATTCATGGAAAATATAGCAATTCTCAACAGGGTGGTCTAGACTACCACATGCGGGACATGCATAGATTTCAGGTTGCCTAAGAAAAATAGATGTGACAGATTCCTCATGTGATTGCATTTCTAAAGCTGTGATTCGAGCTTCTAATTGATCCATAAGTGATGATTGTGTGAGTGAGGCTCTAGCAGAATGTTCATTTTCACGTTGCGATGAATGATGCATGTATGAATAGTCATTAGGGTTCATGTATTGCGGCTCGGGACTTTGAAAATGTCCATAATAATTCCTATGACTATTGACATCATGGTCCGTGGAAGGTTCATAACGTGAAGTTTGTCCATATGCAAGTTCTCTAAGGGATTTGTTGTACTCCCCAACTGTAGAAAAAGATCTATTCATGATTGGCTCAAAAGCTAAGTAAAGAATGTACAAAGCTCAGAAATTGGTTTTTAAAAGGTTTGGATTTTTGGGAAAAATTTGGTTTTTATAGGTAACATTTGGTTTTGTCGGGTTTGAAAAGAAATTTGGTTTTTAATGGGTTTGTATTTTTGGGAAAAATTTGGTTTTGGTGGGATAAAAGAAAAAAAAATTGGTTGTTAATGTGGGAGCAAGTAAAATTTGGTTTTTGAATGGGAGAAAAGTTTTGGTTTTTTTGAAATTGGGAGCAAGCCCACTGTTGATTTTGTGTTTGCTTTGGCTCAGCTGGTTTGAAAACGTTTGGTGAAACTGAGTCCAAAATCTCGGCCTAGAATTTGGGTACTCGGCACACTAACGAGTTAACCTAGCGTGATCGGTTACAAGCTCAGCTGGGTTTAAAAACCCAGAATACAAAATACAAGTCCAAATTAAACATGCTCACAAAAATTAAATACAAGCCCACAAATTAAACAAACAAACCCAAAAATTAATTACAAACCCAACAGAAAATAAAAAGCCCAAAAATTGGCTTTAATATTACAAGCCCACAATTAAAAATTGGAAGCCCACAATTCGGGTTCTCTGAATGGGTTTACCTTTTTAGCACAGCCCAGCTGCTCTGATATTGTTGCAAAAACCCAGTTGGGCTTTGGTTCTTTTCCTTGGTGGCGTCCCAGCAGAGGAAAAACTGGTTCAGAACAGCAGGTCCAACAACAAATGAAGTGAAGCAGATGCAGATGCAAATGCTATGCAGTGAAATGCAAAAATAGCTAATAAAACTACTAGAGAAACAAACCGAGTCCCCGGCAGCGGCGCCAAAAACTTGGTGGGCCCGAAGGTGTGTGAAAATTAAGCGATAAAAACGCGGGCCTACAGTAATACCGCAAGTGCACGGTCGTCGGTTGTAGCTCGTGCAAGTACGGGTCGATCCACAGAGACTGGGGGTGTTTGGAGTTTCTAGCTATTTGGGCTCTAAATTGCTATTGGGCTTCTAATTGTGCTTTGGGCTTAGTGGGTTTTTGTAACAATGAAATGGTTTTGGGCTCAGTGGGCTTTTGGATTGTGAACTTATGGGCTTTTGGTCTTTTGAATTGCACTGGGCCTTGGGATAACAGTGACTGTGAATTGGGCTCAATGTCTTTTGATGTGAACTGGGCCGTTGGGCCTTAGGTTTCTAAACAGATACAGTGGGCTTTTGTAATGACTGGACTTGTAGCCCAGAATTGAACTGGACCTGGAGCAGCAGCAATGGTGGCTTCAGCAGAAGCAGTGCACAGCAGCAGCAACAGCAAGTAGTAGCAGCTGGGGGAGAACTGGCAGCAAGGCCAGGGAAGGAAAAGGGCAGAAAAGCCAAAAAGACCTAGTGCAGCTGGAGCTAAACAAGGCAGCAGAGCACTAGGCCAAGGTAAAACATGGATATTTACAATGGCAAAAGCAAACAGCACAAAAGTATTATGAGAAGGTGACAGAACAATGAAACTAAACAAAGAACAAAAGCAAAACAAAATGGAACAAAATGAAAGTGAGAAGGTGACAGTGAAAGTGATAAAATGTGAAACAATGAACAAGTAAACTAAAACAGCAAAGAAACTACTAGGTGATGACAGTGACTGGAAAAGTGACAGTGACACAAAGAATGACAAAGAGATAAACCAAGGCCTAAGCCAAGGACAGTGGAGATGAGAAATTAAGTTAATAGTGAAGTATAAACAGTGAGACAAAATGGTAATAGGGCAGTGGCACTGAGGTTTTTGATTTCACCTCAAACTTATGCTAATCAATCTTCAATGTGACTCAAATTTCTGCCTCTTGTTCTTCCTATGGGATATCCTAATTACAGCTAAAATACTTACCAAAGTACTAATTGTCTGATTAAAGTACAACTAGTCAAAGGGTTTAGCAACAAATGTGCATGAGCTGCAGCACCATTAGTCACAAGGCTAGCCTAACTAAGTGCTTAAATTATGATTATCCTGCACAATTTCAGACCACAAAACTCTTCTCTACATATCAGTTAACTAGCATTCACATGAAGCTTCATCTTTTTCCTCAGCAAGGTGACAAACTAAAACATGGTAAAACTGAAATTAAAAGAAAACAACAACAATAACCTCACAGTAACAGTTAACAGTGGATAAAACAAGAGCAAAATATGAACAGCACAAAGATTGGAGAGACTGGCTAATCCAGCTCTCCCAAAATCAGACCAAATGACACTGGCTATTCCAGCATACCCAAAACATTACACCCTCACTTTCTATTTATAATCAGAACACCCAATTAGGGTTTTTACACCAAACCCCCAAATTTAACAAAATTAGGGTTTATAGGAATTTGGAAAAAACTCACCATACCCTCTGAATTTGTTGTCCCCTATGCAAATTGACGCCAACCCATGCTCCCAACTTGACTATGCTACGAACCCATCAATTTCTTGCGTCTCTGAAAGCCGTCTGCCATTTGTACTCAAAACCCTAGTTCTCTTAGATGTATCTCATAGGTGATGAATGAGATAGAGGTGAGAGGATAGAGTCTAGAGTGATGTTTATGGGGGAGGTTGTGTGGTTGGGGAGACTCGAGATGGTGAAGAGGTACATGAGCTCGAGAAGGAGAAATTGCAGGGCTCTGCAATGTCGGGGAGAACGATAGTTTTGGGAAAGGAAGTGTTTGGCTGAAGGTGAAGATATTTGATGTTTAGGTGTTGGTCAGGTGCAGCAGCGGAGTTTGATGAACAACGAGTGGAAGGCGTTGGATCATCAACTTCAGATTGAATCTAACGTCAAGATAGAAGAAGGATCTTGAGCGACCGTTGGATTAAGTGATACAACGAAGCTGACGGCTCCAGATGGAGTTAGGTGATGTAGTGTTAGACAGGAGTTTCAGACTTTGATGTACGGCGCTGCTGCGACCGTAGGATGCTGAGATGATCCAATCTGACGGCTAGAAAGGGAAAGGGTATGGATATAGGAAATGGATTTGGGTGAGGGTTTGGGCCTTGGGTATGCCAAGCCCATCTTCTTTAAGAACAATTTTTCCTCTTCAAGCCCACTTCTCGTTGATCCGGCTCTTGCAAACATCATTCTTCGCTTCCTCCTAGCGGGAGTCTTTGTCGTTCCTTTGCTCTTTTCGCTCCGTGAGATAACCAGGCTTTATTTAGTACCTAAAAATGCAAAATTAATTAAGAAAAATATTTATTCTTGAAAACAATGAAAACACAGAATATGGGATAAAATGTAGAATTAATGCACAAGAGATGAGTTAAATGCCAAGAAAAATATATAGAAATATGCACTTTTTAGCACTCATCACATTCAAGTTATTGAAGGACTTGGTCTTCATGTTGGCAGTGTCAGACTCTGGATACAGGAACTCGGTATATAAGATGTAGGATCAGAATCTCACAAAAATAATGTCTTAACGAAATTATCAACAACACAACAGCGTCGCAGAACAATTTCAGAAATGATATAATAAACGACGTCAGCTAAAATCATGAGAAAGATCTGATGGTCCTGCGAAAATTAGAGAGTTTGCGAGATTAAGATTTGTAAGGTTGCGAGAATATCGCAAGTCATTTCCGAAAATAAAGGACAGATTAGCTGTCATCCACTATGTATTTCCCTATAAATAGTTGTTCAGTTGTAAAGAAAGGGGAGAGATCTCTTTTGAGTAAGAAACGAGTAAATAGGAGAGAGAAAGTCTAGAGCAGAGGTCATTCTTGATTCCTTTATCTTTTCTTGTAAGAATATTCAAAGATTGATGAATAAAATTAAGAGTGTAAACCTAAAAATGAGTTGAGTAGTAATGAAATCATATGAGGGGTGTAGTGTAGGATTTCCTGCAACTACATAATGGCGCTAGAAACAGGGAAGTATTGAAGATTATTCTAGAAAAAATTGAAGATTAATATTGAGATTTGTGAAGATTTAGAGTGATTGATTAAGAATTTTACATAATTTCTTGCAATATTGTTAACATTGAAGAAATGGCTAGAAGAAGAAATACATCCGAACAACCGATTACTGTTAGAAGAAGCAAGAGAATTGCTGGGAGAGAAAGAAGTGAAACGGGAGAATCTACTAGAATGAGAAGTAATAGAGAAAATCAAATTCAACCACCAATTCAAAAAACACTAGTACAAGGGAGGAATACAGATTATGATAGGGTGAGTATACACACTTGGCAATCGAGTTCGGCAGAAGAAGTAGAAGAAGAGCAATAAAACAGAAACCATAGACAGGTAGAGAGAAATCAAGAAGCAGATGAAGGAATAATTCATGGAGATGAGGAAATTGGAGCGTTAGAAACGTTGAGACGGAGAATACATGAAGAAAAAAGAGCTGAGGCAGAAGAACGTGCAAATCTAACAAGACAAAATCACGAATTAAGGATGGAGAATATAAGACTACAGAATAGAAGATCGAGAAGTATTACAAAATCATATTCAAGATCGACTAAAAGAGAAATGAGGCGAAACTCACCCACAATCAATGCTGGAAACAATATTCAAGAAGAAATATCAAATCCTAATGAAGAATATCGCGAAAATAGAAAAAGAGCTGATGATCGTTACGTTCCACAAAATGAAACTTTTGATGATGGGCAAAATGGTATAAATCAAGAGAATGGATAACGTCAGGGACGAAATGACCAAGATGGCGAAGGAAATCGAGAGAAAGGAAGAAGAATTTTACATGAAAGAGAAATTCAAAGAAATCAACAAACGATTGAAGAAGAAATTGAAAGACATTATGCTGAACAAGCACGTTTAATCTGCGAACCTGAAAGATTGAGAGCGGAAATGGAAGAACAAGAGCTTCAGGAGACAATTCGCCAGAACAATCACGACAATCGAGAAAGAAGACTATACAAAACCGGAATAACGGTAATCTCAATGAAGAGTATGATAAAGTACAAAGGATGGTTGAAAGACAGGGAATGGAATTGATAATAAATGAACAAAATCATGAAGGGGAAAATGAGAGACATAATCATTTGCGAATTCAAGATAGAGATGAAGAAGAAACTCGCAGAAGAAGACTAGATGAGAATAATGAAGAAAAAATGCAAAATTTCGCGAGAGAAGAAAGACATGAACGCAGAAGAAGCGAGGAGAAATTAAAAAGACCAATGGATCAAACTTCAGGTGTAAATAAACAAATCTTGAAAGATTTAGAAGAAATGAGAGGAATGCTAAATAATAGAGGAGAAGTAGGCAGAAGACAATTGGATGAAGCTATATAAGAAGCTGCGAAAACCCCATTTACAAGGGAAGTACAATTAGGAGGAATACCGCCGAAATGCAATTTGCCCGCATTAACCAGCATTTTTGATGGAACAACTTGTGCAATTCAACACATTAAAGCCTACGTGAGGTGCATGTTGCAATGGGAAAATCGTGATGCCGTATTGTGCAAATATTTCACATCCAGCTTAACAGGAGAAGCGATAAAATGGTTTGAAGGTCTACAAAAGAATACAATAACATTCTTCAATCATCTACAGACTATATTCCTAGGGGCATATATAAGTAATAATTCTTCGCGACCTGGTATAGAAGATGTGTTTGGATTAAAACAGAAGATTGGCGAAAGTTTGAAGCACCTGACTAAAAGGTGGAGAACTATGTGTAGCGAAATGGCTGGACGTGTAGATGAGAGATATCTTATATTATCATTTATCAATGCTATGTTTGCAACAAACCTATTGTATGTCCACATTTTCAGAGTCAAGAATACGATCACAATGACTGAATTGCGAGAACTTAAAGAAGAATACATTTCTCTAGAGGAAAGGAAAAATGAAATGGAATCATATCCAGTTGCGAACACCAGCTCACAAACAGCGAATGCAAGCTTATTACCCAAGCTAATAAACACAGTAGCGAATACTTCGCAAGTACAACAAGAGAAGGTGACGGGTAACAATCAACAGAAACTGGTGGCTATGGGAAGCCGAGATCAAGAAGAGTATGAAAAAGAAATAAATTTCTACAATCGTGGTGGAAATAACAAGATTCAAAGACTCGATCAACCACAAGAAACTTATGGAGGTCACAGACAAAACTATAATAGAGGACAAGGAGGTCACAAGGTAGTATGGGAAGAAACCAAGATGCCACCTCTAAATGAAAGTGTGGAGAAAATATGGGAAGCTATAATATTGATGGAGAATATACCAACACCATGGAACATGGGAACGGAACCACCTCCAAACCACATAAGCCACAAAGTGAACGCGGTGAAAAAGAAGGAAACATTCTTCATAGAAGTTGGTGCAAAAGCAAAAAATCTATTTTGTCACTCTATCGTACATTCATGTAAGACACTTGAATATTTTCATGACAATGTTTTGAGTAGAGTGTTCGCAAGAGATAACGATGGAAGATAAATTATGAATATTGCGAAAATCTCGCCAGTAGAGGAATGGCAGAAACAGATCATTTCTTTTACCGCAGAAGAAATTCCCGAAGGAGAAGAGGTGCATGACAATCCATTGGTAGTAAAATTAGAAATTAATCCAAAACCGAAAGAAGATGAGGATGATGAAGCTGAAGATTCATGAGCAATTAATAGAATTTTAATCGATACTGGAAGCTCTGTGAGCATCTTATTTTATCATACTTCAACATATAAAACTTTGGGAGGAAGAGATGATGATCTTATACCTTCAACATATAAGATATATGGTTTTAGTGGTACTGCTAACAAGCCTAAAGGGGGGGGGGTTCCTATGCGAATTCCATTGAAGGGAATATCTTCCGAAATCTTATTCTGTGTCTTTGATGTAGAATCACCCTACAATGCGTTAATTGGTCGACTTTGGCTACATGGGATTCTAGGTGTAGCTTCAACTTTCCACCAATGCATCAAATTATCTCACCCCAGTGGTGTAGGAATCATAAAGGGAGATTGGGTTGAAGGAAAGAGATGTTACGAAACTGAGACAGAATCTTGCGAAGGAAGAACATACAAGAAGGAAAACTGGCGACACAAAATCAAAGATACACAGAGAAGTGAGAGGTTGATGATGGATGCAATCGAAAGAAAAGAAGATGAGGTGTTGCAAAACTAATGCTAGCTCAGAATAAAAATGATGAACATACCACTACCAAGGAAGCAATAGTAGAAAGTAATAAAGAAGCAAAGGATGGCAAAGGTAATAAAAACAGGAAATATATGAATGATTAAGTTGTTGCGACACTCTCCCAATAAGTAAAATTCTCAAGAATACATTTTATTGAATGACAAAATTGAGATTGCGAAATCCAAATACAATATGATGATGTGCGAGACTCTCGCAGAGATAATGAATTTTACAGAAGGCAATCAGATAAAAATGACAAAAGAGAAAGGGGCAAACCTTTATGGCCTACACCCTAGTTCGCGAATGCAATTTCGCAAGAGGCAAATGTAAGACCTAAAGTACGTCATATAAGGGGGTACCTATTTCATGGCTCAGGGAAAGGTTACACCGCCACCGGAACCTGAGTCATGGAGATTTGAGGTCAATAAAGCCCATCCGGGAGAGGCACCTTGGATTCTCAGCTTAAGCATATGACTTAGGTTGGGCGACTAAGGTAATAAGGACTCCCCCAAGGAGTGCAGATCTGATCAAGGCGCCGAGGTACACGGTTGAGTCAAGAGTGCCAGGGACGTTTGAAACGTACTTTGCCATTCTTGACAAGTCTTGGCTTATACTGCACTCGGCCTGAAGAAAACCCCACTTAGGGTGCATTCTCGTAACCATAAGCCCTATAGGTAAAAGGGATAAGAGTATGCGAAAAAAACTGGATGTTGTTAAGACTGGATGGGAGGATATAACCTTGTATGGTAGAAGAACGCCTCCTTGAAGGGGCAACCAGGGGGGAGATAAGGGCGGCACCCTCCGTTAGGGAGATGATATGTGTCTTACGACGCAAATGTCATGAGGCTTTTTATTCGCAAGGGTATTAAGGATTGTCATATTTTTGCAACAATCCTGAAGAGGCAATAATACAAAAGAAAAAGATAAGACGAGATCAATGGGTTTTCGCATGAAAGTGCGAAGACGTCCTGCGATTTCGTCTCAAGACGGCAATGTCATGGGGCTTTATTTTTGCAAGAATATTTAGGCCTGTCATATTGTCGCAACATTCCTGAAGAGGCCACAATACAATAGAAAAAGTTAAGGCAAGATCAATGGGTTTTTGCATGAAAGTGCAAGGACGTCCTGCGATTTTGTCGCAATGACAAGAGGTGGCATAATAAGACCTTTAGTTAGGAAGGCAAAATAAGACCACACAGGAATGAGATTTTGAAAAGAACCAAAATTCACTTCGCATAAGATTGCGAAATTATACATTATAAGAAAATTTTATAAAATCTCTCATTTGGATACAAATAACAGAGGCAAGTATGGGAATGAATGAAATTAGAAAATGTTATTTGTCTCCATATGATATATTTACACAAAGATTCAAAAATTAATGATTATATTGATTAACTGTGTTGCAAGGAAGAATTTTTTTAATGAATGCAGGTCAAAATGAAAGAAACACAAATATACAGAAAGAAGGAATAAATTTACAAGTATTACATAGAATCAAAGAAAGAAACAAAGACTACTTCTTAGTTTATCCTTCATTATCTTCATCAGACTTGTTCTCTTCTTCGTCTGGGTCAGAATCTTCATCACCATCAGAACCTTCATCACCATCAGATTCTTCATCATCAGCTTCGCTATCAGAAATAATCAGACTGGGAGTATTCTGTGGGATCTCTTCCAAGAGACAAGGATAATCAGAATGAGGGATATTATGATCGTCAGAAACCATTTGGATAGTTTGATTGCGAAAATGCATAGCATCATTCTTAAAATTCGCAACAGTGATCTTGATTTGATTATTTAATCTAGAATACCTGTCATTGCGAGAAGAAAGATTCTTTGCGAGTTCCTCCTTTTCAGCTTCGAGTTCCTCAATCTTTTCACGATATCTACTTTCAGAATCTTCGAGCAAAAGACAATCAATTATTAACTTGATGAAAATTCATAAGAAGCAAAAGATTAGTAAAGAAGAGAGTTAGTAACCTTCTCTGTCAGAAATCATATCTCTAATCAAGGTGTATGCTCAACTTGGAGACTAACATTTACACCTAAATCTTTTCTGGCATCATCTAAGATTTTCGCAGCCCAAACAAATTCATCCTCATTACTTATAAGAAGACGAGAACGAATTTGATTTTCCCTTTCGCAGAGTTCGATGTTCTTGCGGCTAGCTTCATCTCGTTCAAGTTGAACTTCAAGAAGAGTCTCTTGGAATTTCGCCAAAGCCTTAGCACCTTGATCAGAGATGCGATCCTTATCATCTATGAGACCGCTAATTTTGGTTCTTAACTCATTGGTTTTCTCTTTAGAATCAAGAAAGAGACGCTTAAATCGGTTGGCTAAGCCTAAACTAGATCTATGGTCAATTTCTAAGAGGCGAAAATTTAGATCTAAGCTCATTTAGAGAAAGAGATGAAATTCTATCATTTGAGAAACTATTTAAGGAATTATTAAGACGCTCAAGAAGGGTATCATTATCCAAGGCATTAGGAAATGAACGAAGAAGGGTAGCTTCATCAGAAAGACCATAAATGTCTGCAAAAAGGATCATTTAAATAAGATAAAACAACAGGATGAATGAATGAAGGGAAAAAGAAAAGTAACATACCGTAAAGCTGATTATTAGCTTGCTGAAGACTAGAGATTTTGTTCTTATACGAAGAAGAATCAATTTCTAGTTGTCTATTTTTCTCGCGAAGACCTTAACTTCAGCTTCCAATTCTTCATTCTTTGTGCGAAATTGAAGATTCTTCTTTTCAAGATTTTCGCGTCTCCTCTCTAGATCTGAGGCAACAGCGAAAGAAGCTTTTCCAGCCTGCGATATAAAAAAATTAATATAGAAAGAATTTTGAGTTATGACAATGAAGAAGTAAAAGAAAGTATACCAGACTATTGAGGAATGCAAGAAGTCGGGAGTCACTGATCTAGAAACTCCACGAAGAAACTATCACCATCCAAAAGGGACATCGCAAATTGTAGCGAGAGCTTGCAGGTGTTAGCGAATTGGTATCTCCCATTCCTTGCAAGAATCAGAAAAGAGGCCAGAGAGCTTAGCCATAGAAGATTCATGGAAATCTTCACTTTCACAAGATCATTATTCATCATCCTCACTTTCGAATTTTCATGAGAGGAATATTTGAAGGAGAGAAGAACGGACTTTCCTTTTCTTTGAAGGAGGAGCAGTTGATTTTTCTCTGCGAAGAGCACCTTTGCCTTTATCACCAATCTTCGCAACATGGCATTTCTATTTCAGCAATAATCTTCACACACAGATATAAATAAGAAATGGAAGCAACAATACAGTTTAAAATCATAAGAGAAATTTCTTACCTCATCTGTGTATGAGCGAAGAGCTAAAGAGTACTAGCTTTCCCAGTCCTGTTATAAATCTTTCAGTTTTTGGATCTGCAGAATGTCGCAAGAGTCAACGAATAAAAGAATAAAGACAAATAAATAAATATAAAGTGAATTAAACGGGAAGAAACATACCTCTTTCTCCTTCTCGGTCCAAGAGAAAACCCAAGGTTGATAAGCAGCGAGATTCGCAGGAAGAACATTTGACCCAGCAATGTAAGGTCCTTTTAGCATTAAAGGAAAAACAGACCATTTATCATCTTTGGATTGGTGAGGAGTTGTGTTTTTACCAGAATGCCAGTCAATATCTTGCATGAGAATTTTAGCTTCATCAATGTTATCTTTCTTTTTTAAGAGAATACCCCAGCGAGTATTCTCTTTCTTCATGGAGATAAGTTCGTAGTTCTCAAAGAAACTCGCTACTGTGTAATTCTCAACAATTATCTCTAGGTCTGCGAATTTAGGATCCCTAAGTTTTTGGAGTACAGAGATCCTTTACCAGCACCACGGTTAGAGAACTCTAGCATCATACGGATGCAGTCCCCACTCAGTTGGAAGATAGCTCGCGAAAATCCCGAGTGGGAGAGAATTTCATAGAATAAAGAAATATCTGGGTCATAAAGAGGAATAGGGAGACCTGCGAGAATCTGACCTAGCGAAATTATGATTGATTGATCATCACAGTACTGATCAGAGAAAAGTTTGACAAAAAGAATTGACTTGGCATTTTCACCAGGCATGGTAGAGAGTATGAAACCTTTATCAGCAAGATCTTTTTGGACATCTTTTAAATTCTTCTCATGTCTATGACCACTTGGAGCCATATTTGAATATAGAGTATGGGAATGAATAAAAAGTAAGAAGATTGAAGGGGGAAAAATTACAGCAGAAGAACTTGCAGAAGAATAACAGAGTTGCGGAGATGAGAGAATAAAAAAAAAAAGAGAAAGTAAAAAGAAAGTGGAAAGAAGAGTAAGATGAGTATATAAAGGATATTTTTTTACTCGAAGAAATAAACACCATTAAGACGAAAAGAGGTGAGCGGTTGAAAAGCAGCGGTTACATAAGACGTGTCAAGAAACAGATGGAAGAAAGAATACGTGTGATAAATGTAGAACAACGTCGCAGAACAATTTTAGAAATGATATAATAAACGACGTCAGCTAAAATCATGAAAAAGATGTGATGGTCCTGCGAAAATTAGAGAGTTTTTGAGATTAAGATTTGTAAGGTTGCGAGAATATCGCAAGTCATTTCCGAAATAAAGGACAGATTAGCTTTCATCCACTATGTATTTCCCTATAAATAGTTGTTCAGATGTAAAGAAAGGGGAGATATCTTTTTTGAGTAAGAAACAAGTAAATAGGAGAGAGAAAGTCTAGAGCAGAGGTCATTCTTGATTCCTTTATCTTTTCTTGTAAGAACATTCAATGATTGATCAATAAAATTAAGAGTGTAAACCTAAAAATGAGTTGAGTGATAATGCAATCATATGAGGGGTGTAGTGTAGGATTTCCTGCAACTACATAAGCTAAGCTAATACATATTTTAATTATTCTTTTTCCGATTGACATTTTTATATTTAAATGTTTCCATTTGCAAATAATTGTATGTGTTCTTTTTTGGAAACAGATGGTCGTCTGATCACCACCAAGGAAAGGATGGTATACGCGAACGACGAAACAAAGTCGATCACTTGGAGCTTTTTGGAGGGACCTGTGACAAATATTCATCCAAACTTTCATATAAAACTTCTCTCTGTTACTCCGATCCGTGAGGGACTCTGTATGGCGAAATGGGCTGTGAATTTCGATAACATAGGAGAAGATTTTGTTAGTTATAGAAGACTAATTATTATTTCCTAAAGTTGGCCGTGGTTATTTAGGGAAGGGGTTTCCTAAAACGGTTAGAATTCTTGGTGGCCAAGTTTGTAACCTATATAAATAGGTAATTATGCCTGGTAGAATTGTATTGTGTAGAAAACGATTAAGAGATCGGTGAGAGATTTCTTGTATAGCTTTTAGGGTTAAAGCTAGGGTTTCGTTGTGAGAGCATATTGGTGAGGAACAAGAGACAAGGTTATCATCTCGGGTAATTGTTGCGGTGTAACCAAGGGTTTGTTGGGATTCACACGACGTTGTAATCGTTTTTTCTTCATAGTGGATTTGAGTTGGTGCGGCTCAAAGTGGACGTAGATAATATATACACATTGTATGTATTGGTCGAACCACTATAAATCTCGTGTCTTGTGAGTTGATCTATCTTTCTCGTATTTTCATAGTTGCTTGGGTTTGGTGTACTTATTATTCATCATAATATCTAAAAATCCGTTTTTCTGCGGTTGTCAGTAATTCCCTAAGAAAATCCTGACAACTGGTATCAGAGCTCGGGTTAGAGCTTTAGGGATTATCGTTGTACGATTGGAGTGGGAGTTATGGGTGATAATAACAGAAAGTACGGTAGCTAGGGTTAAAGTTTTTAATGGGAAGAACTTTGCCTTTTGGAAGTCTCAGATGGAAGACTACCTATATGAGAAAGACATTGCTGATTCATTGGGTGGAGTTGCGAAAAAGGGATCACGCAAAGACAATTAATGGACAACTATTGATCGCAAGTGTGTAGCAGTGATCCGTAGATTTATAACGGAGGAAGTCTACAATAACGTACTAGAGGAAACTAGTACGAAGGATTTTATGGATAAACTTGAAAAGTTGTATCAAAATTCATCAGCCTCGGGGAGGATTATGTTGTGTGAAAAATTATTTAATCTGAAGATGCAAGAAGGCGAAGCGATTTCAGCACACCTTGGGAAGTTTAAATCGATTATTTCTCAGCTCTCAAAAGTTAGTATAACTTTTGATGATGAAGTTCAAGCTTTACTGTTGTTGTCGTCATTACCAAAGAGTTGGGAGACTGCAAGGACAACCATTAGCAATTCTGCAGGGAGCGAGAAATTGAAGTTTGATGATGTGCAACATAGGTTAATTGCTGAAGAGGAGAGAAGAATAGAACAAGGTTATGTTTCTAGTTATTCAAGCTCGACTTTAAGTATGCATGGAGAAGATAGAGGCAAGAGTTCAAATAGGAACAACAATAACAAGACTAGAGGGAAGTCTAGGGGGAGATCTCAATCCCGGCCTAGAGGTGTTGTTGAATGTTGGACGTGTAAGAAAGTAGGACACTACAAGCGCGATTGTCCGGAAAACAAAGATGCTAATAATGGTGGAAACAAAGGTAATCAAGAAGAGGTCAACGTAGTTGCAGCTGTGGAACCGGTGAAGGTCCTTGTTGATAAAAAGAAGGTGATTACGGAAGGTTTTCTACTACTCTCTGAGGACAAGCAAGATGAGTCTTGGATTATAGAGTCGCCAGCTTCTTTCCATGCGACAGGTGATAAGAGTATTATGATCTCTTATAAAGAAGGATACTATGGCCAAGTATTCTTGGGTGACGGTGAAGCATGCGATATCATCGGTTTGGGTGATGTGATCTTGAAAGTCAATGGTTCTACATGGAAATTGAAGGATGTACGACACGTTCCGAATTTGAAGAAAAACTTGGTGTATGTGGGCCAAGTTTGTGATGATGACTGTGAAGTTGTGCTTACGAAACACAATTGGAAAGTGAAGAAAGGAGCTACGGTATTAGATCGTGGAGTTAGAGTCGGTACTCTATACCGGACTTCAGATGGAACTACTTTAGCAGTGGATAGTAGTGGTGAAGACACTAACTTATGGCATAGAATATTAGGGCACATGAGTAAGAAGAACATGAAGATTCTATGTTCGGGAGGATATCTACCTAAGGTGAAGTCTGTTGATATGAGTTTTTGTGAAGACTGTGTTATTGGAAAGAAAAAACGGGTTAGCTTCAGCAGAGGAGGAAGAGACTTGAGAAGCGCGAAGCTTGATTTAGTTCATACCGATGTATGGGGACCAATTGATGTTGCATCTCACAGCGGGTTCCAATATTATGTCACCTTTATTGATGATCACTCAAGGAAGGTGTGGCTTTACTTCATGAAGAATAAGTTCGAGGTGTATGAAGTGTTTAAGAAGTGGAAAACTTTGGTTGAAAAAAAAATGGTCTGAAGTTGAAGTGTCTAAGGTCAGACAACGGTGGTGAGTACGAAAAAACATAATTCTTACAGTTATGTTCTACAAATGGAATTCGTTTGGAGAGGACAGTTCCAAGGACGCCACAGGAGAATGGAGTAGCAGAACGTATGAATTGGACGTTGAATGCACGTGTTAGGTGCATGAGGTTGCAGTCTGGTTTGCCCGAGACCTTCTGGGCACATGTAACGGAGATGGCTGCTTATCTAATTAATAGGACACCCAGTAGTCCATTAGATATGAAGATACCAGAAGAAGTTTGGACCGGAAAAAAGGTAAATCTTTCATATTTGAAAGTTTTTGGTTGTGTTGGTTATGTTCATCTTAGTCCCGGTGAGAGGTCTAAGATAGGTGCTCAAGCAAAGAAGTGTATATTTCTTGGTTACGGAAATGACGCTTTTGGGTATAAACTTTGGGACTACGAGGGTCACAAAGTTATTAGAAGTAGAGATGTCACTTTTAATGAGAATGCGTTGTACAAGGACATGAATAAAACATAATTTGAAGATGTCTGATCAAGCAACGTCGATAAGGAGTTGTATATCGATATTGATAATGTTTCTGGAAAAAGTGTGGTACAAGAAGAGCACGGTGTTACTGATGGCAGACAAGTACAAGGTGAAGAGACTTTTGCTGTAGTGGGAGTTACACCTATAGTTCCACAAGAAATATGAAGATCATCGATAACTCCAAAACCAAACCCAAGGTATGCTCTGAATTATCTATTACTTACGGATGAAGGTGAACCTGAAGATACTAAAGAAGCACTAGCGGTTGATGATTCAGGCAAGTGGCAACTTGCTATGGAAGATCAGATGAATTCACTTGAGGAGAATGGCACTTGGGTGTTAGTAAAATTACCAAGAGGTAAGAAGGCGTTGCATAATAAGTGTATTTATCGGATGAAGTATGAAGCAAATGGAGATATTCGCTACAAGGCGAGGTTGGTTGTGAAAGGTTTCCAGCAAAAACCCGGTGTTGATTAGAACGAGATATTTTCTTCAGTTGTAAAGATAACTACTATTCGAGTAGTGTTAAGTCTAGTGGCTTCTAAAGATCTCTACCTTGAACAGTTGGATGTAAAGACAACTTTTCTTCATGGTGACCTAGATGAAGAAATTTACATGAAGCATCCTGAAGGATTCATAGTAAAAGGTAAGGAAGAGATGGTCTGCAAGCTAAATAAGAGTTTGTATGGTTTAAAACAAGCCCCTAGACAGTGGTACAAGAAGTTTGATAATTTCATGCATAAAAGTGGTTACTCACGGTGTAATGCGGATCATTGTTGTTACTTCAAAAGGTGCGGTTCTGACTACATCATATTATTACTGTATGTGGATGATATTTTAGTTGCCGGAACATCTCTACAAGAAGTTGAGAATTTGAAGAAACAATTAGAAAGTGAGTTTGCTATGCAAGATCTTGGTAAAGCAAAGCAGATTCTTGGTATGAGGATCATAAGAGACAGAGCTAAGGGTGTAATTATGCTTAGTCAGGCTGAATATATTGAACGAGTGTTGAAAAGGTTCAATATGGAGAATGCTAAACCAGTTAGTTCTCAACTTGGAAGTCAAATTCGTCTTTCAAGTATGCAGTGTGCGAAGACAGATGAAGAAAAGGAGTACATGGCTAACGTACCATATTCTTCGGCTATTGGGAGTCTAATGTATGCTATGGTGTGCACGAGACCGGATATTGCACATGCAGTGGGAAGCTATGAAGTGGATTCTCAGGTATTTGAGAGGTAACACAAACGTACTATTGTGTTATGGAAAAGGTGGTTCTATCTTGAGGGGTTATGTGGATGCAGAGTTCACAGGTGATGTAGATAAAAGGCGACGTACGACCGGTTATGTTTATACTATGGGGTCAGCTGCAGTGAGTTGGAACTCACGTTTACAGAAGTTGGTGACATTGTCTACTACGGAAGCGGAGTACGTAGCAGTAACAGAAGCGAGTATGGAGATGATTTGGTTACGAGGTTTGTTAGATGAGTTGGGAAAGAAACAAGGAGATAGCGTTATGTTTACTGACAACCAAAGTGCTATACATTTAGCCAAGACTTCAGCCTATCATGCTAGTACGAAGCATATAGATATCCGTTATCATTTCATTCGGGATCTCTTAGAAGAAGGAGAGTTGAAGCTCGAGAAGATTCTTGGTTCGAAGAATATGGCGGATATGTTTACCAAGGGAGTTACATCAGACAAGCTAAAGCTCTGCAAGGCTTTAGTTGTCCTCTCATAATGAGGATCTGGGAGAGGAGCCGCACTGACATGAACATGTTTTAGCACCGTCAAATCTAAAGTTGAAGAAAAGGAGAATTGAAGACAATAAATGAGTCTTCAAAGTGGGAGATTGTTAGTTATTGAAGACTAATTATTATTTCCTAAAGTTAGCCGTGGTTACTTAGGGAAGGGGTTTCCTAAAACGGCTAGAATTCTTGGTGGCCAAGTTTGTAACCTATATAAATAGGTAATTAGGCCTTGTAGAATTGTATTCTGTAGAAAACGATTAAGAGATCGGTGAGAGATTTCTTGTATAGCTTTTAGGGTTAAAGCTAGGGTTTCGTTGTGAGAGCATATTGGTGAGGAACAAGAGACAAGGTTATCGTCTCGGATAATTGTTGCGGTGTAACCAAGGATTTGCTGGGATTCACGCGACGTTGTAATCGTTTTTTCTTCATAGTGGATTTGAGTTGGTGCGGCTCAAAGTGGACGTAGATAATATATACACATTGTATGTATTGGTCGAACCATTATAAATCTTGTGTCTTGTGAGTTGATCTATCTTTCTCGTATTTTCATAGTTGCTTGTGCTTGGTGTACTTATTATTCATCATAATATCTCAAAATCCGTTTTTCTGCGATTGTCAGTAATTCCCTAAGAAAATCCTGACAGATTCCTCTATTCCAATTGCTTTTATTAATTCCATACGCATGGTTTCCGCCGAGTCGCCTTCTCGGCTACTTAGTGAGGGCTAAACACCTCTCTATGGATACATGTAATCTCGATTTTTGCAATAAAAGCAATGTAGACCTACTACATGTGATGGAAAAAAAATTAGTACAAAAACGGATGACTTATTATATGTTTGCGCAACCCAATGTCGAAAGACAGTAATAAGAGTATATATAACTATCTTCGCCGTTAAACTTCTTGACTGAGGCAGAGTTAAAGGTATTATTCTTCGAAAATTACAGCAGTTACTTGATCAAATTCCATGTGATCAGAGCTAGTCATTCAACAACTAAGATGAACCCACCAGATTCAAACCTCTCTGACATGTAAATCTTTATTGATTGTTCATCATCCTTGCGTTCGACATCAACTTGGGTTGATTATCGTCGTAAGATTGCTTTACAGTTTACACATAGGATTCAAGTTTATCACCATCAGTGTGACGACCCAAAATAATTTTGCGATCTAATATTACATCATGACCATAAATTTTCCTCGTGGCATAGAATGCATGTGCTACAATCCAGATAGACAAAAATTCGCCCCGAAAATAAATTTTGTCTTTATTAACGTATTCGTTAGATTCAAAATTGGGACTAGCATTCACTTGTTTGTTTTGTTTTTTTGATAGAAATTTATAGACGTAGTAGCAGATGGATAATCAAGAAATAAGGTTGAGTTATTTATAAGTTGTTGTTGATGGGAAATTACCTAAGTGAAATAATATCGGAAAATGCTGAGTTGACAGCCAAAAAATATACAGTTGAAATTATCAACGATGATATTGTACGTAGTTGGCTGTTCGCGTTAATGATGGGTTTAGAAAATTACGGTTTACGTTGTTGTGGTAGTTGTTGCTACAGACCTCATGTGATAACCATCGTCAGTTGAGATGTATGTATGATCATCTTCCCACAAATAGTATTACTGGCTAGCCAGTGGTAGATTAGATAAAGTGAGGAAATTGAGTTTTGTTCTGCTGTTAAATTTAAGAGAAAAAGAGTCAAATAGACCGAAATTAAAAACTGGTCGCGGTAGAAAAAAATTAATATGAAATTAACTAATGTACCCATGAACCATATTCCCTTTATCTATTACACTCTCAAAAACATGGATCATTTCCTCTCTTATTTCTTCACGAGCATGAAATCGTCTCTATCCTTCTGCATCATCGACCTAATCAAAACTTTCTCTCCTTTTACATGAAACTTTCTTCTTCACATAACTTTCTTATGAGTTGGTGAAGAAGAACATTTTATGTAAAAAAAATAAAGTTTTGACAAGGTGGATGACAGAGATGGATGAAGACGATATTCTGCTCATGAAGAAAGATAAGAGAGGAAATGATCCATGTTCTCGAGAGTGGTTCAGTGTCGTAATTTTGTTTGTATATGTTTAGTAACTATGAAATGTGGGAACTAGTACTAATAAACAAGAAAATGTCTCTCTATTTCGATTGCCTATATATATGCTATGAACTTTTTTTTGCTAAAAGTTCATATGACACTACGCAATGTGATTTATATTAATTAGTCGAAACTGGCTTCATCTTTTTTTAGATTGAATTAAAATTAGTTTCATCTTTATTTAAAATAGGATGTAATTGGTCTTGTCCTATTCTAGATTTAATTAAAATTTGTTTCATTTACCTTGAAGATAGGATGAAACTGGTTTGATCATACTCTAGAATTAGATAAATGTGCATAAACTTGTATTTAAGAGGCAAAAGTGAAAGCAAAAAGAGTGTTGAAGTAATTTTAGAATGTAACTTAGATAAATCTCAATGAACTTTTCACGTGTTGTAATAATAAAGCAAGCTGAAATCGATTTCATATAGTTTAGATTGTTGTATACATGTATTTTAGTCAGAATGCACAAGATGAAACCAATTTCATCTGATTTTGGATTGTGATATGCCTGTAATTTCTTCAATATATGCAGGATGAAACCGGTTTCATCTAGTTTTAGACTGTGATATACATATATTTACATAGGAATACGTGAAATGAAACCAATTTCATCTAGTTTTAGACTATGACACCCCGAATTTTTCGTCAGAATATGCAAGATGAAACTAGGTACATCCTGCAAATGAACCAAGTGCGCCATACAACTTGTTGAGGGAACCACGGGAGAAGATTGGGAAGACGACGAAACAAGAGAATGTAAAAGTCTTTTTTATAGATTTGAAGATTTTCTTATATCCAGAGGTAAATTTTCTTATGGTTGCACTACTTCCATAGTATAGTATTGATAGGATTTAGCCGACATCAATTAGTGTTTGGAAAACCATCAATAACGGGATTGTGATATGTTACCTTTAATACACACATTTGTCGTTGTTTTCATATGATTAGGTTGAATTTGGTTTTACTCGTGTTTAACCATGATGAAATTGATTTTATCCTATTTTAGATTAGGTTGAATTTGGTAAATCACCCATATGTTGATTTGGTTTCCATGAAACTGGTTTTACCTTGTATTATCATAGTTTTAGCAATCTGATAATGTTTTCTGTAAAGTGAACTAAAATGCGTGCCAAATACCATGTTTTCGACCTTTAATTTAGTAATTTTTTCTTCATCAACTAGGTATTAAATAAATCAATTGTAAAGGTGGTTGTTACTATTGATGCTCCGATTGTTGTTCAGCGAGTCGCGTGGATTACCTTTAACTCATAGTTTATTCACAAATTACAAAAACCAACAACAATGGCCGGATGCTTGATTGTTCGTATTCATCTCCGTTTCCATTATAAATGAATTATACGTGGTTGACATTCTTCGTTCATATCGATTTCGAGTTGTGCTTTGAATTCAATTTCATTTTTTTCAACTTAAAAAAATGCTTTAGTAATCTCCTCTGTTGTGAAAATTTCTGGTACCTATAATGAAAATAGGCATTCTCTATGGTCATGGAAGTAGGTGGACTAATGGACTCGATGTTGAAATGAAGTAATGGTGGTTTGGAATAGAAGTTCGTGTAAATTCTGACTCTGAATAAGATGGTTGTGGCCGAAAGGTTTTGGAGAGTTCTTCTTTTATTTATTTTTTGAAATTTCTCTTTCCCTTCATCCCAATTAAGTTCTCTGTATATATAAACACATAATTCACGCATCAAGATTTTTCCGACGAACCTGTGGTTTAAATCTATCATTGCCTCCTACCATCTTTCTCTTACTAGCTTGATTACTTTTCTTTTTTAGTTGGGTTTTCTTTTGTAAGCCGGTTGATGTTGGCTAATCTTTATTTATTTATTTTTATCTTTTAAGGGATGAGATTGATTCTACTGATTGATTGTTATTATTGAATTTTAATCATTAATCTTTTGTCTCTTTCCTTTTTTCTATCTAGATGAAAATCACGATCAATTCTACCTCTGCTGGACAGCGAGCTATTTCTAACTGTCCGTGTCACAGTATGGTGCAGACTTGCATTTTAAAGTACATGTCCATGTATGTTTTTCACCAGTGTCTGTGTCATCACAGTTTCACTCATTCATCTGAGTCCATTACAGTTACTAGATATGGTAGAGTTAACGAGATTCTTAATTAAACTAGATGGGGAGATTTTAGTCCACTGTGTGAATATTAATTTTAGTAGGTGTTAAGCCCGTGCTTTGCACGAGCCTAGATATCTTTTGGGGAAAAAAATGTTTTGGTGCTAGGGAATTTTTAGCAATTCAAAATTTGATGCTGGAAACATACTAAAAAATAGGTAATCAAATATCTACTAAAGATGATTATATTAAAAATAGTCAATTATTAAATTAAAAATAACAAATGTATAGTTAAAACACTGCATGAGATAAAATTGGACAGACTTCATTTTTGCAGATAACAATGTGGCACACTACAAAAAACACGAAATATATCTTTTTTTTTCTTTTTGTTTTATTTTAATCAATACATGAAACACATCTCTCTTAATGTTTATTCATTCTCTAACAGACGCTTACTTCTTTGTACATCCTAGTCTATATCATAGATGCAATTCCCTAAAAAACTCAGTTGCAAGAAAATATGATACTCAATCCAAGTTTTGTCCATTACAACTATATGTATCTACACTTCTTTGCCAGATATCCATGTGGATACTTCATCTTTCCATGGTGAATTTTTTCGTTCATATTAGACTCATCAGCCGTAATCAGGTAATCCGGTTCCACCCCTTGTAGTGCATCCTCTGCTGCCTCCCTTTTTTTTCCTGGATGCATGAATTTGCAATGTCAGCAATTTGAAAATATTTTTTTATGATACATGAGTTGCATAACAATAAGATAAATATACACATATCAGTATTCTTTTCCTGTATTAGTTTGAACGATTACATAATTTCTAGTCCAGGGGAAGATTATTCTCAGTTAATTTTTAGATGTTGTAATTGTACCCAAGTACAGCTGCATCTTGTAATACAAAGAACATAACGAAATTGCTTCTGGATTGAGTAAAAAAATAAATGGACTAAAATTTCCAATAAAGAGGGGGGTCACATGATAGCCATGGGATGCGTAAGTCTAACAAAATCAATAAGAGGCTTTATCAAATTTTCTTAGTATGTTATGCAAGACTGGATGTTCCCGAAGCTAAGATTACACGTAATTTTTAAGATTACATGCAATTTTTATAAATCTGTCATAGCAGTAGTTCGAAAAGTACCTAATGTATCTTTAAAAAAAGGACAGCCTAAACCTCCACGACCATCGACTACTCCCTGACCTCTCAGGTATAAGTAACACAATCCAGTTAAATCCAGCGATGTTAAGACCATATTACCTGCCACAATATTGAAGTGTCAGAGTGTCGACACCACATGGTCTTACTCGAACAATTTGTGAGTATGTACCACAATAAAGATATCTTCAGAAATCTTTACAAATTTCAAATATTAGTCGATACTATTTGGTTTATGGTAGCGTATTTGAACCTGTTCCAGGATGCTTATGAAATCTAAAAAAATTATCTAATTTCTGAAAAGGGTGACTTGTTCAGTCCACCAGTTTTTTAAAAAAAAGTCCAAAAACAAAGATCTGATGCAAGAACCCAAAAGAATATGGGCAACTAAGGTTTGATACCTGTTGAGTGGAAACCCTATTACTCATGCCCATGTCTTAAGAAATGGAAGCACGTCCCTCCTGAGCTCTTTTTGTAGACCATGTTGTTATCCATTCTACCTGTGACTGGTCAACCATGTCAAAATCCTCTCCAGCAGCCTAATCTTGATAATGCCAAAACCCCCATATAATATTGGACTTGCGGTTCCCATCATAAATTTCTCTTTGAAATTTCCAAGTTCCTACAATCAAATTGTAATTCCTCAAAATATAGAGCTCTTTGCAACCTACAATGCAATCTAGTGGTTTTCTTGGTGAATTCTGTTATTGAAAAAGGATATACGACAACCTAACTACTGTCTAAAAGTCAGCATAATACAACAAAGTAAGTCTAACTCATTTAGTACAGAAGAATCCTTATAACATAAAAAATAAATCTAACTTGTGCTTTTAAGGAAAAATACACTAAACACAAAAGAAGAACATGGATCTACTCAAATTTTAGGACAATCCAGTTATAAGATAGTCCAGCAAATTGCAATGAAATATAAAAAAGGGAAAAATACAACTGAAGTTCGAAATAATAGTCATCTCATGAAAAGGGATATGACCACGTGAGTAGTAATGCAAAAAAACTGAAGGAGGAACTCGAACCAAGATGTATAAAAATATTACCGGATTAAAACCCTAGGATTTCACAAATAACTTCTACTTTTTTAATCATGAATAGCTACATCGCTATCTCCGCTCTCCGTTGGCAACTTTACTACTTTTCAAACATAACAAATAATTAAGAGAAAAACCCAATACAAACTAAATGGTTCCACCTGTAACAGACATCATTACCTTAGAAATTTATGTTTTTTAGCCGCAAGACAACAGGAATAAGAAATTATTTTTCGTCTTTGTGGAGTTTACCATAAGATAATCGGAAAAAGAGAGTATTCACGGCTGCGCCTATGTAGGGTTTCGTGAGAAAAAAAGAAAAGATGGAGACTTCCCGTGGCGGTGAAAGGGAGAGAAGTTAATTTCGTTAATTTTTCGGTCCGAATTGGTGTGGAAAATACGAAAAATCGGTGGTGGAAAAAAGCCAAAGGTTCCTATTGGTTGGAATATTTTCGGGTGGGGCAAGAAGCTCTAAGAAGAAAGCTTTGTTCAACTTTTAACCACAAGAGAGGAAAATCACCTGAAATCATATTATTAATGAAATGACCAAAGTTTTGGTGTAATACCCAATTGAGGAATATATTAGAAAAAGTATCTTTTTAATCGATGGGTATTTAAACAGTGTAAGATTTTACTCATCTTAGATCCAGAATTTTCTTTTTAAGAATTATTGGACCAATTTTGTGTAAATTTTAACGTTGAAGAAGTAGGGGACTGGGATTCAATGGTTTTTAGGTTTTACTAGTGTCGTTCCCATGCGTTGCACGGGCTGCATTTTATTTATGCTGAAAATGTAGAGACGTGTGTCTCTTATTGTGTCAAAATGTAGTATCTGCTTGCATAGATTTCGCATAGTATTAATAACTCGGATAGTTGTAGCTGCAACTTAAACGACTTGGGAAAATTTTTAGTTCAAGATAATTGGATTATTATATTAGATGAAAATATAGAGATGGCAGAGTATTAGCACATCAGATAGACAAAAAGCCCAATCTTTTGCCAATCTTAAGTATTTTGAAGTTGACAACTCGCATAGTTTACAGTACGTTACTATTTAGTATTGGCATCAGGAATGCTACATAATTCACCACCTCTTTCTCATTAAGTGTTCAAATAATGAAACAACTACTGAGAAACAGTTACTTGATATTCATTTTGTGACTACATGGATAATTTCCTCACATTCTATATCAATTAATGTTTACACGGTTGCTTCTTAGTACATGAGCTTGGCAGCAAAGTGTATACAGATCCTTTCAGTACACACTGCAAACTGTTTCCATTGTTGTTAATGTCTTTCCGACCCGGCCTCCATCTTTGTTGACGTCCCCACTGTCACCATAACCACCTCCACCACCATCGCCCGCTGAAATAACCAAAAGAAAAAAAACAAAAAAAAAAGTTAGTTATTCCAATTCGGTTAGTGGCATTTCAAAACAACATGAGCAAAGAATTCTTAAATGTTTTTGTCCCGATATGTTTTACTTTGTAATTTCACCTGATATATCTAATGAAGAAAGATGCATTGGGAACCCTTGGTGCCACAACACCGTGGGGGAATCATACAAATAGTAATATCAAGCATGCCATTTTTTTAGTCCATAATGCAGACACATAATGCAGTATAGTACTCCAGAAATGATTGAGAAGCATACATTTATCTGACATAAGGCCTGTCCCTACAACAACACAAAAAATAAAAAAATAAAAACTCTCTCAGCTCATGAACAGCCAAATTTGGACCACCAGTGTGACTGGAAAAACTACATCGATTCCAAAGTTATTATTCTCATCACTATGAGTACGATATGATGATCATGATTAATAGGTCAAGATGGATACCGCTTTTAGGTTGTATTAATCTCCTTGCTTGCATGGTTCCCTAACCTAAAGATAAATGCAAATGTAGACGACAGCTTAAAGATAAATATATATATAACGAAATCCCGGCCATAGTGATTTTTCGTGTAAGCGATACTAACTATACTTTATCAGAGATACCATCCTCTATAGGAAAGGAAACATAAAGTGCTGAAAGAATCTACTTTCCGGTAATTCAACCGCTTCTCTCTAATGTGAAGTCTCTCCTCGAGGCAGTAACAGGAAGCCCTGTGCAGTTTAAGTTACAGAAGTGTGAAACCAAAGTTAATAGTAAAATCAAAATTGGTTTTGAATTTACCAATGGATGACAGCAATTAGGGGGTATTTTCTGCTGTCAAGGGACATTCAAAATCATAGATAGAAAATTTATATTTAGGTTTGGGAATGTTAGTAAGATGGGCAAAGCAATCAGCTGATAATTCAGCTACCACCGCACTTGTAATTAATCCAATGTATATCAAAACTAATTAAGGGAAGGAAATTTATGAACTTACCATAAAAGATGATTAATATCTGACCATAATACTTCTTTAGTCCTCCACCATGATACTCTATTTGATTAACAAAGTGTTGATTTTATCATGATCTGAACTCCATATTGTTAAACAATTAGAAGAAAAATACATTGTTAAATTGATTTGATGCATACAGAAGAGGACACTTACATTATTCACGGATCAAAACACTTATCAGTAACTCGTTGTAGCCATAGTGAGAATTGAGAGCATTCGACGCCATTTAATCCGCATCAATACATTCTTGTAGTTCTGGCATCTTTTCCACTATTAGTCCAACATTAGCAGCACGACAACATCCTTGAGCCAAGATATCTTCCGAAAGAAGTTGCACAATAGAAAAAAAAGATGAATACAACAAAACTCAGTATACAAAAAGTAAAAGTTTCATTAATCTTCTCAACAGAATTTTTTGGTCATGAATTATCCTATTTGTCATAATACTGAATTCCAGTAACTTGGAAATGAATTTTACTTGTCAGAACTCAAAATAATTAGTTACCAACTGTAAATAAACATTAGTTTCTACAATAATGGCACCAACAAATCTATCTGAATTAACATATAAGTTTCGTTGTTCGTGAATACCAACATGGAACCTAAGCTCTCAATATTAAACGAATCTATCTAATCCCATTCTGGGGATGGGATAATTTAGAAATTAACAAATCAAACGGATAGCTAACTCACATGAAAATGATAAAACTTCGACTCAATATTAAATATAATTTCAGTTTCTTCAAAAAAATTAAGTAATATTTTGATTCTGATAACAGAATCCAAAGAAACAATATTAGGATAAGAGAAAAAGTGTACCTAATTTTATAGAGGATTTTCGCAAGATATCTGTGAATCCCTCAAAATCAACTCAGCATATATTTTTCCATTTCATCTACATCTAATTCTGCTACGCGAACTGAGATGGAGATGTCTTCTGAAATCAATGCCGCCTCCACTTTAAAACACCATATTATCACAAACAAACTTATATTGACAGAACTGGATGTTGAAATTCCGACTCACCCATGCTTCTTTCTCATGAAGTATTTGTCATTTTATCTTTCTCAATTAATTAAATAGGGGGAAGAAAATTGGGAGAGGAGAGGAATGACGAAGTATTCAGGGTTTGACATAGCATATGGAATAACGAAAAAGATGATTAGGATGTTATATGAGACATAAGGTATCTCCCACCTGGCGTGAGTGCTGAAAAGCGTTAAAAGTCATTTGAAACCCTCGATTTCCTATTCCTGCAGAGGAAAAAGTACCTTAATAGTTGTTTCAGCGCCACCAAAGAACTGTTTCACGTATTTGCAAAGAGAAGATAAGATAAGTATTAACAAACAATGCAACAAATCATAAGTTATATGTAACATGTAAAAGATAGTGTATCTAGTTCTCGGGGGTGTTGGAGTACCTGGTTAACAATGCATAATTCTAGTTAACTCTGAGAAAATAGTCCATCTCACACAGATAATATAGCTGGTACTATTAAAAAATCTCACCAGATTCGAACTGGTAGAGCTTGAGCTCCAAAAGACAACCATTTAATCATTAAAAAAGGAGCAAATCCAGTTTCTATTCATGAATATATTTCATGGTTCAGTTTATAAGAACACGATCTAAAGGTCACGAAGATTACTTTGAAAATCAACCAAAACAAACAAAAATAATTCAAAAGAGCAAGGTTGGAAAACTGGAACCTCGATGATGCAGATGCACTTTCGATTCTCCATCACCTGCGGGATTAAAAGCAGAACAAAAGAATGATATAGCAAAAAGAACATAGAGCTAGGAAGAGGATGCAGAGGGTGGGGTGGAAGTGAAACTCATAATTTAGGGTTTGAAAAGAAGGGTGTGAAAAAAAAAAACACCGAAAATATTTCAAATCCCTCAATTTCTATTGGTAGGAGGCCAGGAGCTCTAGAATTCAAACTTTTGGCCTAATTTTCATTCTGGAGCCAGTATTTCGTCCTCGAATTATATATACAATTCAAGAGAAACTCCACCAAGGCACCAACTAATTTTGAAATTATTGGGAGCACGAAAAATGGGAATCGGAAATCATTTTTGGAAAAGTCCCTTTTGAGATGTTAAATCACATCATCTTTATCATCTACAAACAATTTACCCAACTGAATAATGTCGCGTGGGAATACAGAAACAAAAATTCTCTATGACTATGGGAGAAGCTTTAAAAAAATTTAATTTTTTTTAATTTTTTGATAAAAGAGGAACCTTTCACTAATGGAAATTGAAGGTTACAATGAGTTTAAGATCGAAAATAAGAGAATACAAAGTGATAAGAACATACCGTAAGAGTACAATACCGAGAAATCCGAGAAGAGAAAGAGAAGGATTACCAGAGTAAGACAAATACAAGTATGAATAAGATCCGATTAAATCGGAGGAAGAATGCTTTTTCGCGGAATTAAAATCCAACTATTTAGTTTGTTTTTCTTCTTTAGAAAGATATGCTCCCAAAATAGGAGTGATTTGCTCAAATCTCTTGAAACTAGTTATGAAGCTTCCGTCATCAAAGAAATCACCGATGAAGATGAAGATTTCGTCGTCGGAGAGCATCACTATCGATCTTGAAACCCAATTCAATAACCAAGAATCGCCATTAAAGCGAAGATAAACCTCAAAAGAGTAGATAAAACCAACATAATGGTGTGGTTAAGAAGAAAACATAATAAAAATTAAACTATAACTACTAACTAACCTAGAAAATAAGAAATTATGAAGAAATCTGCTCAGATCCAGTCCAAAATGAACTAGATCTCAACAAAGAAGGGTTGTTCTTGATGGATTTGTTGTTGAAGAAGGAGTGAGAGAGGGGAGAGAAAGAAATTGATAATAATTTTTAGCAGTGGGAAGTCCTTTTAGATTTTTTTTTTCTTCCATTACCAAAGAGGTAAATGACTTCCCACATTCCACTTAAGTATATGCTTCTTTCTTTTTTATTTCTCAATAAAAATAAGAGATACTTATTAAGTGTATGTAGAGTGTACATGCAACCAATTGATAAATGAACACAAGTTAGGTTTCCTGTCTGCAATTGATTTTACTATATATTTGTACGTAGGTCGATCTTCTATATGTATACCTCCCTCTAACCCCTTGTGATTGTGAGTATATCACTTGCTAGATTTCGGTAATAAATTCAAATCATCAGTACTACTATTACTGCAGGGACGGCCATGGCTGATGCAATGGGGTTTGAAGCTGAAGTCAAGTGCTCTGCCGATATGTTTTATGGATTTTTCAAGAACAAAATAACCCAACTGGCGAATCACTTCCCCGAAATTTATAAGAGCATTCAAGTTATCAAAGGAGATGGACCTAGTGTTGGCAGTGCCTGGCTCTGGAAAATGGAACTCGGTATTTAAGAAGCTATAACACATACCTATTTTTCAATCGTTTACGTTTCATAAAATAGATGCATATAACTTGGTTTTTCATGAACAGGTGGTCGTTTCATTACAGAGAAGTCGGAGATGATAGCTGTGAACAGTGAAAATAAGTCCATTACTTGGAACTTTTTGGATGGAGGAGACGTGATGAATCTTTACAGAAGCTTTCAGATCAAACTGGTCTCAGTTACTCCGACTGGTCAGGGATCCTGTTTGGTGAAATGGTCTGTAAGTTTTGAGAATGCTCTAGGAGATCTCCCTATTCCAACTGCTTTTATCAATTTGCTGCATATGATTTCTAGAGAGTTGCCTTCTCGGATACTCAAACAGGGTTAAACACCTCTCTATGTACACATGAATGTATCCACGACTATTTGCAATAAAAGCTGTGTAGAGATACTACATCTAATTAACCAAATAATTTCAGTACAAATTTGGATGACTTCTTAATAACTGTATGTCCAATGTTACAAAAACGGCCTTACCTCCGAAGTCGGACCCAAGGAATTTAATTCTCACTTCTCTCTAAAGTTTAACTTCACATTACGCAGATTGATGTTCTACGAAATCATCCTCAATTCATTATTAAGTCAATCGATTGACCATTGATCAAAAACAGAAAAGTGTGGGAAATATCCAATTGTTATGTAAAATGAATTACTAGTTTTAAATCTGCAGTGACTTATAATTTACTTAGTGATGATAAAATTTGAGTTGCGAGTCTTATGACTAAATCGATCTTGTGACCCAAAATAATTTTGTGATCCAATAAACTGTAAATTTTTCTCGTGGCATAAAATGCATGTTCGGCAAAACCAAGAAATCAACAAGCGTGATAAAGGTTGGTCGTTGGCCTATGAACAAAATTTGCCTTTTAATGTTTTGCATAACTCAAAATCCATTTTATGCCCACAATCTATCTCGTGACCCTAAATCTGCCATGTGATCTAATACTTTCATGGTAATCCAAGATATGCCTGCCTGGTGACTTAAAATCTGTGCACATAGCTTGGGCTTGCTAAGTTACCAAAAAATGGGCCTTCGATATGAAATCCACCTAAAATCTGCCTCATTTTGGAACATTTCATCTTAGAAGATGGAGTTATTGATGGTCTGACCTATGCTGGCAGTGGAATTAAAAAAACAATAGAAATGGTCCCTGGTATACGCTGAGGTGCAAGTTACATCATATCTCAGCAACCTTTATCTTCATAATAATTTTCCCAAGCAATGGGAATTCCCTTTACATTTTTTTATGTTTCTTTTTCCATTACCAAGATCCGGCCCCTTCCGAGAACCAATCAGGTAAAAGAGTGCCCATATTTCCACGTAAGTGTATGCAATTCTTTTCTATTTCTGGATAGAACTTAGAAAGTAGCTAGAGAAACTTGGGTGGATGTAGAGTGTACATGCAACCAGCTGATAAATGCACAAGTTAGGTTTTCCTTTGATAACCATCAATCTTGTACCTATACATGTTATATTTTGAATAGAATTCCTTTGAAAAAGAAGAGTGTTTCTCCTTATGAGTTGTGGTTTAAGAGGAAACCAAACTTGAGAAGACTTAAAGTCTGGGGTTGTTTAGCATATGTTCGAAAGCCTGATCCCAAAAGACCAAAGTTGGGAAACAGGGCTTATAAATGTGCTTTTGTGGGATACTCTCTTAATAGTATCACCTACAGATTTATAAACCTTGACACTTTTGAGATTATAGAATCTGTAGATGTGGAATTCTTTGAGAACTTAAATAGGAACAGTTCTCAAAAGCAACCCATGGAGAATCCATTGTTACCTGATCTAGAACCTATGGAGATTGATAACAATGATGAAAATCCCTCTCCTACTCATGACAATGATATTTCAGTGCCTACTGAAGATATCGAACCTAGAAGGAGTAAGAGAGGAAGGATTGAGAAAAAGCCTGATCCAAACTTTATTTATTACCTTGTAGAGGCAAATAAGAATAGAATTCTTAGTGTTAACCAGTATGTTATGCATACTGGATGACCCTAAAACTTATGCTGAAGCCATGAGTTCTAGAGATGCAAATTTCTGGAAAGAAGCCATCAATGATGAAAAGCATTCGCTTTTGACTAACGGGACTTGGGTATTAGTAAATTTACCTCCTGGTGCTAAAGCAATAGGAAGTAAATGGATATTCAAGAGAAAGTTGAGAGCTGATGGTGAAGTTGATAATTTAAGGCAAGGCTAGTTGCCAAGGGTTATAAACAAAGACATGGTATTGATTACTTTGATACATATGCTCCTGTTGCCCGCATCTCATCCATTCGTTGCTTGATTGCACTTGCTTCTATTCATAAGTTGGTTGTGCATCAAATGGATGTCAAAACTGCTTTTCTAAATGGGGATTTAGAAGAAGAGATATATATGGAACAACCTGAAGGTTTCATATCACCAGGCCAAGAGAAGAAAGTTTGCAAGTTAGTGAAATCTCTCTATGGTTTGAAGCAAGCCCCTATGCAATGGCATGAGAAGTTTGATAAAGTAGTTTTGTCATATGGTTTTGTGGTGAATGATGCGGACAAATGTATCTATAGTAAGCATGATAGTTCTGGTTGTGTGATTCTCTGTTTGTATGTTGATGATATGTTAATCTTTGGGTCTGACATATCTGTTGTGGAAGAAACAAAGAAGTTTCTTAGTTCTAACTTTGATATGAAGGATTTAGGAGAGGCTGATGTAATCTTGGGAATTAAGATCCTAAGAAAGGGAGATGAGTTGGTTTTAACTCAATCTCATTATATTGAGAAATTTCTCAAGAAATATGGTCACTTTGATGACAATCCAGCACCTACTCCTTTAGACCATACTATCAAGTTAATGAAGAACACCGGCCGTACTCATGCTCAACTTGAGTATTCTAGTGTTATTGGGAGTCTTATGTACGCTATGCATTGCACAAGACCGGACATAGCCCAAGCCGTGGGAATATTATGTCGTTTCTCAAGTAATCCAGGATATGAACACTGGAAAGCAGTTTCAAGAGTTATGGCTTACTTGAAAGGAACAATAAATTTTGGTTTGCATTACCAAGGCTATCCCGCTGCACTAGAGGGGTACAGCGATGCTAACTGGAACAATGTAGAATCAAATTCCAAGTCAACTTCTGGATGGATTTTTACATTAGGGGGTGCTGCTGTGTCTTGGAGTTCCAAGAAGCAGACTTGTATTTCTGATTCAACAATGTTGTCAGAATTGATAGCTTTAAATGCATGTAAGGAGGCAGATTGGCTTAGAAACCTACTTATGGAGATTCCTTTTTGGAAGAAGCCAACTCCGGCGGTCTTGATTAATTGTGATAATCAAGCTACAATCTATAATGTCTCTAATAAGACTTATAATGGAAAGTCTAGACATGCAAGTCTTAGACACTACATGGTTAGGCAACTACTCAAGAGGGGAGTAGTTACGGTTAACTTTATTGAATCAAAGAGGAATTTGGCAGACCCATTTACGAAAAGTCTACCAAGTTCAGTGGTTTCAATAAAAAGGAAAGAAATGGGACTAAGGTCTGTGAAGGAAGTTTGATCTCCCATAGCAGAAACCCAACCTATGTTTTGAAAAGGATAAACAAGGTTCAATGTGGTACCAACAAGTTATGGAAGTAGATTATGGAGCACTAATATAAAAACTTCCCATTTCTTATTAGTGCTGGTTTCTGCAAGAAAATAGGATGGATGTAAATCCTTAATGAGTCTATGATTAGTAAAAGGTGTATCGCAGAAACACCTTCGAGACTTACCTATATGAGTATGGAAATAAGGCCGTTTCCTAAGAGAAGAAGACCGTTCTCTAAAGAAGACTCATGAACAAGGATATAAGCACATGGCCATTAACGTGCTTGGCTACAGAACACATGATTTTATGAAATCAATATGTGTGGAGACTCCGGTTTTATCATAAGGGGTACTTGGTTCAAGACTGGTTTCACCATAGAACCTCGATAAGGCTTTGAGTTTCTTACACTAAGTGAAGGTTCAAATCCAAAAGATACCTATCATTTATGTGTTGATTTCAACGATGATGCTTAGTCTCAATTGTGCTTGAACTACGTTGGCTTGATCCCACTCGGGTACGTAGGCAGTCACTTCGGTGATGCAGTCACTCTGATTTAAAAGTTTTAACTTTGTTTTATGGTTTTTGAAAATAGGGGGAGAATGTTGGAATATTTTCAACACCGCTTACCAAAGGGGGGTCCGGGGGAGCCCCCCAGGCTGTGTTGTGGGGTCCAAGCCGGGAAGGAATCCTTTTGAACTGACGGTTTTATTTGGCCGATAAAAGCCTGTTCGAAAATTTCGAATCCAAAAGACACCATTGATGTCTGTTGATGAAGGAACCCGACGTTTCGTGAATAGAAACCTGTTGGCGAATAAAAACCTATTCCCAACAGGTGCAAAACCCTTTATAAATAGCTTCTCCCAGTTTCGTTTAAACATATAAGAAAAATCAATCTGTTTTCTCTGTTTCAAAAAGCATCATCAGAAATCAGAAATCTCTTTGTGTGTTCTTGATTGAATCAAGGGGTACAAACCTTGAATTCAGTTTTCGTTGCAGGGCTTTCATTGTATCCTGAAGGCAATATTTCGCATACCTGTTGTAATCGCCAATTGTTATTGGGAGGGTAGAAATATTTGTCTAAAAGAAATTTATACAAGCCTTGAAAGTTTTGGAGTGCAACACTTTCTTCTCTGATTCATTCATCCTTTGTGAAAACCCAATTTTTCCAACAGTTTTTAGACAAATATCTTCTGGCAATGGAGGGTGAATCTTCGAATTCGAATGCTACTGCTCAATCTCTGCAAGTGATGAACCAAACCTTTACTCGATTGGAACGTTTTGATGGTGAAGGTTTTACCCGTTGGCAAGAGACTGTGAAGTTTTTCCTGATCACCATCAAGTTGTGGTACATACTTGAAGATGGATTGGAGGAAATTCCTGCTGCAACTGACAATGACACTGAGGAATTGAAGGCTAGACGAAAGCAGCGTCAGGAAGATGATTTCATGTGTCGTGGTCATATTTTGAATGCTCTGGACAAACATGTGTACAATGCACATCGGAGTATTGGGACTGCAAAGGGATTGTGGACTGCGCTTGACAACAAATACAAGATTTCTGAAGCAAGCAACAAGAAATTCCTGATTTGCAATTTCATGGATTTTAAGATGGTTGACAGTAAGTCAATCATTGCCCAGGTCAGTGAACTTTTACTCATAGTTAATCAACTTAAGGATGCTGGAATTGATCTTCTTTCTGCGTTTGTTGTTGGGGTTATTATTTCTCGTCTCCCCCCTTCTTGGAATGGTTATAAGAAGAAACTTAAGCATGCTGAGACTGACTATGATTTAGAGGCCTTACAACGTCATCTTCGCATAGAAGAGGACTCTCGTAAGCGAGAACTTAAGGATAGTCCACATTCTGAAAACCATTCTAAGGTGAATAGCGTAGAAGAATCTAAAACACGAATTCCTTGAAACCTAAGAATGATACTCAGTTTAAGAAGCATCCCAACAAGAAGAGTAAGAAGAAGGGCGCTGTCGGCCCTTGCTACTTCTGTGACAAACCCGGCCATTTTGCTCGTGACTGTCGTCTCAAAAAGAAACAACAGCAGAACCAAAAGGAGGCAATATGGTCGATGACAAACTTGTGATCGTGGTGCAAGCCGCCAATGCTGTTGCTGAAACTGGGGGTGGATGGTGGTACGACAATGGTGCAACCATCCATATCTGTAAGGATAGAAATCTTTACAAGACATACGAACCGGTTAGTGGAGAAGGAAACGATGTTGTCTCCGCAAACGGTCAACGCAGCAAAGTTATTGGGAAAGGCACTGTTGAACTCTCGTTTACTTCGGGAAAGACTGTGACTCTTACTAATGTTTTACATGTCCCTGACATCGTGAAGAACCTTGTTTCCGGCGACCTTGTAATGAAGGCTGGATTCAAGACGACCTATGAGTCTAATAAGTTTGTGTTGTCCAAAAATGGTGTGTTTGTTGGACAAGGATATGCTTGTAATGGGATGATTAAGCTTAATTTAATAAATAATGGTTCTGCTTATATTGTTGACTCTGTTAATTTATGGCATGGTAGATTAGGGCATGTGAATTATGGTTCTCTTAGAAACATGAATCGATTAGGCTTGATTTCTGATTGCAATTTTGATCATGCTTCTAAATGTGAAATATGTGTGCAAGCAAAGATAACTAGAATTTCCCATAAGTCTGTAGTACGAAATTCTTCCTTACTTGAATTAGTACATAGTGATGTGGGTGATTTGCATGGTTCTGCCACTCGTGGTGGAAATAAGTATTATGTCACTTTTATAGAAGATAGTACTAGATATGCTTATACATATTTAATGAAATCTAAGGATGAAGTCTTTGATAAATTTAGGATTTATAAAGCAGAAGTAGAGACACAATTAGAGCACAAAATTAAGATTTTACGTTCTGATCGTGGTGGTGAATACTTTCCTACTGAATTTAATTCCTTTTGTCAAGAGCATGGTTTAGTTCATCAACGTACTGCACCTTACACACCTCAACAAAATGGTATGGCTGAAAGGAAAAATAGAACTTTGATTGATATGGTTAATTGCATGCTTATAAGTTCTGGTTTGCCTAATTCTTTGTGGGGTGAAGCTATGTTGTCTGCATGTTATATTTTGAATAGAATTCCTTTGAAAAAGAAGAGTGTTTCTCCTTATGAGTTGTGGTTTAAGAGGAAACCAAACTTGAGAAGACTTAAAGTCTGGGGTTGTTTAGCATATGTTCGAAAGCCTGATCCCAAAAGACCAAAGTTGGGAAACAGGGCTTATAAATGTGCTTTTGTGGGATACTCTCTTAATAGTATCACCTACAGATTTATAAACCTTGACACTTTTGAGATTATAGAATCTGTAGATGTGGAATTCTTTGAGAACTTAAATAGGAACAGTTCTCAAATGCAACCCATGGAGAATCCATTGTTACCTGATCTAGAACCTATGGAGATTGATAACAATGATGAAAATCCCTCTCACTCATGACAATGATATTTCAGTGCCTACTGAAGATATCGAACCTAGAAGGAGTAAGAGAGGATTGAGAAAAAGCCTGATCCAAACTTTATTTATTACCTTGTAGAGGCAAATAAGAATAGAATTCTTAGTGTTAACCAGTATGTTATGCATACTGATGATGACCCTAAAACTTATGCTGAAGCCATGAGTTCTAGAGATGCAAATTTCTGGAAAGAAGCCATCAATGATGAAAAGCATTCGCTTTTGACTAACGGGACTTGGGTATTAGTAAATTTACCTCCTGGTGCTAAAGCAATAGGAAGTAAATGGATATTCAAGAGAAAGTTGAGAGCTGATGGTGAAGTTGATAAGTTTAAGGCAAGGCTAGTTGCCAAGGGTTATAAACAAAGACATGGTATTGATTACTTTGATACATATGCTCCTGTTGCCCGCATCTCATCCATTCGTTGCTTGATTGCACTTGCTTCTATTCATAAGTTGGTTGTGCATCAAATGGATGTCAAAACTGCTTTTCTAAATGGGGATTTAGAAGAAGAGATATATATGGAACAACCTGAAGGTTTCATATCACCAGGCCAAGAGAAGAAAGTTTGCAAGTTAGTGAAATCTCTCTATGGTTTGAAGCAAGCCCCTATGCAATGGCATGAGAAGTTTGATAAAGTAGTTTTGTCATATGGTTTTGTGGTGAATGATGCGGACAAATGTATCTATAGTAAGCATGATAGTTCTGGTTGTGTGATTCTCTGTTTGTATGTTGATGATATGTTAATCTTTGGGTCTGACATATCTGTTGTGGAAGAAACAAAGAAGTTTCTTAGTTCTAACTTTGATATGAAGGATTTAGGAGAGGCTGATGTAATCTTGGGAATTAAGATCCTAAGAAAGGGAGATGAGTTGGTTTTAACTCAATCTCATTATATTGAGAAATTTCTCAAGAAATATGGTCACTTTGATGACAATCCAGCACCTACTCCTTTAGACCATACTATCAAGTTAATGAAGAACACCGGCCGTACTCATGCTCAACTTGAGTATTCTAGTGTTATTGGGAGTCTTATGTACGCTATGCATTGCACAAGACCGGACATAGCCCAAGCCGTGGGAATATTATGTCGTTTCTCAAGTAATCCAGGATATGAACACTGGAAAGCAGTTTCAAGAGTTATGGCTTACTTGAAAGGAACAATAAATTTTGGTTTGCATTACCAAGGCTATCCCGCTGCACTAGAGGGGTACAGCGATGCTAACTGGAACAATGTAGAATCAAATTCCAAGTCAACTTCTGGATGGATTTTTACATTAGGGGGTGCTGCTGTGTCTTGGAGTTCCAAGAAGCAGACTTGTATTTCTGATTCAACAATGTTGTCAGAATTGATAGCTTTAACTGATGCATGTAAGGAGGCAGATTGGCTTAGAAACCTACTTATGGAGATTCCTTTTTGGAAGAAGCCAACTCCGGCGGTCTTGATTAATTGTGATAATCAAGCTACAATCTATAATGTCTCTAATAAGACTTATAATGGAAAGTCTAGACATGCAAGTCTTAGACACTACATGGTTAGGCAACTACTCAAAGGGGAGTAGTTACGGTTAACTTTATTGAATCAAAGAGGAATTTGGCAGACCCATTTACGAAAAGTCTACCAAGTTCAGTGGTTTCAATAAAAAGGAAAGAAATGGGACTAAGGTCTGTGAAGGAAGTTTGATCTCCCATAGCAGAAACCCAACCTATGTTTTGAAAAGGATAAACAAGGTTCAATGTGGTACCAACAAGTTATGGAAGTAGATTATGGAGCACTAATATAAAAACTTCCCATTTCTTATTAGTGCTGGTTTCTGCAAGAAAATAGGATGGATGTAAATCCTTAATGAGTCTATGATTAGTAAAAGGTGTATCGCAGAAACACCTTCGAGACTTACCTATATGAGTATGGAAATAAGGCCGTTTCCTAAGAGAAGACCGTTCTCTAAAGAAGACTCATGAACAAGGATATAAGCACATGGCCATTAACGTGCTTGGCTACAGAACACATGATTTTATGAAATCAATATGTGTGGAGACTCCGGTTTTATCATAAGGGGTACTTGGTTCAAGACTGGTTTCACCATAGAACCTCGATAAGGCTTTGAGTTTCTTACACTAAGTGAAGGTTCAAATCCAAAAGATACCTATCATTTATGTGTTGATTTCAACGATGATGCTTAGTCTCAATTGTGCTTGAACTACGTTGGCTTGATCCCACTCGGGTACGTAGGCAGTCACTTCGGTGATGCAGTCACTCTGATTTAAAAGTTTTAACTTTGTTTTATGGTTTTTGAAAATAGGGGGAGAATGTTGGAATATTTTCAACACCGCTTACCAAAGGGGGGTCCTGGGGCATCGCCCCCCAGGTGTGTTGTGGGGTCCGCCCCTGGAAGGGAACCAAAATTTTTTGAACTGACGGTTTTATTTGGCCGATAAAAGCCTGTTCGAAAATTTCGAATCCAAAAGACACCATTGATGTCTGTTGATGAAGGAACCCGACGTTTCGTGAATAGAAACCTGTTGGCGAATAAAAACCTATTCCCAACAGGTGCAAAACCCTTTATAAATAGCTTCTCCCAGTTTCGTTTAAACATATAAGAAAAATCAATCTGTTTTCTCTGTTTCAAAAAGCATCATCAGAAATCAGAAATCTCTTTGTGTGTTCTTGATTGAATCAAGGGGTACAAACCTTGAATTCAGTTTTCGTTGCAGGGCTTTCATTGTATCCTGAAGGCAATATTTCATACCTGTTGTAATCGCCAATTGTTATTGGGAGGGTAGAAATATTTGTCTAAAAGAAATTTATACAAGCCTTGAAAGTTTTGGAGTGCAACACTTTCTTCTCTGATTCATTCATCCTTTGTGAAACCCAATTTTTTTCCAACAGTTTTTTAGACAAATATCTTCTGGCAATGGAGGGTGAATCTTCGAATTCGAATGCTACTGCTCAATCTCTGCAAGTGATGAACCAAACCTTTACTCGATTGGAACGTTTTGATGGTGAAGGTTTTACCCGTTGGCAAGAGACTGTGAAGTTTTTCCTGATCACCATCAAGTTGTGGTACATACTTGAAGATGGATTGGAGGAAATTCCTGCTGCAACTGACAATGACACTGAGGAATTGAAGGCTAGACGAAAGCAGCGTCAGGAAGATGATTTCATGTGTCGTGGTCATATTTTGAATGCTCTGGACAAACATGTGTACAATGCACATCGGAGTATTGGGACTGCAAAGGGATTGTGGACTGCGCTTGACAACAAATACAAGATTTCTGAAGCAAGCAACAAGAAATTCCTGATTTGCAATTTCATGGATTTTAAGATGGTTGACAGTAAGTCAATCATTGCCCAGGTCAGTGAACTTTTACTCATAGTTAATCAACTTAAGGATGCTGGAATTGATCTTGTTTCTGCGTTTGTTGTTGGGGTTATTATTTCTCGTCTCCCCCCTTCTTGGAATGGTTATAAGAAGAAACTTAAGCATGCTGAGACTGACTATGATTTAGAGGCCTTACAACGTCATCTTCGCATAGAAGAGGACTCTCGTAAGCGAGAACTTAAGGATAGTCCACATTCTGAAAACCATTCTAAGGTGAATAGCGTAGAAGAATCTAAAACACCGAATTCCTTGAAACCTAAGAATGATACTCAGTTTAAGAAGCATCCCAACAAGAAGAGTAAGAAGAAGGGCGCTGTCGGCCCTTGCTACTTCTGTGACAAACCCGGCCATTTTGCTCGTGACTGTCGTCTCAAAAAGAACAACAGCAGAACCAGAAAAAGGAGGCAAATATGGTCGATGACAAACTTGTGATCGTGGTGCAAGCCGCCAATGCTGTTGCTGAAACTGGGGGTGGATGGTGGTACGACAATGGTGCAACCATCCATATCTGTAAGGATAGAAATCTTTACAAGACATACGAACCGGTTAGTGGAGAAGGAAACGATGTTGTCTCCGCAAACGGTCAACGCAGCAAAGTTATTGGGAAAGGCACTGTTGAACTCTCGTTTACTTCGGGAAAGACTGTGACTCTTACTAATGTTTTACATGTCCCTGACATCGTGAAGAACCTTGTTTCCGGCGACCTTGTAATGAAGGCTGGATTCAAGACGACCTATGAGTCTAATAAGTTTGTGTTGTCCAAAAATGGTGTGTTTGTTGGACAAGGATATGCTTGTAATGGGATGATTAAGCTTAATTTAATAAATAATGGTTCTGCTTATATTGTTGACTCTGTTAATTTATGGCATGGTAGATTAGGGCATGTGAATTATGGTTCTCTTAGAAACATGAATCGATTAGGCTTGATTTCTGATTGCAATTTTGATCATGCTTCTAAATGTGAAATATGTGTGCAAGCAAAGATAACTAGAATTTCCCATAAGTCTGTAGTACGAAATTCTTCCTTACTTGAATTAGTACATAGTGATGTGGGTGATTTGCATGGTTCTGCCACTCGTGGTGGAAATAAGTATTATGTCACTTTTATAGAAGATAGTACTAGATATGCTTATACATATTTAATGAAATCTAAGGATGAAGTCTTTGATAAATTTAGGATTTATAAAGCAGAAGTAGAGACACAATTAGAGCACAAAATTAAGATTTGTTCTGATCGTGGTGGTGAATACTTTCCTACTGAATTTAATTCCTTTTGTCAAGAGCATGGTTTAGTTCATCAACGTACTGCACCTTACACACCTCAACAAAATGGTATGGCTGAAAGGAAAAATAGAACTTTGATTGATATGGTTAATTGCATGCTTATAAGTTCTGGTTTGCCTAATTCTTTGTGGGGTGAAGCTATGTTGTCTGCATGTTATATTTTGAATAGAATTCCTTTGAAAAAGAAGAGTGTTTCTCCTTATGAGTTGTGGTTTAAGAGGAAACCAAACTTGAGAAGACTTAAAGTCTGGGGTTGTTTAGCATATGTTCGAAAGCCTGATCCCAAAAGACCAAAGTTGGGAAACAGGGCTTATAAATGTGCTTTTGTGGGATACTCACTTAATAGTATCACCTACAGATTTATAAACCTTGACACTTTTGAGATTATAGAATCTGTAGATGTGGAATTCTTTGAGAACTTAAATAGGAACAGTTCTCAAATGCAACCCATGGAGAATCCATTGTTACCTGATCTAGAACCTATGGAGATTGATAACAATGATGAAAATCCCTCTCCTACTCATGACAATGATATTTCAGTGCCTACTGAAGATATCGAACCTAGAAGGAGTAAGAGAGGAAGGATTGAGAAAAAGCCTGATCCAAACTTTATTTATTACCTTGTAGAGGCAAATAAGAATAGAATTCTTAGTGTTAACCAGTATGTTATGCATACTGATGATGACCCTAAAACTTATGCTGAAGCCATGAGTTCTAGAGATGCAAATTTCTGGAAAGAAGCCATCAATGATGAAAAGCATTCGCTTTTGACTAACGGGACTTGGGTATTAGTAAATTTACCTCCTGGTGCTAAAGCAATAGGAAGTAAATGGATATTCAAGAGAAAGTTGAGAGCTGATGGTGAAGTTGATAAATTTAAGGCAAGGCTAGTTGCCAAGGGTTATAAACAAAGACATGGTATTGATTACTTTGATACATATGCTCCTGTTGCCCGCATCTCATCCATTCGTTGCTTGATTGCACTTGCTTCTATTCATAAGTTGGTTGTGCATCAAATGGATGTCAAAACTGCTTTTCTAAATGGGGATTTAGAAGAAGAGATATATATGGAACAACCTGAAGGTTTCATATCACCAGGCCAAGAGAAGAAAGTTTGCAAGTTAGTGAAATCTCTCTATGGTTTGAAGCAAGCCCCTATGCAATGGCATGAGAAGTTTGATAAAGTAGTTTTGTCATATGGTTTTGTGGTGAATGATGCGGACAAATGTATCTATAGTAAGCACGATAGTTCTGGTTGTGTGATTCTCTGTTTGTATGTTGATGATATGTTAATCTTTGGGTCTGACATATCTGTTGTGGAAGAAACAAAGAAGTTTCTTAGTTCTAACTTTGATATGAAGGATTTAGGAGAGGCTGATGTAATCTTGGGAATTAAGATCCTAAGAAAGGGAGATGAGTTGGTTTTAACTCAATCTCATTATATTGAGAAATTTCTCAAGAAATATGGTCACTTTGATGACAATCCAGCACCTACTCCTTTAGACCATACTATCAAGTTAATGAAGAACACCGGCCGTACTCATGCTCAACTTGAGTATTCTAGTGTTATTGGGAGTCTTATGTACGCTATGCATTGCACAAGACCGGACATAGCCCAAGCCGTGGGAATATTATGTCGTTTCTCAAGTAATCCAGGATATGAACACTGGAAAGCAGTTTCAAGAGTTATGGCTTACTTGAAAGGAACAATAAATTTTGGTTTGCATTACCAAGGCTATCCCGCTGCACTAGAGGGGTACATCGATGCTAACTGGAACAATGTAGAATCAAATTCCAAGTCAACTTCTGGATGGATTTTTACATTAGGGGGTGCTGCTGTGTCTTGGAGTTCCAAGAAGCAGACTTGTATTTCTGATTCAACAATGTTGTCAGAATTGATAGCTTTAACTGATGCATGTAAGGAGGCAGATTGGCTTAGAAACCTACTTATGGAAATTCCTTTTTGGAAGAAGCCAACTCCGGCGGTCTTGATTAATTGTGATAATCAAGCTACAATCTATAATGTCTCTAATAAGACTTATAATGGAAAGTCTAGACATGCAAGTCTTAGACACTACATGGTTAGGCAACTACTCAAGAGGGGAGTAGTTACGGTTAACTTTATTGAATCAAAGAGGAATTTGGCAGACCCATTTACGAAAAGTCTACCAAGTTCAGTGGTTTCAATAAAAAGGAAAGAAATGGGACTAAGGTCTGTGAAGGAAGTTTGATCTCCCATAGCAGAAACCCAACCTATGTTTTGAAAAGGATAAACAAGGTTCAATGTGGTACCAACAAGTTATGGAAGTAGATTATGGAGCACTAATATAAAAACTTCCCATTTATTATTAGTGCTGGTTTCTGCAAGAAAATAGGATGGATGTAAATCCTTAATGAGTCTATGATTAGTAAAAGGTGTATCGCAGAAACACCTTCGAGACTTACCTATATGAGTATGGAAATAAGGCCGTTTCCTAAGAGAAGAAGACCGTTCTCTAAAGAAGACTCATGAACAAGGATATAAGCACATGGCCATTAACGTGCTTGGCTACAGAACACATGATTTTATGAAATCAATATGTGTGGAGACTCCGGTTTTATCATAAGGGGTACTTGGTTCAAGACTGGTTTCACCATAGAACCTCGATAAGGCTTTGAGTTTCTTACACTAAGTGAAGGTTCAAATCCAAAAGATACCTATCATTTATGTGTTGATTTCAACGATGATGCTTAGTCTCAATTGTGCTTGAACTACGTTGGCTTGATCCCACTCGGGTACGTAGGCAGTCACTTCGGTGATGCAGTCACTCTGATTTAAAAGTTTTAACTTTGTTTTATGGTTTTTGAAAATAGGGGGAGAATGTTGGAATATTTTCAACACCGCTTACCAAAGGGGGGTCCTGGGGGGCATCGCCCCCCAGGCTGTCTGTTGATGAAGGAATCCAAAAGCCTGTTTGATGAAGGAATCCAAAAGCTTTTTTGAACTGACGGTTTTATTTGGCCGATAAAAGCCTGTTCGAAAATTTCGAATCCAAAAGACACCATTGATGTCTGTTGATGAAGGAACCCGACGTTTCGTGAATAGAAACCTGTTGGCGAATAAAAACCTATTCCCAACAGGTGCAAAACCCTTTATAAATAGCTTCTCCCAGTTTCGTTTAAACATATAAGAAAATTCAATCTGTTTTCTCTGTTTCAAAAAGCATCATCAGAAATCAGAAATCTCTTTGTGTGTTCTTGATTGAATCAAGGGGTACAAACCTTGAATTCAGTTTTCGTTGCAGGGCTTTCATTGTATCCTGAAGGCAATATTTCGCATACCTGTTGTAATCGCCAATTGTTATTGGGAGGGTAGAAATATTTGTCTAAAAGAAATTTATACAAGCCTTGAAAGTTTTGGAGTGCAACACTTTCTTCTCTGATTCATTCATCCTTTGTGAAACCCAATTTTTCCAACACTCAATGTTCTCTCCTATTTTTCACTTATGCGTTTTATTCGCATCCATCTTTTTCATCTTTTCTTTTGTTAAGTTCTTCTCTTTCCCGTTTCTTTTCCCTTAATAGCTCTCTGTGTGAGACCTATCCTCTCTTTTGAATTGTTAAGTATGAGAAGCTTTGTTTTCATGATGCTGGTTGAGTTGTTGTGTTGCTTTATTTTCGTTCTTCAAGCTTTAACTTTATCCTTGGTCATAATGAAAATATGGCACTTTATCTGCCTTGGTTTCATTCTTTTGCTACCCTCTTTGAGCTAATTGTCCTTTTTTGACAATGAATGTTTGCGCTATGTACTTTGGGCGTCTTTCTGTTCCTACCATGAATTTTTCAACTTCGCTTGTGCTGTAAACCTGTGCGGTATTCACCTTTGTTGTCTTCGCCTGGTCCACTTTTCGTCCTTGAATTTCTCTTCCTTATGCGATGTCTTAGCACATCCATTAGCTTCTCGTGTTTGTTCGCCATTCTGATTATCCCTTTGCTGATTTTTATTGTTCCTGTACGAAAAGTTTTGATTATTTCGGTCTAACTCATTATTTCTCCTTTCGTCATTTTCTGTTGCCGATATCATCGCCATCTTCATTGGATTTGTGTTTTAAAATCTACAAATTAGTTTACAGTACAAGAGATTTGTTTCTTTCTGAAGCTTTTCTTCTTTGAGTCCTATCACCCATCTGTGTTCTTCCTTCGTGGGTTCCCTCTTTAGCTGGCTGGTACCTGACTTCATGATTTGTGTGTTATTATCGCACCTCTTTGTATTTCCTATCCTGCTCTTCTTCTTTGGTGTTCTATCATAAGCTTTCTTCGCAGCCTCTTTATTTCCTTCTGTCATGGGTAATTGTTACTGAACTACTGTAGCCTTTTCCACCTGATTGGTGCAGCTTGTAATATGTTCTTGGGTTAATAACTCTTGAATTGATCGCTCTAAGTTGATTGCTGAGTAAACTTCGCTCCAAGGAAGATACAATCCACGGCTTCTTTCTTTATTGCGTCTTTGTTCTTCGTGTTTACTCTTTATCTCCACTGGATTAGTTTGGTCATTAAATTCACATGAGTTGAATTCTGTTGTGCGAATTTGTCGCACACTTCAGTTCTTTTCCTCTTCCTCTGCTAACTTATTTAGTTGTCAACTTCATTCCCTCTTTTTGTTATATGCCTTTGATTCTTTCGCGGTATTGATCTTTGGGAAAATTGGGAAAATGCCCCAATATGAGATGCAATGTTAGAAATCTGCCCCAACGTTAAAAAAACTTGGAAAAATGCCCCATTTCGTTAACTTTGACATCCAACCCAGTTAAATCACATGTGTAAGGCAACGATCACCACCGGAACCACTACAAAAACCACCGTTGCCACCACCTGAACCTTAAACCCTGAACCCTCAACATGAATCCTGAATTTTAAACCCTGAAACTTGAATTATGAAGGGATTTTTCTCGCGTGTGAGAGCTTCCACATGTGACTTAACTGAGTTATTGACGGAATGGGGCATTTTTCCAAATTTTTAAATGTTGGGGCAGATTTCCAACATTGCACCCGATATTGGGGCATTTTCCCAATTTTCCCTTGATCTTTCGCATGTAACCTTGGCATGAATAGTTCTTCTCATCGCACCTGTGTTTTTTGCTTTGTCATTATCCTTCATGAAAAACTTTATGCCTATTAAATTTTCTTTGTTCTAGTGATTGGGATGTCTTCGCACTCCTATTATCTGCCAGCTTCTTTGTCCTTGATAGTTCTTCTTCGCAGACCCTGCTCCTTTGTCAATAAATGTTGTCACCTTGCAGAACATTGTTGTGGCTCTTGAATCAAATATTTGCTCCAGCTTTCTTTCTTCGCACAGGTTTTTTCTCAATTCTTTTCAGTTGCTGTGTTAACCGAGCTAATTGTGAACTTGGAGTTGAATACTTCTTCCAATGCTTGTCGTCCCTGATTTCTTTCTATGTATCATTCACCAAAAATTGATGTTGTTCTTCGCCGTAACATTTAAAAATCAAAATAGAAGCTAGATCTAATTAAATGAATTCCTGTCGTTTGTAAGGTTAATCCTCAAATGATGAACTTTGCCGATTATCTTCCTCGTTGATTTTCACGAGCACATCTTGCACTTCGTCTGCTGATTGAATTTTCCCCCTGAAACTTCCTCTTTTGTCCTCAAAATTTGTAGATCCAACTGAATTAATCACTAACAGTAGCTAATTTCTTTGATTCTTCTTCATACCAACAAGCAGGTAGTGTTTCTAGTGCCAAAATGTAATTGTAGGAAATCCTACAACACACCCCATTAACTATTCCTAGATCCAAATCTATTTCACAATCAAAACATAGATTAAAGTGCTAAAATTATAAATTGGACACAAAATTTACGTGGTTCGATCAATATGATCTACATCCACGGGGTTAGGTTTCAATATGATTGAAGAAATTACATATGGATTACAATTGAGACTCCATTAATGAGTATTCGGAGCTCTAATTTTTATGGAGGAAGAAGAAGGAGATAATACTGATAATAATTCTACCTTTTCTCTCTACAGAACGTGTCCTCATATAAAGTGTGTCTCTTTCCTAAAGTGAGTCTCTTTCCTAAAATTGTATCCCCCATTTCTTTCTCTTGCCTTTCTCTTTATATAGGTATTTACATAGTGGATGACAGCTCACATATAGTGGAGTACAGCTCATACTACGTTCTCGCACTCCTAATATGAATGTCGCACACTTGATTTATCCTATGCGATATTTTGATCCTACACTGTTGTTCCCACTGGGAACTTTCAATTATAATTTCTTGGGTTTCCACAAAATAAAATCATATGTTTTACATATTTATGTTTTTCTTGAACAGATGGTCATTTTACCACAACCAAGGACAGGATGGTAGCCGTGAACAATGAACGTAAGTCGATCACATGGAGTTTGGAAGGAGAGATTATGAATTTTAAGATCAAATTGGCCTCTGTTACTCCGACCAGTGGGGAATCCTGTTTGGTGAAATGGTCTGTGAATTTTGAGAATGCCATAATAAGCCACCCTTTTCCAGCGGCTTTTATGAACTTCCGACATATCATTTCCGTAGAGTTGCCTTCTCGGCTACTCAGACAGGGCTAAAATCCTCTATGCGTGTATATGTAACCACGACTATATTGCAATAAAAGCTGGGTAGACATGCTGCATCTAATAACAGTGCAACAATTATGGCATTACCGTATTAACTTGAGGCAGAAAACTGCATATTAAAAGTACTTTAAAATTTATGTTTGAGGCTAAGATCATCTGGGGCTATTTATCGTACCATACAAGGATATATGTATGCGCATGTCCTATCAGTAGCTGCCACGCCAGCTACAAGACTCGAACCATAAGTCTGAAAGTTTTGTAATCAATTTGCGCCCATTCTATTGCCAGCTACAAGACTCAAACCATAAGTCTGAAAATTTAGTAATTAATCACTTTGCGCCCATTTCTAACTGCATTTTCTTTGATTTGTTAATGCATTAACTAGCAGTGTTGCCCAAAAACTCAAAAACCAACCAGCAAGGTATGGATTTTTCTTTGTTGTTTTGCCTAGCTGCCTGGGCTTATAGGTAGCAGGCCTCTTCTTATAAATGCGGTTAAAAGAAAAAAAAAACGAAAAATGTAGGTGCGGAAAATCCCACAACTACACCCAATGAAGTGATAAGAACACTAAGTCTAAGTCATGAAGATAAACTCAAACATTAATGATATTATATACCCCTTGACACTAGATATGATCTTTACACAAGTCTTGTATGGAGAACATGATGTTCTTATTAATATCACAAAGGTTCATACATATAAGAAAGATGATGATAAATAAAACTAACTCTAGTGGTTTTTTCTTCCCTGGTGGTGGTTTTCAACTCTGATGCATGTCGCATCGTCAAAGGGTGAGATATTAACCAGTCTTTCTCCCCAACCACTCTCTTCGCTTGCTTGAGCATGCTTCGGGGGGTGGGGGTCTACTATGGTTTGTGATACTTCTAGCATTGTTGTTGCTAAGGAGGAGCAGGATGCTGTGACTGATGCTGCTGGAGCTGACACTTCCCCGGTCAATACCGTTACAGAGGTTTCGCAATGGCCAGACTTGATTTCCCTCGCACTAGGTCTGTCGCCTTAACGAACCAGGTCTGAATCTCCCCTGCATTCTGATCGCGATAAGCGTACTGCACTTTCATCATAGGTTAGTTTCTTTTCATATTCATTTGTCTTTTTCTTTATTTCTTTTGATCCTGATTCTTGGCGCTTTGCAGGAATTTCGCCGTCGTGTGGTTGAGATTGAAAATCTTTCCAAGGCTGAGAAAGCTATTGCAGATCTAAAGAAACAGTTATCCGAGCTGTCTTCTGGGGCGAAGGAAGTCACCAAACTTCGTGCAAAGAACGAAGAGCTTAAAGGTGAGACATTCTATGATGCTTCTATTCTCTGCATGTTTTTCTTTCGTACCATCCTTTTTAATTTTAGGCCTTCCGCGCTTAATCTTTAAACTGAAAACGTACCTCCGAACCCTACGAGTTTGAATTTGCTGCGAATGACGCTCGAAGTGAGTGCGACGCCCTTAAAGCTCAGATTATTCGGTTGGAGGGTGATCATAGGGGTCTAAGTGATCAGGTTGTGGATCATCAAATTGATAATTCTGGTTGGCGCGCTCGTTCGGACCAACATTGTATTTTGTCTGGTCAGCTTGCTAGGGCTTTAGAGGTATCTAATATGTTAAATCACGCCCTTCTTGATAAGAATCGCGCCTTATATGAGGACGTTCGTAATTGGAAGTATCAAAAGCTCTCTTTTGATGGTGCTTATTATAGGCTTTCTAGAGATCGTAATTTATTGAAAATTTCTCTTAAATCCCAGAAGGACGTATCAAATGATCTGGCATCCTAGGTAGAGAACCTATCGCATGAAAGAGATGACGCTTGTTGAAATCGAGATAAGGCTTTGGAAGATCTTCGATTGCTTCAAAACGCTAATCGTCGCCCTATAATTTTATCTGATCTTCGTGTAGTTGTTTCGCAAGATGAAGGTAGTCTCTAAGGCTACTGTGGTCATTGTCTCGGTCTTATCTGGGTTCTATTTGTTTTAACATTTCTTTCTCGCAGAGGAGGTGGTCGTACTGAAGAAAAAATTGGCGGCTCTCCAGGGGAATTTGACTAAAGCTCTTCAGGAACGTGATTCCGCGTCTCGGCAGTTCTCCGCATCTTCTCATCTGGTGGCTGACATTTCGCAGGAACGTGATGAGCGGAGGAAAAGTAAGGAGGAATTTGAGCATTCTTATCTGATTCTGGATCAGGAGGAGTCTCAGCTCGCGTTCGATTGGGTTTGTGAGAAGCATAATCTTGCACGCCAGGTGTATCCCCAGGTTCCTGTTAGTGATGACGAGGAAGAAGAGGAGGTTCTGTCTGAGAAAGAGATTCCTGGTGCGGTGTCTGATCCTGATGGTGGTGGTGAGGAGAAGAGGGATCCTTCTCAAGCTAGTGATATTGTTTTGAATCAGCAAGCTACTGGTGGTGCTGATGCCTGAGTTCAGAGTGCTCCTGTGTCGTAGGTTGCGACCCCTTCCATTGTTTCTTCTGATGTTGTTTCTTCATGAGTTTTATCTTTCTAGTTGTACTAAAATTTTTTTGATTTTGGGTGCTCCCAAGCTTGGGGGGAGAAGTTTGACTTTGACTGCTTCTTTTTGTTCCTGTGTTGTTAGTTGAAATAAGTAATCTGAACTTTATCTATCCTTATTATGTTCCTAAGTATGTTGACCGAGGAGGTGGGGAGCATGGATGTTTTAACACTCTCATACTTGCCTCTGTTTCCCATCTTCTCGGTAAACTTCCTAAATGAATGATACTTGTGCGAATCAAAGTTTATATTTTTGGTGTAGTGTTATGTAATCTTTTGCGATGAGTTAAAATGTTGATGCGAAGGTTTCATGGGCTGATTCTCATGGTTTATATCAAATGAAGCGAAATAAATCTCATGCTTTAGTTACTAAGAATATTTAAATATGAGAGTCGGGTATACTTAGCTCGAGAGGAGTGTGTTTCCTTCCTGCCTCAGTGTATCACTTTTATGCCTCAGTGTCCATTCGCGCTCTTTGGATTGCTTGTTTTCGCGTAAACTTATATAGGTCTTAGGCGCCTCCTAGGTAAGGTCATACTGCTTTCCCCACATAAAACTTTAAAAGACTTATGGTCACCTTGGGTAGGGTCTTCCACCTGTTGGGCGACGAGATCTCAGTTCCATGTGCTCTTGCGAGTCATTGTCCATCGTTCCCGCCTTATATGTGTTATTATTCTTACCTCCTCAAGTTATTCTGCGACAATGTACCAGGCCTAGGTACTCCCGTGAGTAGAAATCCCCATTAAATTGTCGTCTTTCACACAATCAGATTCCTATTGGAGGGTGTCGTCCATTCTATATTCCCCCTGAATCGCCCCTTCAAGGAGGTCACCCCTAACCATTTCAATTGGGCTCCACCCATCCGGTTTTTGTCGCAACCTCATGCTTTTAGCCTGTGTGGCTTATTAGGCACAAGATCACACCCTAGGTGGGGATTCTTTGGACCGGGTGTATCACAAGTTCCAGGCCATCTTCCATCTCCACTGGCATGCTTTTATACCCCATACCGGAGAAATTATTCGCTGAGTGGTTCGTTCCCAGTGGCCTCTGATGGATAGGCATTGCGCCCCAATATAAGTAACTTTCCCAGGATCAACAGCTGTGAAGTGTGTTAGGGCTTAAGAGTCGCCTCTTACACACTGTGCAGTCCTCCGGTCGCACAGTTTTGTGCGAACTAAGTTGTCACGCCATAACTGCAGTCCCAGCCTCCCTAGGTAGAGGTTTTAATAGTATCTTTCTGCCCCCTATTGACGTCTTACGAGAATTTTTTGCAGCTTCGCTGTGTAGCTTTGATTTCGCCTTTGGCTTGCTCTCTTTCTTGTCAAAATAACTTGCTTCATCTTTGTGTATCCTTGAGTCAGTATACAACTTTCTTTGTTTGTTATATCATCCCATCATAGTGTTTTGATCCTCTTGATTGTGGCCTGTTTTTATCGCCTTCTTCTTTAATTGTTTTCGTCAGCGTTATTCTTAGTTTCTTGTAGCTGCTCAACGCTATTCTTAGCTTTGATAGCAATGGCTCCATGATCGCTGTCTGTGAGATTTATGCATTTATCGCATTGCATTCTCCACCTTGATACTAGATCCCTCATACCTTCTCCCTTTTCTCTCTTCAGATTAAATAGAGCCTCATTTCCCATTTTGAGCAATCCTAATTGGGAATGAACATTCATAAATAGTTCATTTGATGCGTTGCCTATTTCTTGCTGACTCTCTTATCTTCTCGAGAATCACCTTTTGCGACTGGTTGTCTTCGCGGACCATCCTTTTCCTTCTGCGCCTCAACTTCCCATTTACTCTTCGCACACTCGCATTCGCATTAGTTGTTCCTGACTAGATTTGACCCCTTGCCTTTTGTCTTACGGTTTAATTCTGATATTCCTTCTTTGTTGTTTGGTTCTCTTCTCCTTTCTTTATCATGTTAATCATCAGCCTCTCTGCTCTCAAATCATCTCTCACATTTTGCCTTTGTTTCTCTTTTAACTTTGCCTTTCCTTCGTAATGTTGAACATCAGCTTCATTACACCTCTTCGCATTGGTCTGTGAAAGATCGACGCGACTCCGATAACCCCATGAATCCAGGATCTCCCGATGATAGCGTTGTATGGTGATTCCACGTCTACGACACAGAAAGTGACCACTGTTTCTAGGGTCACAACGGGGATGAACAAGGTAATATCGCCTTTTGGTCTTGAAGCAACACTATTAAATACATAGATTGTGTAAGTGGAAGGAACCAGGTCTGAGTCGCCGTATCCCATGGTTCTAAACGCATGATAGAACAGTATATCGACGGAACTTCCAGTATCTACTAAGATTTTGTTGATCATCCAAGGATGCACATTCTCTTCTGTGTTTTCTTCCCACTTGGAACGTTGTTGCATAGTCATGGTGACTACCAGAGGGTCTGAGTGTGTTCCTGCCTCTGTTGGCAGATCTTTCATTGTGAAAGAGATTGGTTATTTATGCCATTTTTCGAGCGCGCGACTTCGTGTCACCAGATGTATTTCCTCACCATTGTAATCTCTTTTATAAACTCTACTCAAAATGTTATCATGGAAGTTGTTGATATCTTTTGTAGAATGAATGATTGAGTTTATCTACCTCGAGTTTTGTCCAATCTCAATGCGGTGAATGACAGCTGGTTGAGGTCGCGGTTGTACCCTTGGTATTTCGACTTCTTCCAAATATCGGTTCAACTTTCCTTGCTCAATTAGCTCTAGTAGGTACTTTCGCACATTTCTACAATTCGTAGTGTTGTGGCCATGAAACCGATGGTACATGCAGAATTCGCTAGATCTTGATCCTTGCGGGGTATCGTTTCCTATGTTGAACGACGCTGGAATTTCTTGATTTAGTATGACCTCCCCCCATATCTTTTCTATTGGGGCATTCAGCCTGGGCAATTTTATATCATCGCTGCTGCCTTTTGCTTTTCGGCGAGGTTGGGAATGCTAATTTAAAAGAGTGAGGAGAACTGGTTGCTAAAGTATGCGCCCGGTCTTAGTTTTTTGCTTCAGGTTCCTTATTCCCCTGTCCTGTAGCCTTAGATTGTATCTTAAGCGCTTTGTAGTTTCGTGCGGATAATGCCAAAAGAACAAAAATATAAAAGTATATACTTGCCTCTTGTTCTTGTTGGCATTATCCAATCGAGAAAAGATGGTTCTGATAATGCTTTTTATAACTTTGTTGTTTCAGTAGTTGTGTCTATTTCGTGCATATGAGGTCTTATTGCGTCTCCTAATTAAGGTCTTATTGCGCCTCACCCTGTTTTTAAGGGTATTACTTCGGCGAAGTCTCAGGCTCTTGCTATTTTTGCGAATAGCAATCCATCAACCTCGCCTTAACATTTTTGATAAGTTTTATTTCTGTTACAATATGACAGGCCTATCAATTCCCATGAATAGTAGCCCCATGACATTGCCGTCTTTTTTGGTCACACAGCTCCCTAATTTGGAGGGTTCCATCCCTTTATATTCCACCTGAGTGCCCCTTCAAGGAGGTTAAACCTAACATGCATGTTGGTCTCCTCCCATCCGGTTATTACGACATTCAGTTGTTTTCGTGACTTCTTATCCTCTTCGCCGATAAGGCTCGGAGTTACGAAGTCACACCCTAAGTGGGGTTTCTTTATGTTCGAGTGCATCGTAGCCAAGACTTGCCAGACGGACATGGCCGGTAACGCTCCATACGTCCCAGGCACCCGCAGTTCAACCGAATACGTCGGCGCCTTGGTCATATTTCTGTACCCCTTACCGAAGGCCATCATAAAAGGGACTCTCAGCGGATAGGTCTTATCATTGCCCCTAGCTTTCTGCCTGAGAGTTTTCCACGACATGTGTTTGGTCTTTGCCTCTTGAATTTTCATGCGAACTAGGGTGCATCCCGTGGGTTCCCATCCTTCCTAGGCGAAGGTTTTAAGTTTCCCTATAAACTTTTTATTTCATATTCATTATTTGCCTCCTAATCTTGAGGTCTTACTGTCTCTGGTTACTCGGAGAATATTTATTTCATCGATCATTTCATTTTTATCATCAAAATAAAGCGAATAAATTTATCTTATCTCATTGTATCTTTCCTATTCTTCTTCCATACGAATGTGCTTGGCTTGGTATTTTTTCAACTCCTCCATTCGTACCGCATTTCTTATCTTGAATAGTGCGGAAAATAACGGCTGCCCGGTTGATAAAGCATAGATGAACGATCACACCAACTCCTCTTCCGAGATTCTTCCCTTCAATTCTTTGCATACTGATTCCCATCTTGTGACGATACTTTGCAAGCTCTCATGCTCCTTTTTCCTTAACGAGAAAAGCGCTGCTATTTCTGGCTTGCACGGTTCATTCCTTGAGCTTTTGTGTACCATTTGTAAATCACTTTCTCTCCTTAATTTCCTTGGGGATATTGTTTCTTCCTCGAGTAACTGCTATTGATCGTTGCATTCGATACTCCCTTTCCCTGAATTTTCTTCTGCTGCTTTTTATGGCCTTCTTCAAGTCTTCTCGCTCCTTTTGCTCACCTTGTCCCATGCCTTCTCGTTTTCGCGTGTATTGTCTTTCTTTAGTTCGTGCTTATCCCATAGCATATCTCTCCTCATGCATATTACTATCTGCCTGCTTCCTTTTCAAATGATTATTTCTGATGATCAACTTCTCATTTTTCCTTTCTAACCTTATTCGCTCCCTGACCAGATCCTCTTTCCTTCGCCTCTCTTGGTAAAGTTATTCCTTTAACCGGGTCATCTCCTCGTCTTCGCGACTTTATTTCAATTTGTTCTTTGAATTTGGTATTTCAACGCTTTCCTCAGCCTCTTGTCCCTGTGCTTTTTTGCCTCTTGTATATACTTGCCTCTTGACCGGTTCATCTTCCCTCCTTCTCGTGGGAGTTTCCTTTTTATTCTTTGTCATTTCATTTCCTTCCACAACCTTCCCCTTCTTGACCTTTCCACCTTGTTTTTGATTGACCTGGCCTCCTTCCTCTGGAATTGCGTTATTATCTTCCTCGATACGAATTTTTGCTTCATTGGTTTCCTCCTCATCCTCCTGCGTTCTGCTCAGTTCTTTGCTAGACTCTTTCGTAAATGTCATCAGTTGTTCGGCTCTTCTTTCTTCGCTGACTTTATTCCTTTGTTCGATCTTCTTTCTTAATTTCTCCTCGTAGTTATGCACGTCTTTTGTTATACATTATTTTACGTCTCTCAGATCTCCTCTTATTTCGTCGATTCCGCTTGGCATTGGGAACCGGATCGCCTGGTGATATGTTTACGACATAGACTGTGACCTTCGTCTCTAGTTCTCCAGCGAGAATCTTCACGGTCAGTTCCCCCTTCGACACAGACTGTAGAAGGTACAAGATCTGAGTCCTTGTATCCCATGGTCCTAAAGGTATGGTAAAAGAGGATATCGACTGAACTCTCAGTATCTACTAAGATTCTGTCTATTGCCCAAATTCTCCTTTCCTCAGCTTGCTCTTCCTCCCATCTGGAATATTTTCCGAATCCCAAGGTCACGACCAGAGGATTTGTGTGCGAAATTTCTCATCAGGTGCATCCTTCGCCGTGAAGTTTATCTCCATCTTCTATCATTCCTCTAGTGGCTCTTTCGTCATGACGCTGAATATTTTGTTTCCCTCGAAATCCCTCCTGTGTACTCTTATAAGAACATTGTCATGAAAGTCTTGGAGACTTCTTGCCGCGTGAATTATCGAATTACAGTTTAATTGTTGCTTTCCTCGGTCTATCTCGATCCGGTATATTGGCTAATTATCACGAGGTGGCGGGGTGGCACATAACCCTGTAGGAAATGCGCGAGTTTCCCTTGGTCTATCAAGCGAAGTACAATTCGCCGAACGTTCCTGCAGTCATCTGTTTGGTGTCCATGGAAGCGATGATACTTACAAAATTCATGACTTCGAGACCCTGGTGGGGGCTCTCTTCCGAAATTTGGTGGGGGCGGGATTTCCTCTGTTAGCACTATTGCGTCCCACACTTTTTCCACAGTTGTGTTAAGTCGTGGGAGTTTCACATCTTCAAAGATTGGTCCCTTGGGCCTCCTTTCCCCGTATCTAGGTCCCTGATTATTTCTAGGTTGGTATCCCGTATTGTAGCTTCGTGGCTCATGATTTCTTCGTTTTGACTCCTCATACCTTTGTTGATCAATCCACTCCTGATCTCCACTCGAGAAGGCGACAAGCTTCGCTGGGATGGGAACTGCTGGCTCTCCCTTTTCTCGCCCGAGTTCATCCTCTATTGCGTGCACCTCCCTTGGTAATAGCCTAGAATTCCCTTCTTTTGCTGGGGCTAACGTCATTTCGCTGACCTGCCTCTTCTTTTCCTCCAACGCTATATATTCATCCTGGTACTCCCTCAGCTCATTTATCGTTATCGAGTTTCGAATAATGAATATCTGTGTGTACAGCAGGTCCGTTGGGATCAAAGCATTCACGAAGGCTAAGATGAAGTTTCGTTCATCAACTCTCCTGGCTAACTCGCTGCACACTGTTCTCCATCTCGTGACCAATCCCCGCAAGCTTTCTGTTGGCATTCTCCTCAAGTTGAACAATGTCTTTATCCCTGGTCTCAACAAGTTGTTGCTTATGTACGTCGTCAATAATATCCTCTGCAAATCTTTAAATGATGATATTGACTTTTCCAGGAGTCCATCGAACCAGGCTAATGCCTCCCCTGTTAAGATCGCGGGGAAATATCGACAAAGTACTGCATCATTTCGGCCCCATTGCATCAGCGAAAGGGTATATTGTTTCAAGTGTTGCACTGCACTCTCTGATCCACTGAATATGCTTGCAAGCGTTGGTAATACGCATTTCTCCGGGATGTACGTATGCATGATCTCATCGATGAATGGCGATTTATCTGCTTCCTCTATTGCTTCTGCTAAATGTACTCTTCCACCTCTTCGTGATTTATTAATTAAAGCCCTCATGTCTCTCAACTCGTTCAGGACTTCTTGGTTCAAGTTTCCTCCATCCTCCTCATGGTGACGGCCTCTCATCACGCTAAGCCTCCCTTCGCCTGGTCGTCTCCTTTCCTCCTCGTATCGGATAAGGTTCGCCCGACGTTGCAGTTCGTCCTCCTGCCTCTGTTCCTCCTCATGTCTCCTCCTCTGATATTCCCATTGTAAGATCTCCAGTGCTCTTCTCAAGTCTCTTTCTTCGTCTTCGTTCGTTCGTCGTCTTCTTATTCGTCCTCCTTCATCTTCCTCGTGGTCATATCTCCTTCGCCGCAGTTCATCTTCCTCCGAAGATATAGTGTTTCCTTTTGAATCTATGGCATTCATCTCCACGTTTTCGTTAAGCTGCCGGTTTTGTTGCCTCAACCTAGCATTATGCCTTTCCAACTGCACATGTTGTTATGCCAAGTCCCGGTCTTGTTCTCGTTCACGATGGAGCGTCTCCCTTAGCTGGTCCAACGTCATGTTTTCTTCTCCGATATTCTCTTCCATCTCCTCGTAAGTCATTTCCTCCTCGACAACGGTGTCTGTATCGGATGTGTGCACTGAACCTTCCCTGAGGCCATCTTCCTCCGTCTGCCGCTGGTTCTCTTCTCGTCTGCCTCCTACAGCTGATGTTCCGACCCGTTTCATCCTTCCTCTCCTCGCCTCTATACGTTTGCTTCTTCTTGTTTCTATCACATGCCTTGCTCGATCTGGCGTCCTAGCCATCTAACAATCTTCAGCTTCCACGATCTTTCTCTGCTCTCCACGCGAAATTCCAAGATCTCTTCCTATTCTATGTCCCTAACCTTGTCTACGAATATAAAACTCAAGATCTACAACCCTAACTTCAAACAACTCGCTAGATCTATAATCTCTACAATCTCTAAGACAACTTCTTTCCTTTTCTAACTCTTAGATGAGGATAAATCCCCAATCTAAGTTCCCTGTTTCTTGGCGCCAAAATGTGATTACTGGAAATCCAGCAACACACCCAAATGGAGAATATGCAAGATCTAAGACATAATGAACACTAGAACTTAAACTTATTTATTAATCTCAAGCGAAATACAAGTTACACTCGTGGGTTACAAGGAAACCCTAATCCCTTCTCCCAGCCTATGAATTACAAGGAAACCCTAACTCTCTCTCTCTCTCTCCTATGCTAGACCTTTTCCTCTCCAAAAGATCTCTCCCCCTTTACATTGTCCAAAGGTCTCTATTTATAGGCCTAAGCAACCTTAGTGGCATACATCTCATATCATCTCGCCGAGGTTACTTTATGCTTCGCCCGGAGCATATTCCATAAAGTTTTTCCTCACCTTTCGCTGACTTCACGTGGTCTTGTCGGGACACCTGTCCTTTTTCTTGCGCCTTACTGCTCCTACTTCGTGGTTTATCTTCTTCGCCAAGTAATCTTTTCGTGACTTCGCCTTAGTATCTTGACGGTCCTTCTACTTTATTCTGGGTGGAGAGTCATCTCGCGCTTGGGATTTGTATTTCGCCTTCTGATGTTGATTGATTTGACAGGTCACTGACACGAATCTTTGACTAGAATTTTCTTACCTTACTTGGTGACACGTGGCAATCTTATTTCGTGTATCTACAATAAGAGATCCAATCCACATATGTAATCCCATTACTAGAGAACGTTTGTACCTTCCTGGATTTAATAAAAATAATGAGTACAAATCTGTAAGATTTGAATATATAGTGGTTTTGGTTACAGTACTCGAACTAATGAGTACAAGGTCGTTAGGATCTTATATTTTCTTAGCCACGTTGACGATACTACTGGACATATACAAGTATACACTCTTGGCGATGGAAATGGGTGGAGAAACAAAGGGGTAACCGATATTCGTTTGAGTACGACATATGGTTCCTTTGCTAATGGAGCTCTCCACTGGATTGAATCAACATAAAAAAAGATGGTGGTATTCGATTTGTCAGATGAAATGTTCCATGTCCTGCCATCAGGGCCGCGCTTTAATCTTATTTATAGTACATTTTCGTTTCTCAGATCATGGGGAGAGTTGTTGTATGGTGTTGGATTCAATGGTAAATGTTTCCACATATGGTCTTTTAAGAAGCCATTATCAGAAGGAAGGATTATTGGAGCAACAACCACAACGTCTACCTACAATGAGTATGAGTCTTGGAGCTGGTGTAAGGAGTTCAGTATAACTCAACCTTCGTCTTACGTGCCATTTGCTATCACGAAGAGTGGTTTGGTTATAGTGTTGTATAGTAGTACTATTTCCTTAACAAAGGCGCTCTATGCTCATAATCCCAAAACGAATTCTCTTGTGTTTCTTCTGAATGATTTTCTTGAAGTAATTCCTCATGCAAACAGCTTAGTATCTCTTAAAGATCTAGGAGAAACAACATGTAAGAAAAGAAAATTGGGAGTTCTATCAAGTGGAGTGGAAGACCATAGGTAGCTAGAGTGGTACCTGGTTGCACCATATATGACACTTAGAAAAAAAGCGGATTATATGGATTATACTTATTTTTTATTTTTATTTACTAGCGTCAAGTTTAATGTTAATACATTTGCATTAATATTTATGTTTTGAATTTTCTCATCTTCTAATATCTCTTGCTAAACTTTACGATTCCAAATTCTGACAAATACTAAATGCATACTGAGATCTGAGATTAGGAACTTGTTTGCTTGCAGCTGACTCTGCGTCTGAATCTGAGTCAACCCCTGATTCGGACCGAGTCAGCAGTCAGACCGTTTGTTTTCCATTTTGAGTCAGATCTGACTCGACCTCTGACTCAGACATAACCCCTGACTCGGACTCATTTGAGTCAGGTAACAAAATACCCCTGACTCATGGGACCAAACCACTGACTCACTTATTTCCGAGTCAGATGAGTCAGATCTGACTCAAAACAAACATATCGACTCAGATTCAGATGAGTCAGGTGATTTCACTCAGATCCAGATGATTCAGATCCAGACGACTCAGATGAGTCAGGAGTAAACAAACATGGTGTAGGTGTTTTTTCTAGTAAAATATGGGAAAGGTTGTTGCACGAAATAAAAATCACAACTTAATAATGGAATGGGATGAAATTATACACTTACTTCAGAAATTTTGGGTTTATTGGTGCTGTTGATACTAGGAGAAGCAATCTTCGAACAATTTTTGAATTCCGGAATTTAGAGATGGGGAAAAGACTTTTCAAGTGTTGTGCATTCGAGTACATGTGTACTATGTACGTGATGCCCTATAAGGAAAATACGCGACACTGATTCCGCATTTAGTCCTGCCACCACTGTTGATGTACGAGTACACCATCCCAAGCCAGATAAGAGTTTTGCTCGGACTTTAAGTCATGCATGCCCTATAATGAAGGTGCAGACTTTAAGTGACCGGACAAATATTAATCAGATCATGATACATTTTGAGCCATATGGCAATTTTTGTACCAACCAACAAGGAGGCGTTGGATGACTGGCTAAAATTTTAAGTCATGAGATATAATTAGGGTCAAAACCACAAACTTTAAATGTTTGTGCCGGACCGCAGGTGGGCCACAAGAACTTTTTCGGGGTCACAGTACATTCTCACGATCAATTTGAACTGACTCGACTTTAGGGTTTCTTCCAATAGAGATCATTGGTCTCCCTCTACACTTTCCTAATAGAGATCATTGGTTTCCTTTTAAGTTTCTCCTTCCTTTGTTAACTAGAACCCTAAATTTATATAAGCAGCTTAGTGGTTGAAGTTGGTTTCAATGGCTGATAACCTCCCTGTAGAGATAGCTCATGACATATTTTCTCGACTATTAGCTGAAACCGTTTTAACATGCAAACTTGTATGCAAAACATGGCATAATTACTTATCACATGACAGCGCTAGTTTTGCTAAGATACACTTGCGGCAACTCAATCGTCCCCAGCCCGATCACAAGAATGGTGCTGCAGGTTCTAAGGTACGTTTGGGTTTTATTTCCTTGTCGAAGTCTGGTCACCCTCTTCGCTACGGAGAATATTATAAGAACAAACGTGCAATTCAGTTTAGAAAGATTACTCATCGTCTCATTCGAAAGGGAAAGTGCAACACAGATTTGCGTGTTGGCTCTTGCAATGGTCTTATTTGTTTAGCTGAATCTAGGAGTAACTTAGCAGATCCAGTTCACATCTGTAATCCCATTAATAGAGAATGCTTGCAACTTCCAGTATTTGACGAAAATAATGACTACGAATCTGTTAATCAAGTATGTAGTGGTTTTGGTTACAGTACTCGAACTAATGAGTATAAGGTCGTTAGAATCTTGTATTATGACGACAGCGATCATGGTACTATTGGACATATACAAGTATACACTCTTGGAAGTGGAAATGGCTGGAGAAACAAAGGGGTGATCACCGAAATGTTGAATTCAACATATGGTGTCTTTGCTTATGGAGATCTCTATTGGCTAGATTCAAACGAAAAAAAGATGATTGTCTTCACTTTGTCAGATGAAGAGTTCAAGATCCTCCCTTCACGCCCGTTTTATGATCCTAGTTGTGATGAGTTTTTTTTTTCTCAGATCATGGGGAAAGCGATTGTATGGTGTTGAATTCAAAAATGAAAGGATAATTTTTTGGTATTTTTTCAAGTCAAATTCAGGGGGAAGAATTAATAGAGCATTTCCTGTCATAGATAGGGCGATCGGAAATAGCGTGGGACCGGATGCACCATTTGCTGTGACAGAGAATGGTTTAATTGTAATGTGGAACATAAAGACGCAGTTTTCAATATACAATAAGAAGAACTGTACAAAGACACTATATATTTATAACCCGGAAACGAAATCTCACACATGTCTCGGCGATTTTGATGATGTTAGATATTTTCAATATTGTTTGCGCTACTACAGAGTTTACCGTGATCGACCTGAACAGACTCGTCTCTTCCCATAAGTCACCATTAATGGTTTTTGGAAGCGTCTGTTGGTGATGAAACGACATAACCAACAGGCATAAATATCACTATAAGTAGCGAAGACGTTCTCCCATTCTTACAATCAATTCAACTTGTTTTCTCTCTTTCTAAAGCATCATCAGAAACATTTCTCGTGTGTTCTTGGTTGGGTCAAGGGGTGCAAACCTTGAATCCAATTTCTCCGTTGTAGGGCTTTCATTGTATCCTGAAGGCATTATTTCACATACCTGTTGCAATCGCCAATTGATATTGGGAGGGTAGAAATAATCGTCTAAAAGAAATCTATTCGAGCCTTGAAAGTCAGGAATACAACAATTTCTTTTCTACTTATTTCATCCTCTATTTGAACCCATTTTCCAACGGATGATTCACTGAAATTATTCCTCATATGAATAGTTTTGTTTCATTGAAAGATTTGGGAGAAACATCATGTAAGAAAAGAAAATTGTTTTAGGACCATAGCTAGCTAGAGTGCTGCCTGCTAGATTATGGCAACATACTTAGAAAAGCTAGTTTGTATGGCTTGTGCTCTTTCATTTTTATTTTCTTTTACTAATTATCATCAAGTTTCAAATTAATAGAATTGCGTTCTTATTATCTTTAAAAGATTATCTGTTGCCAAACTTTATACTAATTTCTAGCCATGCAGCCAATTCAGTACTTCCGCTTTTAGCAGATCAAAGAAAGCCTAGTCGAAAGGAGAAAAATATGTTTATACAATATGTTGACATTATTAGTCCCTTGTATGGGTTATCTAAGATCCTGCAGTTTATAATTCTTCGGGACTCTCCACTCATTGGCCAATTGATTTTGAGTTGGATGCTCAGATTCTAACATGATATCAGAGCTAAGCCCGTATGCGGACTATAGGCCGAATGACTGGTCACATGTGCGCCCGTGACCGAATGAATGGTCACTCATATGACCTGTACGTGGGGTGGACCGTGATCGAGTGTCACCTACACACCTATGACACACGCGTGCGTAGGTCCACGTGTTAGGCCAGGGCAAAGCTAGAGACTCAAAATATGGGGGGCTAAATGAAGAAAAAAAATAATCAAGGGGGCTAATAATTAATTTTTCTTAGAAATAGTGGTAAATGTAAAGGATATCTAAGAAAATACAAACATTTAGGAGGGTGGGAGCCACCCTTGGCATCTACATAGCTTCGTCCCTGTGTTAGGCCGAATGACTGGCCTTACACGTGGGGGAGGGTGTGAAAGGACAATAGTCCCACATCACTAGTTTCCGCATAATGAACTCAAAATATAATATGGAAGGTCCACTCCACTCATTGCCAATTGGTTTTGAGTTGGATGCCCGGAGACTTTAACATGGTATCAGAGCATGCTATTTGCGACGGGTCGTTTGGGTCTAACACGTGATGGGGTGTGCTGAGATTATTATTCCCACATTGTATTAGTTAACACATGGGGGGCGTGTTGAGATTATTAGTCCCTCATTGTGTGGGCTATCCTGGAGTTTATAATCCTTCGGGCCTCTTCATTCATTGGCCAATTGTTCTTGAGTTGGATGCCCATATTCTAACACAATATAAGGTGGTTTTGGTTATGGTTACTGTCCTTGAACTAATTAATGAGTATAAGGTTGGTAGAATCTTGTATTATATCAGCCACCGCGTGCGACCAAAAATACTTTAGCTTTTGTTGGACATATTCACGCATATACTCTTGGCAGTGGATATTGGTGGAGCAACAAGGTGATAATCGACGGTCTTTTGGATTCAAAATTTGGTGTCTTTGCTAAAACTCAACATATGTACATAAACAGAATGCAACCACTCATCTGATCAACATGAACATATGCACATAAATACACTGATAGTGATATTGATAACCTAATAATGGCACTTGGAAACCATTTAACGAAAACGAGTAGCTCTGAACTAGTCTGATAACCATTGTAATCCGCGTAGCTCTCTGGTTACTATATATAACAGTGTAGGCGTTTGGCAGAGATGGTCTTTTGGGTTACCTTTACATATCATCATTGAGGTTGAAACTTTAGGAGACCAGATAATTGTTGGATCACGAGGCTACTTTTGAGTCAAATTGTGTGGGTAAAATACCCGACGGCCACGTGTCAGCATCTCAAGGGATGATTACATGATAATACGATGAGATGAGAGCATCGAATCATCCTCTAAAAAGGAGGGTTTGTCTCAGTCGAGGCAACTGCACGAGCACCACATGAATGACGCGTGCAAGTAAAGGTCTAATCTGCTCAGACGGTCAAGTCTAAAAAGCAGGACCGTATTTAATGAAGGATAAGATCAAGACGTGGGGAGATCTGCATCGTGACGAAAGACTCGGACGATCTATACTACTACCCAGAGGTGATAGAGCACGAGGTTCTCCATACAAGAGCATCACGAGGCGAAGGAGAATGAGACTACTCGGAGGAAGAACCAGACTAGCCATCACGAGGGATAGTATAGAGCCAGTCCAAGGCAGCCAGGACGATGGAAGACAGTTCATCGAACTCGGACGATCAGACCACCACGAGTTTATTTTACCTATAAATACCGGTTTATGTAGAAGGAGATGGACAACTTATGTAATCTTAGATGGTCTTTCTACAGAGAATTCCTGAGAGAGATCTAGATAGAGAGAAAGTGAGAAATCTAGAAGAGATTTGTAACTCTTTCAAGGGTAAGACCTTATAATCAATAAGAAAACAACTTCTTTCCCGTGGACGTAGGTCTTCATGGACGAACCACGTATATGCTTGTGTCAATCTTTACATTTCATGCTCTTTACATCTTGTTCATAGTTGAATCTTGTATGTTTTAGTAGTTTTTAGTATTTCATTTCACTTGGATGTAGTCATTAGAAAAGATGCAACTACATTTTGGCGCTAGAAGCATGGAGGTATGAAGATCTAATCTACCTCCCTAATAACAACCCTATATTGTTTTCATAATCTCCATGATAAAAGTGTTTTTCATACTACAAAGTAGATTTCTGTTGTGATGAATGAGTAGAGATCGAACTCAAACATAATCTTCACGATCTAAGAAGTCCAGAAGAACCTCAAGATTAACAAATCTGCGTTTTTTACTGATTTTCTTTAAGATTTATTGTTATTTCAAAGATTTTTTATACCTTCCTCAAGGAGCTCAGGAGAGTTGTAGACCAGAGTAAAAATGAAGTTTCAAAGACTTCGGTGCTCAAACTATCTCCTCCATGAGAGAGCCGGGAAGAAATACTAATCATTAAACTACATAAGGGAGATATCTCCTTATGAGAGTTGAAAAGACAAATTTTATGATGTTTTTCATCAAACTCAACAAAGTCCAAGATCTCCTTCTTAAGAACCTAAATCTAAGTAAAGGGGAAGGATTAACGAGTACATAATCATTCATCAAACCCAAAGTTTGTTCAAAATCCAAAGCTAAAAGATGATGAGAAATAATTTCTAGAATGGGAAAATATGCTCAATCGTCATAATTTGATTTTTTTCCCCTAAAGAGGTATAACGTGTTGAAAGAGGTATTTCTCTCGAAAAGAGAGAACTGATAAAACACCTTTTCTTCATCATTAACATCTCATGCAACGGGGGAATGTTTTGACGTTTTCACATGTCTCCAAAATATACCGCAAAGTCTTCCTGTACTAAACTGACCGGTCTGAACTATGACTTAGTAATTGCACGTAACCTGCAAACCTAGGGTCCCATTTTCTGAAGAAAAAGCAAATTAAGTGTTATTGCATATATTGCAGGGAAGGTAATGGTGACGCGACGATCTACTCGCAGGAGCCAAGGAGAAAATGGTGGATCCCAATCAGAAGGACTTGACGATTTGGAGCCAGGCGAGGCCCTGATGAATGGCGAAGTCCCGGGATAGGGACAACCCGATGACCAATATCGGGAAGTACTAAATGATAATTCTAGCTCCTAAGGCGAGGGAAACCCCTTCGAGATCATGATGACGTCCATCTGACTCAACCAGGAGGGTTGAATCGTTTTCCAAGGAAAACAACGAACAATGAGGCCAAGAAATGGCAAACCTTCAGACCTCTGCGATGCCAACGCTACCATCGCGGCCATCCTGAAATCCTAAGAAGCTCAGGGTAAGAGAATGGAAAAACTAGAAAGGCGAAACAGAGGGTTTGAGAGGAGAAACCGCAAGCTTAAGCGAAAATCAAAAAAGAAGGTTCCACTCGCTTCTGTCAAGGAGGTCCCATAGGAGGAAAACCCCTTTGAACATTTACAAGATGATGAACGAATTAACATTCCTGACACCTCCAACGAGGAAACAGCGGATCGCTTCCCCAAGGGAAGCATAGGTATACTCGACCGCGAGGATAGCTCATCTGAGGGATCGTCGGATATTGATCCCAATCATCGGCGAGACAAAGACCAGATCCAAGAAGTTAAAACCAACTGTGAGGTCGAGAACCTCGCAGTTACAAACCCCAAGCGAGGGGATACCTCAAGGTCAACTCGTTCTAAGATTGTATCGTATGCGAACAATCAGGCGATGACTCAGGGCGATCAAGGCATCACTATCATGAACCATCTTTCTCACCCGAGAGAGCTCTGGGAAGAAAAAAGAAGGCCGAAACAAGGCGAAATGATGACCAACTTCAGGCCCGACTCAACCGGCTTGAAGCAATGTAAAGGGAAGCTACAGGAAAGGAGGAAAGCAAGAAGCTGGCGGTAGTCATGCAACAAGCAGGACAATCCCCCTTCTTCGAGAATCTGTTAAGATTGTCATTTCCAAAGAAATTTTCTCTACCAATGTTCACGTCCCCGTTCACCGGAACATGAGACGCAATTGAGAATCTTAGAACTTATCGCATGACGCTAACCCAATGGGACCATTATTACGTGGTACTGTGTAAATTTTCCCTGCCAGTCTGAGGGATGAAGCCTTAATTTGGTTCAATAACCTGCCCAAGGGATCAGTTGAATCGTTCGAGCACCTATCCGAGCTATTTTTATAAACGTACATTCACGATAGCAGGGTCCGACCAGAGGTCGATGCGCTGTTCCAAATGTCCCGAGGGCCAAATGAGTCACTCTGCTCCCTGGTGACACGGTGGAGGAAGTTATGTGCTGAGATCGGAAAGGTCCCCGAGGACTATGCGATCTTGGACTTTAAAAATAGTCTCCGAAGTACGGACCCTCTCTTTGTCCGCATGTATAAAACTATGCCAAAAAACTTGGGCAAACTAAGAGAAATCCAAGAGGATTATGTAGCCTTGGAGGAACTCCAAGACGGAACTTACGACAAAATGGCAAAAGGAACTAATAGAGGAGCAAATGTGGTAGAGCCACAAAACCCACAGGCACCAGCCCAAGGAGCGGGGCGATCCAACAACGGATTAACTCAGTTCGACAAGCATCGTACTGGAGGATGGAAAGGGCGATACCAGGCCCAACAAAAGAAGGGAAACTTCGTAGACCCAGTTTAAACGAAGCTAAACACCCCCATATCCGAGATCCTCAAAAGATTGATGGACAATATAAAATCACTTACCCGTGGAACAGAGGTCAGCAGCCAGAGCGAACTAAAAATAGAACTGACTTCTACGAGTTCCATCAATTCCACAGCCACACGACAGACTCGTGCAGAGACCTGAAGAAAATGGTGCAAGAAATGATTAATGATGGGAAACTCCAAGAATACATCGTGCAACTAACGACTCCACCTACCACTGGGGCACCCATACATCGTGTAGAGATCCCCCGCGAGGCACAATACTTAGGGTTTAATATTATACCGCACTCGGCGATTACCACACCTACACGAGAAGGAAACATTACTGGAGGAATTCACATACGAAACTTCCAGGGAGACGAAGTTTTCAGTGTTGCCAGAGAACCCCCGATTGAGGGATGGATGAAATTACCAATTAGATTTTCATCCTCGGAGGCCCTGATGGAGGACGAAACCATAACGATCTACTGGTGGTCACGATGGCCATTGCACTCCCTGAGGTCGAAGGCGAGGAAGGAAAAATTAAAGTGCTACCATGGGAAATGCCCAAAATCTTAATTGATGGAGGTAGTTCAGTTGAGACTTTATTCTATGACACATTCAAGCAAATGGGTCTTAGGGACGAGTGTCTCATACCCTCCACTTATAACGTATTTGGCTTCAACGGGTCATCGACCCGCCCAAGAGGTGAGGTAATGTTAGAAATTCGGGTGGGAAAAATCCTCACCCTAACTACTTTCTGTGTGGTAGATGTACTATCACCATACACAGCCATTTTCGGGCGATCCTGGGTCCATGGGATCAAAGGAGTAGCCTCAATTTTCCACCAAAGGTTAAGATTCCCTACGCCAGATGGAGTAGCAGAAATCATTGGGACTCGGGCGAGGCGAAATACTATTATAAGATGGACGTCCAGAACAGCGAGAACAAAGTAAACTCCCCAAATGCACAGGCAAAGATGGCCATAGATACCAATAACCTGGTTGAGACCTATGATTACATGTTCATCAGTAATACACCAGCACAATCGGCCGATGCCCCAGCCTTATGCAACACCATAACCTCGGGACCGACCATACGACCCTTATAGCAATTACAGGACCTCCCCGATGAGGGAGAGACCAAACCTCGTTCTCATACCGAGACCAACGTCATTCATCCTATGAAGACATGCACTATTGAGGCGAGCAATGAGGAGCTTCACTCAGGGTACAACCCAGAACGAAGGATGTCACTAAAAAACCAACTGGCTATCTCTACGGAACCAAGCCAAGTAAGCCCATGGCGTATCATACCACAGTCAACAGAGTTCAGTGCAACTAAGACGTCAAGAAAATATCAGAACAAAAAATCCAATGTTGGCACCCACAAACCTGTGGATGACCCTTTCCATAACTGCTTACAAACATTTGTTGTTGACTGGCTTACAGATGCCGCACCCATAGGTGCACTACTATCCTTTATGGATATCTACTCGGGTTACAACCGATGTACTAGCAAGGCCAGAACGCAAAACTACCATCGTCCTATAACATACCATGAGCAAACAACGATGCCCACCCCAGAAGGACACAACACGGACAGACAAGAGCAGACCCTCTCCAAAAACCCCGGCGCTATATTCCAAGAAGGAAGAAAACAATACCAAGCCCAATCAGGCTACTACAAGACAGCAGATCGTTAAGCAAGCTTAATTCATAAAGTGGGATGGAAACAAAGCCCAAAAATTGCTCAAAACTAATGAGGAAGCGTTAACGCACCTATAGTATACTTCTTACTAAGAGTAACACACATCCCATGAAGGTTGATGTCTAGAAAGCCCACATTTGAGGCTAGGGCTTCGAGCCCCTACTTGTAAGAAGGTCATGAAACCTCCCTCAGAATGTACTAAGAGATCACACCCTCTTTTGAAAATTAATAAAACTACTCATTTTTGTGTATTGCTTATTTACATTATAATTCTACTCTTTATATTAAAATCTTTCTTATCGCATGTGTCTACTTTTCTTTTTGATTTATATGTGAATCTAGATTAATCACACCATACTTGCATTCCAAAATATATATATATATATATATATATATAATAAACACACAAACAAGTCCATCAACAAATATGGCACGGTGCTGGCCACACCTCCCATTCTACAATGAATGATGTGGGTCAATAACCCAATCTACCTTACACGGACGACAGACCTAAGGTAATGCCGCCACGATCATGATATCGGACGATGCCCTGTTATAACAGGAGATACCCAAATTTGAGATACTTGCCTTCAGACAAGATAAAAATCTCCCAACCAAGGTGTCACCCTTTGAAACACGCTCCCACAGTAAATTCAAGGGAAATGTGCCAACAAGCACTAAACAACGCCTACAGCGGCTAAAAGAAAGATGTTGCAACCAAAGCCCAACACCATAAGAAATAGCATGTCCAATTAAGGAACTGATCATTCCCTGGAAATGTTATCCAAGGTTGGACCGTCAAATATGCACTCAAAACTATTTCAACGCCAGATAACAACAACCTATCATGCGATTAGACAGACAAAGGTCACCAACTGTACCATCCAAGAAATAAGTAGTAAATGTCGAAGTACCTCCCACACTTGAGGACTTATCAGCATATAAATAACAAAATAGCGCCTCCTACAATTGAGGACTTTCCAAAAGATGCGAAAATGTTTTCATAATGGAGCATATGACCCTCCCAAACTTTGTCCAACATAGGAGACCAAAAGAAGAAAGCTGGATAAACAAAGAAACAGACCAACTCAAGTATGTCCTCCATCAGGAGCCTCTTGCTCATCCTCAACGACAGTCACATTCTGCACAGGCTCGGGCTCGACAACATGCGGAGGGACCACGATGTTCGCAGCAGCAGCTGCGGCGGCTCGCTGACGCTCCCGGAGAACGGCAGCCTTACAAGCCTTGGTCATCAAAACCTTGTACTCCGCATGAAGGTTTCTCAGCTTCTTTTCTCCCTCCGCATAAGGAACCTCCAATTCTTCTTCATGTTGGCTCACCAACTCGTCAAGCTCCTCATAAAGACTTCTCTTATCAGCCCTTTATTCCCCTAGTTGCTTCTCCAACTCGGCCTTTTGCTTACAAGCCTCTACCAGCACAAAACAAAACTGATCAGTCTAAAGAAATCATCAGAACAAACCGACACACAAAATTGGTTAACAAGTGACCTTCATTCTCAAATAAAAAAACGGCTAAGTTTTGTTATAATCGGATCTTTTCGGTGTCTAGAGCACTAATTGTTGCCTCTGCAGGAGTTACGGCCGCATCACCATGAGGGAAGGATAGCATATGCCTATCGTGCTCCTTATCAAGAGCAATATAATCACGCTTGAGCTTCCTCAGCATCTCCCTATCATCCCCTGACTGTGTTAATTGAGGCATATGATCGCACTGCCAGTTAATAAGCTCATACTTTTACGCACGAAGTATCTTGATCTCGTCCGCACGATCTACGGCTACTTTCTTAGCCTTATCCAGTAACCCACGAAGCTCCAAAGTGCGGTTCCGATGAACCTCTAAATCTTCCCGCAACAATGGATGCTCTTGCTCTAAGGTGTTAATCTTACACTGACGAGCACTCACATCGAGTCTAAGGCCACTGCGCTCTCTAGCATGTTTATGAACCGCATTATCTAACTGCTCCTCCAATCGTTTGACCGTAGCTACCAATACAGGGACTAATTCAGAAATCTAATCCCTATCATGGAGACGTTAAATCAAGAAAACAGAGCAGATGAATACCTTCTAATTCCTTCTTATCCTGACAAAAATCTAAGGCCTCATGCTTAGCCATTTCCACAGCAGAGCGAAGAAGCTGGATCTCCTGTTCAGCAGCCTTGTCCTTCCTCCTAGCTACGCGAGTCTCGGATAGCATCCCCGTCCTCAAATTGTTGCTCCAGCATATCCAGAAAATAAACCAGTTAAGGCTGGAGCAAGCCAAAATAACAAAAAGCTAAAATCCAACAACTGTTCACCACATACCGATAACAAAAGTTGCTGCTGGGCGGACTTAGGCAAAGAAATTAAGATACGAGCTTGCTCTTCCTCGCTCAGTTGAGCATACTTATCCGAGCATAACATATTCATCGCCTCAGACCCACCACTGAACCAAAGAGTCTCAAAGGAACGTCCAGACAGATTCGTTGTGCCAGAAGGAAAACCACTAGCAAAGTTACTTGGTACGCTTGGGCTACCACCACCCGGAATCAAAGAAAGATTACTACTCAAATTCCCACCACCACCCCGAGCACTAGCATCGGAATAAGCACCCTTCTCAACAACATCTCTCAGCTGGGGCAGACTCGTTCCAGATCTAAGGGCGATATTGGGATCAACAGAATCATCCAACAAAGCCTGATCGAGATCATCGAAGAATGACTCGGTCAGATCCAATACCTCGTTCTCACCAAACAAAGCATCAATGTCCACTTCCATGGCATGCTCGGCCACAACGGCAGGAGCATTCAATGGCCCAGAACCATCAGTTAGCATCCTCCTCTGCCAAAAGCACATAATCAACAATTGCTAAGGCAAAAAACAGGGGCAAGGTATATATATATACGTCAAAATAGCAAGACAGTATTTTTTACCTTAGCATCCCGAGCAGACTGAGACAGACGCCTACGAGGGACGACCCATTTAAGTTCCCAAGACCTATAGGAAGGCAGATGGGCATGCATCTCAGGAATGCAAGGAAGAACATTACCAACCTCATCCCAACCATAAATATAAGCCCCCACAACTCTGATAGGAGAAACAAGACACTTGTGATCGTAGGTCATACGAACTGTACGTTGGGTGGTTATAGGAGGATCCAAGTAGGTCATATGCAAAGGACCTTGGATGCCCTTCCGAGTTCTAGAAATCCTAACTCCAAAACCATCATAAGTATCAGACTGATGACACCAATAGCCCTCCATGAAGAAATCGGGGGTATAATAACCCCTATGAGCAGAAACAAACGGATTCAACTCGTGCTCGGTAACCTTACCTTGGCTTCGTCGATTACACTCTCGGGCGATCCGATAAAAGTTACCATTAGGCTGAAAGATGGCTCGCTGATGTTAAAGCTTACATAATATCTCGTACTGAAAATGATTTAATGGACAGTACATGGGAAGACGAAGACCGGCGTCAAGTTGATCCACCGCAACGATAATCTCGTTAGGACCACACGGGTTCTTCTCCAAAATATCCTTGGAAAGGACACCGAACTGACCCTCGGGAGTGGCAAAGGAAATCTGAAATTGCTGGAGACGATGCCTGACCCTTACCGATTCCAAGAATGTTTCATCTGATGTACCAGAGGAACGGTCGGAACTCGGATTTCTCATCGGAGATTTCCCGGTACTGCTAGAAAGCAAACAAGAGGAAGACGTTAGAACAACGACAAAGAGAAAAGCCGAAAAAAAACAAAATAAACATGCACCGGTGAGGAAAAAAACCGGCAACAATGGAGGATAAACTCCACAGACAAATAAAAATGAAGAAACAGTAGGTCAGAACAACCAAGACGATTGCAAAACCCAAGAGAAAAAGTGAAAACAGTGGCAAGAATCACTGATACCCAAGAAAGTATCATTTACAGAATCCTAAAATAACTGTGATAATCATCGGACAGAACAAAAAAGAGAATAAAAAAGAAGAGGACCATACCGTCTTGAGGTGCGAGATGAGGAATTCCTCCCAGACATTATAAACTTATTTATAGGAGACAGGAAGTTAAGAAGGAACAGTAAGAGACAAAGAAGAGAAAGAATGAAAAAGTTCTGAACTCTGAAAAGAGATATTAAAGGAGACATTCTCTCCTCCCAAAAGATCTTATAAGAAACTAAAGGACCACCAACCGGCGCCTCAAGTCCAACGGGTAAAAGCGCATTAAAAGTGTAGACGTGGCGGAAACTGCGGACGTGGCGAAAAAGGTGGGACGATTACATAGTTTTTTCCCCAACATGCCCTCGGCAAGTTGCAAAGAAAAGAAGCAAAATGTGTGGGTAAAATACCCGACGGCCACGTGTTAGCATCTCAAGGTATGATTACATGATAATACGACGAGATAAGAGCATCGAATCATCCTTTAAAAAGGAGGGTTTGTCTCAGTCGAGGCAACTGCACGAGCACCACATGAATGACGCGTGTAAGTAAAGGTATAATTTGCTCAGACGGTCAAGTCTAAAAAGCAGGACCGCATTTAATGAAGGATAAGAACAAGACGTGGGGAGATCTACATCGTGACGAAAGACTCAGACGATCTATACTACTATCCAGAGGTAATAGAGCACGAGGTTCTCCATACAAGAGCAGCACGAGGCGAAGGAGAACGAGACTAATCGTAGGAAGAACCAGAGTAGCCATCACGAGGGATAGTATAGAGCCAGTCCGAGGTAGCCAGGACAATGGAAGAAATCTCATCGAACTCGGACAATCAGGCCACCACGAGTTTATTTTTCCTATAAATACCGGTCCATGTAGAAGGAGATGGACAACTTATGTAATCTTAGATGGTCTTTCTACAGAGAATTCCTGAGAGAGATCTGGATAGAGAGAAAGTGAGAAATCTAGAAGAGATTTGTAACTCTTTCAAGGGTAAGACCTTATAATCAATAAGAAAACATCTTCTTTCCCGTGTACATAGGTCTTCATGGCCGAACCACGTTATATGCTTGTGTCAATCTTTACATTTCATGCTCTTTACATCTTGTTCATAGTTGAATCTTGTATGTTTTAGTAGTTTTTAGTTTTCATTTCACTTGGATGTAGTCATCAGAAAAGATGCAACTATACAAATGTCAATTTTCCTGTGTGACTTTGGCTTTGGTGCATATCTTGAGACACAATGAAATATTCTGGTCATAGTACAAATTTCGAGGTGCAGATTTTTGGTCCGGTGGTATCGAATTTTCGTACTAGGATGCACGATACTTGCAAACAACTAGTGACGTGGTGCGCATCCAGACACCTTAATAATCAATAGGGTTAAGTGGCGAAATGCCCCAAAATGGACCCCAAGGTTTTGAAAATGCCCCGGACGTTAGGAAAAACATTAAAATGCCCCATTCTGTTAGATTTTCCGTTAGAGAGTTAAGTAGTCGAAATTGCCTTTCAGGGTATATTGTTCAAGATTCAGAGTTCAGTATTTAAAATTCAAGGTTCAGAGCTTAAGGTTCACGGTTGGAGGTTCAAGATTTAGGATTCTGGTGGTGGTGGTGGTGGTGGTGGTGGTGGTGCGGTGGTATTGGTGGTGGCAGCGATGGTGATAGTGGCGGTGGTGGTGATGGTAGTGGTGGTGGTGGTGGAGGAGGCGGTGGTGGTGGTTGTTCTAGTGGTAGTGTTTATGGCGGTGGTCGGGATGGTGGTGGTAGTGGTGGCAGTGGTGGTGGTGGTGGCAGCGATGGTGGTTGGTGCTTGTTCGTTTGGTGGTGGTGGTGGTAGTGGCGGATTGGGGTGTTTTGATTAAGAAGGATAAAAATAGAATTTCAAAACTCCTTGACCGGTCAAGATGCTCAATTTTGATCAAAATGTCCCAAAACTAACTTAATGGGGCATTTTAATCTTTTTCCTAATGTTCGGGGCATTTTCACAATCTTGGGATCCATTTTTGGGCATTTTACCACTTAATCCTAATCAATATTATGATCGGAAAGTTAAGGGCTCACAAATAGACGATTAGCCTTTAGGGTTTGTTCCGCATGAACCACCTTTTTTTTCCTATTTTAATCATCATCATCAAAACTCAGTGCCTCATTAGAATTGCAAGGTCATCATATACAACAGCTTAGGGTTTAAAAAGTCGGTATAATGGCTGACTACCTCCCTATAGAGATAGTTCTTAACATATTATATCGATTACCAGCTGAAACAGTCCTAACATGTAAACGAATATGCAAAACATGGCATAATCACTTATCCCATAGTGATCGCATGAACTTTGCTAAGACACACTTGCTGCATCTCAATCAACACCGGCACGATCACAACAGTCTTAACAATGGTGTTACAGGTTCTAAGGTAAGTTTAGGTTTTATTTTCTTATTGAAGTCGGAAAACATAAGACCTACTGGTCACCCACTTTGGCATGTAGGATATGATGAGAATAATAATGGCACTGTTCAGAAAACACTTAGACCGGTTAATCATCGTCTTATTCGAACCAAACAGGAGTACGACACAAATTTGCTTGTTGGTTCTTGCAATGGTTTGATTTGTTTTGCAGAACCTAGAAGGCGTAACGTCAGAGATCCAATCCATATTTGTAATCCCATTACTAGAGAATGTGTATACCTCAAAGGATTTAACGAAAATATTCAGTACAAATCTACTTGGTCAATACATAGTGGTTTTGGCTACAGTCCTCTAACTAATGAGTACAAGGTCGTTAGAATCTTGTGTTATGATAGCCGCGATCATGGTGCTATTGGACAAATTCAGGTATACACTCTTGGCAGTGGAGATGGGTGGAGAAACAAAGGGGTGCTTGCCAACTACTCGTTAGATTCCATATATGGTGTTTTTTGCTAATGGAGCTCTCCATTGGCTACATTCATCACTAAAAAAGATAATGGCCTTCAATTTGTCGGATGAAAAGTTCCATGTCCTACCATCAGGACCTTTTTTTATCCTACTTATAGTAGGTTTTGGTTTCTCAGATCATGGGGAGAGGCGTTGTATGGTGTCGGAGCTAAAGAAGAATATTTCGATGTATGGTGTTTTAAGATTACCTCATTAGAGGGAATTACTAATAATACCCCAACAACCGCAGCATCAACCTGCAATGAGTATGAGTCTTGGAGCTGGTGTAAGGAGTTCAGTATAACTCGATCAGCGAATTATTCTCCATTTGCTGTCACAAAAGAGTGGCTTAGTTGTAATGTGGGATTGGAGTACTTTTCCCCGAACGAAGACACTATGTTATCATAACTTTAAAACGAATTTTGTAACGTCTCTTAGTGATTTGAATAATTCTATTGAAGTAATTCCTCATACGAACAGCTTTGTTTCACTGAATGATCTTGGAGAAACAACATGTAAGAAAAGAAAAAAGGGAATTTGATCAGGTGGCGTGAAGGATCATATTTAACTAGATCGCTACCTCCTCCTACCTGCCAGATGATTGCAACAAGATACTCAGAGAAGCTAGGTCTTTTTGTTTTCTATTTTATAAAGTTTGAGTTTTAACTATTATTAACCGATTATTGTTATCTGTTCATCTTTTATCATCTCTGTTCCCAAACTTTATGTTATTTTCTCTTCAACTTGTTCCATTGGCCTGTGGGGTACAAAATATTTTAGCAGATCAAAGAATAATAATTTCCGGTTCTAAGCATGTGCATGTCAGAGGTGCCCGAACAGAAATTAAGTATACCTAATGTAATGCCACAACCAAAAACAGCCAACATTCTCGGTCTTTAATACATTATGAGATAAAATGATTATATATGGGGACTGCGAGAAAAAAAAATTCTAGCTAAGAAGATGATGAAAGTGCAAACTGTTTCAGCGGTGGGGGTAACCTCTGGAGAAGCCAACTGAAAAATCCGACACGATTTTCACCATTTACTCTCTGAGTGGAGAACTCCACCAGCATTTTCCAGAGTTGAGAGTTCCCCAACAGGTCCATCCATGTTGCAGTATCAACAACTCACTTGCCCAACAACAGCATATGTACTCATACACTAAAAGTCTGAAAGTGATACAGACCTTGAAACCAGTTACGAGTAGTTTTGAAAGTCATGAACTGCTCTGAGATTGAAAAGAGGACGGAGCAACAATTATATGATACATTTTTTTAATAAATATAAAATATAATCAATATCGGTAGAAATTAATAGTGTGGTGAATCTCAATCTAAAGTGTACTCTAACATCCCCAGGACAAAAGTCAGATGTCTAATCAATTATGAGTGTTACTTAGTCGATAAAATCCTTTATTTTAAATTACAGTTCCAAAAGAGTGTAGTCGATCAAAACAATCATATGATACATCATAGCATGTAAAGCTCTTGCTTTTTCTAGGTGGACAAAATTAAGGCATGTGTTTTTTCATTTTAAGGCCTATGTGTTTGCAACTTTGTCGATCTACTTGAGAATCACCAATAAGAGGCACTGTAAACTGATCGACTATATTTAATGTTCTACATTTTTCATTTTTTTTTGCTTTGCTATATTTAAGCTATATCAAAGTAAACTGATCGACCATAGTGCTTGGCGCCTTGGCCTATAAGTATGACAATGTACTCACCACAACATATGCTCACAACTCAGCAGAGGTTCCTCTCCAAACGTGTGGGTGCCTGCAAGGACGTAGGAAGGCCTTGAGTGGGGCACAAATTTTTTACTTGAAGTCAGGGGTGGAAAGAAACTATCTTACAGCTTCAAAAGTAATAAAACCTATGACGGTAAACCCCTACTATGACTGCAACCAAGCCAATAATTGTAAGGGTATAATAGACAGAAGGATGAAAACCTCACCTAACAAGTACTTAAGGCTTCATAAATGTTTTTCTAGGTCTTCATTTTTATATAGTGAGACGGTGAGAGTACTGTAGAGATCTGATTTCATTTCTAGGGAAGAATTAGATTTCAAAATGGCGAGGAGGAAGATTCAAAAGAAAAAATCTGATAAAGAACAGATTTGTAAGTTTAGAAGGGGGATATGGAGACGCAAGAATGTTAGTGGTGATAAAAAAAGGCAATTTTGTGAAAAACATTACAAAATTTTTACTGATTTTCTAGCATAGAATCCTTCTTGTGTTACTTACAATTGGACTGAATTTCTACCCCAGCAGCAGAAGTTGGAGTTTGAGAAGAAGATGAAGCAGATTGAGGAAGAGAAGAAGAAGAAGCTGAATCTGAATCTGAATCTTCCTTCAGATGAACACCGTTGTTGTCTTAACAATGGAATGGGATGGAGATGCAAGAATTTTAGGTTTGGTTATGGACCTCATGGTGCTTCTGATGATGATACTGTTCCTAACACTAAATTTTGTGAAAAACATTATAATAGTTTCAAGAAGCAAAATAATGGATCAGGTGCAGGTTCCAGTAGTGCTACTGATAGAGATACTAGGGCTTCCAAACGGAGGAAGACGGTATCATCATCGGAGGAGGAACATGAAACACAAACAGAAACTCAAGAAGATACTAGTGATGATAACTGTGAGTAATTCTTGCATACTTAATGTGGAACAAGGTAAAAGAAAGCAATACTAGATTGCTATAAGCAAGAAGAGAAGAGAATTCAAGCAAGAAGAGAAAGATAAGTTTTGTGTTTAATAATTTGATTCAGTAATAGATAGCTCTTACAAGACTTAATCTAGCCTTTATATAGGCTTGAAGAATAACTAAACTAGGAAACAGAAAACTAAAAGGAAATCTAAAGGAATCCTAAAAATAAGAAAGACTGAAACTAGAAAACCATGGAAGTCAAACCTCTAAGCGGAATCTTCTGGAATTGTAGTATGCCCTGCATCAGTCCCCCCTTCTAGAGTAAAGCTCGTCCTCGAGTTGTCCAAACAAACCAGAAGTTCATTGTCACCATGAAACGTAAAAATCTCTTGAACATTAAATGTGTTGGAGATATTCCAATCATTTGGTAGATCAATAACATAAGCATTATCATTGATCTTCTTTAAAACCTTGAAAGGACCATATTTCTTCATCTTGGTTTTGTTATAAGTACCCACTGGAAATCTCTCTTTTCTTAGATGTATCATCACGAGCTCCCCTTCCTTGAAGGTTTTAAACCTCTTGTGTTTATCAGCATCCTCTTTATATTTAGAATTGGACTTCTCCAGTTTAGATTTTACTTCATTATGTAATTCAGTTGCTTTGTCTACAAAAGAGTCGGCTGCAGTGTTTGTACTCTGTGTGGTGGGTAAGGCTACCAAATCAAGAGTATGATTAGGTACTTTAGAGTACACAATCTCAAATGGAGTTTTCCCAGTAGAACGATTCACGAAGTGTTGAAAGCGAATTCCATATGTGGCAATAACACATCCCACTGCTTACTATTATCCAGGCACTTAGCTCTAATCAAATTCCCAAGTGATCTATTAACAACCTCAGTCTGTCCATCAGTTTGCGGATGTGAAGTTGTGCTGAATTGTAGAACTGTGCCTAAGCGCATCCATAAACTTTTCCAGAAATAACTCAAAAATTTGGTATCTCTGTCAGAAGTGATAGACTTTGGAACCCCATGCAATCTTACTACTTCTTTAAAGAACAAAGAAGCAACATTAGAAGCGTCAGTTGATTTCTTACAAGCCACGAAGTGAGCCATTTTAGAGTAACGATCAACTACGACCATAACAGAATCATTACCTCTAGCAGTACGAGGTAAACCAAGTATAAAATCCATACTTATATCAACCCAAGGTGCATCAGGAACTGGTAAAGGAGTATACAACCCGGTATTTTGAATTGTACCCTTTGCTCTCTGACAGACCATGCATTTTTGTACGAACTTTTGTACATCACGTTTCAAAGATGGCCAGAAATATCTTTCTTCAATCAGGGCAATGGTTTTATCTCTCCCAAAATGACCACCAAGACCACTGCCATGTAATTCTCGCATAAGATGTAAACGTAAAGACCCTTGAGGAATACATAATCGATTCCCTTTAAAAAGAAAACCTTCTTGTATAAGAAAATCATCAACCCCATGAGTTTGAGAACTGCATTGATCCCATAGTTTGCCAAAATCTTCATCTTCTGGATAAATGTCTTTGATATAGTCAAATGCATAACTCTCATTACGAATTGTAGTTAATAGATGACTTCTTCTACTTAAGGCATCACAACTTGATTCAATTTGCCACTTTTATGTCTCACGGAGAAAGTGTATTTGTTGAGTGTGGAAAGCCATCGATCATGCATTCTGTTAACTTTAGCAGAAGTATTCAAAAACTTCAAAGCATGGTTGTCAGTGTTGACAACAAATTCCCTATGTATAAGATAAGTATGCCACTGCTTAAGAGATTGAACAAGAGCCAATAACTCTAATTCATATGTAGACCATTTCTTTTGTGCATCTGAATTCTTCTCACTGTAATATGCAATTGGATGACCCTCCTGTGATAATACTGCACCAATACCAACAACAGATGCATCACAATCTATTTCAAAAGGCTTGTTGAAATTCGGAAGTGCAAGAATTGGTGGTACAAAGCTTTTCTTTAAGAAGAATAAAGCTTTTATCCATTGCTTCCGTCCACTCAAACTTCTCCTTCTTGAGACAGTCAGTCAAAGGTGCAGAAATAGAGCTAAAGTTCTTCACAAATCTTCGATAGAAAGAAGCCAAACCATGAAAACTACGAACATCACGAATAGAAGTAGGAACTGGCCAATCTTCAATTGCTTGAACTTTAGAAGGATCGACATGAATACCATCAGTAGAAATCACATATCCCAAAAATGTTACTGAAGAAGCCATGAAGGTACACTTCTTCAAATTAACATATAAAGAGTTGTCAGCAAGAACTTGAAACACTTGTGAAAGATGTTGGAGGTGTTCTGGCTCACTGCGACTAAAAATTAGTATGTCATCAAAATAGACAATAACAAATTTACTGAGAAAGGGTTGGAGAACCTGATTCATAAGTCGCATAAAAGTACTAGGTGCATTAGATAACCCAAATGGCATGACCAGCCATTCATATAAACCTTCACGTGTCTTGAATGTTGTTTTCCACTCATCTCCACCTCGAATGCGTATTTGGTGGTAACCACTGCGTAAATCCAACTTAGTAAAAATAATAGCCCGACAGTAAATCAATCATATCATCAATACGCGGGATCGGAAATCTATAAGGAATGGTGATGCGATTTAATGCTCTGCAATCGATACACATCCTCCATCCATTGTCTTTTTTACTAACCAAGAAGGCAGGACTGGCACAAGGACTGTTGCTAGGTCGTATCAAACCCTTTGTAAGCAAATCATTTACCTGTCCCTGTAATATCTCATGCTCAGCAGGACTCAAGCGATAGTGTGCTTGGTTTGGTAAAGAGGCTCCAGGAATAAAATCGATGCAGTGTTGAATATTCCGTAAAGGAGGTAATGCAGTTGGTAGTTCATCTGGAAATAAAACATTATATTGAAATAATAAGGGCTTCACCTTTGCAGGCAACTCAATCATAGGCTTAGAATCTTCATGGGAATGTAAAGAATGTTGTGGGTGCAAAGAACGAATAACAGTGGCTACGACAGCATCAGTCTGCGCACAAGAGTTTGAAGTGGAATTGGATGGACTAAGAACCTTGGTTTTCCCATTATGAACAAAAGTGTAAGTATTCTCGAATCCATTGTGAACCGCGTGAAGATCGTATTGCCAAGGTCTGCCAAGAAGAAGATGGGTTGTCGTCATATTAATGACATCACATAGAACTGTGTCTTCATAACCCTCAAAAGAGAATGACACATAACACTGAAGAGTAATCTTCTGTGTGCTAGAGGCATTAACCCATCCTACAGTGTAAGGTTCTGGATGAGAAGTTACTGGTAGTTCAAGCTTCTTAACTACGTGATCAGCAATATCAATTATCATCTTGCAGATTTTACCCCCAATATAACATCTTGATTTAAAAATACTGTGTCTCTGAGACTTGCATTGTTGAGTAAGAAATAATGGACGAATCATCCCAACAAAATCGTCGTCATCACCAGGTGAGTCTTCATCTTCGAACTCATTAAGCGCACCAGTGACTTCATTAATGAACTGAGGCTCACCAATCAAAGCATTGAATTTCCGACAATCACTAGAAGTGTGCCCCGATTGCTGACATTTATTGCACTTATCTCCACGAAATTTTGTATAAGCATTATTAGCTCGCTGTTACGGTGGAAATTGTTGTTGACTGTTATGAAACCGATTCCCTGTAGTAGGAGGAGTTGGTTGCAGAGAGTGAGACTGCTGACCCGGCTGAAGATCAATTGGATTGGCTAAGATAGGTGTAGCCAGAGGTGGAGTATAAGGCACAATATGGCTAGGTTGTCGATGTGAATGGCTAACATCATCATAAGGAGGCCTGGGAATATTCAAAACAGTATCTGGAGAAAAGTTTTGAGATGAATTGGTAGCCCTGTAAGTATTTTGATAACGCCCTTGTCTGGATGGATAAATCCTAGAAAAACGAATAAGACGATTTTATATCTTAATAGCTTGCTGCACAGCTTCGACCATAGTAAAAACTGAATGAGTCATACCATTTTGTATTAATCTATTCAGTCCCTCAATGAATCTTGCAACTAACTATTCTTCAGATTCTTTGAGTTGATTTCGTGCGACCAAATTATAAAAATCTGACACATATTCTTCAACAGTTCGTGCCCCCTGCTGAATGTTTTGTAATTTGATGAAAAGTTGCTGCATAAAGTCTCTAGGTAAGAACTTATCCCTGATCAAAGTTTTCATACGTTTCCAAGTACGTATTTTCGGTTTGTTAGCGTTTCTACGATCATCGCAGATCTTATCCCACCAAGCTGAAACTCCTCCTTTGAGTTTGTATGTCACAAGTTTAACCTTAGCATCTTCAGGGACTTCCATGAATTCGAAAAAAGCTTCTACCTCAAAGAACCAATCAGTTAGTTCTTCAATACGAAAATTTCCAGAGAAGTTGGGAATATCAGCTTTTAGTTTATATTCTGGTAAAGAACTGTAAGGGTTGTAACCAGTTTTTAAACGTCGTTCTTCAATCCAATTCTTCTCTAGATCGTTCTCACGTTCATCTTCATCATCACTGTCAAGTGCAGGAGAAACTATCTTCTTCTTTGAATGACCTATGAAACCTTCATACGGTTTCTTAATGTTTAAAGTACGCAATACATCTTCAGGTACTTCATCATTCTGTAAAAACTGAAGTATATCTTCTTTAGTTTTTCCTTCTAAGTCTACAAGCTCAGGCATATCCAAATCTAGATTTATATGTTTTGCAACCTTCAAAAGTTGATTCTGCATGCTTTCAAGCTTGGTATCTCTTAACCCTAATTTGTCCTCCATGGACTTCTCAAGAGCTTCAGTAATGTTTTTTGCCAAAATCTCGGTATGAGATTTGATGAGAGCTTCGATTGCTGCTAGAGTAACTGGTTGAGCAGTCATTTTTTTTTTTTTTTGGTATACGAAAAGGAACTAAAAAGGGACTGAAAGGTGTTGCGGAAGCGATGTAAAGGATCAAGTTATAGGATGAAAACCTAAAACTAAGCGGTTCATACCAACTAATGTGGAACAAGGTAAAAGAAAGCAATACTAGATTGCTATAAGCAAGAAGAGAAGAGAATTCAAGCAAGAAGAGAAAGATAAGGTTTGTGTTTAATAATTTGATTCAGTAATAGATAGCTCTTACAAGACTTAATCTAGCCTTTATATAGGCTTGAAGAATAACTAAACTAGGAAACAGAAAACTAAAAGGAAATCTAAAAGAATCCTAAAAATAAGAAAGACTGAAACTAGGAAACCATGGAAGCCAAACCTCTAAGCGGAATCTTCTGGAATTGTAGTATGCCCTGCATCAATACTAGTGTTATCTGTTAATTAAATTCCCAAAAGGCGTAAGAATTACTAAGTTGTTTGACTAATAGGGAATTTTCTATTTGGTTAATGCAATTGGAGAAGCTGGTTCTTCGGAGACCAAGGGGGAAGATGACCAGTCCGTATCCCTTGATGAAACAGAAACTGAGCAAGATACTAGTGACGATAATTGTGAGTAATTTACATTTTAGTGAATTTTTATGCTCTTGTTGTTTTTTTTTTTTTTTTTTGTTTACTTAGATGTTTAAATTATGGCAAATTGATAATTAATTTGAGGATTTCGTAGTGTTGTCTGTTAATTAAGATCTCCAAAGGAGTAAGAATTACTGCATTGCTTGACTAGTTGTGAATTTTCTATCTAGTTGATGCAATTGTAGAAGGTGGTTCTGCTGAGGTGGAGGGGGAAGATATCGAAAGAATTGAAGGGTCTGGAGAACTAGAGTCATTGAGAATAACTGGGGAACCTCTAGTTGAATTGGAGAGTCTGGAGAAGTATAAGAGTATGTGTTTGCAATTGTCTGTGGAGCTTGAGAAGAAGAAAGTGGAATGCACCACACTGCAAGGTGAATTAATGGAGGTGGAAACTAGAAAGACTTCTGCTGCAGATGAGACCGAAACGACACCTGCGGATGAAACTGAACTTTGGAAGAAGATGTTTTCTGATTTGGAGAGTCGAGTCCTGATGATAGAAAATAAAAATCCAACAGTGGTGGGATGTGTGGAGTCTCACATTTCGAAGTTGGAGGTCTTAGTCCTGAGAATGGAAGATAAAATTTCAAAAATGGGATGTTCAGTCTCGCATTTCTAAGTTGGAGAGCCTAGTCCTGAGCTTGAAAAACGAAAATTCAACAACAGAACGTTTAGAGTCTCGCATTTTGAAGTTGGAGAGCCTGGTCTTGAGGATGGAAAACGAAACTAGCCAAGTCCTGAGGAGTGGAAAGGAATGTTCTCTATCGAGATGTGTAGAATTGAATAAATCTAAAATGAAAGTGCCACTAGGTTTGCAAAATGAGGTTACTCAAAGTGGTGAAATGCAAAGGGATAAAAACAACAGGAGCAATTTTAATGCTGAAACCAGCAGTGGAGGGAGGAAGGATTCTCAAGTGTATGAATTCAAAACCAAAGAGAAGGTGCTCGTGTATAACAGGACCAAACATCATGCAGTTAGGTCTGAATTTCCAAAATACTCTGCTATGAACATGTCTTCTGCAGGTTCACATTATCAAGTGGTGATAAAATCATTAAAGAAGAGAAAGATTGGGGCTGTTTGGAAGAGAGACCATCTCAACATGGAATGAGTGAGAAGAATTTTGTGACCTTGGTCTCAGACTCAGATGACGGTAGTGATGGTCTTGGCGACACTGAAGGTTCTGATGTGACCCTATGGATATGATGGCGCTGGAAAATTGCTATAAGAGCAAAGACGAAATGAAAAGGAAATCTGAGTCTGATATGCTTTCTTCATTTGATGTGGATCCTGAGCTTTATTTGAGAGCTGTTTGTGCTCTCTATCGACAGGAAATATCCGAAGACGAAATCTCACCCAAGCGGTTGTTATTTCACAGTGAGGCTCTCAGGTATGTTAGGAATTTTGAACACTTTCCCTGATTTCCAATTCCATAATACTTTAAAACTGCATGAAATTACTGTTTTTGCAGTTACAGTACATTGGCTTGTTCAATGTTGCAAGAATCTGTAAGCTTGTTGGCTTACATTTATATACTTTCTTTGTTCAGGTGCTCAATCTACTGCATGGACTCTTTTCATATTCTGCTGCGAAATTCGGAGGTTAGTTTATTAACATCTCAAATAGCCCTATCATCTGATCTGAATGATGGAATTCCTTTGTTATGTGGCTTTACCATAGAAAAGTATGCTCCCACTTTGGCGGTACTTCGAGCATTATTACATGTATGTCACTGGACTAGCAATGTTTGAAGACTTGTCTTTTTTTGTTACGAATCAAAATATGTCAGTGGGAATGATAATATCATACATATACCCATTCTCTTGTACTTGTAAATTCTCGATGTGAAATTTTTGTATCTGCAGTGACTGTGGAATTTGTATATCAATTATCAACAGAGTTCGGTGGAACAGGAAAGTTAAGAGGTCGACTTTTCCATGATTGTCAGATAAAAGATCTGCTGCCTTCCTTAGATTTGATACCTGTAGTTGTCATGTAAACGGCGGGAGCAAGCTATTTTTTTGCTCATGGCTGCACCTGCACATGGCAGAAAGTCAAGCCAGCAAAAATGTTTTTTGTTTATAGTTATTTCCGAGTGCAAAATGGAAATGAGAAGAATTAACAGTGGTATGCTTTCTTGGTTTGCAGTTTTCATACACTTCTGGCCTAGATTAATATTTTCTCTTAACAGGTGTACATCTTTTGCCAAGTTTCTGACGAATGAGGACTGCAATGGTGACCTAAAGAAGACTGTGCAAGAGTTGAATACATTAGATTCTTAAGCGGTTGAAGATTCCCAGAGGCTGGCCAAAAGATACTCGGTGCATTTGTTTGATATCTACCAAAACAGAAAAGACCCTTTTTTCCTTCCATCTACATCTGCCAGCCATGGAGACCAAACTGCTTAACTGATAGATTGCAGTGTAAGTGGCCTTAATCTTTTGCACTAGAGATTGCAATCTTGCATCTCCATTTAACCTCCTCTAATTGTGTACCCACATGAAGTGGAAAACTGGTTAATATTCCAAATAGCACATTAGATGTGTGTCGACTCTCCAATGTAGTAAGTTATATTATGGTAGTTACACTCAAGGTTGTTTTAGTAAGTTAAACATGGAGAAAAAAAACAACCCCTGGTGAGCTCATGGAACTAATAATGTTATGCGTACAATCTAATTACTATATTAAAGCTAGATTACCTCGATTTTTTGTATCGTAATGTCTCTTGATTTCAGAACTACTAATAACAAAGTAGTTGATTGTGTTGCAAAGTTTGCTAGAAAGACAAATTCTAGTAATTGCAAGATTGTGTACTTCATCTCTATGAGGCATTTATGAAAGGGGCATTGCCGGAGAACATTGTGGTGCTGACCTAAGCTTTTGAATTTCCTGCAAAGGAGTCACCTTTTGGTCCATTTGAGGACCACGTACTTGGATATTAGCTATTCAGAGAATCCTCTCTTATTTCTAAAGTATGAAGATTTGAAGAAAGAACCAAAAACCCAATTGAAGCGGCTAGAGGAATTCATGGGTTACGAATTTACGATTTTTTATGCAAGAAGAGAGTCAGGAGTAACAGAGAAATATTACATAGGATCTTGTGCCCGCCCACTAGGTAACGTTATTGTACACGATCCTTACCGGTTGCGTGACTTAAAAATGGCTAACAACATTCTCGTCTTGAGTATGAGGTAGCTAGAATGATTATGGTCACTGCAAAATTTGTTCCTGGTTACGATGAAAGTGCACTGTTCTAGCGCGGTGGTGGTAAAATTTGGAGGAGCCAACTGAGAAATCCGAAACGAGTTTCACTATTTACTCTCCGAGTTGAGTACTCCACCAACATATTCCACAGTTCCCCAACTATCCATCCATGCGACAGAATCCAAAGACTCTGCTCAAAAATGATTTTTTGGGGACTATTATCCATTTTTTTTGGGTGGATATTAGAAGTAATCCTAAATCACCCCTTATCCAAATATTTACATTGATACTAAATTTACCCTTCTTTGTTAAATAAGTTAATGTAATTGTTAGTTAGTATAATGATCAATTAAATAATTAGGTTAAATTAATTTGTAATTAGTGAGGTTAGATTAATTAGTTGGGTGTTTTTAGAAGAATAAGTTTTGAGAAGAAGGGGGTTCTGTTTTTTTTTTCTTTTTTTCTAAGATGGTTGATTTCGAAATGAGGGTTTTGGGTACTTAGGTATACTTCAAATTTAGTTATTCTTGCTTGAATTGGCCAAAACTTTCGAAAAATGAAAATTTTATAAACTGATTTCGGCTATGACAATAGATTTCGGCTACGAAATCTGAAGAACAGGTAACCGAACTCTTCTGCTAGTGTAGTTCAGCTAATGATTCTAAAGATACAAGTAGCCGAACTCAGCTTTAATGGAGTTTTGCTTTTAGAGAAGAGTTCGGTTAGGAAAAAACATTTGCGACATAACTGAACTAACAGTTCGGCTAGGAAATTTTTTTGCGACGTAACCGAACTAAAAGTTCGGCTAGGAAATTTTCTTGCGACGTAACCGAACTAAAAATTTGGCTAGGAAAAATGTTTGCGACGTAACCAAACTAAAAGTTCGGCTAGGAAAAAAACTGCGACGTAACCGAACTTTACTCTGAAAGAAAAAACTCCATTAAAACTAAGTTCGGCAACCTGCGCCTATAATTTTTTTTTTGCGAAATAGCCGAACTTTCCTTCGTGTTCTTCGTTTCCATCAGATTCGGCTAGTTCGACAAAAAATTTCCCAAAATTCCTTGCTGAAGTTTTCTCTGCAACTTCCATTTCAACTCATTTTGATGATTACTTCTCATTTTTTTCAACCAAAAACGAATGAAAAGTAATGGGTTTGTTATAATTTTGATTTTGATTTTGTTATGTTAATGATTTGAATTAAAATATATATAGATGTGGCGGTGGTGGTGGTTTGAGGTGGTCGGTGGTGGTGGTAGCGAAGGTGGTAGGTGGCGGTCGATGGTGGTGAGCAGCGGTGGTGATAGGAGGAGGTGGTTATATATATATATATATATAGGTGGTTATTAGATTGGTTTTAAATTGAATTAGGTTAATGGTAGGTTTGTCATTTCCACACTTAATGACACTCCTTATAACTATAGGGTAGATATTCTTATCACATAATAGTCCCCCACCAAAAGAATGATTTTTAGGGACCATGATTTTTTTGAGGGGACCATGGTTTTATCAGGCCACCTTCCCTATAGTTATAAGGGGTGTCCTAAAGCGTTGAGATGACTAACATATCCTTAACCTAATTTAATTTAAAACCAACCTAATGACCACCTATATATATATATAACCACCACCTCCTCACACCACCACCGCCCACCACCGCCGATTACCACCACCACCACTTCCGATTATCACCACCGCCAACCACCTCCTCCCACCACCACCGCCGATTACCACCACCACCTCCTCCGATTATCACCACCACCAACCACCGATTACCACCACCACCTCCGATTACCACCACCACCAACCACCACCACCTCTATATATATAGCTTAATTTAAAACATTAACAAAGATATTCACACAAACTCATTACTTGTCATTCGTTTTTGGTTGAATAAATGAGAAGTAATCATCAAAATGAGTTGAAAATGGAAGTTGCAGAGAGTTTTAATGGAGGTTTTCTTTCAGAGAAAAGTTCGGTTACATCGCAAAAAAACAAGTCTCAACCGAACTTTTAGTTCGGTTACGTCGCAAAACATTTGGTTTCGTCGCAAAAAGTTCGGTTATCACGAATTAATTTCTTCTTAACCGATCTCAGAGTTCGGTTGATTAGCAAAAAGACTTTTAACCGAACTCCTTGTATTAGAACAACACAAGTCCATAAGTTCGGTTCCTTCGCAAAATAATATCACCGAACTTTAGTTTACAAAAATAATGAGAAGTCCAAAAGTTCGGTTCGTTCGCAAAAATGTTAAGTTTTCTTTGTAACCGAACTCTACCTTTGAAACTTCGTAACCGAACTCTACCTAATTCGCCAAGAAATAAATTTCGTAGTAACCGAACGTTTTCCTAATTTCATATATGCATATATAAGCCCAGTTCGTTTCATTCGCAAAATATGTTGAAGTTTGAGAACCAACCGAACTTCTAACACTAGGTTATTTTTAACCTGCAGTTCGATTGGGAACTTAGTTGCGTTGAAGTTTGCGAACTAACCGAACATACCTCTGTAAATCTTATTACTAAAGTTCGGTTACCTGCGTGTTTGAAGAAAGAAACCGAACTATGTGTTCGGTTATATGTTCTTGAAATTTATTAACCGAACTCCGTGTTCGGTTACCTGTTCTTCACACTTGGTAACCGAACTACCTGAACCTAGCGGGAATTTTTTATAAAAATTTACAGTTTTATGAATATTTGGACCAATTCAACCACCATTATCTAAGTTTGAAGCATACTTGGGTACCCAAATACTCTTCCTCCGGTTGTGGTTGGTAAAATCCATCATTTTCATCTTGAGATTGAGTTTGTGGAAGAATACATTCACCATCTAATAAATAACTCATATCTAGATCATTGTGACGATTAACAAATACTCTAGGAGAGGATGGAGATGAAGAATCAGATGAGCTATCATCACTTGAATACTCAAGCTTAGTGAATTGGAAAAAAAAAATATTTTCCATGTTTTTCATGTTCATCTTCTCTAACTTTACTCTCTCAATAATTCTACTTCTTTAGCTTAATCATTTCACTAATGATTTCACTAATCATTACCCAAAATTAATCAGAAGGGTAGTTTAGATATTAATATAAATGTCTAGATAAGGGGCGACCTAGATTTACTTCTAAATGTCTTACTAAAAATAGAACCATGATCCCAAAAAATCGTTCCACCAAAAGAAAGTAATGCCCAAAAAATCATTCCCGCTCAACAACAACTTATATGTTTTGTATTATCAAGGCCCCACAAGCCCTGCCCTCCCAAGCCCAAACTACCTGGTAGGCTTGGGTAAGCCATGAAATGATTTTTTTTGGGACTACACCATTTTAGAGTGGGACCATCATTCTATAATTTTAATGAGACATTTTAATGCCTAAAAGAAAAACTATTCAAAAAATAATAATTTTTTAATTCTTGTATTTTATTTTTTATATTATTATATTATTGGATAATGATTATTACATGAAACTAGTTGGAAGCTTAACAAGCTAAGCTCCAACGACATACTACTACATTAATTGAACATGTTGTTGTGCTAGCCTACCAGCGAGCCTCATGGGTAACCTAGCCAAAGGAGCCGAAGCGGATGGGGGCTGAGATTGTGTCACAAGAGGGGCAAACTAACTATACCATCCATGTTAATTGCTGCAATATTACGCCATTGGGGGATCGAACCTGTGACCTCCTGGAACGGATGAAACTTTGTTTTATTTTAATGCTATAAATAATAATAAAATTAGTCAATATACAATGAGTTGGTTGGTTACTTAGCCACAAGTTGGGTACCAACCCCTTTTTGAGTAGCAATGCCTACCCTGTGAAAGATAAAACTTCTTGCACCACTTCCAGCATCATTGTTAATTAAACAATTTTTTATTTTCTTCAAGAAAACCGTAGCATCTTCACCCAACTCGCCTAATGTAGAGAAAGAAAGCACACCAAACCAACCCATATCCATTTGCAACACACTTGTCCAAGTATTTGCTATGCTTACGCGGAACATTATTGAATATAACTTGGTCTGGAGTGTAAGTACGAGTACCCCCACTTGTGAAAGGTGAAACTTCTGTGACATCCATACATAAATTCAAGCCATTTTCCCAATTATGTACTAAGATATTAGCTGCGCGCAAGGCATTCCCACCATCCGACGAACATTTTTTTCAAATATTATTTCTTTCAATTTTTTCTATTATCTTTGGTTCTGCAAGGCCCTGGTTCTAGCAATATGCAAATTCGCTAGTATTTTCCCCACAAACGCATTATGTTTTATTCATTTGGAAGTAGTAATCATGAAAATAGGGTGAAAATTGAAAGTTACATCATCAAGTTCAGTTAGTAGAAGTTAAAAAAACCTAGTTTGGTAGCCAAACTTTCTGAAACCAAGAACATGAACAACACTTTGGCTAAAATGAACTTTTTTAAGCGTAACCGAACTTTGGTACAAAACGCCAAATGCATAATTCGGTTAGTTTGCAAAAAAAATTCTCTTTAGCCGAACTCTTCTCTGTAAACCCATATTTTGAGTTCAGTTAGCTTGCAAAGAAAAATTCCTTGGCCGAACTCTTCCCTGTATCTATGTGTTGAGTTCGGTTTGCTCACATTTCTTTTCTCCGCCCGAACCTTTTTGTTCATGTAGTTCGGCTACTTTTTATATATTTTCTTAGCTGGATCTCAAGTTCGACTAGATTTGTTTTTTTATTTCCTCCTAACTAAACCAAATACAAGAAGATCCAGAAAAAAATAAAAAAATAAAAAATAATGAAAAGAAAAATTAGTGAAAAAAAGAATAAAAATAAATAATTAAAATTAAAATTATAAAACAATTTATAAATCACAAAATTTAATTATCAGAGGTCAGGGTAACGTTTAGAAGCCGAGCAACAATCATGACACCCACCCCCACTCTGAATCGCAACACCTAACCTATGAAACAAAAATTTACCTAATATGGAATTAGAATCACGCCTTGCTGAATAATTCTTAAGTCGTTTCATGAAAACCGTATAGTATCCTCACCAAGCTCGCCCAATATCGTGAAAGCCAAAGTGCCAAAGCTATATTCATGAGAGGAATAAATATCAAGATATTTATTACGCTTGTTTCCATTGCACGGGAAATAGCTTCACCAGGTGTAAATTTCTGCACCCCATTGGCAGTGAAAGGTGAAATACCAGTTACGCCAAAACATGCGTCGCGCCTACCATCCCAATTATAAGCAACTATATCTGCAGGTCATCCCTTATAACTATAGGGCAAATGGCCCAAGCAAATCATGTTCCCCTTAAAAAATTTCTACCCAGCCGTCAGGTCATTTTAATTTAGGTAAGAGATATTCTATCCCGTCCCGTTATTAATTAGGCCGGGCAGACCGGTCCGGCCCAATTCCCACCCCTGGATCCGATAGTTATAAGGAGAAGGGGAAAGCATATTATCGGTGTAAGAAAAAGAAAAAAAAAACGATTCCGCCGCATGAATTAAATCCTTTTATTGTTTGAGTAGGAAGAGGCACAGAGAAGGTTTCTATTCATCAGGGAAGAATGTGTTACATAAATATATTCCTTTATATACAAATAGGAAGAAGACCCTAGACAAAATATTGGGCCGCACATATATGGGCTACAAGCCATACAACAATCCCCCTTGTGCGGTCCAGTAGAAATTCATATGCAGTGTTTCAAATATAGGTCTTCAAATGTCGTCCTCTCCTTGATGACTTGTGCCGAAATGAATTGCCTCATTAAAACTTACAAGGAAAAACCCAGTGGGACAAAACCTTGGTAAAACTATTCACATGTAGTATTTCACATGTTGTCCCGTACTATACATGTATTTCATCACATGCAATATGATGTTCAAGGATCGATGAATCTAAGTTAATTTCCTCGTTAGAACTTCGTCAGGAAAAACCCAGAGGGACAAAACCTGAACTAAAGAAAAAGAGTACAATATTAAGTAAACTTAGAACATAGTTGGATGTGTATACGTTGCTTCACAACTCCTAAGGCAGAAAATCCTCGTGGGAAAGACAATAGCCTTAGTTGGGAAATTAATTCCCGGTGTTTGTCGTTGTCTCATTAAAAACCTTGCCGAGCAACAAAAACCCTGTGGGAAAAAGTAACCCCGGTGAAGGAAAAGAGTTCAACACACCATTAGATGCTCCCCATGATGTCAGACAATATTTATTAGTCAAATGTAGCCAAAAGGAGTTTATCACACATTACTTTGGTGATTTGAGTGTTTATAAGACCATATTGTTGATTCTGGAAGTTACATTACTTAACAGACTATCGCGTTTCATTTCTTTGATTCAGATATTTTCAGTAATATCAACAGTGATCTTTATGTCTTCAACGTTCAACATACTTGATGGTTCTGGTGCTGTCTTGTTAAAAACCTTGTCGAGTAACAAAACCCTTTGAGAAAAACTATTCTCGATCGAAGGGAAAAATAGTACAACACAACTTCGATTTCGAAGTGAATATGTCGACATCATATCCTTGGATCCTCCCCCTGATGTCGGCATCTCCCCCTGATTACTTTCAGAGTTGTACCAGACAGTTCCTTTAGTCATGTACTTTTCGAAACTTAATATCGGTAATGACCTAGAAAATGGTCTACCATATCTCCCCCATAATTACTTTCATTGGAGAAGAGATTATTGTTCCTTCATAATCAAAAACTTTTGGATTGAAATTTCATTAGCATTCCTTTTTATGTCTTTGCAGGGATAAAAAAAACTCATGTCAATGGTTACTTTTAAGTATATGATTACGTTCATTATACCATTCCAATGACATTGCGTTGGCGCTGAGCTATATTTAGCTAACAAGTTCCCTGAGGATGTAAAATTTAATCGAGTACATTATTATACTAAGTACAACAATGCCTATTGTACTTAGATATGGGAATTTCATCTCCCAACACATCTTCGTCATCTTCCTTTAGACGAAATGGTCACTTACTTACATTTGAACCTCGACTAATCATGGGAGTGCTATCAGCATGCATATCTTTGTTAAATTTCCTGACAACTTTACACATATGCAAACTGGTGGAATAATATAGCACAAGCTCAGTATTCGGTCGAGCTTTACCCAGATTTTTCATCTCAAATTCGGATTTTAAATAGCTTTTAAGGTCTCTTATTACATCAAGAGTACCCATCATGTCTGTACCATCGACATAAATGGCTATAATTCCAAATCAGGAACTTTCTTGTGAATACGCAAGAAAAAAATAAAATAAAAAATAACTTAGTTGTCTATCCTCTCCAAATAAAATATACCACATCCTCCTGATTGCTTGAATCTGTAAGTGAGCGTTCTATCTAACTGTAAACGCACTTTGTGGTTTAGAGTCATTTGATTTGGGCAACAAAAGTCTGTCAAGTACTTTTATAAATATCTTGTATCTCCTGATTCTTTCAGAGATACGTAACAACCACATACATATGCTGCATTTCAAGTCCTTTTGAAATTACCAAGCTAACTAAGTAGTGAAACACTATAACGTTCATTACAAGAGAAAAATTTCAGGGCTTTGTGAGAAACCTAGCGCCACAAGGCGAGTCGTTTTACTTCAATACTACTTTCTTCTCATTATGCTTTATGACAAATTAATTATGTATGTCCAATAGGCTTTCCACTTGGTTGGTTAGCACTACCACACCAAATACCCGTATATTTGCCAAAGAACTAAGTTCTACCTGGATTGTGTAGGCCAAATATGCTATTTATTTGAAATTAATCAAAATAAATCATGGTTCGATCTCATTTTTGTCTATTTCTGGAGCAACTATTTATGAATTATATCATCACTGATTAACTGTGCACGCATGATCCTTCTATTGACTCATGTGTAATCTCATTATCCGTCAGGATTTCATTGTTCTTTAGAATTATTTAAAACTTCGGAGCGTCCTCCAGTATTGATTCATGGACATATTCAAATACAATCAAATGATATGATTTCATTAATGATACAAATTAGGTTGTGCCTTACTCATCTACTTCCTTTGTAGGTGAGCATTGATCGAACCCTGTGGTCTCTCCATCTTCCTTTATGGAGCAACGGCCTGAACTACACTTCCACCAAGTGTAGTTGCAACACCTTAGTCTATGGTGTACCCCATACTGAGGATTTATAACCTTGCAGGAATATGCGCAGCTGGTATGTGTGATCTTGTCACTTTAGCGACATCAGTGTACATTCTGAAAATCGATTATTCTTTGTCACTTCACATTTACATTTGTGGAGTGTAAGAATCAATATGAGACACAGTGGGAACACACCACGACAATTCATGTCGTTCCCTTACAAAATACGTTTCTTATCTTCCCCTAACGACGGGAATACTGTCTCATTAAAATGACAACCCGCAAATCTAGTGGTAAGAGATCTCCTGCCAAAGGTTTTAAAAATGCGGATAATTGTTGAGAGTTAATATCCAACAAAGTTACTTAATCATTTCCGTGACCCATCATAGTACGATGTGGACTCGTAATGGCACATATATAGTGCAACCAAAAATGCGTAATCACACAAATCTCAGGCTTAAATTCAGTTACCAACTGGTACGCAAAAAAAGGTTGACTAATATTGGGTTCTAAAACGAATTAAGTAAAGATGCGCGTAATATTGCATATCCCCAAAGCAATAAAAGGAAGGTTGGTACGCATAACCTATTCCTTAGACACCATCTGTTACCTTTGATGATGGCCTCTGCGAGACCATTGGGTATAAGATGCTATATATTGATCCTATTAAACATGCAATTTTCATCAAGTACTTTTGATGTAAATTATCTAGCATTAACAAGGGTGGTTAGACTTTGCACTTTGCATTGTGTAATATGTGCTAGGAGTTTTCCAACGCAAATTTCTTGGGAACTATAACTAGTCCAAAATGTCAAAACATTCACCAGATCCATCAGTCACTTTAATGGTCCGCATTCTGCATGAATAATTTTTAAATTTCACCTTGTTTTCTTTGTAATATGGAAATTTTACCATTTGCATCTTAGGATGGTATCGATCCTGTTTTACTGAAGACTTTGTAAAAATGAGTGATATGCTTTCTTACCTAAAAGCATAATGGGAAGGGGGTTGCGTATCTAGTAATTTAGAAAACAGTTATTGAGAGATATGCCATCACTTTGCATTCTGTCAATCTTTTTCCCATTTTCATTCACTCAAATAAAGTGATATTTGTATGAGTTCTTTCAAAACAAAACATCATGTCACAACCAAAGTGCATTTATGGTTATGTCAAAGTCTGTACGAGTCAATTTCCAACATTTCATCGTCGGAGTCAATATGGATTCAATAATCCAAATTAATACTATAGTGATTTAAATTTTTGTATGACTCATTAGTCTCTCTAAAGTATGTTTCCTTCCAAATACATTAGTGACTATAATAGATGCAGTCGATTACATTCTCATCACGGTGAGTTTCCACATGATATCCACTTGCATGGGTTTCTGCGGAATTTAACAAGGTGTAATTATGTCTTGGTACATGTAGAGATTTTGTGAAGTCTTTATTCTATCTTGAAAACAAATTTTAAGTAGTGCTTCGCTCGATGATCCAATCCTCATTGTCACATTATAAGGAAATAGTTCAACAACTAGTTTATATTCCTTAAATTAATGGAAGAAAAACAATTATCAGTTAGACATTTGGATCTTGAGAGTTTTAATAAGTGTCGTGGATTTATTACGTAACAAAAGTGGGATTCAACTCAACTACTTTAGAGTGAATATACATTACGTTTCACCCAATATATCTCAAGTGCTTTAGAAAAGTTATGTCTCGTGTTTTCATTCCATAAGTGCAAACATTGGATCTAGTTTAATTGAATAAGATAGTCAATTGGCCAGGCAAATTTCTTGTTGCCATTAAAATTGATGTGGAAATTGGTTGCTATTATGATACACACATTACATTGAACATATCAACACCTATGACAAGGTGCAGTTTCAACTCTTTCATTTATGATGGGGGCTAGAATTACATTTTAGCTTCATCCCATATGCAATTGATACATGTACTTTGGTGTCTTACTACGGGGGGAAAAAATACATCGTTGTCTCGTGATATATATATATATCCCTTTTCACATGTTTTATATGAGTCGGTACGTCTAACCCTCATTACTTCAGGGTTCTTTCCATTTTCAATTTTGCTACATTTAGCTTAATTTGAGAAATTTCTTTATCTCACAGGCCAAGAGAATCTCAATACACATGTCAACCAATTACTTTAGGTTGAATAAATTACTAAAGATAGTTCTCTTGTTGTCATACTTCAACATATACTGGTTCGTTAGTATCATGGATGAAGTAGAGAAATGGAAATTTTCTGGCTTATTTCATCTTTTGTGAGTTCTTGCAAAAAAATTGGAATACATGTGATTTTATTTCCAACGTATCTTTTGAAAATACTGACTCTTTAATAGTCGAGCAAATGAATTACATCCCACAAAACATTCAAATTTAGGGAAAAATAATGGTGCTCAAGTATTTCTACATTTCAAATGAATACATTGGAATCGAGTTGGTACAACCAATTGGACAAAAGACACCATTCAACTATAGCCGATATATCATATTCAAAAGAACAAAATAACATTAAGACCAATATTCTTAATGATCAAGATCAATACTCATAATTTAAATTGACCGTTTATATGATGTGGACTTATCTTAAGAGGAAAAAAAATAGAACTATATACATGTTCTAAAAATAAATAAATAAGCCCAACAAATATTTAATATTAAAATCCACAATAATATTAGTTACATACCTCAAGTCTCAAGTCGAGCTTTAGTTCCCACTGTATCACACACATGCAAAGCCAAGCTTTGGTTCCCCCAGCACATATACAAAACTGGAATGGCCTTGCTCATGCACGTCCCGATAGCCAAAACGGGAACAGGGCGGAACAGGAACAGCCCTATCATGTCTACAGCTACAGGCATAGCATCGGACCAGGAACGACCAGGAGCTGGAACGGGACGGGACGGGACGGGACGGGACGGGACGGGACGGGACGGGACGGGACTGCTGGAGCCGGGTTCGTGCAGCTGATGGTTCCGGGTTAGGGAAGACAGGTTCGGTTAGGATCCGGGTTAGGTCGGCTGACGGGTCCGGGTCGGTTTTCTTCTCCCCAGAATGCGAACAGCACTTCCCCAGATTTCCCACGAACTAAATCTAGATCTCAAATCCCAAAAAACAAACATACACAGTCCAAACAAGAAAGAGAACAATAATAATCAATCAAAATAGGAATTATCATATTAGCATATGCATACAACGGAATAACAGATTTCTGATTAAACAATAATCGATCAAAACTAATTCCTAATTAAATAATAATCAACCAAAACTAATTTTTGATTAGGATATTAGTATATATCCATACAACACAGTGACGCTAAAACCAATCAACATAATCTCTTTTTCTATTATCCGATATGATTACAACCAAACCTAATTATATATTATATAGGCCAAAATGAAAAAACAGGGGATAAAAGTAATAGGAGAAAGTAGATCAACTTAGCTTATTTGATTGATTCCACAATTTTTTCAATATAAATCCAACCCCAATTTTAGATTCAAATAACTTGTGCTTATCATCTATTTAGAAAAAAAAAATCAATCACTACGGATCGTGCATGATAACGTGTTTGAGTAGAATAATGGGGAAAAGGAAAAGTCACGGAGAAGTTTATTATTCATCGGGGAAGAATATGTTATATAAATATATTTCTTTATATATAAGAAAAAACCCTAGACACAATATCGGGCTGCAAGCCCTACAACATTTATCCGTTTTTTTCCTCCAATCTCAATCATCATCTTCAAAAACTCAGTGCCGCTGCACTTAGGGTTTAAGAATCGTTTCAATGGCTACCAACCTCCCTGTAGAAATTGTTCTTAACATATTATCTTGATTACCAGCTGAAACCGTCGTAATCTGCAAACAAGTATGCAAAACATGGCATAACTACTTATCCATTGAAAAAGAAAATTTTACAAAGACCCACTTGTTGCGGCAACTCACTCACCACCGGCATGACCAGAGGAAGCTTAATAACGGCGCTTCAGGTCCTAAGGTAAGTCTAGGTTTTATTTTCTTATTAAAGTCAGAAAACCAAAACCTTAATGGTCACCCACTTTATTAAAAAGAGTACGATGAGAATGATGGTAGTAATAATGTTGATAATAAACCTATATTGATCAATCATCCTCTCATTCGAACCAAACAGGACTGCGACACAAATTGCTTCTTGGTTCTTGCAATGGTTTGATTTGTTTAGCTGAATCTAAAAAGCGTGAGATAAGAGATCCAGTCCATGTTTGTAATCCCATTACTAGAGAATGTTTGTACCTTCCAGGGTTAAACGAAAATGGTCAGTACAAATCTGCCTATATAGTTCGTAGTGGTTTTGGTTACAATCCTCAAACTAACGAGTAAGGTTGTTAGTATACAGTTTACAACCTTGGACAAATTCAAGTGTACGCTCTTGGCAGTGGAAATGGGTGGAGAAACAAGGGGTTAGTCAACAGTTTTTTTGATTCAATATTTGGTGTGTTTGCTAATGGAGCTCTCCATTGGCTAGATTCATCACAAAAGAAGCTAATTGCTTTCGATTTGTCAGATGAAAATTTCCATGTCCTCCCATCAGGACCATTTTTTCATCCTAGTTATTATCAGTTTTTGTTTCTCAGATCATGGGGAGAGCCGTTATATGGTGTCGAATTCAATAATCAAAGTTTCGATGTATGGTCTTTGAAGCGTACGTTGTCATCGGAGGGAATTACTAATAATACCACAGCAACTACCTACAATGAGTATGAGTCTTGGAGCTGGTGTAAGGAGTTCAGTATAGCTCGTCATCCTTCGGGCTATTCACCATTTGCCGTCACAAAGAGTGGTTTAGTTTTAATGTGGCATTGCGGTACTCTTTCGGGAACAAAGACGCTCTGTTATTATGATCCTACAAGGCTACAACAAAATCTGCAACGTCTTTAGGTAGTTTGAATAATTGTCTTGAAGTAATTCCTCATATGAACAGCTTTGTTTCACTAAAAGAACTTGGGGAACAGAAATGTAAGAAAAGGAAAAATGGAATTCCAGGGGTTGGTGTGAAGGATCAATTGTTACCTCCCGGAATTATGTAGAAATCGTCAAGATAACTTCATCTGTGTGGCCTTTATGAATAAAATAAAGGGAGCATTGCCAGAGAACATTTATAGTGGTGACCTATGCTTTTGAGTTTGCTGCGAAGGAGTTTTACCTTTTGGTCCATTTTAGGATATTAGCTTAGAGAATCATCATAAAGTGCTCTTCGAAGAAAGAACCTAAAACCCCAATTCATTGGTTCCGATTTGTTTCTTGAAGAATAGAGTGAAGGAGTAACAGAGAGAGATTTTACATAAAGTGTAGTTCCATAAAATATCACATGAACAACAGAGAGAAATTCTGAATGACTAAGAAATGGAATCTCCAGAACCCAGAGACCATATAGAATACAATATTTTGCATAAATTACTTCTTCCATAAAAATCAATATAGCATGCCTTGTCACAATTTTTTAAATGTGCAGTGTATTTTCTAATTTCTAACATTGAGCGAGACAACCGATGGGAAGATAGTGTGTGGGAAATGTAGCAGACTCTCCCTAATCTCACCTTCTACATGCCAGGCCAATGGCAGAGCCAGGATTATAAGTTGTATAAGGGTTTCACCAAGAAAAATAAATAAATTCACCACTAGTGAGATCAAATTTAAGGGGGGAAAAGCTTAGATAGGCATGGACATCACGGGTAAATAGAGGCAACTCATCCAACTTGGCTCCTGTGCCGGGCCACTAGGTAACGTAATTCTTATCGGGTGGGTGATCTAAAAACAGCTAACATTCAGGTAGCTAGAATGATTACAGGCACTGCAAAATTTGTTGCTGGTTATGATGAAAGTGCAGACTGTTCTAGTGGTGATGGTAAAATAGGAAGGAGCCAACTGAGAAATCCCATACGAGTTTCACCGTTTACTCTTTGAGTTGAGTATTCCGCTAACATATTCCAGAGTTCCCCAACTGTCCATCCATGCGACAGAATCCAATGACTCACCTGCTCAACAACAAAAGGATATAAATAAATGGAGTCTGAAAGTGGTAATCCAATTATGGAACTTCAAACCAGTTAACAAAAACCATTTAACAAAAACGCGTAGCTCTTAACTAGTCTGAGACTGAAAAGAGGACAGAGCAACAGACCCATGATACAGCAGAGAATGTAAAACTCTAGTTTTTTATTGGTGGCAGACATGAGGCATGTGTTGTTTTTTTTCCTTCAAGGCTATATTTGCAACTTCATCGATTTGGTGGAAATATCACCAGTAAGAGGCTTTTCTATTGGAGTTAATCTCAGTGTTCAGAACCAAACTATCATTGAGATAACAACACCCATGGAAAGTTTGATATCTGACAAATCTAGGTAAAAACTTTACAATATTTTGAGACAAAATGAGGATGCACCTGCTCCAAACTCTGCAGAGGTTCCTCGCCAAACGTGTAATACGAAATGAAAGGTCTTAGTGCCTGCAAATACATTTTAAATTATTCCCAATGATACTACAAAAAAAAGTAATAAAAAGGCCATTAACATAGAAACTATTCCAACAACGACGCAATTGTACTGATAGCATACATATAAATCTCTTCAAAAATAACATAATGTAGGTCTGGATTTCGTGTGTGCAATCAAGGGAACTATAACACACACTGGGAGGAAATAACCTGAGAAGCAGCAAGCCACTGAGTTATAGCCTTAATTTCAGGGTCTCCCCCAAAAGCACCACATCCCCAATTCCCTGTTGCAATTCCAATATCATCCTGAACATCTGAATCTTGATTACTGTGTTCACCACGAGAATTCCCAATCACTTGAGCCTCATTTTCTCCTCCATGAAGTCCATCGCAAGTGGAAGGCTGTTCATACAACAAGGAAGAGAAGGTAACCAAATCCGTATTCTAAAATTGACACAAGAAGGGTAGCCCAAATACATAATTTGGAAAACAGCAAGGACACCATTTCAAATAAAAGAAATGCTACATTAAGTTCTTAATTGGTTGACAACCTTATTACTGGAGGTTTTGCAATCCCAATGGAGCCTATCTCTGGAAAACTCATCCTCTTGAAGAGCTTTTTGATAGTCTTGATATTTTATTTGATCAAAAAATCCACACCACGCCTTATTGATCTCCCTATGGTAACCAAAAATATTCAACTTATAGTAGTTATACAAATGATAAAGCACAAACTACACTGTGAATCATGCTGGACAATAATAAGTAATCAAAGTCAGAACGAACACAAGAATTCAATTAAAGAGAAGAAGCCGACAAATATTTACCGGAGAAGGTATTTGACCCTGAATTGTCTCATTCCTGGTCTATGCAACGCATCTATTGCGACTATCCTGGTTTTACGTCTTCCCATGCAATCTATTAACTTCTTATCTGAATAATCACCCGAATAACGGAAACTGGAGCCATATCTGCAGATATTAAAGAAAAGACTGAGCAAAAAACATTTGATCAATCTAACTCCAAATCTGAAACACCTTGCTCTCGCTCCTAATAGGGTATGCAGAAGTGTCGCTATAAAGAGAATGAATAACGCCATGTAGCAATCAGTTACCCAAGGAACAAGTGAAGGGTTTGCCAAAGGAATTGGAATTCTGAAACAATTTCTACGGTTCAAAAGAAAAGAGGATTCCTGTTTTAAACGTAATGTAGTCAGCATAGTATAAGCAAGATCTATGCAGTCATCCGTTACCACGCCAAAAGGGTAGATAGGTCAGAGGTCATGCATTTTGTGTTGGCTGTTAATATACCACAAATTAAGGAGGCCTGGGAATTCGTTTGTTCAGTCTGTGAACAAAAGAAAGCCCATACCAAAATGAAGATTCTGTATCATCTTCCCCATAACTAAAGTGTACGGTGTACATCATACGGAGAAAGTTCAGTACAACTTAATGTTCAATATTTGCTTCATACAACAGAGACCAGATCCTTTCAGTGTTGACTCCAACTTCCAACCTATTGTGTTATTCCCTTAACGATAACAGGGTTGGGATATCCATGTTTCACAGCACAATCTATATATTACCATCCCACTTCCGTGTAAGAGAAAATTAAGGAGAAAACTGTATATTCTTTTTGTTCAGGAAACAAAACAAACAGCATTTAAATGATCAACTCACCCAGTGTAAGTTGAAAACCTTTCCACTCCAACAATTTCAATAGCTTCATTGTCATCCATACAAGGCAAGAAAAGCATGCCAGCGATTAACTCTGGATTGATCATGAAACGGATCTCTTCCTACAGAGTGTACACCAGTAAAAAAGTAAGACTCAAACTCTCTGCTGGTTAGAAAATTTCAAGAAAAGCAGGATTACCATAAAACAAACAATGAAGCAGCAACAACCATGAAGAACATACTAACATAAGCAACTCATAAAAACTGATCCACCATAATATACGTCAGAAATAATAAGAAACACTTATGAGTTCCACCCACGTGATAATGTGAGGCTGCAAGCACTTAGCAAGTTATTATGAGACAAAGTTAAAAGTGGGTTATATTAGCAACCATTTACAAATTGGTTATAACTCATATGTGAAAAGCCTAGGTAAAAAGTGGGGTTACTTTGGGAAATTGCCCATGCAAATTTCATAAAAAAATATTATTCAGAAATTCTTACAATGCTTCTTCCTTTGAGTACGAACAAAGTAAACCCAAGCTTAAAGCTCAATTAAGATCATGGCTTGTGCACTGCTCATTTCACAAACACAACAAAAGATACGCCAAGCTTAAGCTTGGAGATCATTCCACTTATCAAGCTTGATCTAAGAAATACCAAAGTTAAGTTCAGTGATGTTTTCCTTGGCTTGGTGTTGGAATATCATAATTTTGTAATTGTGGAATTAAGCAACAGAATAGTCAGCAAACTAGAGTTTTCCAAAGTCAATGTGAACAAGAGAAAACTAGAACTAGGTTAGTCAGTTCCTAATAGTGTGAACTAGATTTCTAGTCAGAGAGAAAAGTCTAGAGAAAACTAAAGTGTGAACTAGGTAGTTTAGTCTACCAAGTAATACTGTAGATTACTTGGAGTGCAAACAGATGTTTATATACTTGGAGTCCAAGGGAAGTATACTTGGAAGCCAAGGGTCTGTAGCCTATATAAAGGCAAATGAATATCATGTAATTGTGTGAGCAAGAACCACTAATAACAATTTAGAGTTTACAGAGAACTACATCTTGCTCCACCACTATTACTATCTCTATCTATCTAGGAGCTCTGTATGAGCAACTCTATCACTAGCTCATACATCTCCACGCACTACCTTCTATCAATATTACCAAGAATCAGGTTTATTACAAAATATCAACATGGTATCAGAGCTACGTTCCATCCATATGGGCGTGAAAGTCTTCCACAAGATCGAAAAGAAAACAAGAGAAGAACAAGAAAAATCACCTCCCAACAAGTGATAAAGAGAAGTCTAATGAGATGAGAAAATATGAAGTTTAAAGCAAAAGTGAAGATGAAGAAAAAGTTGCTGACAGGAAAAAAAAAGTAGAAGAGAAAGTGCAAAAAACAAGTTGAGGGAAGAGAGCACGACAGATTGCCTCCTCAAGAATGAAGAGTACTGGAAAAAGGAAATGTCTCATCACAAGATACTAATTTATTCTCGTGATGCGAAAAGAAAAATTTGTTGGGTAAAGGTGGAACCTCTGAACCAACTAAGTGGTCAAGTTTCGTAAAAACCCGACGCCAAAAAAACTAGCCAAAAGGAGCCTCTGAATCTATGACGATCAAGCTTCAAATGGCAGGAGATGGTGGGCATGTATCCACTGAGAACTAGCAAAACTGTTAAGCTAGCAAGAACTAAAATTGAGAAGAAAAGAAAAAAATGGAGACGACTCTGCAATACAGTGAGAAGAGAAGACGACAGTGACAAAAAATCCGTCATGAAGAAACTACTGCAAGCTCAAGTAAAAGAAGTTAAGAACAAGCACGAGTAAAAGAAGTTACGATTGAAGCAGATATTGAGGGAAGAGAGCGACACCAAGTTTGCCTCCTCATTTGCAAAACAAGGAGTTTGAGGGTAGAGAGCTATACAGATGCCTCCTCAAATATCAAAGCAAAAGATGGCAGCAGTGCCATGTTTCCGACTCGTGGAAGAAGTCAGTGGACATGTATCCACTGGAAGAAGAACAAACTACTGCCAACTGCCAAGGAAACTACAAGACAAAGTTTATGCAACATCGACATATCAAAAATGTCAACTTTGAAGAAGGCTAGCACAATAAAGTTAGCTATCACCGAATCCTAGGTGTCATCAAAGAAAAAGATGAAAAAAGAAAAGATAGGATAAAAAAAAAAGAAACAAAACTCCACTGAATTCGTAAGTTAAATAAACTTACAGAAGCGTAAGTGTCTCCATGAAATGAAAACAGAGAAGTTGTGTTGGAGATGCACATGGGATTGCATTTCCGATATTAATATTGAGGGAAGAGAGCCATAAATGTTTGCCTCCTCAATAATCAAACAACAAAGATTAAGTTGAGGGAAGAAGGCAACATGATTGCCTCCACAACTGTCGACAACTTTTTGAAAGACAAAGTCGAGGGAATAGAGCAACATATCTGCCTCCTCAGTTGTTAACAAAGTTCAAGAGACTATCGAGGGAAGAGAGCTCCAAGGATTGCCTCCTCAATCGTTAAAGAGTTTTAGAAGCCGACATCGAGTAAAGGTCAACAACGATTGCCTCCATATATTGAGGGAAGAGAGCGTCAATAAGACCGCCTCCTCATGTTGTGGGAAGAGCGTCAATGAAGACAACCTACTTGAATTTAAAAGAAAACAAGAAAAAAAAATGGCAGGAAAGCCATATTGTCGCAAAAGAAGAAAAACTGTTTGGACGGGAGTATCCACATAGAAGACGGCAGACATGTATCCGCTAGGAAAAGAAAAAATACTACTAAACTATCATCCTACAAAGCAAGCTAAAACCATGAGAAGAAGAGAAAACACCATCATGAGAACAACCCAAAAGTGAAGACTAGTATAAGCAAAAACGCTAAAGAGGAACCAGACATTTAATCAAGATCACAATCCGATACATTACCCCAATTACAAATTAAGAGGGGGTGTTGGAATATCATAATTTGTAATTGTGGAATTAAGCAACAGAATAGTCAGCAAACTAGAGTTTGCCAAAGTCAATGTGAACAAGAGAAAACTAGAACTAGGTTAGTCAGTTCCTAATAGTGTGAACTAGATTTCTAGCCAGAGAGAAAAGTCTAGAGAAAACTAAAGTGTGAACTAGGTAGTTTAGTCTACCAAGTAATACTGTACATTACTTGGAGTGCAAACAGATGTTTATATACTTGGAGTCCAAGGGAAGTACACTTGGAAGCCAAGGGTCTGTAGCCTATATAAAGGCAAATGAATATCATGTAATTGTGTGAGCAAGAACATTAATAAGAAGCCTAGTTTACAGAGAACAAGCTTGCTCCACCACCTACTATCTTCTTCTATTTATCTGTTATCTACTAGGAGCTCTGTATGAGCAACACTAATCACTATGATCATACATCTCCACACACTACACTACTTCCCCATTACTACTTCTACCAAATTCATACAAAAAAATCAACACTTGGCTTATTCACAAATGACATATCCACTTATCATTAGGAAAAAACTCAACAAACCTGTACACAGCCTCTACCAATAGCACCACCACCAATGTATTTGTTTGCAAAGTCCACTTCAAGAGCTTCACGATTCTGCTCCTCTATTAAGCCAGATGTCAAAACCTAGAAAGACGTCAACAATAGGAGATTATATATTTAAGATATTAAACTGGTCTCAGTGCTAGTTGTAATTACTCTCTAGATTTTAACACAAAAACACCCCCAGTGGGAAAATTAAAAGAAATCTATTGAGCTTAGAAGGGCGAATAATCGAAAACCGGTAAAGATAACCAAGCACCCAAACCTGCGGCACTCCATATGGAAATGCAAACACCGTAATTCAATTAGCACCCACTCTAAAACCGAGTGTGCAGCGAGCATAACGTCAATTGGGGGATCACTCTATACCAAATTTAAAACCTTATACATGGCACGTTTTGTCCAAAATTAAGCCTGTAGACACCACTGTCTATTCGATCCAGGAATTGAGCATAAACTTTTTAGTGAAAACGGACAGGCTCATTTCAAAAACCGGTCTGAAACGAGATAGGCTTGAATACAAGCATCTATTGAGTTGATCAATTGGGCGTGGATTGAGGATCTGTTTGAAGAAAGCCTCAATCTCTACCCAGATGAGATGGTTTTACCATTACACTTCCTGTCATATACTCCAATAACCAAAATAAATTACCAACATTTTGGTTAAATATGATTACAAAGTCATAAGATGTTCCAATTTGGCTAATCAAATACTAGAAAACTATAAAATAAACATTGATACATTATCCATATAAAGTAGAGTGAGGGACAGAGAAGCCACGGTTTCCATAACTTGGTTGACTATTACTAACAGTTGATAATCGTGGAAAGGTTGGACTAGTTCTTACCTCCAAATGGCAGAGTGAAATGGTGGATTTGCTCCAAAAATCAGCTTCAGGATATGAAACACACAGTGGACTATTTTCCATAGGAATAACCTTTCTTTCAAATGAGACACAATACATTGGCATGCATGATGATATCCTTTCAAAGTAGTGTACAAGGCACCTTATTTTATGCTCTTGATTTTCTTTGTAGCTGGGGTGAAGACTCCTGGAGAAAACAGAGTATTGATCAATACAAAGGAAAGTCATTGTCCAGATCGACAGAAAAGGATAAACATAACTAAGTTTTGAGGAACATAAAATTCTACCCGGAACTCAATAAGTCAATCATTATATTGTTTGTATTAAATGTAGCTGAAGATGACATACGCAAATAAATGATCAAAGTTGATATCTGGAAGATGTTTGGCACCTCTATCAAATGTTGGATACAAACAAAAGAAAGAGCAAGCAAGAAGAGCCCCAATTAATTCCTGAAAAGCAACAAAAATTCGTAAATATTTAGCAAAAGATGCAGATCGAAACAAATCTGTAATGCATATAACAGTTCAAACACCACAACTTGGCGTTACCACTAACATTGCTATGTCAACACCATGATCCCTCCATTTTGATATGACCACCACAATCATCATTGATACCTAGCCTACTATTAAAACTGCAAATAATCTCACCATAACCACCACAATGTTCGATGCCCAAAAACGGATTTCAATTCTATTAACAAAATTTCTCTATCGACCCAATCGGCTAACAGAATCAAGAAAGATAGTATACCTGACTGAGAAACACAATGCCTGATTCCTGCGGCCTCAATAAACGGAGTCCAGTGTTAATTCTAGGATAACCTTCTCTCCTTCCACGATTAATTTCATCTGCATTCCTATAATGATCTTCCAGAAGAGACGGTAATTTCAACAACAAAGTCGCTAATGCTGGTACAACCTCCCCAAACCACTTCCCCGATTCAACACGAGACATTAACTACCCAAAAAAAAACAATAATCTCAAGCTAATCAGGTCCAATGTTACTCAAATTAAATATAGTAATAGTACATAATTGAACACTACTGTACTAATTGAGTAATAACATTGCCAAAAAACAAAATCCATTTACAAAACCCCCCAATTTTGCCCTAAACTTAAAACCCTAAAGAAATTCAATAATAAAAGAGATGTGTAATTACCTCATCGAAGAAAACAGAATAACCTTGTTCAGCATGAGAATTGATTTCATAAGAAGATAAACCAAGAGAATTTCTGAGATCAGAAATCGCAAGAAACAAAACTTCACCAGATTCAACTCGACTGTGGTCTGGACCTTTACTTAGTGATTTCAACGCTTCGATGATTTGAATCGGCCATGAAAGAGAAGGAGATGGTGATGATGACTGGAGTACAAGTGGTAAGAATGGAAGAATCGAGTTCAAATTTTCTAGGTTTTCCATTCTCTCCCTCTCTGACTCTCTCTTGAATTTGGCGGGAGGAAAAATGTGTTATCGGGGGTTTGATCTGGAATTTGTTCTTATCGAGAGAAACACACTTGCTACCGTGCCATTTGGGCCCGTGGGAAATGTCGGGCCACGAGACCGATTTTGGTCCATCAGGCCAGTTTAAGGATCTGTTTAATCTCATTCCGACTCAGAAATCTAATGGCCGACTCAAATGTACAAAGAGACTTATGAGAGGGTTACCTGGGCCTTTAGCTCCCGTCATCCTCGCGGTCCACGAGAAAAGGTAATTGTGTTTCACATTATTAGTACATTTTACACAATATTCTTGAATTGTAACCATGATGTCAGATTATAAGAAATTCCGGCATTTTGAGAAGAATATTAGAGGATTTTTATTTGGTCCTGGCGCTTTGTCTTGGCCCAAATCTTTGAACCTTTTATCTCCGTCTAAAAATATTTTTATACTCTTTTATTGGTCATAGCCCCACTAAATTTGTTTTCCTATACGTGTAACCTCTTCCTAGGATCTAGATGAGGCCAAATTGGAGCACTGCAATGGGCAACTTGGCTTGGCTCAGTAACAACCACTATGATGCAGGAGCCACCAATATATTTTTCCTCTATACTTAATTTCTAAAATTTATTCGCAAAAATCATATCTACTTTCTATGAATTTTGATGATCTCCTAATCATAGAGAAAAAACTTAACAAACCTGTCGTTGAGGAGGGGAAAAATCAAATGCAACATGCTCAGTGACTAATTTTATGGTAACCTTTTTTCCTCCATAACAATCTCCATCCGTATTTTTCCCTATTTAACAGTTAAACTCTAGATTTTATGGTAAGAAGAGTTCCTCATCTACCTATGCAGGTTATTCCATTGTAGTGTGCAAGTTGTTCACAAAAATTAAACAAACAAACATCATATAAAGCAATCAACACAACCTTTTGAAATCTAAATTTTCAAATGAAAATTTTGCACAGTAAATGATAATGAAACAAATTACAGAAAATGGGTCATATAGCCAAAAAGGCTCTTTTTCTGGGCCAAATGGACAGTTAGAATTCGGCCTGGGTCAAATAGCCAATGGAATATTTTTAGTGTGGAGAGACATTACTACCCTTTTGTAACCGTTCTAACCCCACGTTTTCATCAAAACCACCCATGATCTCCCTCTCTCTTCACTAAAACCACAACGTTCCTCCGGAAACCAGAGAGTTTTCACCCCCACCGTCCTTCATCTTCATCCCCACACCAGAAATCGTTTTCATCATCTTCATCTTCATACCCAGTTACCAGAAATAGTTTTCATCTTCTCTTCAATTTCATCGTTTTCATCCACTGTCTCATAACAAATTGAGGGGAATCAGTTTCATCCACCGTCAACACCACCATCAACAATACTAGAAACTGTTTTCATCCTCCGTCTCTAATACACAATCAACACTACAACAGCGGTTTCAGTGAATTAGGGTTTCAATAATTTCAGTGTATTGGGAGATTTTAGGGTTTCAATCGATCTGTTTTAGTGTATTTGGAGAGTTAGTGTTTCAATAAGTTTCCACAGAATGTCTCCTAGAACTCGTAAGTTTTCAAACCCTAACTCTTTTTTGTTCTTAATTTCATAATTGCATGATTAAATTTTTGAATTGGTTGTTTTAATTTTCATTTTAGTTGATTTATGTGTTGAATTGCTTGTTTTATTTTAAATTTCAATTAGATGAAACTGGTTTGCATCTGGTTTCATTAAGTATTAAACCAGTTTAAAACAGGATGTAATTGATTTGTTTCACTGTGCAATTGGTTGAAGTCAAATTGGATCTGGGTATCTGATTTGTTTCAGCAGGGTTTAAACCAGGATGTAACTGGTTCAATCTGCAGTGTATATTGTTTCAAGCAGATTAACACTGGATGAAACCAGTTTCGTTCAGGTTTAAAGATACATCTGCGGTTAATATAAGACTATTAGTATGTTGTGAATGGGATGTATGAAAATATATGTTATGGATTGAACTAAAATGGGTTTGCATTTGGCTACGAAGTGATGCTCAGCAGGTCTTTGAAACTGGTTTTCATCAAATTTTAAGTTAGAATGTAAATGACCTGTTGGTGGTATTAAATTAATGATTAAATGGGTTTGCATCTTGTTATTTAATTGTTTTTAATTGTTAAATTGCTTGAAATGAGATTGGATGTAATTTGGTTTTCATCTTGGCTTGAATCTGGTTATATCAACTATTTCAGCAGGTTTACACTATTATGAAACTGATTTCATCCAGGTTTAGTTTGCAGTGTATGTTGTTTCAGCAGACTAAGACTGGATGAAATCAGATACATCCAGGATTTTGCTACTTTTTAAAGTTAACTTTTGAAGATCTGTATTAAAGTTAGGTCATATTTTAGCTTCATGCCATAAATCAGTTATTCTGAAACCTGCAGAAACTTGTTTTCATCTAGCATGAAAGATGGGATGTAACTGGTTTTATCCAAATTGTTGCAGGAAGCAGTAGCAAGAAAAGTAAGAAGAGTGTTGCTTCTGAAATTACATCCAAGAATAAGCATGATGTGAAAGTGGGCCGAGAGTCTAGCACAGGGGATATTGAACTTGTGGATGCCGAAATGGATGAAGACAAGTTAGAGAAAAAGGAAGGGAATAAAACGTTCCGATCAAACCTGAAACCGACAGTTGAAGTGCTGGAAAAACTGGTATTTACTGAAGCACAAGAGGCTGTGTTAAGGAAGACTAAATTCTGGAACTTTATTGAGGCGATCAAATAAGGTAAGGTGGGCAAGGCTGAATGTAGCAAAGCTCCAAGGGCGTTAGAGTTCATCATAAGAAATTTTGACCCGAAAGAGTTGACATTCAAGATTGGTGATCAAGTTTTCAAGACCGATGCAAATCATCTTGCTGTTATTTTCAAAATGCAGAGAATACGTATGAGTGAACAAGATAAGAAACTTTATGGACCAAAAGAAGACCCAAGTTTGAAAACTTCTGAATTTTACAAAAAGTACTTTTTGGAGTCAAAGAGAAGGGATGAAGAGGAGAAAAAGAAAGATGCAAAGAAGAAGGCTGGAGCCAAAGAGAAGAAAAGGAAAGAGAAGAATATTGGGGACAAGTTGGATAAGAAATATATCGTCGAATGAACACATACTGCTATGAATGAAGAAGGAACAGAAGAAGACTTGGCGAAACTTTTGTTGTTGTTCATGTTCTGTACAGTATTCTTCATAAACACTGGAGGTATGTATGTCCACTACAAGTATTTGAACTGCCTACAGTCAATCGACACCATTAACAAAGTATCTTGGCCCGATCTCATTTACGAGCATTTAATGCAAAGCGTTAAAGCTGTATACGAGACACCATACTCTATCAATGGTTGCAGCTTCTATTTGCTGGTGAGTATCGTCTTCTATCTTTTGAATATATTTTTTCTTACGTTAAATGTATCATGCAGTGAGTAACATCTTATATATTATCTTTTGAATATATTTTTGTTTTTGCAGTTATGGATTTTTGAGCAAATGAAAGGCATTAACAAGAAAGACAACAGTGATTCATGGCCAAGGTTTGCAAGATGCGACTTGTATAAAGTATCTTGCAAAATTGAGGGGAAGCTTGAAACTCTTTCAAGCAGTGAGGTAAAAATCTTTCTGTTATTATAACTGGATGAATCCAGTTACATCTTGTGTTGATGTTGTTTAGATTCATTTTTAAAATTCTATCCCCTATTATAACTGGATGAAACCAGTTACATTTTATGTTATAAAATGATGAAACCCATTATCTACCAAGTTTCATCCAGTGTTATTAGTGGATGAAACCCAGTTACATCATGTGTTATGATAAGATGAAACCAGTTACATCATGTGTTATGATAAATTTTATGTGTTTGCAGGTTGTTGACTTTGTTGGTAGCTGGAGTCAAGAGGAGAAACAATTATGCTTGTTTGGTGATGAAGAAGAAAACACAGATGAAAATGATGTTTCCAAGTTGAAGAATGAACTAGCTGAGAAGGACAAGATTATCCGTCACTTGAATGAAGAGTTGGAAGCAAGGAATACAGAGTTGGAAGCAAAGGAGGCTGAGTCTGAAGCAAAGGATAAGACAATCTCAGACTTGCAAAGTGAGGTGGAAGCCTTGAAAGCGCAACTCAAGCCTCAACCGGGAACTCCGCAAGCTTCCTCTCAAGAGATTGTTCTTTACACCCCACCTGAAGACTATTTCGACCTTAACATCACTCAAGAGATGAATAAACCTGTGGAGGAGGCTTTTCCTAAAGACGACATCACTCAAGAGATGAACAAACCTGTGGAGGAAGCTGACAATATTCCCGAAGCAGAACCTGTAATACCAGTTCCTCGAGCAGAACCTCTAGCACCAGTTCCTGCATCAGAAATCAACCAAGAAGAAATTGTCGCAGTAGAACCTCTGGCATTTATTGGATCGCTTGAGAATAGAGTGAAGAACGTATATAAAAAGGGCTAGAAATAACAAGTTTGAATCAGATGATGACGAGCGTGCAGAGAAGAAGCAGAAGGATGATAAGTTGAGGAAGTTAACAAGGAACAACAAGCTGTGGAAAAATTACTTGATGAGCGGAATAAGACAAGCTGAAGAGAAGTTAATAAAGGAGTACTTTGTAACTGGAAAAGTAAGGTACGTATCCGCATTTTTTTTGCTGTTTTTTTTCCATTATACTTTTCTTATTTATGTAAAAGTATTGCTAAGTTTATACTAAATTATATGAACTTGTTTAAATTCAGCGACTGCGTTTGGAAGTCCAATAGAGGTGTATGTATCAGTGGAGAACACATCCAGCAACTTGTTTTCAATCAGCCATTGGTGAACACTATTTTGGAGTTCAAAATCGAAAAATGGAGACAATTGTTTCAATCTGGCGGTGATACCAAAGGATACTCCAAGTCAATGTTTCTCAGCGCGCTTGCATGGGTAAACATTTTTAATACTACATTTTAAAATGAATGAACTTAGGTCTGCAATTTGTTTTCATATAACTTTTAAGTTAGTGTAGGATGTACCTGGCTTGCATCTGTTGCTTGAAATATAATTCTCTCAATAGTGTAGGATAAAACTGAGTTTCATCTAGCTATTATATATAGGATGTAACTGGGTTTCATATGATACCAGCAGAAACTGGTTTTCATCTAGCATTAAAGACAGGATGTGATTGAGTTTCATCCATATAAAAATTATGTTTTAACTGGTTTTGATTCAAATTTGTATTCAGGCTGATGTCATTGCGGGAGATGAGCTAGACGCTGCAAAAATAATAAATGCTGAACTGCAAAAGATTGATGTCGAAACGCAACACTTGTTCATCCCAATGCTGAATGTGAAAGAACATTTCACATTGCTTCACCTTGACATCCATGGAAGAACTTGGACACACTACAATTCTCGCCTAGGTTCTTCAAACTATTTAAAAGAAGCTCAAATTATGGCGGAAAGAATAAATCATCTCTTTCAAGTTCAAATTCAAAGTACTAATATGGATGACGTTGATGTCGTCGTTCAATCAGATTGTCCACAACAGTGCGAAAGGTAGGTCGTTAACTCTTTGAACTGAGATTATAACATACAAACTGAAACGAAGTTTGAACCGACATTACATTTTTTTTTCCAGATCGTTAAACTGACATTACATATTCATTTGTCTTGCAGTGATGATTCGATGATGTATGTTATCTACTACATGGAATGGGCAATGACAGACGGTTACTCCTTTGAAGGCAAAGATACTATTGGAGAGGAGATGGGCACAAGACGAATCAATCTGGCATATGAAATCCTAACCGATGAGAATAGCTGATGGAAAGTTTGATATGTTTAGGTTATTTAGAAATTTTTTATTAATCTAGTTCATTTGGTAGTACTTTTTCTTTTTTGTTGAACTATGTCTTCGCATACAGTTGTGATCCGTGAATTCGTCTTAATTAAAATATGAACTTTTTTACTGAAAAATGCCTATACTTCAATTTCATGATTGTTGTGTTTGGATATGTTAGCCAGAAATGATTAAATTTGCAGGTTGAAAATGTAACCAGGCTTGGATGAAACTGGTTACATCCTAGCCTGTATAAAACTTCAATTTTTTTTGTCAGATTGTAACCAGGCTTGGATGAAACTAGTTACATCAAAGCCTGTATAAAAACTGTTTTCAGAGTGTGCAGGTTGACAAAAAATAATTTTTTCTGTCCATATGTGATGGATGAAATCCAGTTTCATCCTGGCCAAAAATCTCATTTTTTCCAGAATAGGCAGGATGAAACTGGTTACATCCTGTACAATTAAATTTGAATCTTCGCAAACATTCAAATTTTACAGTGAAAAACTGAAGGGAATGTACAATTAAACAATCAACATAAGACTAAAAAATATATACTATAAAAATGAAGAGAAATACTTGAAAAAATAATTCCATAAGATATATTTTTATGAACAAAAGAAACAATCCAAGGTTAATACTAGTTGCAAAAATATAATTCAAGGTAAATGAATCTTAAATGTGCAACAAGAGGCTGCAGAGAAGAATAAACTAATAAAGATATCATGGTAAAAAGCTAATAAACGATATCATGGTAAAAAGCTGCACAGAAGAAATGAAGGCTGGAGATGTTCTTAAGCAGGTACTTAACGTTGCTTTTTCGCAGGAGGATGAGGACACGTCGTCTTGTTATGATGTGCCTGAGTATGACAGTTACCGCACGTAATTTTTCACTTGAAACTTGCACTACCTGTGTTAGGAATCCGCTTCTTCTTTGGCCTACCATGTTTTTTTCCTACGACAGTTGGTGGGTTCACGAGATCTCCAGTAGCAACATCAATAGGCTTGTCGTAATCAGGAATGGGCTTGATAGGACGATCATACGAAGCACGGAATCTAGCAATGCTGAAATACAGATTAATGTACTCGTAAATATTGATGTTATTTGAATGCATACACGCAATAGCGTGATCACAAGGTAACTGCTCAGTAAACCAAACCCTACAGCTGCACCGAAACCTCGCAATATTAACAGCATGCGTGTGCTTTCCATCAAAAACTTCTCACTCCATGTCACCAGACTTGGTTATTCTCTACTGGACACCGACACGAATGGAAGCCAACACTTTTTTCTCTAGCCTGGGACAAATGAATCCTTTATACTCGCCCCCTTCCTCTTCCTTGTACTCATCTGTTCCATAATTTTAAGTATGATCCAGTTAACAAGTGTTGCAATAGGCATACATTTTGCTTCCTTGATCCAAGAGTTGAAGGACTCTGCAATGTTTGAACACATGTCTCCGTAACGACATCCCAGACAATGTGCATTGGACCAACATTCCACTGGAAGCTCACTCAAGAATTTTTGAAGACCATCACATCCCATATCCTTCAACTTTTGCATACCCTGATCAAAGCCTTCATGAGTCGATGAATAGAAACATTCTTTGAACAAACCCATCGCAGCACCATGCTCTCCCTTTTTCTTGTTGGTCTTACTGTGGACATTATTCTTCAAATGCTGGTAACACCAAGCATGATAGAAAGTTGGGAAAACATCACGAATCCCTTGGATCAAACTCTCATGGCGATCCGAAATAAAAGTTAGTACACGAGGACCCAAGATAGATTCTAGTTTCTTCAAGAACCAATGCCAATTCTCAACAGTTTCAGCTAATACGATACCATATTCCAGAGGAAATATTCCTACAGAAACAAAACAAACACAAAAAGAAAAAATCATATTAAACTGACTGAAACTGCTATTGTACAGAATGAAACCAATTTCATTCTCTAGTATGACTTCACCAGTTTCATCCAGTGATAATCTGACATAAAAAAAAAATTTATGACATCAAAAATAAAAGAAGACGTACCATTATTCGCATTCTTCCCGGTATCCGCCATAAGACAACCCATTCGGTTAGGAAAGTTGCATCCAAGAACAGTACCGGGCGACAATATTCGAAACCAGAGATGCAAGCAACGAAGGATCAGAACAAACTCTTAAACTCACCACCTTCGACAACTAAATCAGCCCTACTACCTGGATCGTGTTTCTTCACGGCTTCACACCACCATCTCAAGTCAGTGTATGATTTAGTGTCCTGGCCATACAATTCCTTGAAACATAATTCTTTCCCGGCATGCGCCTGATCGTAGCTCACTTCCAACCCATAATCACTTTTGAGTTCTCTAACAATATCCCTGGATTTCTTGTTGGGATTCTGTTCAATCTGCTCAAATATCAAACTCTTGATAAGTTCGCGCGTAACCGGATCAGCCTTTGTTCCATCACTATAACCAGCACAACATTTATGTTCCCCGTTATAGGCCTTGAGGAATAAGTGACCCTTCACATTGGAAGTCTTGGGAGCTGCATGGAACATCCAGTCGCATTCCAATTTCTCCTTGTAATAACATTCCACCGTATACCGTTCTGGATTGCTCTTGACGACTCTCACCCTGCGACCAAAAAAATGGTTATATTTATCAACAACAAGACGAGCTTCATCTCGTCCTCCATAAAAATCTTGACCAACACCTTTTATAATAAACTCCCATTCAGCCGCCTTGCAAGATCTTTTAATTGCCAACTTTTCATTGTATATACGTTCTTGAGACATGGGGATATCTTGAGACGAAACAAGCTCTTGAGAGGAAGAAATATGTGACTGAGCTAAAAGCAACTCCGTCATTGTAGGTGTAGGAGTAACTTTACTGCTGCTCGGAAGATGAAAACGATTAACCAACTGAGCTCTGCTAGGGTCTGGTGCTAAACGAAACTCGCTCATTCTACTGCTGCTCGGAAGATGACAAGGATTAACCAACTGAGCTCTGCTAGGGTCTGGTGCTAAACGAAACTCGTCATTCTACTGCTGCTCGGAAGATGACAAAGATTAACCAACTGATCTCTATTAGGGTATGGTGCTAAACGAAACTCGCTCGTAGTAGGTTCACGAACAAAATCAGGAGCACGAAGAGGAACACGTTCAAATAAACGAAGCTCCAAGAAAGACAACTAGTTAACAATACACAATGACAAGAAAGAACAGAGCTTCACATCACTGTCAACAACATTGCTTCTCCCCTCATAGTCAAATACAAACTGAATTGAGTCTGGTGAAATGCTATTCCAATAAGAATAGACATGCGCCTTCAACTCATCAACTGTTGACTTCGTAGTAACTTGGTATGGACATGCATCGGTACCCCGGATAACCACGCAAAGAAAATGACGATCCATCTTCAAAAGGAATATATAAAAACAAATCTTCTGAATCTGGATGTATTCAATTGATAATATGTAAAAAAATTAGCAGCAGTACATACTAATTCAGTTCACATCACAATTGAACACAGAAACTTCACATCTGTGTTTATTGCATTGAAAATCAGATTACTAAACCCTAGAAAACATGATTCGAGACAAACCCAAATAATGGAAAAATTGAAAAATTTACCAGTCACATAATCAACTAAACCCTGGATATTTAAAATCAACAACTAAAATCAAAAATTAACAAAAATTAATCATCAACAACTAAAAATTGCTTCAATATCGACAGAGAAACTTCAATTGGACAAATTGAAACTTACCGATTCGACGCTATTATAGAAACTTCAATTGCTTCAAAACCAACTCAGAAACTTCGATTAGATGAAACTCTAATTGATGAAACTTCGATTCTACAAACGTATTAAACAATCGCTAATCATCATGATTGATAAACGAGATATGAAGAAAAAAACGATCTCTGAATTGTCGATTTCTGCAGAGCTCTGCGGGAAGGGAAGAGGAGGTTCTGCAGAGCTCTGCGGGAAGGGAAGAGAAATAAATTCTCTTTGAAAAGAAGGGTTTAAAAGGTTAGGGGGTATTTTAGGTAAGAGACATTTTTTTTTTAATTTTCCTGGGCCCAATATCCAAATTGGCTATATAAACAGAATATTTCTGATTTTTGGCTATATAAACAGTATCAAAAGCTAAGAATCTATATGACCCAGGAATTTTGTGTTTTGGTCTTTTTGACCAATTTTGTGAAAAAATTAATAATACTAGACTTCTTTCAGTGTGCCAGTTACGCGTAGTATCGATCTGTTCTTCAAAAGGTAGAGACTTGAGTTTTTCGCAATCATGTAAAGACAACTCCTTCAAAGGAAGATAAGTTGCCAAACCACTCTGGAAGAGATCAACGAAGTAAACATGTGTTTATTTAGATATCGGAAAATGGGTCGTTTGTGCAAATATTATTAAAACATGATTCTAATGGATGAGTAAAAATTAATATGGGTGAAATGGACACCAAAAAAATAGCAAGAATGAAACTGGATTCATCCTGGCTTAAAATTAAAAAAGAGCGAGGATGAAACTGGATGCATCCTGATGTAAATTAAAAATAAGAAAAAGTATTTGAAAATGGGTAGGATGAAACTGTTACGTCCTGACTATTTTTATATTCTCGTCCATTTAAACAATATCAAATTTTACATGTCTTTTTCACCCACGAATTGTTGATTTTGATCTTTTTAATCAATTTTGTGTTTAGATATCTTATAATGATGTGAGGTATTAAAATTGCTCAGGCAGATTAGACCACCTATAACAATATTCAACTCATCAAGCCCTAGGAGGTATCATATACCATCTGGTGATGACTTTAGATATTTACACTCAATGATAACTAAAGATGCGAAGGAATTCATTCTCTTGAAACTTGGGAGCGATGTAAACAGAGGAGAGACTTTTAATTGCATATGGTAAAGAGAATTCTTAAAAAGATAGTTGGTGAGCTATAACTGCACCAAAAATTTCATGAGAAAAATTTCAATCATATAGACTTTTCAATTGACAATGATATTACACGATTACCCTTCCGGGTTTTTGTTTCAGTGTAAAATCATCGTAAATATCTTAAAACGTGAGGGACATATTCGACTTCAATCTTCTTCCCCGTATTTTTGTTTCATCTCAACTCAATTCTGAAGCTCTAAGGTGAAAACCAGCGAGGAGACGGAGAAAACCACCACCACCATCCTTCTCCTTCAGTTTCATCCTCTTTCACCACTACCACCATCACCACCACCGCCCTCTTCTTTGTTTTTTTTCTTTCTCTTCATTTTCTCGGTAGTTTTTTGTATCTCTTTCTCATCTTTCTTCGTCCCCAAATCATGTAACAATTTTCTACGGAAACTTTTCCTTAATCTACGTTATTCAATTTCAACTGGGTGAATCGATAGAAACAACATCTCAACATCAAATGGGACAACAATAATCTAATTAATTAACCTATTTTCAGTTTTGATGTTTGATTTTAAGGAGAACTCACATCAAATCGAATTGGGTTGCGGTAGGAATTGGGTTAAAGGCTACATGTAATTTTGAGTTTTCGTACTTACAAAATTATTGATTCCTTTGATCTCTTAGATTATTATTTCTGTCACTGTAAAATTTGGGTATGAGTTTTATTTTTTTAATGGTTTTAGTAATTTTAGTTAAGTTTTAGATATGAGTTAAAGAGTTCATTCTGGGTATGACCGTCAATTTCAGGTGAAATTTAGAAAATCAAATCGTTATTTTTCAGCTTGGGGGTTAAATGTTCAATATTTTCCATACTTCTAAATGTTTGTTGAAATGCCTAATAGAAAATAACATTTAGATCTGCTTTGGTTAAGAAGTCATCTGTTTATATAAAACTAATGTTAAATTTTCAGTTGTGCTTTATGGTAATGGAGTGTACACAGGCTCACGGAGATCAGGTGGGAGTTACAACTTATAAGGCATTCTTACTGAACTTGGTAATGTCAGCTTGCAAATTTTAGAAACGCAACAATGTAGATGGAGACTCAGGTTGACCATTACGCCCATTTTAAAGTTCAGGTTAACTGTCCATTATCTCTTAATTCTATTGTCGGGAATGCACGTTTGAGGTTCAATTAGGATCCCTACCTAGATTGATTAGTTGTCATACATATTGTTTTCCTTTTAATTATGGGATTAGTTTTCATACATATCATTTTTGCAATTCTATTTTTTGGCAGTTCCAAATTGTTAAAGCATGGCGCCAATTGTGTAACCTGATTTCTCTTGGAATGGCACATTTTCTACTTGCCAAAGTTCGTAGTAGATTAACATTTAGGCCTTCCATTATAGTTTTCTTCGGAAATACTCTTAGTGTTAAGTTTCAATGTTTCGGTGGAATTTTGTTAATGATCAGCACCTCATTGAATTCTCGCCCTAATGAATTTCTGACAAATTGTACAATGCAGTAAATTGTGGATGTTTGAATTTGGTTCCTTACTGTGTGATGTATGTTCAATTTAATTCCTTTACTGTCTCTCTATATTTTGGTATTTATAATATTGGAAGTTATAGAAACAGAATACCATAAGAGGAGGGTGAGGTTTGCTAAAATCTTTTGTGGACTTTGTTTTGCTTAATTCATTCTAAACATGTTCTTTAATGAATGCAGGAATTGGATGAACTGAAACATTGAAAAGATGCAAGTTTCTCATCAAAGATGTCATGTTCCCACAAGGAAACTGCTAACGTTCATGGAACCTAGGTTAGATGGGGAAGGAAGGCAACATCAACACTGTTGGTATAATGAAAATATTGTTGCTTATTAAACTACGTGTATTCAAGCTTCTGCCAACATATATAGTTGATGCAAACCCAGATGAGGTAGATGCAGCTGGCATAACAACGTGGGTGTTTTCACGATATACACAACCCAATCCAATACTAGACTGGGGTTTCTTCTTGACAATATGTTGATATTGAATTTCATTCATGGCGGTACCTTATAAGCAAAGTGATATTTGGTCTTTGTATTTTTTCTCATGTCTGTCGCAATATCTGTAAAAGACGCAGGCAAAAACACTTATGTTGCTTCTTTATTTTATTTTTGTAAATGAATATTTTTTATTTCGGGATGGAGCGGCAAGCACATCGCGCGCGCGTGTTATTCTAGTGCCAAGAAGCATAAGCAAGAAAACAAAATACGGTAAATACCTTCGTAACTCCAAATCGCTCGCTCCACCTTTACAAATTTACCTGAATTGAGTGAAACTAGACTTCCAACAAAAGTAGTCGCATTAGAAAATCTTGGCATGCAGGGGATATCAAGAGTCACAAGTCGTCTGCTTTTGGGGTGATATGAGACTAAAGCATTCTTGCCCAAATCTTCGTCTTATAAGGTTTCATATCGGATTCCAAACAATAAAATCTTGCCATTCTTATCGAGATAATGCAGGGGCCTGAATGCATCAAAACTTGTTTCATCTTTTGAAAGACTGAAAATTTTGGTCCAAGAATCTATAACTCCATAATCTGTCATCACCCATAGATCAAAATTGCCCTTGCTGGATGTAGCATCAACTGATAGGTAAAGATCCTCTCCTAAAACACCCACTTCCATATCTTCATACGAGTACGATTCACCATCTAGATAGCAACTTGGTATTTGGATCTCTTTGGTTTGCGCTTCTTCAACTATATCGAACGAAAATATAACTTTACTTTGTTCTATCCAACGAATAATTCCATTTAAAGGCATATGAACAATATCACATATATCATGACGTATGTTTCCAATATTTTTCCATTTATTTGAACCTAATCTAGAAACCCAAACGTTGCAAGAATGATCGCCGTCATATGCATCATTGTCCACTATTTCAAACAACTTGTAATCATCAATTTTCCAATCGTAACAAAATCCACAACTTGAAATGGCGTGCTCGTTATATCTGTCAATACTGATTGGTATTGAATTCTGGTATTCTCGAGTTAATGGATTCCATAAACAGATGTCATCCCAATTATAACATAAGCCGATCAGACGAATTGATACATCGAAAAAGTTGTGTATATGTATTACTTTGGAGATTAAGTTGAACAACCATATGGTACGATGAGGATGTTACGTCAAAATCTATGGTATGATAATAAGCATCACCCTCATCCTTGAATGATCTTAGTAGGACACTAAACTTGTTATTCTCAATGGCATCGTGAAGATGCATCTTAGTGAACTTAGGGTCTTTCAACAATTCATACCAAGGTTTACATACACACATGAAACGAGAGAGCGATTTAACGGGTAGCTTCGAAAGTATAACCATCATCATATCTTCAGGAAGGCTCGCCATTGTATTGAATGAATAAATAAACATGAGGCAGCAGAGTATTTATAGAGCATGATGTGAAGTCCTAAACATAAAAAGGAAATACTGGAAGTGTAGTTGTCATAAATATGACAATTACATTCCATTATCACTAAATGGGAATTTAGGTAATCATCTTCTTATTATATGAAATGTGGATAGAATTACTAGGATTGATCAAGCTATTACAATGATCTATTTTTACTACATTTACTTTCTCTCTCTATTTCTTGACCAAGACTCATTCTAGAACCCCCCTTACAAGTAATGACCTCTCTCCTTTATATAGGACTTTACATAGTGGATGACAGCTAAGAAACTCATTATTTTCGGGATCACTATGCGACCCATTCGCTCATATACAATCGCTCATCTTCGCATAGCGTAACTCTTCGCACAATTCTTCACACTTTACTCGTGACTTTGCTGACATCATCTGGTACGCCATCTCAACTTTGTTGTGTGCGATATTCTTCGCGTAGATTGTATTCTTTACTTTGCTTGATTACTAATGTGTGCGATATTTTACTCTTACATCTTGCCTCTTCTCATTTCACTAATTCTTCAGAATGAGCGATATGAGAAATTCCCGTCTTGCAAATCGCACATGCTTATCTTTTTTCATTTTACTTTGCGGACAATTTCCCGGGTTTCAAGTTTCTCTCCACACGTGTCGATTTTCTTCCTCTTTACCGGCTTGAACTGTCTTCAACCGGTTGCTTCTTTTCACCTATTTAAGGGTTTTTCAACAGAGTATAACCCTTCTTTTCCTTCTTTTTATTCTCTGCAACTATACTTCTACATTTATCTTCTCTCTCTTGTTGCTATTCATCTTCATCTGTTAGTATCCATTTCTGCTACTGTTGTCACCGATTTCTTCTACTATTGTTCTTCCACCATGAACTTTGAATCGAAGTTTGTTTCCTTTCCTCATGATGATTATAATTATTGATTTTAACCATTCTCATCTAATTTTTTTATTAACCTAATTCCCATACTTTTGCAGGAAAAGTTCTTCTATTAGTGCTCTTCAAATCATGCAAAAACCCAAATCTTCTTCGAATGAAAATGAAGAACCGCAGAAGAAGAAAACAAACATTGATAATAAATAAACTCATAAGAGGAAAATTTCGCACAATAAAGAAGTAAGAAATATCCAATTTATTTGAAACAATATTGTTGCCTCTATTTCTTATCTATTTTATTTACGCAGGCTTCCGTTTCTGAGATGGTTGATGATAAGAAGCAAAAAGTTAAGAAGCTTCGCAAGCCCATATCAATCCCTTCAAATCTTTCTATTCTAGATTTTAGTGCTGCAGATGTTGTTCCTATAACCACAGTTCAACCTTTGCATACTAATCCTCCTATCATTCCTACAATAATTCAAACTCCTGAGAAAAATGTTCTTGTTACTCCTACACCATCGCAAGCTTCTGAGAAGAATGTTCCTGCTACCCCTTCACCAACAATCCGTCTTAGATGAGAATGTCTATGTTACTTATGATGAGCTTTTTCTTGAAAAGGAGTCTCCTGTGAATAAAGAGTTTTCTCCTAATCGAGGAATAAAAAGTACTCCTTCTATTGCCTCTGCGACTCCATCGCATGCAAATCAAGTTTTTCCTTCACCCATTAATTCTATCTCTCAACCAAACCTTCCACAAAAGAAATCCCCCGTCTCAACAGATTTTACCACTCCTTCTTCTCTTTCCTTATTAAATTCTTTTCCTTTGAACAAGAAAGCTTTGGATAGTATAAAACTTGATACTCGAACTCTATCCGACATCATCAACTCTGCCCCATCTTTAACTGATGATCCTTGCAAGTTTCGCTCTTGTTCTGCCTTAAGCAAGCTTCTATGTGAATTTCTCGCTGATAAAGCTTCAAGGGATGAGGTCCTTTCCCAAATTGACCCGAGCTTCCATGTTTCTCTAGATGTTCTGGTAACTATCTTCCGCACCTTAGCTTTATCTTCTTTTATGCTACTTCCAAGTTATACTAACTTCATCTTTTTTCTTTTAGGACTCTCATCGTCGCATGATGCTAGCTGAAAAGCATTTTTGAATCTAGCTGTTCTCAGTTAGAACTTTCGCAGAAAAATGTTTCTTTGGAGAAGGAAATACAAAAGCTGAGAGGAGAACTCCAAGTTAAGAGTTTTGATGCTGAAACTCTTCGCAACGAAAATCAAAAACTTAGAGGTATTTATTATTATATTTGAGTTACTCATCGTATTCTATATTCCTTCGCATACATTCATTTTCGTAAATTTCTTCGTGCATTTATTAAGATTTAAACCGGAAGCGAACGAATGAGAAGTATGACTTTCAATTCCTTGCTGAAGATACTCATGCGAATAACGAGAAGTTGCAGTCTCAACTAAGCCAATTAAATAATCAATATTCATATTCGCTTGATCAGATTAACAATCTTTCCCATGAAAATAACCATTTTACTCAAAAAATTGAGTTTTTTAATGATCAAATATCCTATTTTTATAAATTGTCACGCGATGCTATTTTATTACATCAAACTTTATCAGAAGAAAACCATACTCTTTCTAGGGAGAAGCTATCTTTCTCGAAGAAAGAAGCAATGTTTTCACATAAGTATTCAATTCTTCATGAAATAAATGAAAATCAAGTGTGAACTCTTCGCGCACTGAAGGAACGGTACGAGACTTCGCCTAAAGATTTAAGATCCCAAAATGAGAAACTTATTCAAAATAATAAAAGTCTTTCTGTGAAGAAGAACCAGTTTCAAGAACAATACAGTCAATTGAAGAATTCCCATGATGTTCTTAAGAAAAAGAACAAATCTCTTTTTTCTGAAGAAAAGAAGATTCGATCTCGCCTCAGTGGTTCAGTTGGTGATGTATTTGATAAGGCTATGGAAAGTATGAAGGAAAATACTCTTGCTCTTTCTAAATTCTTCCAAGGCAGTCATCTAGAGTTGACTGCCTTATTATGATTTCTTGGTATTTCTCTGCACAATGTTGATTTAATTTTTTTTATTTATGGCTATTTATTATTCTTTATAGATTCTGAAAGATCGCACCAGTCTGTTGTTACTCAATTGAAGTTTGAATTATCCAAGGCTCGCAAAGAATGTGCGAATCTGGAAATATCTCGTGGGAATCTTAAGCTCTCTCTTTCTGCTTCTCGAAGCAGAGCGCGAAGAAGGTTCGCATACCAGAAGAATTTTTTAGAGATGAATGCTAGAAATATTGAAAGAGTTGCTATTCGCAAAGGTCATTCTAGTGCCCAATCTGTTATTGACGGAATTCTTTTAAGCAATTCTCTCCCAGCAGTAAAACTCCCCATATGTAACGTGAGTGCGGATGAAGAATATACCGAACCAGATAGTGATTATGACTTTTTAAGTGATGATGAAAAGGATGAAGATGAAGAAGAAAATCATCAAGAAGAAGAGAAGTCTGCTAATGAGGCCAATGCTGAGATTGAAAATCAGCAAGAAGAAGAGAAGTCTGTTGATGAGGTCGTTACTGAGATTGAAAATCCTGGACCCAGTGCTAAGATTTGAAAAGTATTTTGAATAAGATGCTGCTGTTGAGCATTCTTGATTTCCTTACTTTATTTTGACGTATTTTGAACCTTCGTATTTTTAGATTTGTTTATTGCAAGGAAGATGGTATATCATTGTTTTAATTCCCATACTTGCCTCTTATTTTATTTATTGTAAGAAACAATTGTGCGAATCTATCATTAGTTTGTTTAATTTACTTGGGAGGTCTTATTTTTCCTTCATATGTAAAGGTCTTATCTTGCCTCATTCTTGTGCGACGAGATCGCAGGCGGTCTTTGCATTTTAGTACATCGACCCATTGATCTCGTCTTATCCTTTTCGCTTGTATTATTTCCTCTTCAGGTTTGTCGCATAAATATCACAAGTCTTAATACTCCCATGAGTAAAAGTCTTATGATATTTACGTCTTTTGACACAATTCAGCTCCCTAATGGAGGGTGCCGTCCTTATCTTCCCCTTTGGTTGCCCCTTCAAGGAAGCTTACCTCTATCGGGTTAAGATTATGGCTCTTCCCATCCAGTTATTTAACAACCAGTTGATTTCGCAGTCTTGCACACACTACCGATAAGGTTTATGGCAGCAAGACCGCACCCTAAGTAGGGTATCTTCGGACCGAGTGCAGCATAGTCAGGACTTGTCAAGAGTGGCAAGGTACGCTCCAGACGCCCCGGGCACTCTTGATTCAACCGTGTACCTCGGCGTCCTGATCGAGTTTCTGCACTCCTTGGGAGAGCATTTCTCACCTTAAGCTCTCAATAAAAGATTACTATCTTAGGCTGAAAATTTAAGGTATCTCTCCCGGATGGGAATTATCGTTTAATTCTCACCCCAAATCTCCACAACTCAAGTTCCAGGGTCGGTGTAGCCTTCCCTTGAGTCATGCCTTCTAGGTCTTTCCAATTATGACGTGCGATAGGTCTTACTATATTGCCTCTTGCATATGAGCGAACTAGGGTGCACGCCACATTCGGATTCCTAGCCAATATGATAATAAATATCATTTTATGTAGCCTTGTATCAAGGTCTTACTTTGCTTTTATAGAATTTCGTAATTTTCAAGCGAAATATTCGCGTTACAGACTTGTTCAAAAATATGAACTTACAGACTTTTAACTGTTTATCCATGCGAGTTAATTCACAAGTGGCTATGGATAATATTTTTTCAAGAACTGCCTATTCCAAGGTTGATCTAATTTACGACCTGTATTTCGTCCTTCAGGATCCATTAATTCATAGGCTCCCTCTCCAACTATTCTTTTTATTATATAAGGTCCATCATAGATTTTCTCCAATTTTCCATCTTTTCCTTTTTGATACACTGGAATTTCGCGTAGCACTAATTCGCCCGGTTGGAATTCTTTTATTTTAACCCGCTTGTTATATTCTTGAGCTAATCTTTTTTAATAATTTTCCATGTGGTGCAAAGCGACTTCTCTTACTTCCTCCAAATCATCCAATTTTGTTAAGATCAAGTCCGCACTTAAATTCTTTTCCCAAGCTTCTCTCTTTGTGGTAGGGATGATAACTTCTGTTGGTAGCACTGCCTCTACTCCATATGTCAAACAAAAGGGCGACATTCTTGTTGCTTATCTTCTTGTAGTTCTGTAAGCCCATACTACATTATGTACTTGTTCTCACCATCCTTTGTTGTGCCCTTCTAACTTTTTCTTCAGGTTGTCTGCGATTGTTTTATTTGTAGCTTCTACTTGTCCATTACTTTGAGGATACAAAGGAGTACATTTGCCACTTTGAATTTTGAATGCATTGAGCAGCATTGTTATACTCTCGCCTTCAAACTGCTTCCCATTATCAGACACCAATTGTGCAGGAATGCCAAATCTGCATATAATATTTTCAAAAATGAATGTGAAGATGTCTTTATCGCGAATATGTTGAACTGCTTTTACTTCTGCCCATTTAGTGAAATAGTCTGTTGCGACAATTAGGAATCTTTTTTGCCCCGTTCCTGATATAAATGGTCCAACAATATCTATTACCTATTTTCCAAAGGGCCATACATTTGTTGATGTATTAAGCATAGACCCAGGTGCATGTATCTTCTTGCCATGACGTTGATATTGTTCGCATCTCCTCGAAACTTGTTTTGCATCTTCATGCATGTATGGCCAGTAATAGCGCTGTATTTTTACCCTATATTGGAGTGATCTTCCTCCACTATGGTTGCCAGCATCGCCATAGTGTAATGCCTTTATAATTTCGATTCCCTCCTTTTGCGTAAGACATCTGAGCGAAGGTCCAAAAAATGATCTTCTATAAAGAACACCATCCCTTAATTCATAATTTGTCGCACGACTCTTTAATTTGTGTTTCTCTAATCTTTTCCTCGGCAATTATCCCTTCTCTAGATAAGAGTGTATCCCAGTTCTCCAATTCTTTGTCTTCGCTCACATTTTCTTCTTGTGTATCGTCTATGATCATCACATCTGTTTGCACTTCTTCACCCTTTTCTACAGATGGTAATAATAGTGTTTGTATTTTTATATCCCTTGCAACCAGATCTACTAACATTGATGGTATGACCGCCAATGCATCTGCAAGTCTATTATCTTTTCTCCCTATATGTCTCCAGCTTATTTTTGGAATGTGCATTGCTAAATCCATAACCAATTTCCTATATTTTTGCAAAGATGGTTCATTGGTACTATATATGCCTTCTATCTGACGAATTACCAACTGGGAATCACTAGATATTCATGCATCATCAATCTTCATTTCAATAGCTAATCTTAATGCGTGGACGACTGCTTCATATTCAGTTTCATTATTTGTGGATGCGAAGTCCAATTTAAATGAGTAAGCCATTCTCGCTCCTGTTGGTGAAATGAATACAATACCAATTCCATTTCCTTCTCCATTGGAAGATCCATCCACCAATATCTCCCATCTATTTGTATTTCGCTCAGTTAGTAAATCATTAAGATTTCCATGTTCTTCATACACCTCCATCATTTCTTCTACATATTCATCTTATTCTATTGGAAATTCTGCAAGAAACTATGCGATTACTTGAGACTTTGGTGAAGATAAAATTTCATAACCAATCTCATAGTTTCCTAATTGTGCATTCCACCTCTCCATTCTTCCAGACCTCTTCGAATTCTTCATTGCATTTTCAATTGGTACTCTTGTTAATACTTTAATTTTGTGAGCTTGAAAATAAATGCGAAGCTTGAATGATGCATATACCAGTGCGAGAATCAACTTTTTAATTTTTGAATAATTTTTCTCTGCGGAGTTATACGTTTTTCTTATGTAATATATTGGTTTTTCTACACCTTCATCTGAATGTAACAGTATTGCACTTAATGCATGAGATGTTGATGCTAGGTATAATAACAATTCTTCTCCCTGCTTCGCCTTTGGCATAATGGATAAGCTTACTAAATAATCTTTTATGCTCTGCAATGCTTTGTCGCACTCCATTTTCCATTCAAATTTGGTCCCCTTCTTTAGTATATTGAAAAAGTGTTTACATTTGTCCGAAGATCTTGCAATAAATCTTCCCAATGATGCTATCAATCCATTTAACTTTTGAACATCTTTGACTGTCGCAGGTGGTGCCATATCTCTAACCGCTTGTGCCTTCTCCGGATCAACTTGTATTCCCTCCTTGGATATAATATAGCCTAAGAATTTTTCCTGATGATACGCCAATTACACATTTTTCTGGGTTTACTTTAATATTAAATTTTCGCATTTGTTCAAATATTGCTCGCAAATCATCAACATGATCTTTCGCCTCTTTGCTTTTAATTAGCATATCATCTACATAGACTTCTAATGTTTTATGTATCCATTTTTCGAAAACTTTCTGCACCATTCTTTGATAAGTCGCACCTGCATTCTTCATTCCAAATGGCATTTTCGTGTAACAATATAAACCTCCTGGTGCGAAGAAAGTAGTGTGTTATTGATCTTCTTCTGCCAAAGGAATTTGATTTTAACCTTTATACCCATCTAACATTGTGACTCTATCATCCCCTGTAGCTGATTCCTCCATTTGAGGTATGTCTGGTAAAGGGAAGCTGTCTTTAGGGCACGCTTTGTTTAGATATGTAAAATCTATGCAAATCCTAATTCCGTTGTTCTTTTTAGGTACCACCAACATATTTTCTATCCACTCTGGATATTTTGCCTCCCTTATAATTCCTGCATCTAAAATCTTCTGCAATTCTGCTTCTATTTTAGGATGATAATCAGTTGCAATCTTTCTTATCCTTTGCTTGAACGACTTTACATTCTTTTTAATGTCTAATTTATGACACGCGACAGACGGATCTATTCCTGGCATTTCTTCCATAGTCCATGCGAAAATATCATTATATTTTCGCAGAATGCTTTTCGTTTTTTCCTCTTCTTCTTTATCCATTTTAGTTCCAATTCTTAATATTTTTTGTTCTTCTTCAGTTCCTATGTTTATTTTTTTTTGTTCCGCTACAGTAAAATTCGCTTTTGGTTCCCCCATAGGTGTTGGTTTCTTAATTTCTTTAATTTGTCCACCTTCATCCGCTGATTCTTCGCCTGGTATTCCTTTTCCCTCTTTCGGTCTTATCATGTATATTCGAAATTCCTCTTCTTTCCTTTGTTCTTTTGCTTTTCTCCATCGATCCTTTCGCTTCTTTGCTCGCCCTTCATAATTTCACACATCTATTTGATTACAAGTATTCACAACCTTAACATCTCCTCTGGTTTCACCTATACCGCTTGGAATTGGGAATCTAATACATTGATGTAATGTTGACGCTACGGCCTTTAGTCCATGTACCCATGGTCGTCCCAACAACATGTTGTATGGTGACTGAATGTCAATCACACACAGTGTTATCTTTGTTTGAACCTCTCCGAGTAATATTCGCATCACGATTTTTCCTTTCGGCTTTGTAATTGCTCTATTGAATCCATGAACATTATAGGATATATGTGTCATTTCTGCATCTTCATATCCCATTGCTTTGAATGTGCGATAAAATAATACATCAACTGCACTTCCTGTATCTATCAATCGCCCATCCTTCAAATCCCCTCTGTTTTGCAATAATTTTTTCTCGCTCAGCTGTGACCATAATTACCAATGGATCTGTTCACTGTAAGTTTTCTTCTGGAATTTCATCCGCCACAAAGTAAATCTTCACCTTTTCTCAATCTTGTAATGGAAATTCTTTGTCTACCGTCTCTATGTTCTTGCCTTCATAATTTCTTTTATGAATTCTCCCTGTTTTGTTGCTTGAAAATCTGCCTCAGAAATTGATACTCTAGTTATCTTATTACACTGTATATCTCTGCCTCTGCCTTGAATTGGTATGATTCGTGTTGTCTTCATGGATCCCATATGATTCTTCCTTAATTTCCCTAAGATTTCAGATCTATTAACAGGAATTATCATCCAGAGCTGTTTCTAGCGCCAAAAATGTAGTTGTCATAAATCTGACAATTACAATCCACTATCAGTAAATGAGAATTTAGGTAATCATCTTCTTATTATATGAAATCTGGATAGAATTACAAGGATTGATCAAGCTATTACAATGATCTATTTTCCCTAGATTTACTTTCTCTCTCTATTTCTTGACCAAGACTCACTCTAGAACCCCCCCACAAGTAATGACCTCTCTCCTTTATATAAGACTTTACATAGCGGATGACAGCTAAGAAACCCACTATTTTCGGGATCACTATGCGATACATTCGCTCATATACAATCGCTCATCTGCGCATGGCGTACCTCTTCGCACAGTTCTTCACACTTTACTCGTGACTTTGCTGACATCATCTGATACGCCATCTCAACTTTGCTGTGTGTGATATTCTTCACGTAGATTGTATTCTTTACTTCACTTGATTACTAACGTGTGCGATATTTTACTCCTACAGGAAGTACTTAAACTAAAAGTCCTAATTCTAAGCAACTACTGAAACATAAACCAATTACTACAATATATAGAAACTCCAAAGATAAATAGAATTTGCAATTATTACTGAACTAGAATTTTAAATAGTGTTGGTTTCCCGACACCTTTCTTTTTCTTCTTAGTAGCAAATTGCGAGATATTGAAATCAAACAGGAAAGAGTAATTTATTCAGAGGGAACTGACACTTGTAGGGTGCACAAACCATGTTTCAGTATGTGACACACAAATACAATATAAGACAATGACTCGTAAAACAGTTGGAAATTTGAAGATTTCCCTCCAACTTATCTCACATCTTAAAATGATTTTGTTATCATGTTCCAGTTCTAGATCAAAGTTCTAAGCATGTGAGAAATGCTTGTATAACAATTAATCACTCTTCGGCGCACCTCAAGTAATGCCAAATATATACACAAGTGCAGAAACATCTAACGTTTTTCTTTCTTCTTCTTTTTCCATTTCTCCTTTTTTGTCATATGAGGTGGCGCCAAAGATGGAAGGAGCCAACTAAAAAACCCGAGACGGGTTTTACCGTTTACTCTCTGAGATGAGTACTCCGCCAAGATATCCCAAAGATCTCCGACTGTCCATCCGTACGACTGAATCAAACAAGACACCTGTCCAAATCGAAAAAAAATATGTTCACATATGCACAATGAAAAGCTTGATAAAACCATAAATGGAACTTGGAGCCATTATCTATTGAAACCATTTGTAAAGTAATTAAGTTTAGACAGCCAAAGAGAAAAATACCAGCTCTAAATTCTGCAGAGCTTCATGCCCAAATGTGTAGTACGAAATAAAAGGTCTTAAGGCCTGCATATACAAATACAAATTGAGTTACCCCCATGATACAACAGCATGTAGATCAATAATTATCATACCAGCAAATACATTGTACAAAAACAATAAAACTAAACATGGTGCAAAAATGAGAGGGAAAGGGAAGGAAGGTAACCTGAGAAGCAGCAAGCCACTGAAGCATAGCCTTAAGTTCAGGATCTCCTGCAAAAGCACCACATCCCCAATTCCCTGTTGCTATTCCAATATCATCTTTGACATGACCATGTTCATCATGATCAAAAAATCCGCACCACGCCTTATTTACCTCCCTGTGGTAACCAAGCAATTCAAATCCTAAGTGTAAGGGAGGACCGGATCGGGGAAAATAAAAAATAAAGGATAAGAGAGTAAGTAAAGAAGAAAATTTATCTTACCGAACAAGGTTTTCGAGCCTAAATTGTTTTATTCCTAGTCTTGGAGCTGCGTCAATTGCAATTATCCTGGTTTTGCGTCTTCCCATGAAATCTGTTAACTTATTATCTGAATATTCACCCGAAAAAAGGAATGCGTTGCCGTATCTGCATAGCAAAGATGACGAAATGAGAGTGAGTAAGAAAAAAAGGAAAAATCTGCATTCTCAATGTGATTACAAAATCAAAGAAACAACAAAAAGAAACAACAATTAGATGAATCAACTAACCCTGTGTAATTTGAAAATCTCTCCGCGCCCACAATTTCAATAGCTTCGTTGGCATCCATACAAGGCAAGAAGAGTATGCCAATAATTAACTCTGGATCAATTATGAAACGGATCTCTTCCTATATTGGTTGAAATTTTCGAGAATGTACTGAATTAGAATTACCACGAAATCAAGATAAAGTCTAGCAACAAATATAAATACCGAACATTTTCCTACTGTAAATGGATTTTCTTTAATACTTCACAGAGAAGAACAAATATTTTCCTACGTACTTGTGAGGCTGTTGGAAGCTCCTAGACTATAACCTGACTGATTCAACTAAGCCTTATTAGTTTAAATGACTTCTCATATAACTAGTAACGTATTAAAGTATATCTACTATTAAAAAAAAATCGTATCGAATGGCTTACTTAGAATTAAGAAAGAACTTGACAAACCTGTACGCAGCCTCTACCCATCACACCACCACCAATAAACTTGTTGGCGAAGTCCACTTCAAGAGCTTCACGTGTCTGCTCCTCTATTAAGCCAGACAGAAAAACCTAGAAACACGCCAGCCAAGAATATGTATAATGAAATCACTAATTGTATAAAATCAAGAAAATATACATCTCCTAAATAGAGTCAGGGACAAAGATCCCAGTATCCAGAACTCAGATGGCGATTACTAGCAGTTGAGAGTTATGGATGGTCGAAACAGTAGTGACCTCAAATTGACAGAGTGAAGTGGTAGATTTGCTCCAAAACTCAGCTTCAGGATATGATACACCAAGCGAACTACCTTCTACAGCCATAGGAATAACCTTTCGATCAAATGAGACGCAGTTTATTGGCATGCATTCTGATATTCTTTCAAAGTAGTGTACCAGACACCTTATTTTATGTTCTATGTGCTGCTTGTAGCTGGGATGAAGGTTTCTGCAGAAAAAAATATATTAAAAGCTCACTTGCTTGCTACAAATATACCTCATAGAGAAAAAAAAAGAAGAAGAACAGATCAATACAAGGATAAGTCTTTAACTAGAAGGAAACAAAGAATCCCAATTACAGTTTAAAGTGATGACATACGCAAACAAAAAATCAAAATTGATCCTTCGAAGAAGTTTGGCACGCCTATCAACGGTCGGAAACAAGCAAAAGAAAGAGCAAGCAAGAAGAGCACCAATCAATTCCTGAAGAACACCAAAAAATAACAAATGTATCATTGACAAAGTCAAGATCTGTTCTTCGAGTGGTCAACAGCCTTCTTTCTCTAGCTTTTTCACCAGTAACTACAGGTTATAATCAAGATAATTGTTAGGGGGAAAGCCACTTTTACTAGAGGGAAAGCTAGTTTTTGGGTGGATTTAGAAAAAAAATTCTCATAATAATAACCACTTATAGGTCTGGTGCGATTGGAATTTTTATGCTGGTTGAAGAGACGTTCACACGAAACATGGTAATGAGCTATCAGACTTGCAGGACCACAGCAATCCACACTACAATATGGAGAAGTCATATTTGGTGAAAAACTTGGTCAAGTTTGCGCGAAACAATGCTGGATCCAATGTGCAATAGTAAAATGAAAACAATGGGACAGTAGGCATGTAGATATTGTTAATGTCTTCCTGATTAGATATATGTGTGTAATTGTGCTTAATGATCAATGATTCCAGATTGTAATTTTTTAAAACTCTTTAACGCACGGAAGGAGGTGCGCCTCTTCTTCTATCTCGTCGAGTTGGTTTCAATCTAATTTTTCTGAAGTTGTTCATGACATAAGCATCTTTTCGTGGTTACATGCGCAAAATTAAAGCCATTCATTAGATTTTCCACAAAAATATGAAGAAAGCAACATAGCTGAATTTGAAAAATCATTAATCATCTATCTCGTTTTTGCTTTGTTTTGAAAACTGGAACTTAAAACTATTCACGTGTGCACCTTTGGGAAGGCAAAAAATTGATCAAGGAAAGAAAAATTCTTCTTCATGTCTGGCACTGATGTTCAAATTGTATTGGAAGTTTGGAACAGATCAGTCTCTTGTTCCATCACGGGAGAATTCCCGCTGTTGGTTATTTATTTTTAATCCACCCAAAAATCAGCTTTCCCTTTAGTAAGAGTAGCTTTCCCCTATTAATTATCATAATCAAAACCAAAAGCTAAAAAGAGAGTGTACCTGGCTGAGAAACACCTTTCCCGATTCCTGCGGACTCAACATACGAAGTCCAGTTCTGATTTTAGGATAACCTACTTTCTCTCCACGATGAATTTCATCTGCATCTCTATAATGATCTTCCAATAGAGATGGTAGCTTTAATAACAAAGTTGCTAACGCTGGTACAGTCTCTCCAAACCATTTCCTCGATTCAACAGGAGACATCAACTACGAAAACAATTAAGTCAACATATAATTGAAGTTTTAAAAAATAATAGAAATCACCAATTTAGTTATTTTCTAAGCAATGTATCTTAAATCAACAATATAGAGAGATAGGGAAAAGGGTAATAAGTTTTCAATACCTCGTTGAAGAAAACAGTGTAACCTTCTTCAGTACCATGAGAGAGCTCAGAAGAAGGGTAATCAAGATACTTTCTGAGATTTGAAATTGTATGAAACAAAAATTCGCCAGAGTCAACTCCACTATGATCAGGACCTTCACTCAGAGATTCTAATGCTTCAATGATTTGATTCGGCCATGAAATATCATAAGATGATGATGATGATGATGATGATACTACTGGTAAAAATGGTAGAATCGAATTCAAACTATCGAGGTTTTCCATTCTCTCTATCTCACTGTCTCTAAAACTGTCTGTTATTTTCAGGGTAATATGAAGATAGAAGAACTACAAGAAAATTCAAGCACTATAAAGAAAATTTGAAGATTAGAACGTGGACTCCTCTTTGCATTTTTTAATATTTCTCTACTTGGACTCAATCCTCTACTTGCGATCCAAGCATGAGGAGTCAACTACTTGCCACCCAAGAATGATGATGCAACACTAAAATAAATGTAGAAGAATAGTCTAATGGCAATCTTGCTGGCACAGCAGTTATATACCGAAGATTCAGTAGGCTATGATAATGTTCGTCCAGATGAAATTGCTGCATTCACTCAGAAAATGTCTCACATGATGGAAAAATACAAGCTCAATTATAAATTGTATATGTTTAAATTTTGAGATACCTTTGTAGTTGTAGGAAATCCCACAAATAACACCCCTTAATAATTCTATAGATCTAAGCATATTGAATATGAAAATGATGATAAGAGTGCTAAAATTATAAAGATGAACACAAGGATTTTTACATGGTTCGATCATTGTGATCTACATCCATGGTTTTTCACTATGATTGTTGTAATTACATGAATATTACGTTTAGAATCTCCACTAATGGATTCTTGGTAGAGCTCTAGATCTAGCTTTTACGGAAGAAGATGATAAAGAAAATAAAGTCTCTCTCTACAAAATGTGTCTCTCTCTTTTTGATGATAATTTCTCTCTCCTGCCTTTCTCTTTATATAGGTGTTTACATAGTGGATGACAGCTCACATGTAGTGGAGTACAACTCATACTGTCTCATTCTCGTGCTAACTTCTGCCTTATACCTGTGTTAAGTTCTCTCGCACTTGTGTTACGTTCTCTCACGGTCTTGATGTTGATAATGACGCACACTTGATATGTTGTGCGATATTTTGATCTTACAACCTTCTATAAAGAAATATTTTAGTTTTACTTTTTTCTTTGGAATATTGGGAAAATGCCGCAATACAAGATGCAATGTTGGAAATCTGCCCCTACATTCAAAAGTTTGGAAAAATGCCCTATTCTGTTAAAAAACCAGTTAAGTCACATGTGTGATCCCACACACGCGGAAAAAGAAGATAAATACACTCTTCAGAATTCAGGGTTTAGAATTCAGTATTCGGGGTTTAGGGTTCAGAGTTCAGAGTTTAAGGTTCAGGAGACGGCTGCGTTTTTAATGGTGGTTCTGGTGGTGATGGTGGCCTTACACATGTTACTTAACTGGGTTGAATGACACTGTTAACGGAATGGGACATTTTTCCAACTATTTTTAACGTCGGGCCAGATTTCCAACCTTGCACCCCATATTGGGGCATTTTTCCAAGTTTCTTACTTGTCCTCAACTCTACGGGACACTGGACCAGTTTAATGTCCATTACTAATTTCATTGGAAAAATTATTGGAACCGGCACTTTTTTCTAAAAATCTCATCTCGTTACATGACTACTAGAATTTGATTATATGATGAAATTAAAATTTCACATGAACAGCTCCTCAGAGAGGGTGCAAGAAATTTGACCAGAAAATATGATTCTTTGAATTACGAATTAAGTATATAAGATCCAACAAGAAAGGGATCAAAGAAAAAATCATTGACAACACAGTTTTTGGTTTTTCTTCTTTGGGTTGCCTTAAAATTTTATACTCATGAATCACATTCTAACTTCTCTTTGATCGGCAAAGAATTTGATGCCGAGAAGTTTCGAAAGAAGATCATTGGCATCATCGTTCAAAAACATATCATTGTAATGCAATAACAAGGGAACGTATTCTAACTTAAACTATAACAAATTCATGCACAAGCTTTGTTAATCTTCTTCTCACTCTTTCCACTCCAAAGCCGAGTTCAGAATCACCAACCTAGAACACACAGTAATTAATATGCACATGTAAATGTATATCATAAACTTTTTGATAATGCTAACGAATATAAACATTTCTTTTTTCAAAAAGAGAAAGTTTATAAGAAAATGCTAACATATACATTAAAACTCAAAAAACCATTGATAATATGGATGATAGATATAAATAATCATCCTTGAAAACCATTGGAAACTAACGAAAAAAACTTACTTGTGAATGTATAGTATGCATTCCTACATTGTCGATGATAGAAAAATTAGCATTAACAATTTCAGCTCTTTCTTCTTCTTGAAGAACTCGAATAATCTCATAAAACAAGGATTGCTGATTATAAATCCGACTTGCTATTACTAAGACTTTTAAAGCATACCCAAAAATGTTAATCTCGATTATAGGTGGTATCAAATCAGCTTCAGGTGGTCGTTTGACATTATTGTTGATGTTTATGGTTGATGGCCTTACCAATAAACTTTGTTTTTTTTGTTTCATCCTCTCAACTATTGTCTGCAGATTTTCGATATATTCTGTAGCTTCGTGAAGTTGATCCGGTACTGACACTAGCTTCTGGCAAACAGATTTATACTTCATTTCAAAAAGAGAAAAAAAACTGATTTTGACATACACTATTACATCCAGTAGCTAGCTCACTATCTGGCTGTCGAGATGCATGCAATTCTAAAAAAAGGATGAACAAAATGCTTATCAACCCAAAGCAGAATGATGTCCTAACACAATCTGATGCGACCGGTGGATCCTATTATATTTTTGTGAAGTTTAAAGGAGACAGAGTGAATGAGTTAGAGAGTAGTACCTTTGAGGAATTCTCCGGTGGGATGAGAAGAGAATTAAGTTGCGAGTAAAGTGATTTCATGTGATTTCTTCTGTCTCTCTCAACGATTTTTCTTTCGGTTTTCGTATTCGATGATGAACTTTCTTTCTGATTATGAGTAGGACTAGTACTCATCTCCGTATCTTTCTGACTCATATCAAACCAAATTATTTATTAAAATATTGCATACTAATAAAAAAAAAGTTGGATTTACTGGTTAAATTATAGACTTGCTTGAACATTTTGGACATAGAATCATAGATATAGAAAGAAGATAAAAAAGATTCTCTCAGGTGTGAAAGAACCAATACAACATCGAATACACCTGTAACGAAAAAGAAGAACTCATTTGTTGTCTAAAGTAGCTTTGGTTTTGATTGTTAGGGCCAACTAATGTTGATTGCTGATGTGATGTGTAGAGATGTGGAGGATATGGATAACTTTGAAAACGACTTGTCTTTCAAGTTTTAGACGACCATGGACATGACTTAAAACAGAAATATAGGACCAAAATTAATGCTGGGTTTTCTTTCTCCTTTCCAACTATATATGTATCCCAGCTGTCGTGACTTTATATATGTCAGAATGCTCGCTCTGTTTGCTCGATCAATTTTAATTCATCTGCTGTACAACTAACTTTTTTTTTTTTTTTTACAGATAATGATTTTGGTGCCGACGAGTTTGCTGCATAACTTTTCGGTACAAATTTAGAGCATCGGCGTTGTTATTCATGTGCCTCAAATTCTGGTGATGAAGCACATTTACCAAGCGGACTACAGTCAAGTGATCTAATAACTAAATATAATTTAGCATCTTTGATTCTTTTTTTTTTGGCCAACTCGTTTGCATCAAATTATTTATCGATTAAAAAAAAAAAGACAGCCTGGAGAGAGTCGAGAGACCCTCAACCATCAATTGGGCTCTTATCCTCTACCATTATCAGGTTAGACTGCTAAAGTATCCCATATGGCAGGTAAAAGAGTAACACTATATGCAGTACATTTCCCTTTCACTTTTAATGATAAAAGTTAAATGGCAGAGAATTTGGGAGTGAAGATTGTTTGTGTCCTTCAGTGGAATGAAAGAGAAATAAGGCTGTACAGATATGGGTCCATGATAGGTGCAAGGCTGAAATTCTCCCACTAAGCTGTATCCTAATATCCTATACAGGTCATGATTAAAATATCCCATCAAAAGTTCAGTAAACCCGCGCAATTGCGCGGGCTAGTTTATTATTATGGTTTACCCAATCATTGCCTTCGATTGACCTCTCTAGCTTACAACTTGAAGTAGCATTTTGTCATTCATATTGATAGACAAAAAATTATTATCCAACACAGGGTAACAGCAGGAAGCAAAAACGAAGGTGTTAAATTAATGTGCGGAAATTTCAGTACCTACTAAAATCAAACAAAAAGAAAGTTAACAAATTTTTAAGTTAAAAAATGTCACAAAAGCAAGAAAAATGACAGAAACCACTTCACTAAATTGTTGCATAACATTGGTCCCCTATGTAGGAACCTGAAAACTCTAACTGGTTTTTGCCATAATAGATGTGAATGGATAATAACATGGTAATATTTTCATGTGTTCCATAAAGACATCGTTCATGTTAGCTAAATCATACACAATAATCATGTGTTACTATGAATTGTATCGGTTTGCAACACATCTGTGCATTATGTAAATCATCTCCTTTCGGTCCGAGAAAATATTTTTTTTTCCTTGTTATTACTTTTTATGACTCCCGCAGTATGATAATGGAGAGAAACCCAAATTTTAAGTAATAATTCATAAATTTTCGTTTGCTCTTTCAGCGTCGATTATAAAACTGAAACACAAAATTGGTTAAAAAGACCAAAATCAACAATTCCTTGGTGAAAAGGACATTTAGATTTTGATACTGTTTAAATGGACAAAAATTTAAAAATAGCCAGGATGTAAACAGTTTCATCCTACCCATTTTCAAATACTTTTTCTTATTTTTAATTTACATCAGGATGCATCCAGTTTCAACCTTACTATTTTTTAAGTTTAAGTCAGGATGAATCCAGTTTCATCCTTGCTATTTTTTTGGTGTCCATTTCACCCATGTAAATTTTTACTCGTCCATTTGAACCATGTTTTAAAAATATTTGGACAAATGACCCATTTTCCGGAACTGAAACCCCAATTTTCTTTTGATACCATTTCAAGGAAGAAAGGGAAGTTTAACAAAATTATTGTTGTGTCGGTAATTTAAACCACCCATTCTTGCGTGATATGCTCAAATTTCTTTATATATATATGTACATCATACTGTCTCTGCAAATAGAAATAAAGAAAAGAAATACTTACCTTATAACCTTAATAGCAAGTCATCATTGGATAATCAAAACAAAAGAACAACATTATGCAAAACCTGGAAATGAATGTTTGAACTACTACCTTAATTGATAAAGAAATTAACAGGTTTCATGGCTCTTTGTTTCTGTAAGCATTTTTCGGTCAAATATACGTGCACTTATGCACGACACACACATGTATGAGAATTTTCACTGATAATATCAATGGCTACATGTCAGACATTATTTCCTGCAAGTTGTGGCTCTATAATGCCTGATGTCTTGTCCCTTATGTACTTGAAATGCTGCATGTATACAGATTTATTGTAACTACCTATTTACCAAGAAAGCAGTTCCTATGGTTGTCCAAAACAATTACCGAAATTCTACCAAAACGTTTCTCAACTTGTATATAATACTCGGCTGTGAACCTGTATTTTCTTTTGTTACCCCACAAGGGCTCTGCATGCCAGTGCATTTGCACGGTCTAGTTTCCTTATTAATATTGCTCCCCGTAATCTGTTTACTAATAACTGAAAAAAATTGGATCGATAAGAATATAACGGGATTATGTAGCTGATAAGTCAGATTTATGACATAATTATAACTATATATGATTCATTATGCTAAAAAAAAAAAATTAATTGGTTACCTAGTGTCCTGTGGTGTCCTTACCATTGGCATGATTATTTGGTGTCCAAGAAGTAAGTTTTTGTCCTTTCTCTTTCTCTTTTTCTTTCTTCTTACAGATCCTTCATTGATGTAATTGTAATCCACATTTCTGGTCACGGAAGAAATGTTGCGTTGTTGACATATTAAAACAGGTACTTCACCTGTCTTGTTCTGTTGCAGAGCTCAACATTAATATGGGAAGTGTGTCCAAAGAAATTCGATGAACTTTTTTTCTTTTCTGGTGGTAACACCTCTTCCAAGACCCTTCTCATCAATGGTTGTTATAGTGTTCAACCGTTTGCAATTGTGTTGTCATCTCTAAAGAGAAAGTTAGCTCCTTTTTCATTAAAATGATTTTGCAACTATTGCCCATTTCCCCCCTTTAATAAAGATCCGCGTCTTAATTTTTTAAGAAATTCTCATTGCGGCTGTGTCTTCCATGTCTGCTTCGGTACTTCCCTAATCATGACACTTCCCTAGTCATGACAGAAAAAACATTCAAGAACAACAATTTAGTAAAACGGTATATAAGCGTATATGGACATTCGATAACGAAATTTTAATCTCAAGTACCCATTTGATTTCGGGAAGATACCTTGAGTGGTTGCCGTTTCTGGTGGTTGATAGTATTCAGTTCAGTGTTTGCCTCCACCATTGAATTAAGTGTAAGAGAGATGGACGTTCTATTTGGATCAATCAACAACCTATGGATGCAGCGGTACAAACATATCTTAGATGAACATTTAAAACCAAATCACAATGCTGTCGAGACTTTGAGAATATATATATATTGACAGCTTCAAACAGTCGACATACCTACTGTTGCCTGTGCATTTCTTCCCAAAAGAGATTCTTGTTGGCCATCATAGCAGGCAATTATACAATTTTACACTATTCCACGTGAACGAAGCGAAGATGGATAAATTTTTTGCGGATGCCTGAATCCCCTAACAGCACCAACTGCAATTGTAAGATATATGTCAGAAACATGAAATCGAAAACTCAGAAACATGAAATCAAATACTCATCGAGTAACAGGAGTTCTACCAATATATGAAAGAAGACGAATAGAAATCCATCGTGAACACACTCCCTTTCTGAACATTCGACGAAACAGCACCCATCCGAAATAGGTAGTCCCAAATCGTTCTCCTATATATGGATCATTTCACCCTTAATTATCCATGATTATTTTTTTTCTTTCAGAAAGTGGCGGAATTTCATTTGGGATAGCGGTGGATCCAAAAAAACGCATTTGGTCAAATGGGAGGTGATGATGAAACCAATTAAACTTGGTGGGCTAGGTATCAAGAATCTAAGATTAATGAATCAAGTTCTTCTCTCAAAATGGGGTTGGAGATTTGGTAATGAACGTAACACTCTATGGCACAACATCATTTGGAACAAATATGATGGACCTCAGTCCATCTGGGCTCCTCAAATTCCGTCAACTCCTTATGGTTGTTCTGTATGGAAGCATATCGCAACTCAGGCTCAATTGGTGGTATCCCTCTCACATCTTTCAATCGGCGACGGTGCAACAATAGCTTTTTGGCTCGACAAATGGAACATAGAAGGCAATTTAAAGGAAATGTTTCCTGCTCTCTTCAAATTAGCAGGCCTCAAACAAGGTACAATCCGCGAGCACATTTCAAGCGACAACCGTTGTTGGTCCTTCCACTTTAAAAGAGCTCTCAAAGAACCTGAAGTTGCCCAACTTATGTCCTTATTGGTGCTCATTGGTGATACTCCCCCAACTTTGACAAACCATCCTGACTCCCGCACTTGGTCTCTCTCAAGCTCAGGTACATTCTCAGCCAAATCTACCTACAAGTTCCTCACAGATATCACTCACGACCCATCAACAGCACAGACCTCTCCTTTTCCCCACAAGACCATATGGAACCCTCATGTTCCCCCAAAGGTCTGTTTGTTCTTCTGGACTGCTGCACTTGATAAGATTTCCACTCAAGATGCTCTGCAACGAAGAAGTCTCCATCTCGCAAGTCGTTGCCCACTTTGCTTGTCCGAATGCGAATCGTCGCAACACTTGCTTCTGAGTTGCAAGTTCTCTAGACAAGTATGGTCATTAATCTTTCCTAACCACCTCCCTTGGAACCCACCCTCGTCAGTTCTACATTTGGCACAAAGTTGGTCTGCCAATGGCATAAATGGTCCGGCAAAGAAAATGTGGGATTTGGTTCCAGCTGCAGTTTTGTGGGCAATTTGGAATGAGCGGAATAGAAGAATTTTTGAGCAAAAATCTCTCTCTCACTTCCAAGTAAGTGTAGAGGTCAAAACATCCCTTTTGACTTGGAGTTGTGCCTTTAAAAGAGATTTTAAATTTAGGCTAGACTTCTGCATTTTCTCGTGGGATAACATGTTCTACTGGGATAAAACTTTCATTGTTTACTTTTTTCTTTAGTTTTTCTTTCGTTTTTACCGTTATATCTGCTTGCTGTAATTTTTTCTTCTCCTTTCAATAAAATTCTCCTTTCTCGATCAGAAAAAAAAAAAAAAAAAAAAGTGGCGAGAGAAATCTTTTTCCAGAGATACAAAATATTCAAGTCTTCTTCTTGATTATGAAATCCTTCCTAGCCAGTACTCATCCCGAATCGTTGATGTACGTGTGATGCATATTTAGATCCTTTATCAAGTCTGCAAGTGTATCTGTAGAATCCAATTTTAAGTTCTCAACCAAGTGTTTACTCATTGCAACTTCTTCCCTTGGAGGCATTATAAGTTTCCAAAACGATGTTCTCATTCAAAACAATTCCCACTAATCAACATAACCATAATAGTTTTGCAACCTTCGGTGAGTAAGGATAACATTTCAGTTGAATGTTATATAGCTTCATATTGATACTTTTCTCCACACAGATAAAATGCGTTCCTTGGCATGTCTTCATAAGTGCTTGTTGCATCAGCCAATATCCCATCTACAACACCAACGGTAATGTTTACCCAACGGTAATGCGTTCCTTTTCTTTTGCTTCAATCAACTAAATCCCATGTGCGAAGATGAATTAGACGATATAACATACCTTAACCTAGTGACATGAAAATCCCTCGTGAACACACGCCGTTTCTGAACAGTTGACATAACAGCACTTATCCATCGATGCACTTATCCAACCGCATTAAGAATCTGCACACCCTGTTCAACCTGCAATTCATAAAAATATTATCAGAATATCTTCCTCCAGTACAAACCGATACTTTAGAAACCAACAAAACGATACCTTAAGTGGTTGCATCACATCATTATCCGCAATTCTCATACAAATATATAACTTGCTTCCGGTTCAACCATTTCTTTATGCTTAACTTTCTTTCCGAAAACCTATTTTTCTGGTTTTATTTGCGTCTGTAGCTTAACAGAATTCAACGTTCAAAGAAGCATTATTTGGTTACGTACGGGAACGACCATATCAACTTCTTCATTCAATGTTTTCCTCTCTTTTCCTAAATTTTGGTTAATGACTAAACTGAGTGGTTAGAGTTAAATCAAAAAATGGGCAGGTTCCTAAATTTTTTCATAAAATTACCTTATGAAGTTTGTTGCATGAACCATGACGAGGTTTTCATCCCTTGCAAAAAGAGATCAGTTTTTATATTTTGAATCTTCATGAAGAAAGGAGCACCCTGCAAAGAGTTTTTATGGTGAATTCTTTGGTTCGTTCCTAATTTGAAGTGCCTTAAATTCCTCACTGCCCCATAAGTTGCAACCTTTCCAACAAAACTCTTCAGAACAAAGAGAAAGAAAGGGTGGCGCTAGCCTTATCTTTCCTAAATACGGGAGGGAAGGGAAGCAGCCTTTCATAAAGCCAAATTTGTGGAACATATTGAGATTATGTTCAAACGACTCCAAGGGTAGTTAATTTAGTTATGTCTTTTGAAAGAGTCATCTGTCCCAAATATATTTTCTATGTATTCATCGTATTGCCCCCTCCATAAGTACTATCACGAAAACTACAAAGAAAGAATCATCATTGAAATATTATCTCAAATACATTCTTTATTCCGATGATATCTCTTGTTACAGAACATTATCGATTAACCTGAACTCCTTAACTTCTTCTTAATGAACTTATTATTCCGCCACATGGATGATTTAAAAAAAGTCTGATTCCCTAAAGAATTCTTGAGATTTCCTGTCAACTATACTGTACAAATCTAATCCCGTTAGCATAAAATTATAAGCATCACTTCAAACTAATGTGCCTGATGAAAGGAATATATCAGTGAAGTTTTATAAATTCTGAATCATCTATCGCTCCATATACTCTCAATTATGAAAATCAATGAAGACAGTTTCAGTACTCATTTGAAAAGAAAACGAAAATGTTCCAAGAGAACTAAGATCGAACCTCAACCTGTTTTATACATATGAAAGAAGATGTCGCTTGGGAAGAGAGGCTTAATTTTCCAAGGAGTCATCTGTCCGGCTAAAGTGTTGGAAATTTTGGGTTAAACAAGAGGATGAAAACAGAAACAGAAAATGGTGTACCCCTGACTTTAAGGATCTTTCGATTCTTTTAGACAATAATTCGACCTTTCCCAATAAATTTGGCGAGTACAAACGGTCTCTCGAATATGCCTTCAGGATTCAATGAAGCTCTAACACCGTAATCGAATTCAAGGATTGTACTTCCTTGACCCGACCAAGAATCACACTGTATAAGGTTCTGATGATGCTTTTTAGAGAAGAAGAAAACAGATTGTTATTGATGTGTTGGAATGCGAGAACATCTTCTCTACTTATAGTGATATTCATGCCGGTTAGTAGTGTCGTTTCATCAGCAACAGACGCTTCCAAAAGCCATTAATGGTGGCTTATGGGAAGAGACGCGTCTGATCAATTTTGAATGGAAACTTCTAGGTTTTACAAAGTAAAACCAGAAAAAATATCCAACATAAAGAAGATGTTCTCCTTAGTTTTCATAAAGCCAAAGAAAGAGGATGCGTCTTTTCTTCAAACGACTCCAAGGGTTGTTTCCTTTCAAATTTGTCCGGCTATCCCGAAATCTAATATACTGATGACACGTCAGACTAAAATCACCGAATTTCATGTAAGAAGGACGTCAGCAAAGTTATTCTCCTTTATATAATAAGGAATTGATAAGAAATGCGAGTAAGCAAATCCACAGGGAACTTCAGAAATTACTTCATCCGTCGTTCGGGATGGAAAAGAAAAGGAAAAAGCAGCTTCTCCGTATATCTTCTCTTGGATTGAGGATAATTCCTCGAAGAATTACCTTTTATAGGAATGAGTTTTATTTAAAAACAATAATATCTTCTGGAAAATACAAGAGTAATCTAACTCCTTTAAAATCCTAACTCATTGGAGTCCCCATGTTGAATGGTGAGCGTCACACTCAACGAGGGAAGAGGGCCACGATCAATGAGGGAAGAGGGCCGCGAGCAATGAGAGGAGAGAGTTGAGTTTTCACGAGGGCTGAGAGAAGAGTTCTCACGTTAAACCTGGCGAGGACACTTGGCGATACGCGATTGGTCTAGGGGTTAACCCTTTCGTTATTTTCTTTGGGTCTTCACCTCTTCAAGAAATTCAAAACCCTAACTTCTTTTTTCCAGTCGCTTCCTTTCTTCTATCTTTATCCCACATCTCTCATGTGCTCTGTTCGTATTGAATACAATACATGACAGGTAAAGCCTAAGTCTAACCCTTTTCTTTTCTTCCTGAATGTTCCCCATTCTCAGCTCCAGAGGTTAGGATTAATTCTTCTTTGAATCCTTAGATATGGGTTTTTAATTTGTTATTCATAATAATTTTGATTTCGTATTTGTATAAACATCATTTTTAATGAAGGGATCTTTGCTCATAAGTCAGGTTCACAAAACTGAGAAGAATCTAGGTAGTAATAAATGCCGCCGCGTTTCCTTCTTTTTTTGTTCTTATCAATCCAATAGTGTTTGTAAAAACTTATTTTTACATTGCAGGGATCTGAAGACATCACATATCTTTGTTATTTTGAAGAATGGTTCGGTTTTGGTTATTATCTTTATCTGTAGATTAATTTGAACGCCTGAATATTAAAAAAAAACAACTTCTCAGTTTGGTTTTCAGCACTGACTTAAATCATGATGCCTAACAAATATTTGTCTTGATAAATAACGAGACTCATTGAACTGGAGTCATTGGGTTGTGCATGTAGGGAGGATATAACGAGACTTTGTTATGAATCCTGTAATAGACGAGCTTTGATCTGGATGCTCTAATGATTTTAGCTTTGTATTAGTAACATTGTGAGACCATAAGGTTCAAGATAGATATCTTAAAGTGGCACTACAATTAGCACATTATGAGGTATATCTAAAAGGCTAATTGAGGTACCTAATTGAGGTATATGTCATTTACTTCACTTAATAGATTGACACTTACTTTTTCGGTTCGCAGGGTATGAGATAGTTCGAGTTATGAAATAGTTCATGATTACATTGTGTAGCATTCATCTCAGTCAAGGGTAAAGATAATACTTAAATTATTGATGAATCTAAGTTTTTCTTGCTGAACTTTTAAGTTAGGTTTCGATCATTGAAAAATTGGTTCTGATAATTAATCCAAGCTACAAGCTTCATTAGTTAAGAGATCAAATTTCTGCATGATGTTCGCAAAAAACTGTTGTAATTTCTGACGTTTGTATTTTTGTTTGTTTTTTGTTACAGTGCATGCAAGCAGGTCTTTGTTTGTAGCCTTTGTCATATGGAGAACATACCAGGTAAAATCAGTATACTTTTATTGAATTTTTTGTTTTATTTGATTTTCAGAAGTTAGGGTTAACCCTAAGATTATTCTTCGTGAATTTCTGTAAATCTTAGTCTTAAGTCAAATTTGGGGTATGGTTTTACACCATTATTGCTGAATAATGTTAAACCCTAATTCTCATGTTTAAGTTTCCTATTGATTCTGCAGTGAGGGTCATTGATTTCTTTCTCTCTTTGTTATTGATATTGGAGGTGATAGTACATGGATGTGCAGATGGAATGAAGTATGAAAATTGTGAGGTAGTGGTAAGGAAATTTCTTGGTCTTACATAAGCTTACAAAGTAAAATTATGGAATTTTTTGTAATATTCTTTATTCTATGGTGGGAACAAAATTTGGTTAAGGTATATATAATAACATCATGGATCCTAGAAAATACTAAAATCCATTAAGTTTTGGTGAACCCTAAGCTTAATTAGTGTATGACTTGAGCAGTGGGAGCACTGGAAGCGACAGTTTATAGAACCTTGGATTATGGAACGGATAATTTTAATTTCAAGGTTGAGAAATCTGGACAGGAGAAGATAACTATACGGAGTGCATTTGCTACAAGTCTATAACAAATGAAAATGACTTGATTGAGTTGTTATTTGAAAGTTATGCACTTGGAGAATCATGATTCATGAAAAAGGACTGCATTCTGTAAGTGGACATCACATTTATTTAATTCTTATGTTTGGTCCTATTTCTTTTGAGTATAGGGATCATTTCAGTGTTTGGATTGGCCTATATCTTAGTCCTCACATTTAGCATTCAGGTATTTCTGTATGTTCAGTTATCTGGTGTAGATGCATTCAGGTATACCTTACATTTAATTTTCTGGTGTAGATATCTTGGTATGCCATAGTTTTGTGCCGGCACAGATACCATGTGATGCATTCTTGGGGTGCCATCCTTCTTTGGTGGATTATCACTACAGAGAAGCCAGGGGTATAACGCACTTCTAACATACATATATATATAGGTAAACAAATACAAGTTTATGCATAAAGAAAACAGCGAGATCTTAAAAATGAAATATATTCGTAGATGGAAGATAAAAATGTGTGTATATGCAGATATAAGTGAAACATACAGTTACATACACCAAGGGTCTCAGTTATTTGAATTCTAATTGCAAGTTTCTAAGTTTATTCTCCTTACTATGTGTTTCCTATAGAAGTGGAAGACTATACTCATAAGTGTACCATTGTTTACTATGTTATGTTAGATGGCTATCAACATTGAATCTTATACCTTCCCAAGTTGTATAATAAGCCAGCACTCAGTTTTTTTCCCGTATTTTCTTTTTAATTCGATAAGCAAAGTATTGGTGTTTTGATATATAGTGTTTTTTGGAACCTAATCACCAACTTTCCTTGGTTTTCCTTGGTGAAAAAATAGTGACCATGAATTGGCGTGCAAAGGAAGAACTGACAGAGAGAAGCATAAACATGTTTGATTATTATAATTAGAAGATACATGATAAATGGTATGAGAAGTATGTGAGTAATAATGTACGGGTGAAAATAGGGAGGAAAACAATCGAAATACGCAGTAAGAAAGTGGGTTTTTGTCAGCAATAAACCAGAACTGCTAGATAGGCCTAACGGCAAATGAGCTATTCAGTGTTTATTTAACCAAGTATGTATAGATCGACGAAACTGAACTCATATACTAGATGTTCGATAAATGTACGTAACTAAGATTTCAATTTTTATTAATTTTTTCATCATTTTTTTGTGGTTAGAAATGTATATAGGATTCTCATTGTTGACAGTTGTGGTTCGAGCTTTACATACTTCAGTTGAGATTATGATCATCTGTATGTGTAAATGTGTATGAGACTAGGATTGCATAGCTCGCTGTTTCCTTTGCTCTTTCTGTAAATCATGGTTGCCCCGAGCAGCATTCCTGGACAGCTCCTGTGATTGTCTATTGTTGTTTGATTGTTGTCTATGAGTTCACCATGACATTTGTTAGATCGTAGATGATTTTAGACTCAACAAGTAGTCAAAAATCAGTGTGTGAAAAAGAGTGTAGATTTGCAGAGATGATTCAAAGGCTTATATAGCGTAATGTTTGAAGTACATTTTGTTTGATATGGCCGATGCATTTATCGAAAACCATGAATATTTTGTTTGGAATCTTGCTCAAATATCGGAAATAAGTGAAAGCCAAAGCAAAAGTGTAGTGAAATCCGAAGCAAAAGAAACTGAATTTTAGGGATATGTACCAGTTTTGTTAAGAGAAAAAAAAATGGTTTAATGATTGTGATGGGGCAGGGAAAAACCCTGTCATACCTAATCAAAGGTTCTCAAGGAACCAAATGTATAGCGGGGCATGGCGAATCCGTGCGACACCAAATCAAAAATGCATCGGGACAAGACGAGGCAAGCTGAGCCACACCAAATCGAAAATCATAAGCGACGGGGCGAGATAAATGAGTTGAGCTCGGACTCAAAAATGATCTTCTTGATCTAAGAAGTCTAGTAGAACCTCAAAATCAACAGATCTACAAGTTTATGACGTTTTTCTTTAAGATTTCTTGTTATTTTCAAGTTTTTTAAGCCTTCCACAAGTAGCTCAGGAGAGTTGCAGATCGGAGAAAATATGGAGCTTCAAATGCTTCGGTGCTCAAACGATCTCCTCCATGAAAGAGATGGGAAGAGATGCTAGTCAGTAAGCTACATAAGGAAGAAATCACCTTATGAGAGTTGAAAAGACGAATTTTTCATGATGTTCATCATCAAACTCAACATAATCTCCGATCTCCTTCTTAAAAGTCTAAGTTTAAGTCAACGGAAGGAATTAATGAGTATATAAACATTCATCAAACTCTAACTTTGTTTGAAATCAAAAGCTAAAAGATGATGAGGTATATTTCTTAGAATGGGAAAACGTACTCAATCTTCATAATTAGATTCTTTCCCTTTAAGGGTATGGTGTGTTGAAGGAGATATTACCTCGAAAAAAAAGGACTGGAAAAACACCTTTTTCTCCATCATCAACACCTCATGCAAAGAGGAAATGTTTTGACATTTTCACATGTCTCCAAAACTTACTGCAAAGTATTCCTGTACTAAACTGTCCAGTCTGAAGTATGGCTTAGTAATTGCACGTGACCTGCAAACTTAGGGTCCCACTTTTTCATAAGAAAAGACAAATTAAGTATTATTGCATATGTTGCAGGAAAGGTAATGGTTACACGACGATCTTTTCGCGTGAGCCAAGGTTAAAATGGTCGAGCCCAAACAGAAGGACTCGATGATATGGAGCCAGGAGAAGCTCTGGTCCCAGACGAGGGACAACCCGACGACTAGTATCGGAAAGGACTAACTGGCAATTCTACCTCCGAAGGCGAGGGAAACCCCTTCGAGAAGCATGATGACATCCATCTTACTCAACCAGGAGGGTTGAATCGCTTGCCAAGGCAAGTAGTAAACACTGAGGAAAAGAAGGACAACCCTTCAGATCTCGCCGATGCTAATGCTGAAATCCGAAATAGCTCAGGGTGAGAAAATGGTGAAACTCGAAAGGTGTAGCAGGAGGCTAAAACGGAAATCCAAGAAGAAGGTGACACTCACTACTATCAACGAAATCCCAGAGGAGGAGAGTCCCTTTGGACAACTAAAAGATGACAAACGCGTTAACGTCCCTGACACCTCAAATGAGGAAACAACGGATAGGTTTCCTAAGGGGAGCCAAGGTGATCTTGACCGCAAGGATAGTCCATCCGAAAGGTCCTCAGACATTAATCGACGAAGTCCAAATTCACGACGAGACCGAGAATCTCGCAGTCACAATCCCCAAACAGTTGGAGAGCTTGAGGACAACTTGTCCCAGAATTATGTCAGAACGAACCGAAAACGGAACTGACTTCTATGAATACCATCAGTTTCATAGCCACAAGACAGACTCGTGTAACGTCTTAAAGAAAGTTCCACGAGGTATGACAAGCGAGGGCACGCTCGCCGGGGCACCCATACATCATGTGGAACTCCTCCGCGGGACACAATACCTAGGTTGCAATACCATATCACACTCGGTGATTACCACCCCCGTATGAGAAGGAAACATTACAGGACGTATCCACAAGCGCAACTTCAAAGGTGATGAAGTTTTCAGTATAACCAGAGAACCCCGATGGCGGAGTGAATGAAACCCCCCATAATCTTTTCAGCTTCGGAGGCACCATAAGGAGGACACATACACAACGATCCTATAGTGGTCACGATGGCCATTGCACTCCCCGAACACGAGGGAGAGGAAGCAAGAAATAGAGCACTACCATGGGCAATGCCCAAAATCTTGATTGATGGCGGCAACTCAGTAGAGATCTTGTTCTATGAAACATTCAAACAGATGGGTCTCAAAGACGAATATCTCGTACCCACTGCTTATAATATATTTGGTTTCAACGGGTCATCAACTCTCCCGAAAGGTGAGATAACGTTAGAAATTCGAGTGAGAAAGATTCTCACCCTAACCACCTTCTGCGTGGTAGATGTCTTATCACCTTACACAGCCATCGTGGGGTGATCCTGGGTCCATGGGATCAAAGGAGTAGCCTCGACCTACCATCATAGGATAAGATTCCCTACGCCTGATGGGGTGGAAGAAATCATTGGAGATCCCGGAGAAGCAAAATACTTCTATGGGATAGAAGTTCAATACGGAGAGAACAAAGTAAACTTTTCCATAGCAAAAAAGAGGCGATCTAAGAATGCCAAACACCAAGCCGAAATCGATGCCTACATAGCTAGAACCAACGAGGTAAGACGGTTAGGCAACGAAATCGTGACAGACAAAGACCTCCCATCGGACTCACCCATGGGACCCGTCCAGAACCTCTCCGATGTAGGGGAGCTCAAATCAAATTTCTCGGCCGCAGAGCCAACCAAAGAGGTCAACATCAGAACACCCGAAAATCCAGGTATGGTAAAAATAGGAACACTCCTCGACGAGGAAGAAGAGGAGAAACTAATACAAGTTTTAAGGGAATATTCTGATGTCTTTGCATGGTGCATGGAAGATATGCCAGGAATAGACCCCGAAGTATGCAATCATCACCTAAAAATCGATCCTAAGCATAAGCCCACGCGGCAAAAAATGAGGAAGGTGGCACCGGAATATCATGAAGACATCCAAAAGGAATTAAATAAAATGGAAGCAGCAGGGGTGATACGAGAAGTACAATATCCAACATGGATATCCAACATGGTAATCGTACCACAGAAGAACGGAGAAGTAAGGATCTGTATTGACTTTAGCGATCTTAACAAAGCTTGTCCCACAGACAGCTTCCCACTCCCTAACATCGACCAACTCGTGGAGGCAACCTCAGGATATGGATTCCTATCTATCATGGATGGATACTCTGGATATAACCAGATCCCCCTCGCCGAGGAAGATCAAGAGCATACCGCTTTCTTCACTCCCCGTGGCCTATACTACTACACCAAAATGCCATTCGGGCTAAAAAATGCAGGGGCCACATATCAAAGAATGGTGGAAAAGATGTTTGACGATTGTATGCGTAAAACCCTAGAGGTATATGTAAACGATATGCTTGTTAAGAGCAAGCTCCCACAAGATCATTCACACGATCTTAAAGAAATCTTCGCACAAATGAGAAAATTTAACATGAAGATCAATCCAGCAAAGTGTGCCTTCGGAGTGACCTCAGGTAAATTCTTGGGCTACCTAGTCACAAAACGAGGAATTGAGGTCGACCCCAAGAAGGTACGTGCTATAGTAGAAATGCCCTCCCCAGCCACGATCAAGGACGTGCAAAGACTAAATGGCAGACTGGCGGCCTTGGGTAGATTTATCGGCCGATCCTCCAACAAATGCAGAGACTTCTTCAATACCTTAAAAAAGGGTGAAAAATTTTCATAGACAAGTGCCTGTGAGGAAGCTTTCCAAAAAATAAAGGAACATTTGGCAACCTTGCCAATTCTCCAAAAACCCAACCCGGGTGAAAATCTCTACATCTATCTATCGGCGACCAATACTTCGATCAGTGCAGTACTCACTCGCATAGATACAAAAGTAGAACATCCAATTTATTTCATCAGCAAAACTCTGACGTCAGCTGAGAAAAACTATTCAAAGATCGAGAATATCGTACTATCTTTGGTCTACGCAACACAAAAGCTGCGTACTTATTTCGATGCGCACACTGTGATAGTCATCACAAAGGCCCCAATAGAGTCTGTGCTCGATCATGCTGACAGAGAAGGAAGAATTTCTTTATGGGGATCCCAAATCAAACAATTTGGTGTCAAATACCAAGCCCAAACGACAATCAAGACCCAGGTGGTCACAGACTTCCTGGCCGATTTCCCGATCGACGGTGCTGACGAAATCGAGGAAATCCCAGGAATGGAAGATGAACTAGATGACCCTCTCGAATTACTTTGCTCCGAGGACCCCAGCCGATGGGAAGTATTCGTCGATGGGTCGTGTAACTCGGAAGGATCAGGCATCAGAATGGTTTTTACAACCCTAACTCGCCGAAGAATCGTCTATAGCTTAAGGCTCGAATTCCACGCCACCAACAATATCGTTGAGTACGAGGCAGTAATACATGCCCTTTGAGTAATCATCGCGTTGGGCATCGATAACGTACGTCTGACAAGTGATTCCCAACTCATTATCAGACATATAGATGGAACGTACCAATACTCGGACCCATATTTGCAGCGATACCGCCAACTCGCCAAACATTACATTGAACAAATACCAAACATCACGTTCCGCCACTTAAATCAAATCAACAGCAGATATGCTGACGATTTAACATTCATAGTTTCTATGACAGTAAACCCCGAGGCTACCAATGTCAGAGTTGAAAGGATCTTACTCCCTTTCATTCCCTTGGAAGGAAACATGGACATCCTCGTTGTAGACTCAGTGGCCTAGGAAGAAAGTTTACCAGAGGATGACTGGAGGACACCAATAATCAAGTATCTAGCTAACGGATACCTCCCAAGCGACCAATTAATTGCACACAAGATAATATCAAGGTCTGAAAACTACCAACTCCGGGATGGTGTGTTATACAAACAGTCCTACCTTGGAACTCTTCTTAGATGCCTCTCGTTTGCAGAAGGGAAAAAATATTAAAGGAAATACGTACATTATGGTTATGCAGGAAACCATAGTGGAGGACGATCCCTCTCATGAACGAGGACTCAAAACAAATCGCAAAAACTTTAGGGATATTTTTGGCCTCGCATGAACGAGGAATCAAAACAAATCGCAAAAACTTGCATCGAGTGCCAAAAATTTGGCAAAAGGAGGCATGCACCCTCAATGGACTTAAAGTTCGTCCTAAGCCCTTGGCCATTCGCCAAATGAGGGGTTGATATTGTCGGACCGCTCAGAGCTGGTACGGGACAAAGGAAATATTTATTCGTTGCCACAGACTACTTCACCAAATGGGTGGAAGCCTCAGCTCTAAGACACATCAGAGACCATGATGTCTTTAAGTTCCTCTTCGAGCATATTATATGTCGTTTCGGTATCCCAGCCGCCATTGAATACGATAATGGGGCCCAACTCCGAGGGAAAAACATCGACCTTCTCTTTAACTGTTTCAAGATCAGAAAAAACAAATCCACACCGATCTATCCTGAGAGTAATGGCCAGGAAGAGGCCAAAAATAAGACCATCGCCGACATACTCAAAAATAAACTTGACGGATACGGAGCTAGCTGGTGTGAACAGTTGCACAATGTCTTATGAGCCTATCAGACTACCAAGAGGGAAGCAACAGGAATGTCCCCCTTCGCCCTCACATATGACACGGAGGAAATTATACCAACAGAGGCAATGATCCCCACAACGAAGACTGAGGCATGGGAGAAGAACCTGACCTCGGATATGATACTCTCTAAGTTAGACGACTTGGAAGAAAATAGAGAGATCGCTCTCCAAACAATAGAAAACTTCCACAGAAGATTGGCTCGGGAATACGACAAACGTGTTCACCTGAGACAATTTAGCCCAGGCGATAAAGTTTGGCGCGAGATCCCACCTTACCAGCGCGAGTCAGGCAAATTTGCACCCATATGGGAAGGTCCATTAACAGTCCTAGCTAAGGAGGGAGATGGAGCATACATATTTCTCAAATCTGACGGTGAAGAACTTGAACGCCCATGGAACATCAAATACCTAAAAGCTTACAACGCTTAGAGGGACCACCAAAAGGTCCTAAAATGGGGCATGCTCCCTAATTGAGCACGGGTCACAGAATCTTTCTAGAATGTACTAAACTCTCTTTTGCAAAATAATAAAATTGCTCCTTTTGTCTTAATGTTTTTTCCTTTTCTTTTTGTTTTATATTGTCTTTGTTTTCAAACATTTTTTCTCTTACCAATTTGTCTATTACTTTATCTCATATTTGCATTCCAACTAAAGCCCATATACCACTATTGAACGGTACACCTTCCATTCTCTTAGAATGACGCAGGTACTTTACCTGAGCTACCCGACACGGACACAAACCTACGGTAATGCCATCACGATCGCAAAATCGGGTGATGTCCTCTACATGAGGAAATACCCAGCATCGAGATACTTGCCCTTGGCTGGGGAAAGTATCACTCGATCGAGGTATCACCCTCCAAGTCACAAGGAGGAATCATAGCCAAAAGCAGGGGACAAAAACAAAAAACGAGAGCGAGAAGGAAAAAATCCTATGGAAACTGATCACAAGGAGGTAGTGTCTTATCCAAATACAGGAATTGATCACTCCTTGGCTTTGACATCCATGATTGGACTAACATTACATATGGAAAAATCCTCAGAGCCATGCGTTTAATTACACAAAACAATCATATACACAAACTCTGAACAGAACAGATACACAAATTACATAACGTCCTCGGACAGGAGCATCGCACTCACACCTCGCTTGGATAAACACGCCTTCACCTTACCAATTCCTCGTCCGAAACACAAACCATGAGCAGGAGAAAAACCTTTGGGACACCTTACCCAATCAACCACCTCTCCATGCATACCACCAGCCTCCGGCGATACGGCATAAAACAGGGACAAGGTATATATATATACGTTTAAACACAGAAACAATATTTTATACCCCAGCGCCTCCAGCAGCAAACGTTTCTAAAACGTGCAGACACGCACACAACATAAAGTGTTCCCAAGACCAATCGCAGGAAGAAACACAATTTACGAAGTGTTTCCAAGCTTGCCGGTAAAAGGAAAAATAGTGGTAAATACGAAATCCGATAACAGGAAGTTCAGTCACTTGGCAAACAGATGAGGCTAAAGACTTTATGCGAAAAAGTAAGTCTCTCTGAAAAGACATTGGTGATGATCTAGAATCAGGAGCAAGAAAAACCTAAGTGACGCATAAATGAGAGGACATACCATCATGATGAACATATGAACAACCACCCCGCTCCCATGGAGGACGAGGAGGAAAAAATTCAATATACATCAGAAAAAGAATGGGGGAAAATGGAACTCATACCCTCATCAGGACCTTTCTTAAATAGAAGAGGAAATCCTCGAAAAAACCAACTCTTCCAAACTCAAGAAGGTCAAAGGCGCGGAAAACTAGACGATAAGAATCCTGGAGGAAAAGGCGCCCTGTCCCAGAAAATATAAGATAAACCGACAGGAATCTTAGAAAGGGCTGACAAGTACACACGTGACGGTTACATAGTTTTCTTCCCATCATGCCCTCGACAAGTTGCAAAGAAAATGAGCCAAATGTGTGGGTAAAATACCCGATGACCACGTGTCAACATCTCAAGGGATGAATACATGATGAGATGATAAGGTAGGAGAACCGAATCATTCTCTAAAAAGGAGGATTTGTCTGAGTCAAGGCAACTGCACAGGCGCCACATGAATGACGCGTGTAGGTAAAGGTCTAATCCGCTCAGTCGATCAAGTCTAAAAAGAAAGACCGCATTTAATGAATGATAAGAACAGAACATGGGTAGTTGCACATCATGACGGGAGACTCGGACGATCTACACTACGACCCCGAGGCAATAGAGCGCGAGGTTCTCCACAAAAGGCCAATACGATCCAGGGAGAGCGAGATAACTCGGAGGGAGAACCAAGCAAGCCATCACGAGGGATAATATAGAGCCAGCCCGAGGGAACCAGCACGATGGAAGACACATCTCACCCAGCTCGGACGATCAAGCCATCACGAGTTTATTTAGATTATAAATACCAGTCCATGTACAAGGAGATGGACAACTTATGTAGTATTAGATGGTTTTTCTACAGAGAATTCATGAGAGAGATCTAGACAGAGAGAAAGTGGGGAATCTAGAAGATATTTGTAACACTTTCAAGGATAAGACCTTATAATCAATAAGAAAACATCTTCTTCTTCATGGACGTAGGTCTTCAAAGCCGAACCACGTTATATGCTTATGTTAATCTTTACATTTCATGCTCTTTACATCTTGTTCATATTGAATCTTGTATATTTAAATAGTTTGTAGTCTTTAATTTCACTTGGGTGTAGTAATCAGAAAAGATGCAACTACACAAATCCTGAAACACAAACACATGTGGTGGCTACAATTAAGTAGTCATGATACACATCAGAACGGCTCACCACACCTGCTAATTTGATCCATGTCAGAATCCCCAACATGACCTGAAATTGGAAATTTCATGAATAAGTGATACTCAGACACACAAAGGAAGGGTTATTATTCCAAAAAATTAGTATTTTATAGCTAATTAGGGTGCCATTAATTACCTGACCAACAGATATTAGAACTCCTCCCGCTATGAGGAAAAACCTTCTCCAACCTCGAGTTACTGAGATTATGCCAATGATGGTTGCAGCAAAATTGACCCCTCCAATGATGGCAGTGTACGTTAAAGCTGCGCTGGTTCGAAATCCTATAACTCGAAAAAGGTAGGGAGCATAGAGAACTATTACATTCTTTCCTGTGAGCTTTTGGAACAAGGGGAGAGCTATCGCCATCAAACGGTAAGGCCTGTTCTGTGTTTGAGACATAATTTGTTTCTCAGATCCTTTTGCAACCTTTGAAGCTTCATTGGCGGCTAATAAATCATTAAACAGGATATGAATGCTGTCATTGGTGCCATGGAGGCGTTGGAGCAACTGTTTTGCCTCGTCAAACTTACCTAACTTAATCATGGACATGGGAGTATCTGGGAGTAAGTAAGATCCGATAGAGATGATAGCAGCAGGAAGCGCAGCAATGCCTATGCTAAGTTTCCATCCCCACCCACCTTTGATATTGTCGGTGTAGCAGTTCACAAGATTAGCCACAAAGATACCAATTGCGATCTTCATTTTAAAGGCGATATTCAGGGAAGCTAAGTACTTTCTATGAGCGAAACCCATCTCTGACATATAGACTTGAGCACCCTTCACGAAAATAATGACACAAAATGCAGAGGAGGGATAGTTGGAAAGCCATGTGAAGTTTATAGATAAAAGAAAATTTAGTAAAATAAAAATATAATTATCGTCTTAGACAACATACCTGATACATTATCCCAAAACCAAAAGCCTACAGAATCGGACCTAGTTGGAATAAAAAAATGGTGGTGATGAGAGCAGTAACCACTGAACCCATGCAGACGAGTGCTCCGGACACGATCATTTGCATTCTCATATCCAGTCTACTATAATCTCGTTTTCTAATTTGTATCCCGATGGAACAAGACCCGTACATATATACAGGAACGTAACAGAAGATCATGGATGGAGATACATTCAAATGCATCGTTGTAAATTTCCGGGAACATTTGGTTCCCATATCCTGTCCCAAATAAAACCCCTCCTGCAAATCCATCACATTCATTTCAAGAACATCATCCACTTGTATATATGTAAAAATAAATACTCTGATTTTTTATTTTTTATTTTTTTGATCGTGAAAGGAGGATCATATTGGAGAAATATGAATAGATTACAACCGGACCCAATAATGAAAAACAAAGACAACTCTCAATGGACTTATTGACAGACTAAGGAGCTTTACAACACAACCTCAAAGAGCCCAGAGAGCCTATTACAAAGTATTAACTGAAGTTGTGAGATAAATACTGGGAAAACTAGGCGGAGGCCCAAAAAAAATAATATTCCCATTGTCAAGCCCATAATTAATTTTAGGTACCGTGACACCCGTAATTATTTCCCTGACACCCATAATTATATGAAATTATTAAAAATGTTTGCATAACGGATTATGCATCCGCATGACGGTTATGCATCAGGGGTATAATTGGCAACGCAACTTGGATATAACATATTTAAAAATCCGCGCCTTGGAATTTTACAAATTTTATATCGTTGGAAATCTTTTTAAGAGAGCTACGCAACGAATACAAACAAGAATATCAAATTTTTGTTTTTCACGAAAAAATCGAAGGTGATCATCATTTTAGGCAAAATTTTCGAAAACTTGATACATAACCATTATGGCCACCAAAAAAGATGCATAACACATTCTACAGACGCATAACGAATTATGCAACCATTTTCTCCACTGCATAACAAATTATGCATTTGGATAACAAAGTTATGCATCTATAACAAGCTATGTAACCATTGTTTTGGTTGGTTTTAGTGCGTACATAAAAAAATTGATGCACAATGCAGTATGCATCCATATTTACGGATGCATATCAGGTTATGCATCTATTTTCTCGATGCATAAAAGATTTTGCAACAATTTCTCAATGCATAATGCATTATGCAGTCATATTTTCATATGCATAGCAGGTTATGCATCCATTTTCACGACTGCATAACATGTTATGTAGATATTATTGTAGGTGCATGACAAGTTATGCACCCTTATTTTGTTGGTTTCAATACTAAGAAAAAAGCAGCTGCATAACATGTTATGGAACCGTTTTCTGGACTGCATAACAAGTTATGCAAAAAAAAAAACAACAACTGCAGAACGTGTTATGCAACCAATTCCGAGAATGCATAACAAGTTATGCAACAAATTTTGTAGATGCATAACATGTTATGCATCACTATTCACACCTCCATTTTCTTTTAAATGCACGTCACACGAACACCAAACCCATTTTCACTTCCATCTCCTTTGCCTTGCCACTGCAGCATCCTTTTAGCTCAATTTTCTTTTAAATGCATAACCCATTGAAACCAACATCAACACCATCATTCTTAACTCACTTCACTGATCCACAAAAACATACCATGCCTAGTGTTGCAAATAAAAAGCTTTCTCGAGCTTACTATCATAGTTCACTTGAAAGAAAAGAAGTATACTTACTGTAAAAGATAATTATATAAACCCCCCAACAATCCTCCAATTACTGCAAGAACCAGCACATGAGGTACGTCTGTAATGTGATAACCAATACTTGCTGAGGTCACATCAAACATTATCATCCCACCCTTACCAAATAACCCACAGTGACCATTGTTACAAACATCAATGAGAGCACGGAGTACAATAGCAACCACAGTCGTCGTGAAGAATGTTCTTCAAAGTAGAGAACTCTTCCACCTAATAAATTAAAATCTCGAGGTTAAGATCGAACAACGAGAACTCTTTTCCATAAATATTTAACAGTTCCAGGTGGAACCAGACTCCATAAAGCAGCAAAAGGGAAAGAGATTTTGCAAACATTCACGAACGAGATGCACTTTTACAGCCAGTAAACTTATGCAATACCATGATGCCATTTCTTCAAGAGCAAAGAGAACACCACCAACTGGTGCACGAAAAGCAGCAGCAATTCCAGCAGCTAATCCACAAGTCACAAGATCACGCCTGTCTCTATCATCTTGGGTTATGAGATCTAGAACTGACGTCTTCTGGATTCGACATTTTGTATGCAGATTGAAGAACTTAAAACGTCTGGGTTCCAACCAGTACAATAAAACTTGGTCGCGGAAACTCAGTAAGCGATAATGGTGGTAGAAAAAAGGAATTGAATATGTAAAAGTTTATTATCGTGTATTCTCATGCCCATTTGAATCTCAACTCATCTAATTTCTCTGCTGTTCGATTTCAAATCAAGTCCACGCTCAGCAAACCCGAAATCCCATGAATGGAATCGTACCCAAGATTTAATTTCTTCTCAATAGCTCAAGAACTGGTAATTGCAACAGATACCCAATAACCATTATCTGTAGTTTACCAACCATTTTTTCTTATCTGTGATAAGCTCTTCTCTTTTTGGTGAAGATGATTTGTTTCTGATTCTTCTCACAGATTTGATTTCTAGGATTTTTCCAGTAGATAATTTTGCTCATCGGGAATTCACAGCAGAATGGAGAAGAAGATGAAAAGGATTTGAAGAACAAAAAAACACCGAAACCTAATTTTACGAATTATGGGTTTGAGAGAAATTTTTCATCAAAAATGGGTGAGCACGTGAACTTCTCCGCCCGTGGATTTCACAGTGGAGAAAAACTGAAAAATGGGTCTCCCTGTAGTTTTCACATAAATACTCTGATTACTTACCCTAAACCTATGTTGCCCAGCTAAATAAAGCGCCTCGCCCAAGGCACAAAATGGGAGCACTTACTTTTTTCAAAATTTGTCTTGGTCGCCTTTGGCGTGCCTAAGCGCTAGGCTAGGCGAGGCAAAGGGCTTGGCGCCTCACACAACATAATCTTAAACCCAACAAAATCATCATAAATTAAATTTATCAGAGTGTACAGTGTACATAGTACATGCCTATGATGCCAGTTATATACCCGATCAAGAAAGCAGAATTAATACCGATAAAACAAGCCGTGAGGAAGATCAAAGACATCTCGTTGTCGTATTTCTCAACATTCCTTCTCAATTTTGACTCAGCCGAGGGTAAGTCTGTGGTAGTAGTACCAATACCTTTTTTATGTCTCATTGACGCAAGTAGATTATTAGGATCCAACACTTGAACTAGAGAATCCTGATATTAAGATAAATAAATTGATCCTTTGATTGGCGATCAACCACCTTAATCCTTTGAATGGAGAATCATCCACCAAACCAAGCCCTAAAACAAACTCTGAACGATGTATAGAAAACATACCTTCAGTTCTAAGCAAATAACCAATAAGGAAACATATATTAATTCCTAAAATAACTAGACTCCTAATTGATGTTGGTATCCCAACATATATTTTGGTGATGGAGATTTTTCGAACGGAAATTTTTTGCCAGAGAGATACACCTCTATAGCTAAGGTGGGATGTGAACTCGGTCAAGTATAAGTTAATCAATACGGTACTACAACTACAGTCCTTAATCCTTATGCATCATATTTAGCCTGTAAATCACATCTTTTCTTAATATCTTGTCATTCATTCCATTATATCTGTAATATCTATTCTTCTCTTTCAACGTATTCTCTTAACATAAGTTCATATATCTCTGGTTTTCTTGATGGAAGAATAATTTTCTCTTCCTTTGATTAAGTTCTTGTTCATGACATGAGATCCTAATTATTCTAGCTTATTTCAAAGATTTTTGTTATTGGGAAAGCCGATAAGCATAGGGGGAAAGCTGACTCTCAGTTATGAAAATTTGACTTAGAGTCAATAGGGGGTGAATAGACAACCATAGTCATTTTTGACATCCGCTATCTCCTCTTGATCTCTTCCACTACCGGCTTCATCTAAATCATCTCCTTATAGCACCGCAGCTATGATCTTTTTTTAGGTGGATTTTTCATTACATTATTTATTCATTTTTATTCCAAATCACTTATATCAATAGGTTAAAACTTTCTCACACGAAATTTTTTCTAGCAAACTACTAGAGAAAGCTCAAATGATAATGATCAAGCCTTGGAACCTTTTGGACAGTTTGATTCTTCCTCCCATCAAATCCAAATGTTGATCCGATAATTTAAACTCGAATGTTGAAACAATAGTCGAAAGAAACTTTACTTGAACATGTCTTCAAGTGTGGCAACTCGTAATTCTATTGTTTTAATATGATCGATACAGAACGAGTGTCCAGCCTAAAGAACAGAATTAACTCTCTAAAGTTTGAAAAGTGCTAGTAATTATCAAGGTATCCCTTTTAATTTACTAGAAAAGTAAAAAAAAAGAAACGACTAAGTTCGAAAACAATAATCATCTTAGATAAATATATGATGGACATATTGATGAATTAGAAGAAACCGAATTCTTACGGTTTCTATTTAAGTCTACAATAATTTATATATATATCGGTATAAACCAAGGATTCATGCTGTTAATGTTAAGGTGATCGAGCTAATAAGATTTTTGTTACTTGGTAAATGATATAAGGACGATGATAAAAGCAAAAAAAAAAAAAAAACAAACAATTCCATCCTAATTAATCATACACAAAATTGGTTAAAAAGACCAAAATCAACAATTCCTGGGTGAAAAGGACATTTAGATTTAGATGTTGTTTAAATGGCCAAAATTTTAAAAATGGCCAGTATGTAATCAGTTTCATCGTTCCCATTTTCAAATATTTTTTCTTATTTTTAATTTACATAGGAGGTATTCAATTTCATCCTTGCTATGTTTTAAATTTAAGTTAGGATGAATCCAGTTTCATCCTTGCTATTTTTTTTGTCCATTTCACCTGAACTATTTTTTACTCGTCCATTTGAACCGTGATTTAAAAATATTTGGACAAATGATCCATTTTCCGTTAATCATAATCAATGATTTTGGAGGTCAAGTCGTTAACTATTTGTGAGAAGAGAGTAATTTTCGTCCATTACGTATTTGATGAAAGGTTTTTGCATGTTTATGAGAAATGATGTCATGATTATATTTTTATTTGTAGTCTTCTGATATAATTGGTTATACATTTAGCCATGATTTTTAATCCAAACAATAGTTCTTTACCCGTTCGAACGGCATGCAAAGGTCACACAATGCTTCCCGAATTAGTTCGTCGATATTAAATACTTTTTAATTTCCCGGTGCTAACAGGTTACTCAGATCATTGTTACCATTATTCAATTTTGCCGGTCTCAAAATGCTTCCAAAAATGCTTCACGGATTGATTCAACTTTCCCGGTCACAAAATGCTTCCCGAATTGATTCAACTTTCCGGGTCACAAAATGCTTCCCGAATTGATTCAACTTTCCGGGTCACAAAATTATTGATTAGCGACAGGCAAATAAGATTTGACCGAGTAGTCAAAGGCCACAAAAGAAGTCAAAGGGTTGATAAACGCGTGGGATGGACCCTAGTTAGCAACTCGGTGTACGGGAAACGTTCGGGACCGCATACGTACGTGTATTATTCGTTTCGACTGAAGGTAAATTCGGTCCACTATTCGGTCAACCATTTATAATTCGGGAATAAGTCGAAACGGCATACGTACGTGTATAATTCGTTTTAGATATTTGATATCGGAAAAGAAAATTCGGCCCTTATATATGAATAAACTAATAAGTATTGACAATTTTAAAAGCCTAATTCTTGTATATGTATATGTTATACCAAGAAAAAATAACATTTTAAGAAGGGTACCTAGAAAATATAGGAATTCTAACGTTAAAATTTGTTACATGTATATATACAGAACAATTGTCAAACGGTTTGTATGGGAGTTGGATGTTTTGCAAGTCAAATGGTCTGGTTTGTATGGGAGTTGGATGTTTTGTATGGGAGTTGGATGTCACGGGTTTAACTCCCGCCTAACGTTTTTACTCTGAAACTTTAGATTTAGAAAACTGGTCCGGGATTTGAGACGTTCGCGTATAATTCGCAAATCATATGGCGAATTGCTAACTAGCGATGGACGAAGAAAACCCAATCTTTTGTGGGTAATCCTTTCGGGTGAATAGGGCATCTGCCCCTATGGATGTCTGGCGAGTGGGGCCGACAACTCGGAAATTTTGTTTTTTAACTTGGTTATGGGAACTTAGTTATCAGTGAAAATTCACTTAGTTATGGGGAACTTTGTTTTTTAATAGGGCATCTGCCCCTAGTTAAATTTTGTTTTTTAACTTAGTTATGGGAACTTAGTTAGTAATTGAGATCTTTTCATTTACATCACTGAATTTTCTAGTCACCTTTCTAGGTGTCTAGACATTTCCACCTAACTAATCAAGTTTAATTTAAATTACTACTTGATTGGTTGTTTTGGTTCTAGAAGAATTCTATGTTTACAGTTCGATTTTATTAGATAAGTGTTTCCTTAGTCGTCAAGTTTGTTAAACTATAAATAGGCTGTTGAGCCAGGAAAATTTGCACACTAAAATTATTATCAATGTAATCGTTTATTGCTTCCACGTTTATGCTCTCCTCTTTCTTGTCTGATCTACAATTCTTAGAAATCATTTGCCAATTCTCTATCCATCCATCTTAACATATAATCCTCACTTGATTTAGACGATGCTATTGACGAAGTTTCATTAAGAGCTAATGTAACTTGTAAATCTTGGGAATTATGGCCTATGAGTACTCTCTGTATTTTGTGGCACTGTGACAACCTAATATTCTAGGATTGACTGCTAAGTAAACAACGTTGTACTTCTAGTGGTACTTTATCCTCTTCCTTTCATTCGTTTTGATATGAGATTTGATCTTTTGCATTTGTGTTGTACTAGCAGGAGAAAGAAATGTTATTGTTTCTACAAAGAGATCTTCTACAAACGACTATTCCTCTTGCTAATGCAAGATCGGTTGCCCCAAGAATAATGGGGTACATGAAAAGAAGAACGAACTATTCAAGACCACATTAAATGCAAGACACTGACTATTCAGAGAAGAACGAAAAGAAAGTATAGACTATGGAGTGCCCATATTTTACTACCTGCATGCTAGGCACATACCTAACTCATTATATTTGCTCAATCAATCCACCCGCATCAAGTGGTGGTACCGCTCGGTCAATTTGAGAGGTCGATGGGATACCATTAACAAATGATGGTTCCCATCTTCCTTCATTTTCAATTTCAATTGCTGAACTCAGTCTAAGCAAGGTCATAACTTATATGTTAAAACGAAGAACGAAAATGATAAAAAAAAATTGCTTCTGATATTTTAAAAGAACGGAAAATGGGTCATTTGTCCAAATATTAATTGTAAAACATGGTTCAAATGGACGAGTAAAAATTAGTATATGTGAAATGGACACCAAAAAAATAGCAAGAATGAAACTGGATTCATCCTGGCTTAAACTTAAAAAAGAGCGAGAATGAAACTGGATGCATCATGATGTAAATAAAAAATAAGAAAAAATATTTCAAAATGGGTAGGATGAAACTGTTTACATCCTTACTATTTTACATTCTTGTCCATTTAAACAGTATCAAATTTTACATGTCTTTTTCACCCAGGGATTGTTGAATTTGGTCTTTTTAACCAATTTTTTGTTAAACGAACAGATTTTTCGAGTTGTATTTAGAGGAGAAGATACTTGTAAATCAAGTTAGATTTGTTTCTTATCTAACTCCTTTAAAATCCTAACTCATATAAGCCCCCACGTTCAAAGGTGACCCTCACCCACCCTTAAAATTGTTCCATCCTACTTTTCCTCAAAGAAGAGAAAAACAAGGCGTTTTTTTACTAAAAAAAATAATTTTTATATTTACCATCCCGGAAACCAAAAGAAAAAAAAAACGCCAGGAACAAACCTAGGTTTTCTTCTCTAGGTTGAATGTGCCTAGCAAATCCTAAAAAGAATTTCAGTTAGGGTTCTTTTATTACAGTTCATCTCTGCTTCCGTATTCTCTAGATTTTGGCTGCGGCATGCTCATGCTTTTGTTCTCATGTTTTAACATCTCTCTTTCTCTCTTTCTTTCATTCACCGTTTTTTTTAGATTTCGTTTTTTTTGCTATGAATAATGATTTGTTTTAATTATTTTTTTATTATTTTTTGCAGGTACTATCTTATTGTTTTTTCCTAAAAACTTAAATCTTTACAAGACATAATACAACTGGGTTCCTGATAATCAATATTCTTTTCGTTTTTTTTTTTTTCAGGTATGATTTTAGTGAACCCTAGCCCTTTTCTTTTTCGTCTCTTTGTTTCTCTCAATCAATAAATCTTAACCCTATTTTTCTACCGCCTCATCTCTTCTATTCTAACGTTTTCTTATTTTTGCAGTTGCTCATAATGCAGTGCAGACAACTGAAGAATCCAGGTAAGCTTATCCCACGAGGATTTGTTTATTAGCTGTTTAAGATGTTTATTTCAAGTTTTATACATTAGGATACATGGATTTTCAACTCTGTAAGTATAATCAATATGCTTCAGCTTTTGAGAGTTATACTGGATATTTTAAAATTTTAAGTGTAGTCATAAATCAGTGACCTTAAAGAATGAGAGCTATCCCCGTGGGTGGGCTATTCTCAGTTGGTTGTTCAATTAACTTTTGCCATTACTAAATCCTCATACCTGGTTTCTTGGAAAATATGGATAGTGGTTTCGTTTGCATTAAACACCGTTGGAAAAAAATCATCTATCAGATGTCATCATCATTAATAGGTAGTCTATCTTTAATCGTGTTGCTTCTCATTTTTTCGTTGTTTAATTTCTTCCCGTAGAGTAATCCATCCTTAACCTTGCTGCTTCTCATTTGTTTATTGCTTTATCAATTCTGTTTACTGCAAATGACTCAGTGTCTGGCCTTATAGAACCTAATTCTCTAATACTTTTGTAGTAATAAACTGGTCCGAGAGATTACTCAAATTTTTGAGTGGAGAGTTCTTATAATCCCCATTGCAGCACACATATCTTAACATTGCCGAAGAAGTTTCTCAGGTATAGATAGATTTCAACACTTACTATGAATTTTCAAGAATATTTCATTCTGGGTTTTGTTCAATTTGTATTGATTGAAGAATAAAGTTGGATTTTTTATTGGTTTTGTTCATTTCTTTAGCTGCACTCAGGTCTCATAGCTGTTAATTTTATTGGGACTTATAATTAGGATTTTTAGTTCCATTACTAAAAGCTAATGAAATCAGATGACCCGTATTAGCAGCTAATAGAAGCTATGGATAGAAAATATGATCATGTTCATGAGTTCTGCTGAGATTTTTTCAATCATGATCGTTTAATGTAAATCCTGGTCAGGCTAAGTGGCCTTGGAAAACCAAGGTACCCTTATGCCCTGGATTTGTGATTTTTGCTTCTCCTTCTTTCGGTAATGTTTGGTCTCGGACCTACAAAATATACAATTATGAGTACAATAATAAGAGATAGTTGAGGGGAAAATAGTTTCTACAGGCAAGGCCTGTGATACATGTGTACATATGTGTTGTCGTAGGTTCTTTAAACAAGTTGTTCAATTATAAATTCTGTATAATGGTGCTCTTTTGCTGATTTTCTTGGGAGGACAATGTTTTATATGCCTGAATGACCAGATTACATGCGGCCTTTGTTTTTCACTGAACCGACATAGTTTTCCCAATAAAACTCTATTGGGAAAGTCAAAATACTTTGAGGTCTTAATCTGATGTGTAATGTGTTCAGTGTACTCATCTTGCAGGTACTGGGTTGTTCATGAGTTTGTCAACTAGTTTTCAAAGGCGGGAAGGTCCTTGGAATCAGTATCAACAAAAAGTAACATTTCAGTACCAAAACCGTATGGTAAGCCTCCTTTCATAATATGTTTTTGTATGGTAAGCCTCCTTTCCTAATCTGTTTGTGTTTTAAGTTATCGTAGTTTGATGACCAATTTTGTTGTGTATTTTGATTAATTCATTTGCAACATCTTTTCCAAGTAGTGTTGAAAGATTATCATACTGTAACGCCTTCGTGCAAAATTTAACGAGGAGATAGAAATAATTATATCCTCCCTTATTAGATATTGTCTCCGATGTCATCAAGCTCGAAGAAAAAAGTCTATAATGATTATTAGGTGACGAGCAAAGGACATTTTATCAGATCCGCAGTAAGGAAAGAGAGTGAAATAATTTATGTAAGATATACTCTTTTAATTTAACTTCATGATGGTAAATCTGGACAAGGAATCTCAACGGTATCTTTTCTGTTTTATCCGCATATCACAAAGATCAACCAAGTTTAGGATGGTATACGAAGATTTGGAGTAAATGGCATCCCTCCATTGCATCAGGAAAATTGGTTCGTGCTGCTAACATCCATGTTTATTTCACATAGCCTTAATGTGCCAACACTACTGGAAATGGTCCCAAGTTATTCTCGAATCCGATGCATAATGTGATACCACCGAAGTACTGGGAAAATTGTCTTCCTGTAGGGATGCAGGCTGACAAGCTATTTCTTGCCGTATTTTCGAATATTTTTTGTAAAATGATGACCTATTCTCAATTACTGTTAACTAAGCTATCCCCGATTGCTTTTTCCTCGACTTTCTTTTTTAACCTCACATGCGAATTCCTATAATAATCATAGGCAGGGACGTATCCAGGAAGGATAAATTTTCTTTTAAGGTCCGGACTAGAAGTCTTGATCGAGTAGAAAAAAAAATTAACTTGTGGACTAGGGAAGCTACTCGGACTAAAGGCAGCTGTAGGTTCGTCCCTGATCATAGGCAAACTATAGTCCTTGACGATGCTCAAGGACGATGGGGTGGGGGGACGGCAACTATTCGTTGACCCAATAATAACATTATTTTTGGTCAATCGACCCAATAATAAGTAATAATTATGAAAGGTAGCCAACAAATTTGATAATCTTGCACTTTCAATTTTATGTAACTTTTGAAATTCATTTTCAGATCATTGGGTTGATCTAAAATGGTTAGTATTTGAGCTTCTGCTTATTTAAATTTTTGGGTGGATCATCGGGTTTGGTAATAACACAGTTTCTAAGCAGTAACAATATTTTTCTAAATCCCATGTTATTGCGGGAATTCTTTACAATTCATCCAGATAGACCAAATTAGAAATCCACACCAAATTAAAAATCCTAAACGACGGGGCGAGGCGTAGCCGAGACATACCCAAGCGACAATACAACACGACGGAACAAGGTAAAGCCCCACGATACCAAATCAAAAATGTACGATAGGCAGAGGCCAAGCTGAGCTACACCAAATCAAAAGTTCTGATCGACAGGTGAGGCGAAGCCGAGCCACATCCAATCAAAAATCCTAAGCGACGGGCGAGGCGAAGCCGAGCCACACCCAATCAAAAATGCGACAACAAATCAAAAATGTAAGACGAGACGAGGCGAAGATTTTGTGTCCATGCCCGGTGAGCTTAAACAATATGACTTAGCATTTAAACCATATACTCACACTCACCGTGCATAGTACATGGTTAAGAAAAAAAGATGCCCCATGCGTAGCAGGGGCATAAAATCTAATAAAACAATTAAAACACGTAAAAAGAATTTTTTTCATAAATAAAACTCTTAAAAAAAAGAATTGGAATTAATTTCCTAAACAAAAATCTTGCAAAAATAAATTCTATTCCATTAAACACGGTACTTGGTTTATGGTGTCCGCACAAATTTCATGGGTTTGTGTATGGTGTACACCCATACAGTTATAGTAGTGCCCATATCAGTCAACCATGCTAACCGAATCAAAATGAACAGAGAATATAGAATTACTTCTCCTTTCTCTACCATCAATTTATTTTTTAAAGGTAAAATTGAAACATTGAGCCGTCCCTTCTTCTTTATTTTTTTATTGTACCTCTGCATGTATGGAGGTACTACACACGGTATGCGCAATATATATGGAAAAAGTAGTTTGATTAAGTGTTTGGATTTAGTACCTTCACACTGTAGTTGAGCTTCTAAATGTGTGGATAAGAAACTGAGCAATAACAAAGAAATAAGCGGCCTCCATTAATGACAATAAATTTACAATATCATGCATGGTCTCCCTGGGAAAAAAACGCATCCAGGGCTTTGTTGGATCAGGAGTTGAAGCACGTAATCCTTGTCTGGTTTATCACAATCGAAATGTTACTGCTTCTCATTACCAGTAAGGAGATCAATATTAAGCCGACCATTAAATTCAAAGTTGTATACATGCCCCATTCTTTTCCGTTTCGTCTCCAAATATCTGTGGTTATCCTTGGTGACTGGAGTCAACAATGGAACTCTGCCTACAACAGACAAACCATAACCTTTTAGCCCAACATACTTTGTTGGATTGTTTGTCATCAACTTCATCGATTGTACCCCGACATCTCGTAATATCTGCAAATAAGCAGTAAAGCTATGAATTCTAAACTAGAGGTAGCTATGGTTTCCTTAATTAATATCTTAGCAAGCTTGATCAGAGTTTTAATTAAGAAAGCAAGTACCTGAGCACCAATGCCGTATTCTCGTGCATCAACAGGTAATCCAAGCTCTTCATTAGCTTCTACTGTGTCCCTCCCATCATCCTGCAAGTTGTACGCACGAAGCTTGAGGCCAAGACCAATTCCCCTTCCTTCATGTCCACGAAGATACACCAGCACACCCTTTCCAGCTTCTTCAATTTGTTTCATGGCAAGTGCAAGCTGATCCCCACAATCACATCTTGCCGACCTAAATATGTCTCCTGTAAGGCATTCGGAGTGCACTCTTACAAGAATGTTTTCACCATCCCCGATATCACCCTGTTTACAACACAAATCACGTTAAAATTTCGTAACAGCATAGTTCCTTCTCAAATTCAAGAATTTTGCTTGCTTACTTTCACCATGGCTATATGCTCAATTCCATCTAGCAGTGACTTGTAACAGTAGGCATCGAAAGATCCCCATGTGGTTGGTATTCGTGCCACAGAGGATCGTTCGACCAATTTATCTGACTTCCTTCTATATCTACAAGATATTAGCAACGCGAACAATCAACTTTAAAAGAATATATTATCAAACAAATTCGGAAATAACAAGAGATACTTGCTGATTTAAAGACTACTTACCTGATTAAATCAGCAATCGATATGATTTTCAAGTTCTCTCTCTGTGCAAATTCACGAAGCTTTGGTAATCTTGCCATGGAACCATCGTCATCATCAACGATCTCACATATAACTGCAACAGGGTCAAACCCAGACAAGACTGCAAGATCAACAGATGCTTCAGTATGCCCAGCTCTTCGAAGAACACCTCCTTCCATATACCTCAAAGGGAAGATATGTCCTGGACGGTTGAAATCCTCGGGTTTAGAATCTCTTGATGCAAGTGTCAAGACCGTCTTTGCTCTATCTTCAGCGGACACTCCCGTGGTTGTACCATGTTTTGCATCCTAAAACACCACGTTATATGAAGTGTTAAGAATCAATCAACATTTAGTTGCAACTTGCAAGTATTAAGAAGGGAGATAACTACGAACCACTGTTACTGTGAATGCTGTACAAAGCTTCTCCTCATTCTCTTTTGTCTGAACCATTAAAGGAAGCTGTAACCTATCCAAGTCTTCTCCTTGCATGCTGACACACACAATTCCAGTTCCATGCTTTACAATGAACGCCATAGCTTCAGGCGTTGCTAGTTCTGCTGCCATTATTAGATCTCCTTCATTTTCTCTGTCTTCGTCATCCACCACAATGACCATCTACAATATAGACCCAGAGGAAGAATTGAATCAAACAATGACAGATTGATCATCAAACCCAGCTTCGAGCTATGGATACAACTTTCACTAATTTTGGATAAGAGAAATGGAGTGCCAAAGAGAGAACAAACCTTTCCTTGACGAATATCTTCAATGGCCTCATCTACGGAAGCAAATCCGCACGTTGGCGTATCCCAATCAGGCTCATCCTTGTGCATAAAGAAATCATCGGTTATAGGAATCATATCTGCTGCCAGTGTATCAATTGCACCAGATAATTTAGTATGTTCATCCCCAGAAACAACTACAGCTCTAACTGTACTGTCGCCTTTGCGTGAATTACTCAGTCTAATCATGGAAAACTTCGATGTGGTTGCATTTGTTCCGATTGAGTTCTCACATCTTATCCCATTGAACCGGTTATCATATTTTTTCCCTCTTCATAACAATAAAAGGTAATCAGATTAGTTCCCAAAATAAACAAATTTTTTTTAAAAAAGGCAAAGAGAAATAAATAAAAAAAGGTGCCAAGATAACACCTTCAAAAGATACAAGAAGAGATTAGCAAAGCCCCTAAACAAGCTCGCCCAATCAAAAACGAAATCGTCAAACTTTACATTTCTAAAAAATTCAACATTAATGGACCAACTAAGAAGCAACACTTTGATGTCTACGATAAGAGAATTTAAAAGCTTTTTCACTTGTTTCATAGTGATCAAAATGTCATTCCTTTCCAAAATGTCATTCCTTTCCAAATAAACAAATTCGAAACAAACCCAAAATTATGATCAGTCAGCAACTTTATTATCACAATAAACTACATCAATTTCATAATACACAATGGCACCTTTGATAAAAATAAGTAATAGATAATTAATAGGCTTGTTTCTATTTTAAGAATGTTTACCCATCTACATAGTTTCCAACCAAGGGCAGGATGACATAGTTAAAATGACATTATCATGACATGGTGACGGCATTTTTTCTACAAAACTCAAATATCGATGAATTTGAAGCAAATTTTTCGGTGAATTGTTCTTTTTATAAGTCTCTACACTTCAACAGAAAATAAATGGATTTCGAGAAATGTAAAATAACATCATCTATCGTTTTGAATATCAGTCGTTGAAAATTAACAGTTGAAATTAAAATCTGTGGATGGTGAAATTTCATATATCGGAATACTTTCATTCTTAATATAGGTGACTTCCAACAACAATATAATAAAGATGAAAAAAATGTCTACCGATGGAAATATGGGAAAAAAATACTATGTTAATCACACTTCATACTCCTCGTTAAAAACCAAAAATGTCTATCTTTTTGAAATAGACAAATAGTAACTACATAGAAAGAAAAATAGTAGTCCTATAATATATGGGTTCCAAAAAGAAACCAAACAGAATTTTACATACTCACGCCCAAATTAATCAAATTTATACATGACTAAGGACACTAAAGTTTTTAATAATTGGGTGATTACTTATGTACCCAGAAAAATAAATTGTGCAGCAGACTTGCTTGTAAAAGATGCAGTTAAAATGGCATCTTCTTCTTTTTGGATTAGTGAAGCCCCTGAGTGGCTAGATTATCTAATTGCATAGAAACTTCATGTACCATATTTTTGATTATGAATTAAAGACATCTTTCTTATTAAGAAAAAAAATACATGACTAGGACACTGAGAGACCGAGATAGATTAATGAAGAACAATAAGTAAATAAATCCCATAAAAATCAAAGAAAATAAATAAATTCAGATGCAGAGACAGGGAGAGAGAGATTTACAGTGAATGGGAGAGAGTGGTGATCATAGGGCAAGATGGGTTGAGAGAAGACGCCATGTATATAATCAAAAAAGCTTGATCACTATAAAAATTGGCAGCAGAGAAATGGAAACAGTCGGTTCCTTGTTATCAAGTAAAAGAAATAGAAGAGCAGAGAAAAGTCGCAAGGGAAGGTTAATGAGGAGGATGAGAATGAGGGTTATGACTTATGAGTACTGGTTTGGTTTTTTATATATGCATTCAAAGAGCTTGAAATTTTTTAATCGTCCACCACCGCCCGCCAGGAATGATTACAAAGAGATATTTTTTTTTATTACAAATAGATTTTGCTGAAAGAAATCTCCTTAATTATATTTTCAGATGTGATTCCAAGACAAGATCACTGGGTCCCACTAAAATCTGATCATACAGTATTTATTTAACGTTAAAATCTTCAAATTGTCTTGCTGGGAGTATGGACTGATCTGCTGATATTTGAGCAAATAATAAAGTAAATTGAGAGCAATGTCAGAAGTGTTGGAATGGCAAGTGCACAGTACTTTAAAAGAATCTAAGATCACGATCGCTGCTCGTGTTTATATTACTTACAAAAAAAGGATATTTGAAGAGGCAATGGTACAGCCAGCCAGTAGATTGTGTTTTAGTCAGTACTCATCAACGTGAGCAAGAGTACTCGCTCAGTTCATTCATATATTCAACTTGCATAATTTGTTCGAATAACATTAACGTGAAGGGTAACGTTGATAAACAACTTAATTCAAAATTAATAATCCAAGTTAAAAATATTTTAAGCTAATTGGTTTGGATCAGGGCACTTGATTGCGCACCTAATAGTCAATGCAAGAACAGACTACATGTGGGCTTTGGACATACAGCCTAATAATTTATCTTACGAAAACAAATGATTTTGTCAAAATTCGACGATGTTAGATTTGTCTTCATAAGCTATCAACGACTCTTATTATTCTCAAAATTCAGGAAAATGCATGAGATAAATCATGGCTCAGGATACATCCTCCTTTAACGTCCTAATCCAACGTTCCAAATTTGCTTCCGCGTTTTACGGTTTCACTTGGACTTTTCTCCTTTTAATTTCCATACGTTATGCACATTAAAGATCGCCGTTACCATTTTCATACGTTATGCACATTAAAGTATCCCTTTGATTTTCTCGCATTTAATCCCGGGTATTCCTATTACCAAAAAAAATAGAGATCTCCATCGATTGACCATATATACCCAATAAAAAAAAGGTTATTTAGTTGCTCTGATGGAGTGGTTTTTGTGAATTTTTTCATGTATTATTGCAAAAGATTTTTTTCGAAGAGGGTATAATGAGAAAGCAACCATCTCAGGTAAATCATGTAGATCAACACTTAACTACCCATCTTTGATTATTCTGTTTGTCTTTAATTAATACAATTGTTGTGTGATTTTTCTATTACATGATAATATTGCTGAAGAAATACAATTGAATAATTGTTGCGTAAAATTGTAACAGTGACCTGGATGATTCATGCAATTTTTCGAAGGAAAGGTATTTTTCACTATGATTTTGGTTGATTCTGGGTTGGGGTTCTTATTTCGCCAATTAGGCAATTCTTAATAGATTAGTTACATTTTTCTTTGGTTAATCACAGTGTTTCCACTCCATTCATTCTTAATTATGTTTCTCAATTTGGATCAGTCTTGATCTTTTCATTCCATTCACCATAGGTGTATTACCAAGACTAGATTTGTGACCGTGCTAAGCACCGGGAATATTTTCTCCTTTAACTTGGTGTGCGTGGGGCTTCGTCCCGCCCCTGACGATGTATTTTATATTTGGTGTATGCGGGATTATGCCCCTCTCCGTGACCGTGCATTTTTTATTTGATGTGCGCGGGGCTTCGTCAAATTCCGTCGTGATGCATTTTTTTATTTGATGTACACAGAGTTTTGCCCCGCCATGTGGTCGTGCATTTTTTATTTGGTGTACCCTAGACTTCGCTCAGCCCCGTGGTGATGCATTTTCTATTTGGTGTGCGCGGGGCTTCCCGTGGCGATACATTTTTTATTTGGTGTACGCGTGGTTATCCCCTTCCTCGTGGCCGTGCATTTTTTATTTGGTGTGTGCGGGGCTTCGCCCTGCCCCGTGGCGATGCATTTTTTATTTGGTGTACGTGGAGTTTTGCCCCGCCCCGTGATCGTACATTTTTTATGTGGTGTGTGCGGGGCTTCGCCCCGCCCCGGCCGATGCGATATATTTTTGATTTTATGTTGCGAGGCAAATACATTAAATATGTGGAAAAATATGTCTAGATTTTATTTATTTTTTCCTTTTATTTTCACAAAAAATATGTATGAAATATGTGGATTTTCCCCCCTTTATATGTTAATTTGGAAAAAAGAGTCACGATATAGTAGGTACTCGATTTTCAAATTGAATTTGACCTTCCATAAAAATTTCAAACACGATAAGTAAGGATTCATCCATCTAAGAATTTATTTCTTCCAGGCACCGGGCACCGTTAGTAATGTTTTCACTCTGCTTCCTGATACCTATATGAAAAGTTCACATTAGCGGCGACGGGGAAAGGTAAAATGGAAGTGATTCACACTCCAAGTTAAAAAATAAGCGTGGAAAAGAATAGAGATACAAAAGTTACGAAGATCGTAACCAATGCATGTTTTTCTGTCCATCCAATTCCTTTTCTTAGTGCCATTTGAGGAGTGGTTTGTATCTCATACCTATATAGTCATTTGCAATGTACATAAGAAGATAGACTTGAAAGGAACATAAACTTACATTTCTTCACCTTGATTTGTCTCAATAACATGTTCCTGCTCAAATAGTTCACGCCTAGCTGTAACGCAGACGGTGTTAGTAATAAATTGATCATTCTTAATATCTCTAAGAATTATAGCAAGAATGAGTTAACTGAGGGGAAGGAGAGGTTTTAGCACGATGATCAACGGAATGATTAATACAAAAAGCTATTGGCTATAGCTAGAGCATATTTCAAGCAACATATTGAAACCCATAATGAAGTGTTTACAAATGCCCATAATGAAGTGTTTACAAATTTTCATGAATGATCACACAAAGCCGTAGGTTTTTAATGACAGCCTTATAACAAAGAAAGGAGATACAGGTGAATCCACCCCAGCTACGATGTGGTCGGGCCACATCAAACAAGTATGTGGCCCCTTTTCCCTTCTAAACACGTATTGAAAAGTTAGTTTTAAAGTAAAAAGTATCTACTTTTTTTGTAAAAAAACATAAAACTACTTTTAACTACTTATCCCCTATTCCCTTTCTTCATATTTTTTTGGTTGCAAGAGCACTATTCCACCCTCAACAGTACGACCACCGTATCAACTTCTTCTCTTGGTACATTGTTACTGGAAGCTGGAATAGAGTAGTGTTTAATAACTCAGTAAAGCATATAATTATTTTCTCTATTTTTTAGTATGTAACTATGTAAGGGTATGAATTGAACAACCAAACTTACGATGGGGTGTATTTGCGCCTCAATCCGTATCTGCTGGTACATTCAGTCCCATGCTAAAATAGTAAACTAAGGAAATTAATAGAATGAGACAATGTCAGACTACAAATTGAAAATAAGGGTTACAGTTGACACCAATACTTAAAAATAAACTCTATGTGTTAAAAAGACAACTCGAAAGAGGTCTGTCGGCAGTGTTATCAACCTCTAGGGCAATAGATGGCCTCCAGCGTTAAGCAAAATCTCACCGGTTGCGAACTTGTCTACCGTAGGAACTGCATGCAGATTTATTTTCCAAAAAGTCTCAATTACAGATGCCAACAGTTAGCCGTCCTGGTTTCCAACACGGAATAAAAGACCCATGTAAAGCTAGCTCCATATATTTCCATCATCACTCGCAATAGCACCATGAACAATGATTAGCTTTATTCCCTGCCAGAATCTCCCTTCAACCAAAACGCATAAGAGATTAATAAATCACCCACCATGAAGATACAACACAATCAGATGGTCCTTACAAATGAAACCCAACTGAACAAATAATGAGTTATTAATAAATTCTGCAATAATTCTTCCTCAGACTGGCCTTTGTGATATTAACTGGAAAAACGGAGTACGTGAGCATTAAACCATGATTAGTTTTTACAAACATTTACTTATGTTAGATAAGTAGCAGGAAAATTCAGTCAAGGATTTCAAATTTTATAGGCTGAAAAATAAAAGATCAACGATACCTGTAAAATTTATGTAATAAACTTGCACAGGCATATATATTTAACATGTGAAATTTAGATTACGATGTACATCAGTAGTAGCATATCCATGCTGCGAAAATTAAGTAAATGCTAATCTTTGCAACATTGGATTAGAAGTACTCAAGAATTTGCTTGGTATGGTTTTTTTTCTAATTGAAAGAGAGGATTTATTAAAAGAAGAGGAATGTACATGCAAATCTACCAGGGATAGAAGAATTAAAGAAAAAACCAAGTTGCGCTACAAACAAAGAGAAAGTTACAAAAATAATGCCTCCCAATTAGACAGAACCGTATAGGAGCAGTTCTGATGAACCCTATAACCTGCAGCCTCATCCCAAGTTAGAACTAAAGTCTTGACTTCCAAAATGAGATCATTATCAGTTTTGAAGAGGTGTGTAGGCTCAAACCTTCTACAATTTCTTTCTTTCCAGATTGTGTGAACGATAGCTGCTGGGATTAAATTCCAGATGTAGTTTCCTGATTGAGAGAAGTGCTGAGTGATCCAGGTATCTTCCAAGGCTCTCATTGATCCCGGCAAAACCCAAGACCAACCTGTTGTTGGTGTTAAGTTGCACCAAATCTTGTATGCAATCTTACAGTGAAGAAAAAGATGATTCTGTGACTCCTCTCCTCCACCACACAAAGCACAGTCATTATGAAGAGACATATGTTTCCGTTGTAGCGTATCTATAGTGTTCAACTTGCCGTGAACCAAACACCACATAAGAAGACATATCTTTGGAGGGATTGCCTGCTGCCAGATGAAATGAGTAGGAAAGTGAGGCACGCCATTTTCTGCCACTAATTGAGAGTCCAATGATTTGACAGTAAACACACCAGAGGGATGCAGTTTCCACCTCCTTGTGTCTGTTAAACCGTCACGAACAGGGGGGATATCACCAATGGTTGCAATGAGCATTCCATATTCTTGAGCCTCTGCATATGAAAGGACCCGCCTGAAATCGAACTGCCAATTTCCTTCACTAGAAATCATGTCAGCAATACAAGCATTTTTATTTCTGGTTAGCTTGAACAACTTAGGACAAATAGAAGATAGAGGTTGATGCCCGCACCAGTAGTCATTCCAAAAGGTAATGACAGTTCCAGAATGTAGAAATAAATTCGAATGATCACTAATGAAGCCTCCCGACTCAACTATTGCCCGCCAACAAGAGACCCCATAGGATTGACTGACTTTTCCGGGAACCCAAAAGGAAAAATCTTTTCCATATTTATCTTCTATAATTCTATACCAAAGCTTACTCTTTTCAACCCCAAATCTCCAACACCATTTAGCTAACAAAGCTAAATTCATGATTTTTAGGTTGCACACACCTAGACCACCTCTATTTTTATTAGCACGAACTATATCCCAATTAACTAAATGTGATAATTTTGCCCCATCTTTATATTCCCAAAGAAAATTACGCATCTTCTTTTCAAGAATCTTGATGACAGAGCTTGGGGCCTTAAACAGAGAAAAACAGTAGGTCGGAATAGAGGATAAGATACACTTCAAAAGAGCTAACTTACCTCCCCTCGAATACGCCTCCAAACTGAAAGTCTAGCGTCAAACTTTTCGATGATAGGGTCCGAAATTCTGATGGAGTTATATTTGGCACCAAGCGGCATTCCCAAGTACATAAAAGGTAGATTGTCTAGTGAACAACCTAATTCTTCAGCCCAAAGAGTTAAGTCTGGAACTACTCCCACGGCAACAAGTCTGGTTTTCAGGGTATTTACCTTTAGCCCAGCTATATATTCGAAACAATATAATGCTGAAAACAGGTTATGGAGTTCTTCCTTGTTATCCTTTAAGAAGAAAATTGTGTCATCTGCATGATGAAGGTGATTGACCACAATACCAGTAGGAGCTACAGAAAAACCACTATTAAGGCCTTGATTATCAACCCTATCAATATACCTTGAAAAACCTTCCATGACAATGTTGAATAAAAGAGGAGAAACTGGAAAGCCTTGTCTCACGCCTCTAGAACTAGTGAAATAACCGAAAGAAGATCCATTAATAATAACCGAGAAAGAAGAAGTTGAATAAAAAAACCTCAGCCAATTACACCACTTCCTACTGAACCCCATTTTCAGAAGTACGAATTCAAGGTACCTCCAATTGATTCTATCAAAAGCCTTCTCAAGATCAATTTTACAAATAATTCCCGGAATTACAGATCGAAGTCTAGATTCTACCAGTTCATTGGCAATAAGAGTGCCATCAATGATTTGTCTGCCATGAATATAAGCACATTGCACCGGAGAGATCAGCTTATCCATAACAAGCTGCAGCCGTGAAGCTAGAACTTTTGCAATAATCTTATACACACTAGTAAGCAGACAAATAGGTCTGCAGTCCTTGATAGACTCAATATGATCTTTTTTAGGCACTAGAGTGATGAAAGTAGAGTTGTGTTTAGAGTAAATAGTACCTGTAGTGCAAAATTCGTTCACAGTACCCATGATATCACCTTTGATAAAGTGCCAACACTTCTGGAAGAAAACAATAGAGAAACCGTCCGGACCAGGTTCTTTGTCTTTTCCCAAGTCTCTAATAGCATGCAAAACCTCCTCCTCAGTAAAATCAGCTTCTAGGATATCAGCTTCGGTGGAGGTAATTGAATCAAAGTCAATCCCTTCCAGATCAGGTCGAATGATCTCTTCTTCGGAGAAAAGAGTTTTGTCATAACCTACTATATGTTTTTGCAACCTAGTTTTATCAGAAACCAACTCATCCCCAATGTAGAGTTTCCTGATTCTGTTATATCTACGCCTGGCAGAAGCATTGCTGATGAAGAAAGAAGTGTTTCTATCACCCTCATGTAACCACTTTGTATTTCATTTAATCTTCCACGAAGTCTCATCCATCTTAGAAATTCTTTCAAAGTCCGCTTTGTATTGTAAAAGTACATTTTGCTCCTCTTCATTTAAGTTATTATCTTCAGCCAAGTCATCAAGAGTTTGAATTCCAGAGAGAATAGATTTCAGTTTAGTATTTGTATATCCAAAAACTTCTTTGTTCCATACCTTCAACTTTTCTTTAAGTGCTTGTAACTTCAACCAGAGCACTGTGCTAGGAGTACCTGCAAAACAAAAAGAAAGCCACCAATCTTCTAGTAATTGTAGGAAACCATTCTCCAAGAACCACATAACTTCAAACCTAAAAGGACTAGGTCCCCAAGAGGGGTCGGAAATATCTAAAAGGAGAGGTATGTGGTCTGAGGTGGGTCTGGTTTTTTCTAATTGGGTAACAAAAGGATAGTGTTGTTCAAAGGATGGTGAAATAAGGAATCTATCCAATCTGCACATAACCGGATTTGCTTGTCCATTGGACCAAGTGTATCTAGCTCCCTTGAGAGGTAAGTCAATAAGATCATGTTCATCAATGAACTTATTGAACTTCTTCATACTTCTTGTAATCTTCTTACAATTCTTTTTTCAGCACACTTGGTAATTGTATTAAAATCACCCCCAATACACCAAGGTAGGTTTGGCCAATATCTGCAAATAGTGTCGAGCTCAGTCCAAAATTCAGCTCTGTCAACTGAGTTATTTGGCCCATACACGTTTGTAAGAACCCATTGAAAATTATCGAATTTATTTGTGCATAGAATAGAAAGTGTATACTCAGCAACAAGTGAATCACACACTTCAACCAAATCTCTATCCCAGAGAAGTAACATACCTCCTGAGCTGCCGAAAGATTGTTGCATTGTCCATCCCACATTCTTATAACCACATATTTGTTGGATATCCCATGCTGTGCAATGCATCATTTTTGTTTCTTGGAGAATAATGATGGGAGCTTTAATCATCTGTATCATCTTATGAACCACTGTTCTTCTATTACCTGAATTTAAACCTCTAACGTTCCATGTTAGGATTTTGAGACTCATTGAGAACAAAATTTACCCTTAGAATGGACAGACCTTCTTGGCCTGGAAGCAGGAGAAGCAATAACCTCGACTGAAATACCAAGACTCTTTATCTCATTCCGCAATTTGAGAGGGATCATTGGCTGTGACTCAATGACAGAGTCTGGATTAGTAGAGCAAGCGTCATATGATGTGCCAGGTGATGTCAGTTGTGGCTCAAATCCAGGTGGGTAATCATCTATGCCATTGTTAGAGGTACTAGAGAATTCTGTATCCTCTCCATTCAAGAAAGTATTCTCTGAACCCATGAGAGGCAGGTAAGTAGATTTTGCTTCAAACACCGGAATAATCTCCTCACATACAGCATAGATTGTATTCTTCACTGCATAGTCTTTTCGAACTCGTTTTTTTGTTGGAAGAATAGGAATGGGTTTTAGTAACCAGTTGGGTATGGTAATCTGATGTAGATTTTCCATATTTTAGGGTTGGTGTAGGGTAAAACAAGTCTTGGGGTGTTGAATTGGGTGTTCAGTGGGATGTCTATGAGCTAGAGATGGAATAAAATATGAAGGTTGTATTGAAGATGGATTTGGGAATGATGACAGGTGTTGTACGAGAGGTTTGAAAGGCGACATTAGGAGATTAACATCATCTACACAGGTTTTTTTGGCTACAGGTTCGAAACAAGTTTCAGGAATTGAAATCCTGAATGCTGCAGGCTTATTCATCTCATCAACTTCCATGTCAGTAGCCACGTCCAATGTTTCTGCCAACTCAGATTCCACCTCAGCTAAGATAACCGGCTCTGCAACAATAATTTTTGAGAACTGAGAAGTAAGTTCGCAACACTTAACCTGCTGCCAGATTTTCTTCATGGGCTTGGCTTTGGATCTGTTTCTTTTATTTTTACGATAGCGTCTTTTCTGCGTAGGTTTACACATATCTTCCGTAATTGAAGCAGTCGCATTCAAAACAGAATCCTTATTCACGGATCCTTATAAACAGAATTTGTGATATTCGGTATATTGGCAGTTAATGCATCACGGGGTACCATCACACAAGGAACAACTGTACCATAGTTGTTGTGGATGAATTTTCTCTTTTTGGCTCTGACACTTTCCAACAAATCTTGTGTAACTGATATTCCGTTAGAATTGTTTCCGTATTCACAGGAGGAGTGATAAGGAAACTTTCTCTAGCCGATGATGATTTCCCTGTAACATGGATGTGTGCAGTGATCATCCGTTTTCCAGAAAATAGTTTTATCACTCTAGGTATTGAATTTATTCCATTAACATTCCTCACTTTCATGCGCATAGCCCGTAAGTTGGTGAGTTTTAGGGTTGCAGGATCAATCAGAAGCAGCTCTCCACAAATTCTTCCTATTGAATGAATGAGTTTTAAGGACCAAAACTGAAAAGGAATGCCCAGTATTTCGATGTTGAATTCATAGTGATGGTTAACTGTAGATTCCCAGATATTTTGATGCCATAGAAACACAGAATATGTGATTTCACGAGCGATGAATTTGAATTCCATATTTGCCTCTGAAAAGTCATCATCCACATAAAAAATTGCTTGTGTAGAGTTTATTGGAAACAATTCAAAAGCCTTTTGAATCTGCAACTCTGTACACAACCATCTACCTAAGTATTGCCATGACTTGACTTTTCCAGATGAAGAAATGATGAATGGAGTATTCCATCCTCCTAAATTTGTTGGATCATGATCAATGTGAATAAACTGGCCATATTTTGAGTTCCTAGTTTTGATAGCACATGGTGCAGCATGTCTATCACAACTAAATGGAGAATTAATGGGATGCTGGGTTACAGATTGGACGGCCTTATTTTGGGTGAACAGGGATTGTGCATAAGATGTATTAGGTTTCGTTAAAGACTCTGTTCTGGTTTGAGGGGTAGGTAGGTTCATCATATGAGGTTTAGGTCTGGATAATGAAGCAGAGAAAGTTGTAATGGATTCCAAAGCAGTAGCTAAATTGAACCACCCTTCGAATCGAATTTCAGCTGGAACATAAAAGGAGACTGGGTAAGCTTTGGGATTTGGTCTTGAAAGGGTTATAAGAAGATAATATCCTTTTTCATTATAACGTTTGGTTGCAGAGAACCATTGTTGATTATCCTCATGCTTCCAAACCGTCTTTCCTAGATCCCCATTTTTGGCAGCTTCAAAAAATAATCTTTGTAAATCAGCAGCAAGACGAAGAGAAAAAATTCCATTCAGTTTTCCATTTGAATGAAATTCTGTGAGAGTAATGGTGGAGTTGGGTATGGTAGAACTACAGGCTAACCTAAAAAACTTCCGATCGATGGTAATGAATCTATGTTCAGAAGTCATTATTGGGAAGAAATAAGGTAGGGATTCTAAAGGTTCTAAAGGATCTAAAGAATCTAATCACTAACAGGATGAAGGTTACTAAGTTCTGGAGAGAATGGTTTTTGGAGAGAGAAAGGCTTATTTTCTTCGACTCTTGTTTTTGTGTGGAAAGGACGAAACTTTGCTTGGTATGGTAGGATATGCGTTCAATTTGCTTTTCTTCTCTCATCCATAGCGAGTGTTTTGATCAATTTAACAGTACAAATTAATATGAATCTACATTATAAGACGGAGAGGCCCCATAGACAGAAAACAAAATTCCATGCCATCTACACTTAAGTTGTACTTTCTTCTTTCTTTTGACCTTTACAACGTCCGAGACATAAGATCAAGCAATTAAAACTTGTGGCGATAGTATGATGCTACTAAAGATACCTAAGTTGTAAAATACACAAATCTCATCTAACATGGATCATTGAAACATAAATTCTGCAATACATTCTCTTGAAGACAAAACCCTATCCAAGTGAAGTGAATCTCATGAGAATACAGAGAAAACTTACCATAAATTTTTAAAGATAAAACTGTACATGAAAGTCACTGCTCTGCGAGTTGTCATCATCATCACTTCATATCATCACTGAAAGTGAAAATTACACCCCGAAGAAAATCAAAAAGTGATTCAAAATCAAACCAAAAGAGAACCCTAAAAATCCCTGAAAAAAAAATCGCAAAAAAACAAATAGAGCAATGAGGAATAGGTTTAAGGTTTACCAATAGATGATAGATTTTGTTGTTTATCAAGAGAAAACCTTCAGTTAAATCTTTTGATATAACACTTTATTATTATAATCACCATTGAAGAGTAATTACACCACAAAAAAAATCAAAAAATTATTTAGCATCAAATCGAAAGAAAGACCTTAAAAATCCCCGTAAAAGAATTTGCAAGAAACAATTAGAGCAATGAAGAATAGGCTTGTAAATACCTGTTATAATCCCTGGATGATCATAATACAAATTATCAAGACTCAAATACAGACATCCACAATGACTCTAAGAAGGGGTTAGTCGTGGGAGAGTTCGAGAGATTTTAATGTATTTAGGTTTTCTCCTGTTAGTCCTGAGGGAGTTTGAGGGAGTCTCTCCAAATTTCCGTTCGTCGTGGGGGTGTTTAGAGGAGTCTCCTAAACTCTCTAGAAAACACTTGTTAGTCGCTGGGGAGTTTAAGAAAAGCTCTTGAACTCCCTGTTAGTCATAAAACCCTACAATACTAGGGAGTTGGTTGCTTTGGGGAGTTCGAAGGAGTTTTTAGTGTATTTTGGTCTCACAACAAATCTCTCAAAAGAGTAGAGATTTGGGAAGGAGTTTGGCGCGTAGAAAACCATAGGAGAAAGAAGAGGAAACGTTTTTTTCCAGGTATGTTTTGTTTCTTCTTGTATCTCCATGGTTGTTTATAATAGTTTGATTTTTGTACTATTTTGATTGTTTTTCATATCTTTGATCTCCATGATTGTTTATTTTGATTGTGTGTATAGTTTTTTTTTGTGGGTACTCTCTCTCTGTCAAAACCCTAATTTGTGGTTCAAAAGATCTTGGTAAGAAATTGCATGATTTGATTATAATGATATCTTTAAATTCAACTGTTAGAATATGATGAAATTTGAGTATGTCGTAGTTTAACTTGTTGTAGAAGTACAGTAAAATTTTCACGCGGATCAGGTCACGTTTGCTACTGCAAAGCTTGCACAATATATGACTATGGTCTGCTGAGTTTAAATCCCGAATAGGGGACTGATTCCTATTTATCTCATTCTCCGCTTATCGGACAAAGCTGCAATTTTAGTATGATGTTTGTATATATGAAGGTTACCTATTGTAGAAATTTCATAAAGTTCTGATCACTTTAGGTACACCAAAGAGTGAGAAATCCGGAATTGAATTCTGTATGCACGTATTGAAAGTAGTCGGGTTCTGAGTAATTTATCTTTTTAATGAACCGTTGGAATGCTATGATTTTTGAGTGTGTTGTGGAATATTGAGTTTTAAGTGTACCATAAAAATTTAAAGAGGATCAGGTAAGTATTAGTACTGCAAAGATTGGACAATCTGAAACTTTGTTTCGGTGAAACAGAATTCCTTTACAGCTATCTTCATAATTTGTTATGTCATCATGCATTAATTGGCTTGCTACTTTGCATGGGTGTCATTGAGAATCACTATCACTTGTTAAGTCATCTTATTTAGACACATACTTCTCTTCTATTCTATATGCCAAAGTTCAATACAGTGGCGTACTTCATTCCGTATTGGCGTGTTTTAGGCAATTCATACGGTGCTTTTCTTATAATGATATCTTTAAATTCAACCGTTGGAATATGATGAAATTTGAGTATGTCGTATTTTACCTTGTTATAGAAGTACAGTAAACGTTTCACACGGATCAGGTCACGTTTGCAACTGCAAAGCTTGCACAATATATGACTATGGTCTGCTGAGTTTAAATCCCGAATAGGGGACTGATTCCTATTTATCTCATTCTCCGCTTATCGGACAAAGCTGAATTTTATTATGATGTTTATATATATGAAGGTTGCATATTGTAGAAATTTCATGAAGTTCTGATCACTTTAGGTACACCAAATTGTGAGAAATCCGGAACTGAATTTTGTATGCACATATTGAAAGTAGTCGGGTTCTGAGTAATGTATCTTTTTAATGAACCGTTGGAATGCTATGATTTTTGAGTGTGTTGTGGAATATTGAGTTGGAAGTGTACCGTAAAAATTGCAAGAGGATCAGGTAAGTATTAGTACTGCAAAGATTGGACAATCTGAAACTGTGTTTCGGTGAAACAGAATTCCTTTACAGCTATCTTCATAATTTGTTATGTCATCATGCATAAATTGGCTTGCTACTTTGCATGGGTGTCATTGAGAATCACTGTCACTTGTTAAGTCCTCTTATTTACAACATACTTGTCTTCTATTCTATATGCCAAAGTTCAATACAGTGGCGTACTTCATTTCGTATTGGCGTGTTTTAGCCAATTCATACGGTGCTTTTGTTGCAAGGAGTTGCTAAGGGATTTTATTTGATTAACAATTTGGCTAAGTAGCTCTGCGTGTTAGTACTGTGTAATCTAGTATCACATTTTTTTATCATGTTTACATTAGACTGTTTGGTGTTATTACTATCCTTGCTTTGTTAAGTTCTAGTATTAGTCTAAGTACTAATGTAGCTAACATGTCACACCATAGAATGGAAAATTCCATCCAACCTGCTGAAAACAACAAGAAGAAAAAGAATGTTAGGAAGAATAAGAATACGGAACCGGAAACGGAAGTGACTACGAATTACAAACAATGGACAACTCGAGAGACTGAGAAATTATTGGAACTGTTGGTAGAAGCTACACTTGAGAAGAAGAAAGACACTAATGGATGTTTTACTAAGAGAATAGTGGAAGAGGAGATACTTCCAAAACTTAACCAAGCATGTGGTTGTGACAAATCTTTTGAGAACTATAAAGGGAAACATAGATGGCTGAAGACTAGATTTGGTCAATACCAGGATTTTTTTAAATCTTGTACTTCTGGATTCGGTTGGGATGATGCTAACAAGATGATTACTGGATCCGACGAGATGTGGAACAATTAATTTGAGGTATGTGTGTGTTACTTACTGAAAACTAAATTTGATATTTTTTTCTTCTATTTTGTGCAGAGTTCTAATTCATGTTTTATCCTTTATTTATTTTTTGTATGTTAACAGAGCCATCCAAACCAAACTAACTTAATGGAAGATAATGGTAAAGATTATGGTGACTTGCTTATTGTTTTTGGGAATAAATGTGCTTCTGGAAAAGTTACAGTTGATCTTACCCATGAGGGTACAAGTGCTAGAACCTGTGATAAGGAAAATGAACAAGATGATTACTTCGATGTTGATTATACTCAACGAGAGCAATATGATAATGCTTTTAACGTATCATACGTGGGATATGGCTTAGAGGAAAGTGATGAACAAGATAAAGATGAAACTCAAGATATGAACACAAAGAAAATTCCTGTCAGAAAAACGGCACCAAAGAAAAGACCAAGGTGTGACATTGGTGACTCTTCTACATCAACTAATACTACTGGGCAGTCTGATTATCTAGAGAAATTGATTGCCAACAGTTCATCGATTGCTTCTTCTATTGATTCAATGCATGCTCTTATTGCGAAAGAGAAAGAAGACCGCAAAATTGAAAAAGAAATGCGCAGAATTGATAAGGATAAGAAAGATAACCAAGTATGGGATCTTATTTATGGCATGAATGAAATTTCTTTGGAAGATAAGCTGAAAGTAACTGAAATGATGGACAACAATCACAAGAAGAACTTATTCATACGTTTTACTCCTGAAGAGAGAAAGTTGTGGATTGGTTCAAAGTTAAAAGCATAAACCTGTCATCTTTGCAAGTTTCTATTAGGTTTAATGGGCTTTTAGAGTTACAACATTTGATCGTTTTTCTTCATAACTATTAGTGTTTAATTTTTCTTTTCTCCTAGTTGAGAACTTATTGTTATGGATTGATTGCTACTAATTTTTATGGGTTGACATCTTTATGGTTATTATGATTGAATTTATGAACTTTATATTCTATATGCTTATTTTCTATATACATATACTTTTATGCTTTTGAAATAATGATGATTCTAAAAAAAAAAGTACTTTTATCATCTTTTTAGGTGAACATGTCTGATTTGGATTTATCTACTGATAGTGAAGATGAAGCCTTTGATACAGAAGAAGAAAGCAGTGATGATGAAGAGGTAAGCAGTAATAATGAATTTGAACTATCCATATTTTTGAATATACTTTCAGCGGTGCATTCATGGTTGATGGATATAATCAAGCAATTGCAATACATACAAAGTCAGCGTATTAAAAGACCAATGAGACGCGCAGTTACTTTGTTTGGATATAACTATATAAGGAGAGTTTTGCGTCAAGACCCAGAAGACTTTCGAAGAAGTTATAGGATGTACCCTGATATTTTTCTAAAACTATGTTGTATCATTAGAGAAACTACATCATTATGTGATACAAGATGTGTTTCTATTGAAGAAATGCTTGGTACATTTTTACTCGTTGTTGGCCAAAGTTCACGATATTGCACAATACGTGACACATTTGGTCGCTCTCGGTGGACAGTTAGTAAAAACTTCAACAGGATGTTGCATTCTTTAAATTCTATAGCTCCGAGGATGATGGCTAAGCCAACAAGTGCAACTCCATTTAAAATTCGTGAGAGTACACGATTTTATCCTTACTTTAAGGATTGCATTGGAGCTATGGACGGTACACATATCTCAGCAATTGTAGAGAAAAGAAATGCAGCCGTTTATCGGAATCGACATGGAATTACATCTCAAAATGTGTTAGCGGTTTGAAACTTCGACTTGGAGTTCATATACGTGCTCAGTGGATGGGAAGGGTCTGCTCATGATTCGAAAATACTTAACGATGCAATGACAAAAAGAAATGGACTGAAAATACCGCAAGGTAATTTTACTTTTATCTAATGTGAAGTTTTGAGTTTTTTGGTTAAGTTATATTCGGGTTATACTTGACGAAGTTTTCTTTTTGTGTTTTATTCAGGTAAATATTACTTGGGGGATGGTGCATGCGGAGATAATGACAGCTTGTGTAGGCCTACACAACTTCTTACGAAAAGAATGTCGTTCAGATGAGTTTCCGGTCGAGGAAGAGGAAGAGGAAGATAGCCATCCATCAACGCTTGTAAATGACGATGAAATTTTGACACAATAAACTCAAGAACAACAACGTCAAGAAGCTAATGCATGGAGAAAGAGTATAGCGGATGATATGTGGGAAAATGTTCGTGAACAAAGGGAGTTAGAATTGTATGGAGACCGTTAAATTGAAGGGAAAAAAAATTATCTCGTTGCACAAAATAACATACTATTGATACAGAGATATGATCATTTTCATTTATTTTTTTCTTTTGATTAAAGATCAATGTTATTTGCAAATAAGGGTTTATTGTTTCTTAAAAGAGAATGAGTTAGGAGTGAACTCTCTCAAACTCTCCCAAACTCCCTCTAATAAACTCTCTCAAACTCCCTACACTCCCCCAAACTCCCTGAACTCAAAAACACAAAACTCTCTCAAACTCCCTATACTCTCTCAAACTCTCTCAAAATCCCTGAGATTTAAAATACACTCAACTCCCCCGAAATCACTCGAGGACTAACCCCCTGTAAAATTTCTCTAAATTTCGACCTGTTATAATAATACCTTTCCAACCCGATTTCCATACTTGCACCATATCACAATTTCCTCAATTAAACGATTTCCCAACACGATTTCCTTAATTAAATGGGAAGCAAAGGGTTTTACGAATTTTTTTTTTTTAACGGTTTGGAAGTAAGTTTTTTCCACCTTTACTAATGTACAGTTAAGTATAGGTGTAAACACGGTGTAACAAAGTAATTCAAGCTTAAATTCTAATAAAAGTATTGTTTCCCTACTTTTTTTTAACACCGTCACTAACGGACAGTTAAGTATATTAACGTATCCAAATTGTAACTAAATTATAATTATTACAAACAATAAATTTATGCCAAGTGTCCTCACCATAGCTTCTGCATTAGAAAAGGCCTTTCTAGGCCAATAGGAAGCGAGGATTTCATCACCGTTTAATGTGAGAGCTTTATTTGTCTAGGCCTTTAAGAGGAAGATTAGAGGTATGCAGTGCAACCAAATAATTACATTCCCTTTCGACATATGTTCATTGCACAACTCCATTATCCCAGGTTGGTTGATAAAATTGTCTTTATTTTTTTTTTCCAAATTTGTTTTTTTTTTCTATAACCTAATCATGATCCACCTTCGTGTTTTTATATTCTTCATATAGTTTTGAGATAATCTTTTGCACTAGCAATTGTCATTTTTCCCGCTTTAAACCGCAATATTACGCCTCTTCCCCATTTACTCGTACTGTCTTTGTCCTTATTAATGCAGGAAGTTATAATGGCATCACAGACCAGCTTTCGACATGTTCAGTTCAAGTTAATTATCTGGAGGAAAAGTTTGATGGGGCAAAAACGGATGGGGCATGGGGGACGAATAGGAATTCGACATTTGTTCCTCTTTTTCTTACCATTTTTGGCTAATTAAAGTGTTAAATTTTTACATCCGATTTACCCTTTTACAAATCTAGATAGAGTGGTAGATGGTTTTGTTATATCCATTTATGAGGGTTCTTACAGTGATGATTATTATCAACATGAAACCATGGCTGTATATAGATTGAAGAAGATGAGGAGGAGAGAAGAAAGAAGAAGTTCGCAAGTTACAACCGATGGCTTGGTGTTGATTAGTTATTATTGAGAATATCCACGAGCATGTACCGACCAAAACAGAAATTGATTGAGAGATGATTTAATAGCTAGCTTTATGTGAGAGTTAAAGTTAATATGAATCTATTAAAATTGCAAACTATATGAATCTATTAAATGATGATCTACCAAGTGTTAGTCCGGTAGCAATAGTCGAGTATATATAGTCATTTTTCTTCAAACAGTGGCATCACCATCGTTTTAAGTTGTTCATTTCTTTCCCGTTTATCATATTTTACTCAACATTTTCGATTGTTTTTGGTTGAAGATTTTTATCATTTTGGTGGAATATTTTGGTGTTGGTGGGAATTTAGCTATTTGCAGGACAGAGAAAATAAGGTTTCTACTAACTCGATCTTCTTCCGAGTATGCATGGGTTGATCCTGTTACTGGATACTTCCTAGGGTTGAATTCCTGAATTCATATCTTTTGCCACTACCAGTTTATCCTCTTATTTTATTTAATATTATTAATCACTCATATAATCAAATGTCATGAGCCTAACTCACACATACTTGAAATAACAAGATATGTGCATTAGCCTGTTTCATGGACAAAGTTGTTCTTAGTAATTTAATATACAAAATCGCTAGAAGTTTATTAGATTCGTTCTTGCTAGCCAGCACTGATCACGAATAATTTAGACTACCATTTCATTATTCAAAAAGAAAAAAAAAACAAACTACCATTACATTATCAATAAAAAAAAGCAGAAAGAAACTAATTTAGAAATAAATTAGGAACTTTTGAGACATTCCAGAGAGGAAAATGTTTACTAACCAAAAACAGAAAGCTTTTAAGGAAACGAAAAAAGTGGAACACAAGTATATGAGCCTGAACTGTGATGAATGCTTTGCGTTTGTTAGTACGAATTTCTTCCAATTTTTATGTTTTTGATATTAAAGTAATACAGTATTGTATAGTAAAAATTTTATTTTGGTCTTTTGCTGGATATAATCGTGCATGAAAATTACTATACAACGAGAGGATGCACACTGCATTAACTAATTAAACACTAAGACCGGGTAACCAAATATGGATAAAACCACCAAGTTAAAAGTAAATCCCTTTGTTTTTGTTAGTGCTTTCTTGATATTAGTGTTTGAAAAAAGTTGTATACGATGGTTTGAATAGATTCATATGAGTACCGGACACAGTATATGCTTGATATTAAAATTGGGAAAAGAAATTGTTAGTGCTCTCACTTTTTAAAGGAATGTTATTTAGACAAAATTTGTTGTCGCCGGCGAGTTTTGATTATCGAAAATGATTTTTATACAATTGATAACGTTTAACTCATCTTCCCTATTCAAACCCCATTATCTTTTCAGAGAAACAAATTCATTTTATGCTCTTTCACATCACTCCAATTTGTTTTTGTGGTTTTTAAAAAAGAGTGAGTGAAGTTATTTGCTTCCTTTACAAATCATTTTACATGCAATAATCATTAGCAGATTTTACCGTTAATTTTTGCAACGAAATCATGATGATCTTGAAGGAATGCAACTTAAAACTATCAATGTGTTGTTCTAGATTGCATTTGGGCATTGAATGATGATGTTCGTAGTATGAAACTGGAAGCTCATCTTTTTTAGTAGGTAATATATTTTGATTATCGTTGTTGTGCTTCTGTGCAGGGTAATATCATTATTGTGCTTCTGTGCAGGGTAATTATTAGCAGATTTTACCGTTAATTTTTGGAACGAAATCATGCTGATGTTGAAGGCATACAATCCTATGTTAGGTATGTACTATTGGGGTTCGAAGTGGTATCGTCAGTTAGTAGAGAAATTTTTTACAGGAAAAAGATGTGTCATCATTCAACCTTAGACACTGATTCGATGCTTATGATATTTCCGTAATTTGGGAAGTTAGAGCCATTATTCGTAAAACTGTAAATTGAACTCAATCTTACCAAGATTGGGTCTTTACTTTTCTATTTTTAATATATGGTCAAACATAGGGAATCCGATTAAGCACACCTGAGTAGTGGCTTGTAACTTCGAGATTGCATTTGGGTATTGATTGATCACTGATGCTATTCGTAGTATGAAACTGGAAGCTCAGCTTTTTTTAGTAGGTGATAGATTTCGATTACAGAAGATCATTTTTTGGTAATAGGTAAAATACTTGGGTAATTTTTATATACTTAGGTTGCAGACGTACTATTCGAACAGATTCTTTAACATTTATTTACAAAGATGACACTGTCACAGATATCCGTTTTATAAATTCTTAAAGAGGGAACAACAATATCATATATTGCTGCAAAGTTTGGATTTGGTCAAAATGTACGCATACTTTTGGGAGGTAGTGGCATAATGTTTACTGGAGATGCAACTAATTTCCAGTTATGGATGTCAAAAGTGATTCGTCCATATTGAGGCCCTTCATCTCATGCATGCCAAATCACCCTCATACTGTCGGCATGTCAAACTTCAGAGTCTCTATAAATGAACACGGAGGAGAACTTTTCAGAATTGGTCCATGAGAAGATTCCCCACTGATGCTATTGAGACCACTAAGTATCTGATTGAACAAGCTCCGGCTTTGAATATTTTCATAGGTCATCAATTAATTTTCCATTGGACCGGAGTTAAAATCACGAAAATGGAGTTCACAAATCAGACATGCAACCAGATAAAATCGATAGGATATTCTTTATATGGAGAAAAAAGACATATTACATATAAATTTCTTTTTATAAATGTTCATATAAATTTCAAAAAAAATTTCATAAATGTTTATATAAATTTCAAATTTATGGTTCAAGCATGGAAATATTGAACCTAGGTTCAAACATAAAATCCTATGCTTCAAACGAAATAAAACATAAAATCCAGACGCAGGTGCTACATGAAGCCCATGACCAAAATATGAAGGCATTGGACCTAGAGAGCACAAGGTGGTGAGTCTGGTGACTGCCTCATATTTTGGTCCTTCAGAAGGCATGAAAAAGATAAAGTATGAACTGTGTATAATGAACCATATGATAGAAAGCAGTTTATCGATTTCATTTGCAATACCATTACATAAAGCTATGCCATTACGACAAATCTCATGAATATTAACGATATATGTGTCATATATTCGTACCACCAACTATGTAACAATATCTTCTGGTCTTACTATTCTGTAGCACTGCAACAATAAGTCTTAGTCTTCCAGATTTGTAGTTTACTTAGTTAGCTTACTTAGTCTTTGATTATTCTGATTCATTGTAAACCCTACTGTAATTGTAATTATATATAACATTGAATGGAATAACAAATACATCACAGTTGTGAAAACAAATACACTGTTTTATAAATTCTTTATGGTAACATCGTGCTGGGTTAGATCTGAAACCTTACAATCATCCGAGGTTCAATCATAAACCCTACAAACATCCAATTCTCCAAACAATGGTAGATGGTGATACCACTCCACCATCAAAAATTCAGAAAACTCAGAGAAAGGAAAGAAGGTTCCTGATGAAAACCCACATCTTCAACCATCTAGTTCTTACTACGTACATCCAGTCGACAATCCTACCACTGTTCTTTATCAGCCAGTTCTTTCACGTGAAAACTATGGCACTTGGGTACGATGGATGCACAAATCTTTGAGTGATAAAACCAAGACCGGATATATTGATGGTACGATCAACAAACCAACGAAATTAGCTGATATCCCTTATTGGCAGCGTTGTGATGATCTTGTTGGCAGCTGGGTCTGCAACTCTTGTGAAACAGAGATTGGTCGCAGCATCATGTCTTTCGACACTGCCCATGAGATATGGATGAATCTGAAGAGTCGCTTTGCACAATCTAATGCAACCAAGCTGTATGCCATCAAACAAGAAATCTCGAATCTGAAGCAAGAAGACACTAGTGTTACTCAGTATTTCACTCAGCTGAAAACTCTTTGGGATCAGTTGGACTCTTTTCGTCCTCCCACCCAATGCATCTATCACGCAGGTAAGGCCCATATTGAACAAACCGATCAAGATCGTACAATGGAATTTTTGCAGGGTCTCCAAACTCGTTTTTCAAGCTTGAGAAGTCAGGTCCTTGTCACTGAGCCATTGCCTTCTGCTGCGAAGTTATACAATCTTTTTCGTCAGGAAGAAGAACAACAGGGACTCAATTCCTTGATGGTGCACAATGTGGACTCTGCAGCTTTGAATGTTAGCCGTCATGACCCTAGAAGCAATAGCTCATTTCCAAGCAACAACAATGGTGCCAGCAGCATCAATAACAAACGCCCGCGACCATTTTGTGACCATTTTGTGACCACTGCTCATTTCTCGTGTTTTGGCTTCTGTTGTTGTGCCTGCTCATGTTGCGCCATCCATCACTGCTGAACAATATTCTCGCATCCTTGCTTTGCTCGATCCAGCCAACGGAGACATAACACCATCTGCCAATTTCGCAGGTATCACTTTGTCATCTCTTTCTAAGTCTTCTACACTTATTTGGATTGTTGATAGTGGTGCTACTCACCACATATGCTCTTCTTTATCATCTTTCACCATTTATGCAGTGGTTGATAAACCAATTGAGGTACAATTACCAGATGGTTCATACACATCTGTGAGCCACATTGGACAGGTTGATTTATCACCTACCATTAAATTACTTGATGTTTTTCATATTCCAAGTTTTAAGTTTAACTTAATATCAGTTAGCCAATTAACAAATACACCACAATGTTGTGTCAAATTCTCACGAGAGTATTGTATTTTTCAGGACCTACAAACGAACAAGGAGATTGGATGGAGTAGAAGGATTGCTGACCTCTACCATTTTAGCTTCCGCCCATCTGTTTTTTCTTTAAATGCAAATAAACAACCAATGGATATGTGGCATTACCGTTTAGGCCATCCCAATGAGGATTGTTTTCGTTTTTTAGCTCGAAATTTTGCTTACATTGATTCCAAATCGAATCATTCATGTATTGTTTGTCCCGTGGATAAAAAAACCAGATTGAAATTTAATAATAGTACATCTTTATCATCTCATGCTTTTCAACTTGTTCATGCTGATATTTGGGGGCCTTTCTCAATTTCCTCTCACACTGGTGCGAAATATTTTCTCACACTAGTGGATGATTATTCTCGTTGTACTTGGGTTTATTTGATGCACAACAAATATGAGACTCTCACATTCTTACAATATTTTTTTAACTTTGCAATCAAACAATATGGTCATAAAATTGCAACCATATCATCCGGCATAAGCCCCATGATCATTTCACAACTCCAAACATTTCGTTCTGATAATGGTTTAGAGTTCAAGTCTAATGAACTTCAATCCTGGTTTCATCACAACGGAATACTTTATCAGACGAGTTGTGCCTACACGCCACAACAGAACAACGTTATTGAACGTAAACACATGCATTTACTAAATGTTGCTAGGGATCTCCGTTTTCAATCAAATCTCTCATTACGTTTTTGGGGTGAGTGTGTCCTAACTGTAGCATATTTGATAAACAAAATGCCTACTTATGTTTTGTCTCATAAAACTCCTCATGAGATGCTACTATCCACAGTGCCGAACTATTCTAATTTGCGAGATTTTGGTTGTCTATGTTTTGGCCTAAACACACGCCCATCTCACAAATTTGATATGCGTGCTAAACCTGGTGTTTTTGTTGGGTATCCTTATGGTCAGAAAGGTTACAAGGTTTATGATCTTGAAACAAAACTCATATATACTTCTAGGGATGTTATTTTTCTATGAAACAATATTTCCTTTTTCTAATGAGAATCATTCTTCCACTCTACCATCTCCTAAGCCTATTCCATCATCTGAATATGCTTATTATGATTCGATTTTAACTCCTTCTAAGACTGATAACTATGCACAGTCACCTGCTTGTCGTATGTCTACACCATGTGACACTGCACCACAAGATAACTCTAATCCTGAGCATATTGATGTGACACTTCAACAACACACATCTTGTTCTGCGACACCAACTGAAAGCTCCATTCCTGCTAATCTTTCACCTATTCCTCAATCCACATCTAGCCCTTCTACATCTGTGAACTCTACACAGCGTTCTATATCTGATACTACGGCTTCATCTACTGAGTCTGATCCATCTCGATCTCCCACAATTCCATCTCATAAAACTGTTTCTGAGTCATCTTCTTCTCCTGAGACAGTTTTGGCTCCAGTCGTGCAAAACTCACGACCCACTCGAACTAGAACTCAACCATCCTATCTGAAATATTATCAATGTACGCTTCCAAATGTAACACAACTTCAGCCTATCCTATGACTGATTATTTTTCCTTTGACAAATTTACACCAGCTCATAAAGCTTTTTTAGCTGCAATTGTTCTTTCTGAAGAACCAAAATCTTACTCTCAAACTAAACTATGTCCCAAATGGAGATCAGTTATGGCCATAGAAATCCTCGCTCTTAAATCCAATAATACTTGGATTTTGGTTGATTTACCACCAGGAAAGACAGCTATAGGTTGTAAGTGGGTTTTTAAAATCAAATTCAATGCAGATGGAACTGCAGAGCGATACAAAGCTCGCCTTATTGCTAAGGGTTATACTCATCAAGAAGGAATTGATTTTTATGATACTTTTGCACCTGTTGCGAAATTAGTCACCATGCGTGTATTGTTATCTGTTGCAACTATCAAAGGTTGGGCCTTACATCAACTTGATGTCAATAACGCATTTCTTCAGGGTGATCTTGAAGAAGAAATGTACAAGAATCTTCCTCCTGGTCTAGGACAAAAAGGTGAGCCTAAAGTTCTTAAGCTTATCAAATCTTTGTATGGCCTTAAGCAAGCCTCAAGACAATGGTTTGAAAAACTTTCTTCTGTCTTATTATCTGAGGGTTTGCATAAATCTCTATGTGATAATTCTCTCTTCACATATCATCAAGGTAATATTTCAATTTTTTTTCTTGTATATGTGGATGATATCATCATAACTGGTACTGATAATGATTTCATTACCTCTCTTAAATCACGACTTGCATCTCATTTCTCCATCAAAGACTTGGGTAAATTGTAGTATTTTTTAGGCATAGAAGTTTCTCGATCTCCAAAAGGAATTTTTCTATGTCAACGGAAGTATACATTTGATATACTAAAGGACTCTGGTCTCACAGGTGCACGAGTTTCATCATTCCCTATGGATGCACATTTGAAATTACGTGCTAAAGATGGCAAAGCTTTGCCTGGTCCTTCTATTTATCGTCGATTAATTGGACATCTACTGTACCTTACAGTAACACGACCAGGTATCACATATGTTGTGAATTATCTGATTCAATTTATGCAACATCCTCATACAGCACATCTTGATGCTGCTCATCATGTGCTAAGATACTTAAAAGGCACAATTGGCCATGGCATATTCTTGTCTTCTTCTAGTCCTCTGCTTCTCAAAGGCTACACCGACTCTGATTTGGCAGGGTGTCCCATGACTCGACGTTCCACTACTGGTTATTTCGTTACAATAGGTGATAGTCCTATTTCATGGAAATCCAAGAAGCAGCCAACGGTTGCTCGGTCATCAGCTGAAGCCGAGTATCGTGCTCTTGCGAATTTAACTGCTGAACTACAATGGCTAAAATATCTTTTCAGGGACTTGCATATTCCATGTACACACCCTATTATTGTCTCTTGTGACAGTCAGGCGGCAATTCATATTGCTCAAAATCCTGTCTTTCATGAAAGAACGAAACACATTGAAATAGACTGATATTTTGTTCGTGAGAAATTGCTCAGTGGTTTGATTCTGCCCAAACATCTTTCATCAGCAGATCAGCTAGCCTACATATTCACCAAGCCATTAGGAGTGCGTCAATTCCAGCATCTGGTTGGCAAGTTGGGCATTCGTTCTATCTCTCCGGCTCCAACTTGAGGGGGGGTATTAACGATATATGTGTCATATATTCGTACCACCAACTATGTAACAATATCTTCTGGTCTTCCTATTTTGTAGCACTGTAACAATAAGTCTTAGTCTTCCAGATTTGTAGTTTACTTAGTTAGCTTACTTAGTCTTTGATTATCCTGATTCATTGTAAACCCTACTGTAATTGTAACTATATATAGCATTGAATGGAATAACAAATACTTCACAGTTGTGAAAACAAATACACTGTCTTCTAAATTCTTTAATGAATGTGAGACCCAATAACATTGGGCAACATATATATAACTGACATAATATCATTAGGAAGTGTATAGACTATGAGTAGAACAGTCAAAGCAGTTGATCCGTCTTAACCTGGAAGAGCATGGAGTACCAATAATCAGAAGAAGAAAAAAAATAAAAAAAAATTATTATCAACTGTCAAAATGTATGCAAGTATATAAACTTGATGTATAGATATTTGAGAAAATGAAAAAGAGGACCCTGATCCTTTTTTTATGATGTTGTATTTAAGGTATAATGTTACATATCCCATTCACATTGTAATATCACATTGCTCGACTCATGGGTGATATAGAATTCCAACCAAAGTATGAAAGTCATACATTGTCATATACAGAAACCCACAGCTCGGGCCGTTACGGCACGGGTCATATACTAGTCTTACTAATATAAAGAAAAGCTCTTTTTGGTAGGAGACCCCCTAAATTACTTAGTTGTCCCCATTTTTTACATATTTACATAAATATCGTTGTTTTAAAAATAGATCAAAAATTTTAAAAACTTAATATCTTTCAAACTATACACCGGATATTTATAAAGTTTATATATTTGAAAAGCTCTTTCAATTATTTACGTGACGAGTACAAATAAGAATAGTAAATTTTTGTTTTAGGAAAAATATTTCATGGCTTCCCATTTTAATATTGTTGGATGAGTAAAAGTTCAAGCATGTGGATTGCACATGTGTCCTTACTAGTCCAAATAATAAAATTAACAAATAATGGGTGATGATGAGTTATTCGTACTAATCACGTTGTCTTAACTATTTTGATTATGCAACTGTTTCTTTGGTACTGTGTTATTGTCTGTATTTTTCCCTCCTTCCATCGGTGTCGAGTTGTATAAGATGTTCACGCTTCGTGAACATTGTTTTGCTTTCTCAGTGAGGTTGAGAACTAAGCAATGAATTCATTTGAAGGAAAGGAGTGGGAAAATTCGAACCTTGATAAGTAAATGCTCTGGATCGGGACCAAAAAAAATATTCGTTTATCGGGGTTATTCATTTATCGATAAATGAATATTTATTTATTTAGACAATATTTTCTTAATTAAGAAGTTAAATTATATGGGAGAAAATGTAAAAATTCTTATCATTTAATTCAATGAACATTCATTTTTATTTAAATTTTATATTAGTGTACATTCATAGTTCAATCGTTAATATACATGTAGAATAAGTACGTACGAAACTGTGTACCGCAACCATTATCCGATTATATGAATTGAGTACGTAGAGTTTAAGAAAATACATGTACCATTGCAAACTATATATACAGACTACTCCTAGTTCGATTAAAAAATTCATACTACTTTATCTTTTTTTAATCTTCAATTCAATGGCTTCCGATCAACAATTGAAAAAAAACATAGAAAACAACTTTGACCGACCATATAAGGAGGGCTATATGTAAGCACAGAAGGAGCATCCAAATATTAGCCAAAAAGATATGCAAACATCGTTGAACGAAAAGTTTGATTTGCTTACTAGCCAAACCACAATATCAAATACTCTCAAAAGATCGTCTGAATACTTGTCGGATGAGATGAAAAATATCGATGTTAAGAGAAACAAGTCGGCTAAGTACCATAATTTAGAGAAAGCTTTGTATTAACGGTTTCTGCGAAAATAAGATAAAGTGAATATATCCGGAGAAATGACTCAAGCGATCACTTTAAAAAATTACTTGCTACAATACGAGCAAAATATTCCAGACAGTGTGCAAGCATTACATAAAATTAAGGATACAGTGCATTTTGGTTTGGTTTGGATGGAAGAAAAAGACAATCAACCATAGATGATTTTTTTTGAGTTCATTCCTACATATATTTTTATGTAAAATTTTCTGATTCTGTATTTTGGTTTATTTTTATATACAGTATATTTTTTATATATAATTTAGTTTTGTAGTGGATGGGAAAGATAAAGAGACACAAGAGAGAAGAAGATTCCATTGCCTAGAGTTAGTATGTGTTTCATCCTTTATATACAATATGAATAAGGCCCTCTCTACTATTGGGGTGCACATCCATGGGATGAAGCCCTACAACACTCCCCCTTGTGCGGTCCAATAGAACTTCATATGCTGTAATTCACACACTGTACTTCAGATGTAGGTCTTCAAATGCAGTTCTCTTCTTGATGACTATTGTATCTAAGAAAATTGTTCTATTAAAACTTTAACAAGGAAAAACCCAGTGGGACAAAACCTTGGTACAACTCTTCACATGTAGTACTTCACATGTTATCTCGTATTTTACATGTAGTTCATCACATGTAATAAGATCTTCAAAGATCGACGAGTCTAAGTTAATTGCCTCGTTAAAACTTCGTCGGGGAAACCCAAAGGGATAAAACCTGAACTAAAGAAAAAGAATACAATATTAATTAAACTTAGAACATAGTTGGATACGTATACGTTTCCTCATTAAAACCTTGACAAGGAAAAAATAGTACAACGTGACAGATGCAAGTAAAGGTAATCTGTTGCAGATGATCACTTTGCTCCGTTGAAGTTGACGAGTTTCTTCACAACTTCTAAGGAAGAAAATCCTCGTGGGAAAGACAATATCCTTAGGTAGGAAATTACATTCCCGGTGTTTGTTGTTGTCTCATTAAAAACCTTGCCGAGTAACAAACCATGTGGGAAAAAGTAACCTCGGTGAAGGAAAAATAGTTCAACACACCATTAGATGCTCCCCCTGATGTCAGACAATTTTCATTAGTCTAATGCACTCAGAAGAAGTTTACCACACTTTACTTTGGTGACTTGAATGTTTATAAGACCTTGTTGTTGATTCTGGAAGTTACGTTGCTTAACGGACTATCGCGTTTCATTTCTTTGATTCAGATACTTTCAGTAATATCAACGTGATCTTCATGTCTTTAAAGTTCAATATACTTGATGCTTTTATTATTTTCTCGCTAAAAACCTTGTCGAGTAACAAAACCCTTTGGGAAAAACTATTCTCGATCGAAGGGAAAAAGAGTACAACACAACTTCAATTTCGAAGTAAAATATGTCGACATCATATCCTTGAATCCTCCCCCTGATGTCGGCATCTCCCCTGATTAGTTTCATAGTTGTTCTAGACAATTCCTTTATTCATGTACTTTTGGAAACTGAATATCGGTAATAACCTAGGAAATAATCTACCATATCTCCCTTTGATTACTTTCGTTGGAGAAGAGATTATTGTTCCTTCATAATCAACAACTTTTGGATTACACTTTCATTAGCATTCCTTTTAATGTCTTTGAAGGGATAAAATAAATTTATGTCAATGGTTACTTTATGTACATGATTACATTCACTTTATCATTCCAATGACGTTGCGTTGGCGAGGAGCTATATCTAGCTAACAAGTTCCCTGAGGATGTAAAATTTAATCGATTAAATTATCATACTAAGTACAAAAATGCGTCTATTGTAATTAGATATGGTAATTTCATCTCCCAACACATCTTCGTCATATTCCTTTTGATGAAATGGTTACTTACATTTGAACCTCGATTAATCATGGGAGTGCTATCAGGATGCATGTCTTTGTTAAATTGCCTGACAACTTTAGACATATGCAAACTGGTGGAATAATATACCACAAGCTCAGTATTCGATCGAGATTTCCCTAAATTTTTCATCTCAATTTCGGATTTTAAATAGCTTTTAAGGTCTCTTATCACATCAAGAGTACACATCATGTATGTACCATTAACATAAATAGCTACAATTCCAAATCAGGAACTTTCTTATGAATACGCAAGGAAAAATAACTTACTTGTCTATCCCCTCCAAATCAAATAGCCACTTAGACGGGTATACCACATCCGTCTGATTGCTTGAATCTATTAGTGAGCGTTCTATCTAACTGTAAATGCACTCCGTGGTTTAGAGTCATTTTATTTGGGCAACAAAAGTCTATCAAGCACTTTTGTAAATATCTTTTATCTCTTGGTTTTTTCAGAGATACGTAACAACCACATACATATGCTATATTTCAAGTCCTTTTGAAATTACCAAGCTAACAAAGTAGCGGAACACTATAAAGTTCATTACAAGAGAACAATTCCAGGGATTTGTGAGAAACCTCGCGCCACAAGACGAGTCTTTATACTTTAAGACTTCTTTCTTCTCATTATGATTTGCGACAAATTAATCATGTATATCCAATAGGATTTACACTTGGTTGGTTAGCACTACCACACCAAATACATGTATATTTGTCAAAGAACCAAGTCCTACCTGGATTGTATAGGCCAAATATGCTATTTATTTAAAATTAATCAAAATAAAGCATGGTTCGATCTCATTGTGCTCTACTTCTGGAGCAACTACATTGTGTACGCATGATCCTTCCATTGACTCATGTGCATTCTCATAATCCGTCAGGATTTCATTGTTCTCTAGAATCATTTAAAACTTCGGAGCGTCCTCCAATATTGATTCATGGACATAGTTAGAGACAATCAAATGAGATGATTTCATTAATGATACAAATTAGGTTGTGCCTTACTCATCTATTTCCTTTCTAGGTGAGCATTGATCGAACCTGGTGGCCTCTCCATCTTCCTTTATGGAGCCACAGCCTCAACTACACTTCCACCACGTGTAGTTGCAACACCTTAGTCTATGGTGTACCCCATACTGAGGATTTCTAACCTTGCAGGAATATTTGCAGCCGATATGTGTGATCTTGTCACTTTAGCGACATCACTGTACATTCTGAAAATTGATTATTCTTTGTCACTTTACATTTACATTTGTGGAGTAGAAGAATCAATATGAGACACAGTGGGCACACACCACGACAATTCATGTCGTTCCCTTAGAAAATACGTTTTCTTATCTCCAGCTAACGACAGGAAAACTGTCTCATTAAAATGACAACTCACAAATCTAGCGGTAAGAGATCTCCTGCCAAAGGTTTTAAAATGCGGATAATTATTGGGAACTCATATCCAACATAACTACTTAACATTTTTCAAGACCCATCATAGTATGATGAATCGTTATGGCACATGTATAGTGCAACCAAAAGTGCGTAAGAACACGAATGTCAGTCTTAAATCCAGTTACCAACTGGTACGCAGAAAAGGTTGACTAATATTGGGGTTTAAAAATGAATTAAGTAAAGATGCGTGTAATACTGCAATAAAAGATAGGTTAGTACGCATAATCTTTTCCTTACGCACCATCTGTAAACTTTGATGGTAGCCTCTGCGAGACCATTAGGTATAAGATACTCTATATTGATCTTATTAAACATGCGATATTCATCAAGTCCTTTTGATTTAATTCTATAACATTAACAAGGGTGGTGAGCCTTTGCCCATTGCTTTGTATAATATGTGCTATGAGTTCTAAAAAAATTAAACGCATCGTTTGTTATGAACAATAACTGATTCAATGCGTCGAATCATCCACCAGAGCCATAAATCACTTGAATGGTCCGCATTCTGCATGGATAAATGTTCACTAACAACACTTTATTTCTTTGGAGAATGAGGTATTTAGCATTTGCATCTAAGTAAAACAGGATGGTCTTAATCATGTTTCACTAAAGAGAGACTTTGTAATATGAGTGACGTGCTTTCTTACTCTAAAGCATAATGGGGAGAGGCAGTGCAAATATAGTAACTTTAGAAATCACTGATTTTGATAGATGTTGTAACTTTGCATTTTATTAGTTCATTTTCTTATACACTCAAATGAAGTGATGCTCGTGTTAGTACTTTCAAAACGGAACATCGTGTCACAACCAATGTGCCTTATGGTTATGTCAAAGTCTGTATGAATCAATCCCAATCATTTCATTGTTGGGATTAATAAGGATTCAGTAATTCAAGTTCCAGTGATCTAAAATTCACTAGATTGACGCATTAATTTTCTAAGAATATGCTTCCTTCCACATTCATTAGAATCAATTTATAGATGCAATCAAATGCATTCTCACTGTAAAGAAGAAATATGATCTAGTTCAATTAAATAGTCAATTGGCCACGCAAAGTTCTTGTTGCCATTAAATTTGATGTGAAAATTGGTTGCTACTATGATACACACATTACATTGTATATATCAACACCTATGGCCAGGTGCATTTCCAACTCTTTCATTTATGATGGGAGCTAGAATTACATCTTAGCTTCATCCTATATTCAGCTGATACCGGTACTTTGGTGTCATTACTACTGGGAAAAAAAATACATTTCCGTCTCATGATATATATATATCCCTTTTCACATGCTTTATATGAGTCATTACGTCTAACCCTTATTACTTCGGGATTCTTTTCGTTTTCAATTTTTTCCTACATTTAGCTTAATTTGAGAAATTTCTTTATCTCAATAGGCCAAGAGAATCTCACTACACATGTCAACCACTTACTTTAGGTTGAATATATTATTAAAAATAATTAATTCTCTTGTTTTCATACTTCAACATATACTGGTTCGTTAGTATTATGAATGAAGTAGAGAAATGAAAATTTTCTGACTCATATCATCTTTTGCGAGTTCTTCCACAGAAATTAGAATACATGTGATTTTATTTGAACGTATGCTTTGAAACAACTGACAAAGTTCAACGTATCTTTTGCAAGTGGATACATTTCAAGGAACATTCAAATTTTGGGAGAAAAATATCAAGTACACAATAATGGTGCTTAAGTCCTTTTAAACCCAAAATGAATACAGTGAAATAGAGTTGGTACAACCAATTGAACAAAAGACATCATTTAATTATAGCCAATATCATTTTCAAGAGAACTAAATAACATTCACCAAAATTCTTAAAGAGCGAGGTCAACCGTCATAATTTAAATCGACTATTTATATAATGTGAACTTATATTAAGACCAAATAAACAAAAATAGGCATGTTCTAAAAAAATAAATAGGCCTAGCAATTACTTAACGTAAAACTACCTCGAATTTTGGTTCTTGTTGTATATAGACAAAACCGGAGCGGTTTTGAAGGCGCAAGGACAATACTGGAATAGACATGGTTCCCACATTCCAAAATAATTAAATGATAATTTACTGGTGAGTGGATCTTATCCGGGATATACATGTGTGTTTAGCCAAGAATAAGAGTAACGTCCAAATAGTCCGCCACCTTTCTCCTTCAAAGTTCAAGCGGAAATCGTGCTAATGCAGTTGCACGGACAAAACCAGAACGGGACAAGACAAAACCATAACGGGACAGGACAACTTTAATCGGGACAGATGGCTGCTGGAACAGGGACAGATCTGGACGGATCGGATTAGACCGGGACAGGTTGGACCGACACAGGTTGGACCGGACCGAGTTGGACGAACCGGGTTGGACCGAACCGAGGATTTTACTTTCACACCTTTTCTTCTTCTTCTCAAACGCGAAGAGATGTTGCCGATCTGAATCCTTCGAATCAAACCCCATATTACAAACGATTAGAGATTGATTAACTTGACCAAAGCAATTCCTAACCCTACTTAGTTCGTACACGGTACCAAGACAACAATCAAAATAAATCCTGACCTGAGATTGACCAAAGTAATTCCTAACCCTAATTAATGTTGGAATCTTGCAACAATTGAAGAAACGTCAGATGTATCAAACAATAATATAAAGAACAGTATCAAACAACTCTACCACGAACAAATTGATGAGGGCAGAATCACAGGTTCAACAAGCTGTCCTTAACACATTAGTTCGCGGGTATACTCTGAAGTAATGCTAAACCCCAACGTGCGAAGATGTGTCCAGGATAAGACTGCCCGATATAACTTGAGTTAGCACAACGCAAGTTACCCACTCTTGAACTCAGCAACAGGGATGGAAGCAAAACGCCGCACAAAATATAAGAAGAAGAAGAAAAGTAGACCTAGAGATAGTCGCTGCTTGTGTGTTTTTTAAAAACAGAATTTCGAGTCATATTTATAGGATGAGATACTTGCAAATCAAGTTAGGTTTTTTTGTTTTCTTCAAAAACAAGTAAAACTCGTAAAAGGAATTTCCCACAAATAAAACTCTTAAAAAATAATTTTGGAATTAAATTCCTAAAGAAAAAATTCTCCAAAAAGTAAATCCGAATAGGAAAGGGACTTGGTGCATGGTATACGCGTATATCGCATGGGTCAAAATATGTATTTTTGCCCACCCGCTCCACCCACGTTTTACAATTCATACATAAGTGTATGATTATATAGTGGAGCTCCTCTTTAGTTTTCCACAATGTGGGACTAAAGGTTCCACTTCATTCACCCAAAAATGAGTGAGTATCCTTAGACCCTTAGGTCATTAGATCAAACCATACCAAGACCATAAAATCTTTTTAATTAAAACTCATTTTCTCCAACAATCCCCCACATGAATGAAATATCGGAAAACGAAAAAATCAGAGTAAGGAAAATACCATTTAGGCAAAGGTGTCCATGAGGTCTTGAACCTTGCTTAGTGAGAAGTTACCGGAACTACTAGCTAAACAGTGAACGCGATGTCTTGAACTGCTAGCGTTTGGTGTAGTTCAAATAATATCCACGCATGATATCCTCCAAGTGTTGCTAAGTTCGTGCCGTTTTGTCCATTTTGGCCCTGGACATATCCTGTTTCTCAGAATGCTCTAAAGAATTGGCTCCATTCTCATAGGAAGCGACCCACTTCCTCATTCAGATAGGTGAGTTCCATCAAGAGTGCTTACTGCTACACCCCACTTCAATCTTAAATTGAAACTATAGAACTCATTAAGACTTAATTAAAAGTCATCCTCCACATGCAGTCACACTATCACATCAACACCATAGGGAAGGGACAGATAATAAAATTATCTGATAGTGTTTACCTTTAACTACCACAAATTAGTTGTCTCATTCGAAACCTTGATCTTGGAATCTCCAGTCAGCAAGGTTGAGTATCCTTCATGGCAAGTTTAATTATTTGAGCCTAAGCCCCATCCCCTTCGATGCTTTACTAACTATCTCCTTGGACAAGCCTTTCGTCAAAGGGTCCGCGATATTCTCCTTGGACCTTGTCCAATCTATGGAAATAACGCCTGTTGAGATTAGTAATTTCAAAGAATCATGTCTTCTACGCATATGTATAGACTTTCCATTGTAGAAGCTATTTTTAGCTCTACCTATTGCAGATTTGCTGTCACAATGTATAGATATAGCTGGCACAGGCCTATGCCAGAGAGGAATATCTTCTAAAAAGTTTCTTAGCCATTCGGCCTCCTCTCCTGCTTTATCTAACGCAATAAACTCCGACTCCATAGTTGAGCGAGCTATACATGTCTGTTTGGAACTCTTCCAAGATACAGACGCACCTGCTAGAGTGAATACATATCCACTCGTAGACTTAGACTCCTCTGAGTCTGCTATCCAGTTCGCATCGCAAAATCCCTCAAGGACGGCCGGATACCCTTCGTAATTCAAACAAAAGGTCATTGTGTACTTCAAGTACTTTAGCACTCTATTAAGTGCATCCCAATGTTTCTGCCCTGGATTACAAGTATACCTGCTTAACCTACTCACAGCATAAGCAATGTCTGGTCTCGTACAATTCATCAAATACATCAGACTTCCTATGACTCTTGAGTATTCAAGTTGGTTAACACCTACACCCTTATTCTTCATGAGTTTGCAAGAAGAATCATATGGAGTGCAAACAGGTTTACAGTCAAACTGATTATATTTCTTAAGTATGGATTCAACATAATGAGACTGACTCAGACTATAGCCATTAGAAGTTTTTCTAATCTTCATCCCTAATATGACATCAGCGGGGCCTAAGTCTTTCATGTCAAAGTTCTCATTCAACATTTTCTTAGTGGTATTAATAACATCCATGTTTGTACCTAGTATAAGCATATCATCAACATACAAGCATACAATCACACAGGCATCCTTGACAAGTTTAGTATAAACACACTTATCAGATTCATTAATTCTAAAACCACTAGAAATCATCACATGATCAAATTTCTCATGCCACTGTTTAGGTGCTTGTTTCAATCCATACAAAGATTTCTTCAGTTTACAAACCTTCTTCTCACAACCTTTAACTACAAATCCTTCGGGTTGTTCCATATAAATTTCTTCATCTAATTCACCATTCAAAAACGCTGTCTTTACATCCATTTGATGTATCTGTAGGTTATGGACAGAAGCTATAGCAATTAACATCCTAATGGAGCTAATTCTACTTACTGGTGAATATGTATCAAAGAAGTCTATACCTTCTATCTGTTTATAGCCTTTCGCTACCAACCTAGCCTTGTATTTTTCAATAGTTCCATTTATATTACGTTTTCTCTTGAAAATCCATTTACAACCTATGGCCTTAGACCCTGGAGGTAAATCTACAAGTTCAAAAGTACCGTTTTCTCGAATGGAATCCATTTCACTAATTGAAGCTTCTTTCCACCACGGAGCTTCAGGACAAGTCATGGCTTCTTTGTAAGTCTGAGGATCAGACTCGGCTAGGTATGTAATGCAACCAGGATAGGTTTTCATAGTTTTAACCCTTTTACCTCTTCTAGGTTCTATTTCTGGTTCATCTTCCTCTAAAGGTAATGACTGACTGGATGATGTAAATTCTAGGGGATCATCTAAACATCTCTTTCGAGAATCACGTTTCATAGGAAAAACATTCTCAAAGAACTCAGCATCCCTAGACTCCATGATAGTATTCAACCCTATGTCAGAAATTTCAGAACTCACAACCATAAACCTATGAGCACTAGAATGCTCAGGATACCCTATAAAAACACAATCAACGGTTTTGGGTCCTATCTTATTTGTCTTAGGAGGAGGGATGGCCACCTTTGCCAAGCACCCCCACACTTTGAAGTAATCATAAGATGGTTGTTTACTTTTCCATAACTCATATGGACTTTTATCTGATCCTTTAAAGGGTACTCTGTTCAGGATGTAATTGGCTGAGAGGATAGCCTCCCCCCACAAATTCGAAGGTAATCCTGAACTAATCAACATGGCATTCATCATATCCTTAAGGGTACGGTTCTTTCGTTCAGCTACACCATTGGATTGAGGTGAATAAGGGGCTGTAGTTTCATGTATTATCCCATGTTCTTCACAGAAATCTCCAATAGGAATTAGATACTCACCACCACGGTCAGACCTAAAAGTTTTAATGGTAGCATTCAATTGGTTTTCAACTTCACGTTTATATATCTTAAAGGCTTCTAAGGCATTGTCCTTCCCTCTAAGCAAATAAACCTGACAGTACCTCGTACAATCATCTATAAAAGTGACAAACCATTTCTTACCACCTCTAGTTTGAACTGACTTCATGTCAACTACGTCTGAATGAATCAATTCTAAGGGTTTAGTGTTTCTCTGGACATTCTTCCTGAATGATTTCTTAGCATGCTTAGATTCTACGCAAATCTCACACTTATAACTTTTATCCAAAGTGAATTTGGGTATGCAGCCTACGCTAGCCAGTTTATGCATTGATTTGTAATTTACATGACCAAGTCTACCATGCCAAACATTCGATGACACACACATGTAAGCAGAAGAATCATTCAATTTCACTTCAGGACAGGTTACATTAAGTTTGTAAAGACCTCCAGTCTTATAACCCTTACCCACATAATCATTGCCCTTAGTTACTATAAGTTTTCCAGACTCAATTGAAACTTTAAAACCCTTATCATCTAAAACAGAACAAGAAACAAGATTTTTGCAGATGTCTGGAACATGAAGAACTTCATTCAATGTGAGAGTCTTGCCAGATGTGAGCTTCAGACCGACCTTTCCTTTTCCTGCAACCTCTGATGCAGATGAGTTACCCATATAGAGTTTCTCGCCTTCCCCTACCCTCTGGTAGGAGGTGAACAGGTCTCTGTTCCCACAAACATGCTTGGTAGCTCCAGAGTCTACCCACCAGTCCATCACATTGGTCACCAAATTAACTTCAGACACTACTGCAGAAAACTCGTCCTTGTTCTTTTCAACCAAGTTAGCACTATCCTTTTTGTCCTTACGATGTCTACAGTGAACTGCCATATGTCCAGTAACTCCACACGCATAACAAGCACCCTTAATTTTAGTAATGCTAGACTCTGGTTTTCGAAACATACCTTTCTTGGGAGGACCACGCTTAGAGTTACGATTGTTACTCTCACCTTTTCCAGCTTTGGAAGATCTGTGTTCAGTCATATGAGCTTTGTTACTCATGTCCCTTGCAGAAGACACGTTCTTATCCTTGGTGCACAGCATCTCTTCCACTTGAATTTTCTTTCCTAATTCAACCATGTTGATCTCGCCAGTTTCATGTCTTAGCTTTTTCTTGTATTCAGACCAAGAAGATGGTAACTTCTCAATTACCGCAGATACTTGAAACGTCTCATCAATGACCATACCTTCAGCAAGAATCTCATTAATGATCTGTTGAAATTCGAGAAATTGATCAACAACAGGTTTATCATTCGTCATCTTGAAGTCCATAAACTTCGCCACCAGAAATTTCTTGCTCCCTGCAGTCTCCGCTTGATACTTTGCTTCTAACGCAGTCCACAAATCATAAGCACTGAAATTTTCTTTAGCATTGTAAAAATCATACATCGCATCTTCCAAACCATTCATGATATGATTTTTCGCCAGAAAATTACACCTCTTGTTATACTCGATCGCCTCCTCAGTTAAACCTTCAGCATTCATCAATTCAGCATGTGGAACAAGTACATAATCCAGTTCATGATGGCTTAGATAAAATAGCATCTTGGATTGCCATCTCTTGAAATCCTTTCCGTTAAACTTCTGTGGTCTTTCAACATCGTTCTTTCCCATTGTTACAAGGAATAATAATGTGTTAAGATTGTTGGAATCTTGCAACAATTGAAGAAACGTCAGATGTATCAAACAATAATATAAAGAACAGTATCAAACAACTCTACCACGAACAAATTGATGAGGGCAGAATCACAGGTTCAACAAGCTGTCCTTAACACATTAGTTCGCGGGTATACTCTGAAGTAATGCTAAACCCCAACGTGCGAAGATGTGTCCAGGATAAGACTGCCCGATATAACTTGAGTTAGCACAACGCAAGTTACCCACTCTTGAACTCAGCAACAGGGATGGAAGCAAAACGCCGCACAAAATATAAGAAGAAGAAGAAAAGTAGACCTAGAGATAGTCGCTGCTTGTGTGTTTTTTAAAAACAGAATTTCGAGTCATATTTATAGGATGAGATACTTGCAAATCAAGTTAGGTTTTTTTGTTTTCTTCAAAAACAAGTAAAACTCGTAAAAGGAATTTCCCACGAATAAAACTCTTAAAAAATAATTTTGGAATTAAATTCCTAAAGAAAAAATTCTCCAAAAAGTAAATCCGAATAGGAAAGGGACTTGGTGCATGGTATACGCGTATATCGCATGGGTCAAAATATGTATTTTTGCCCACCCGCTCCACCCACGTTTTACAATTCATACATAAGTGTATGATTATATAGTGGAGCTCCTCTTTAGTTTTCCACAATGTGGGACTAAAGGTTCCACTTCATTCACCCAAAAATGAGTGAGTATCCTTAGACCCTTAGGTCATTAGATCAAACCATACCAAGACCATAAAATCTTTTTAATTAAAACTCATTTTCTCCAACAATTAATACATATACAGTACCAAAACAATAATCAAAATAAATCCTTATTGCAAGTGATTAATCAAAACAATTCCTAATTCCTGATTAAATCAATATTCACCCGGATTTAATAAACTCAATCAATCCATTTTCAACATAGATTTAATAAACCCAATTAATTTAGATATGTCAATATCATAAACAGGGGAAGGAAAAATAAATAAATAAGAGAAAACTGATCCAACTTATCTGATTTGATGATAATGACTCCATCGATCCCAACGTAGTGTATTTGATAGCAACCCAAACATAAAAAATCAAAATTCATTGCCTCAGGGTTAGAGCTCGTGCTCGATAATGTTTTGTAGTAGATGGGAAAGATAAAGAGACACAAGAGAGAAGAAGATTTCATTGCCTAGAGTTAGTATGTGTTACATCCTTTATATACAATAGGAATAAGGCCCTCTCTACTATTGGGACGCACTTCTATGGGCTAAAGCCCTGCAACATTTAGTGATTATTCGTTTATATTTCTATAGGGCCTTTTGATAGACGCATTTTTGTGTCTAATTTGTCCTCAATGTTTCGAGTAGTCGTTTTCGTCCTTATTATGGTGTTTTGTGTGTTTGTAGGTATTTTTTGGAAATAAATATTGTTGGAAAATTCGGCTCGAAAAGTTGCTCGGAGCATCCCAGAGGACAATCGCTATACGGACCCCCATTTTTGCTAAGGGGCACCCACGTCTATGTGTAGCCCATTTGTCTATAGCACCCACTGTTTAATCCGGCACCCTGGATGTTGGATAAGGGCACACATCTCCTTCCTCGTTTGAATATTGTTTTGGCGGGAAAATGATGCAGTTCACTGCGTTATTTTATGTTGGATTTGTTTTAGGAGTTTCAACGAGACTCAACATCTGAAATCATGTGGGGAGGTTGTGTTTGGATTAATAAGCGTGGTATAGGTGTTCGTTTCAGTCCAGCATGGCCAGATTTTCCGCGAGAAGAAAACAGAGCAAGCACGGTTCAAAGAATATATTCACGGGATTACAGCGTGGATACGTGTGTTTGGATAGAGACTGGCCGCTGCAGAAGCGTGAAGTAGTTAAAAAAGGAAGATTCAGAACTATTCAGCAGTCGTTGACAGCGTGGGAGGTTAATTCAGGGAAGAATCTCGTGGCCAGCAAGAAAAATATTTCCGAGTAAATGAAGAATTTTTGAGAGTTATGACGCGTGATTCTGGTGCCTGGAGTAGTATTTATAGGCTGCTGGAATTACATGGAGGGGGAAGGATAGTTTGGGAGAGTTTTAGAGCACCAGAAATTCTAAAAAAATCAAGTTACAGAGCTGCCATTTTTCTGCTGCTGCTGAAGAACACGAAGAACATAAGACGCACACCCTTGTGTCGTTTATGCTACAGTGATTGCGACTGTTACAGAACAGTCTTAAAAGCTACAGTTTCAGCGACTGTCGCAGTCTTATTTGTTACAATGACAGCGACAGTCAACATATATCGTTCTCTGTAACTTTAATTATTTTCACACTTTTATCATTTGTAAACCCATATTTGAGCATAAATGAAATCAACTTTTGAGCGTGTTTCCAACATGATGAGAGGCTAAATTCTCCCACAACCAAGGCAATGAGGAAGCTATTTACGCATGAATAATTGGTAATCATTTATTTCCTCTAATTAATAATTTATAATTCACTCAATCACTGATTTTACAGAATTTTTAATTGTTTGCAAAAATTTTCTTAATTAGGTTATGCTTTGTTTAGATAATCTATGCTTAGGGACACAATTAATTTTTGAGAATTTTCCAGATTATTTGTGAATTAAGAAATAAGAGTCTTAAAAGATAATTAGATTTTTGGATTGTTTACCATAATTTATTCATGTGTAATAGTGAAATCAGTGTCTTGGTTGTTTTCTAATATCTTGAAGTCAATTTTGTAATAAGTTTTCTTTACTTTTAAGTTTTATAAGTCTAAAAATCCATTGCTTTTACAAGCCTCAACGAACCTTTTTACTACAACATTATTGAGTCCCATCAATTTTTGGCACCGCCGACGCGGGCTTGTCTTTAGGCTAGAGTTTTTAGACTTTTTTTAGTTTTTATTTGTTTTTATTTTATTTGTTCTTCTTTACGTTTTTGGGTTTTTTGTCTTTTCCTTACAGATTTTGGAATTGGGACCGAAAGAAAATTTTGCCAAAGCTTTGGTGAATACTTAAAGACTTGGAGTAAAAGACAAAGCGAAAGGAGCGAAGGAAGAATTTTTTTTTTGTTTTTATTAAAAAAGAGAGAAAAAAAAGAGAGACATTTTATTTTATTTTTTTTTATTTTATTTTTATTTTATTTTTTTTTTTGACTTTCCTTTTCTTTTGGACTTTGGACTTGGACATTTGGACATTCTTTTATTTTAAACCCTACGGAAGGGTAGTATTAAATATTAAACTGTTTGCAGAGAAGGACGGTGATTACGATATCACCTCGGCCCATCGGGTTCGTACACGACATTGGAGTTGTGGCCCGAGTCGACTTCAGCGGTTCATCCCCGTCTGGAATGGGAGGTAAGTTTGTCGAAACACTCGCGAATCCCCTGTCAGCGAGTTACTGTATTCCTTCGTTTGCATATATGCTGAGGACTTGAAAACGGCTGCTTTAATTTCCTAGTAAAGGGCAAGGACTGGCCATACAAGATAAGGGTTCGGATTTCATCACCGTTCTCTTCTTGCCCGCCTTAGGAAAAAAAACCAAACGCGAACCTAAACCTAAAATTTAGAATAGAACGAGACCTATAGAGTAACGAGCTTAATAGGAAAGTCGTTCGAAAAATATTGGTTACTCTTTTGAGCATACTTCGAAGTTCATGATGGTTTCTGTGAATTGAATGCGTGACTGCGCCACCTTGGAATGCGGTGAGGCCTTGGGTATCAAAGCTCTATGCAGCTTCCCTCGCCTCTATTCAACTTACTTTGACTCGGGTTGATTCCAGAGGGGTTTGCTCAAATTGTAACGAATTCCCATTCGAAGGATTAGAAGCTGGTCTAGAAACAATCTAAGTGGAGCCATCATGCTTTTTGTTTGCTAGAAATCAGTAGGTTTGCTGTGGCGGAGTCAGCCTTGTTTGTGTTTGCATATAACTTCCCTTCCTTTTAGGGTTTTTTCTTTTCCTTTTGTTTTTCTAGTGTATGCCCGAGGTTATTCGAGAGCGGGCTTGGAAAAGAAACACTCTAGGTCGTTTGATTAGTGATAAACCTAGTAGTTCTTCTTGTGAAGGCGGGGAGCTCGAAGACTTTTCTTTTGAGAGCCCCGTTTTTGGAAACTTCAGTTTTGAGAATTTGTCTCTTTGTGAGGAAAGTACCCCTAGTACTTCAGCTGTGCCAGCGATGGCAACTTTGAAAGATTACATGTTCCCAACTAGGACCAACCGAGATTCGTGCATTAAATTTCCAGCCAATACGGCTAATTTCGAGATAAAACCTAGTATTCTTCAGATGATCCCTATATTTTTAGGAAAAGATGATGAGAACCCTTATTTTTATATTAGGGACTTTGAGGAAATCTGTGGGACAGTTAGAATAAAAGACCTCACTGATGAAGTTTTGAAACTTAAGATGTTTCCCTTTTCGCTGAGAGATAAAGCCAAGGAACAACCTACCATCTGAATCCATTGAAACATGGAAGGAACTTATTGCTGCTTTCTGTATGAAATTCTACCCTAAGCATAAAACTGCAGCTGTTAGGCAGAAAATTAGTGCTAGTGTGCAACAAGAGGGAGAGTCTCTTTATAGGTTTTTAGAGAGATTCAATGATCTCCTATCCCAGTGTCCTCACCATGGATTTGATAAGATGAAACTTTTTGAGATTATTTATAATGGTTTAGACTATTCGACCAAATCCATGGTCGAGTCTATGTGTACTGGTGAGTTCACCAGTAAAAATGTTGATGATGCTTTTACCTTCTTAGGAGCTATTGATGAAAAATCCCAACAGTGGGAGTCTTGTGTTGAACCCCCTAAAAGACTCTTGGTCAATAGAAGTAGCACCAATGTGGTAGATACAAGCTTCGAGTCAGATGCTAAGTTTGTTGCTTTGTATAGAAGGTTAGAAGCTTTGGAATTGAATCAGCCTAATTATAGGTCTCTTGTTGAACCTGATGATAGGATTAGAGCCGCTCAAGTCTCTAGTTGTGGAGTAGAGCCCAATAACTCGTTTTGGGAAGGTCATGTTAGTGAAGAACAATCCCATGCTGTCTATAACAACGCTAGTCTTGAGAATCGTCAGAAGTTTGACCCATACTCAGAAACCTACAACCCTGGTTGGAGAAACCATCCTAATTTTTCTTGGTCTAAGGGCCAGAATCAAGGTCAGTCTAGTAATTCTCAGCCTCTCCTAGGTTTTGGTTATGCTAAGAACTCTTCAGGTCAACCCCAGTTTCAGAACTCTTCGGATAAAAAGATCACAAGTTTAGAAGACACTCTAGCTTCGTTTATTAAAAACTCTGATAAGATCAACCTAATGGTTGCTCAAGGGATAGAAGAAAGTAAAAATATAGGTTATGCTAACCCCCAAGCTATTTCTGAGTTAAAAAACCAGGTTAGTCAGATAAATAAATCTTTGAGGGAAAAAGGTAAGTTTCCTAGTCAAACTCAACCCAATCCTAAAGCAGAGAAATCGTACAATCATGTGAACTCTATTACAACCCTTAGGAGTGGAAATAAAGTTGACAATAAGGTTGCCATGCCTGATAGTGAACATGTTGTATTTCACCCTTCTGAGCCAGAAAATGAGGAGACTGATAGAGTCACTAAAGAGACCAATGAGGTTTTTAAGCAGGTTACTATCAACCTACCATTGTTGGATGCGATTAAGCAGATTCCCGCTTATGTTAAGTTTCTTAAGGACTTGTGTACACGAAAGCGTAAGATTAGTGTCCAAAAGAAAGCCTTCCTAGATAGTCACCTGAGTTCCATTATTCAGAATACCACTACTCCTAAGTATAAATACCCAGGGTCCCCTACCATTTCTTTCGGAATAGGTAAATACCGTGTTGAGAAATCTTTGCTTGACTTAGGAGCCAGTGTGAATTTACTTTCATACCATGTGTACCTCAAGCTAGGACTTGGTGATATGAAACCTACCCAGATGACACTTCAGTTAGCTGATAGGTCCGTTAAAATTCCTCGTGGTGTGATCGAGGATGTTCTTATTGAGGTCGACAAGTTTATTTATCAAGTGGATTTTGTTATCCTAGATACCCAACTTGTCCCTGACCCGGAGAACCAGATACCAGTGATTTTAGGTCGCCCATTTTTAGAAAAATCCAATGCGATCATTAATTGTCGAACTGATATTATGAATTTGTCTTTTGGTAATATGACTATTGAGCTGAACGTCTTTCATATTAGTAAGCTACCCTCTGAACTATATGACTCGAGCATAGAAGAGGTAAACATGATAGGAACATTAGTCGAGGAGTCATTACCAAACACTTTGTTAGAAGATCCGTTAGAGAAATGCCTAACTCGCTTTGGGATTGATTTCGATGATGATAATGTGATTAATGAGGTGAATGCTTTGTTAGATTCAACCCCTTTGTTAGACACTAGTAACGGATGGAAACCTAAGTTCGAACAACTACCAGTTTCTAAGTCTACCCTAGTTCCTTCGTTAGAAGAGCCTCCTAAGTTGGACCTAAAACCATTGCCATATACCCTGAAGTATGTGTTTTTAGGCCTGTCTGAGACTTTACCTGTGATTGTTGACCACGGGTTGGCGTGTTTGTATTGACTATAGGAAATTGAACAAGGTCACTAGGAAGGACCACTTTCCCCTTCCCTTTATCGACCAAATGCTAGAGAGATTAGCTGGACATAGTCATTACTGTTTTCTAGATGGCTACTCAGGCTACAATCAGATCGTTGTTGCCCCAGAAGACCAAGAAAAAACTACTTTTACTTGTCCCTTTGGTACCTTTGCGTATAGACGCATGCCTTTCGGGCTATGTAACGCCCCTGCGACTTTTCAGCGTTGCATGATGAGCATATTTTCCGATATGGTAGAAAAGTTTTTAGAGGTCTTTATGGATGATTTTTCAGTGTTTGGTTCTTCTTTCGATGAGTGCTTGCATCATTTGTCATTAGTGTTGACTAGGTGTAAGGAAAAGAATCTAGTGCTTAATTGGGAGAACTGTCATTTCATGGTTCGATAAGGAATTGTCTTAGGGCATACCGTATCTTCTAAGGGTATAGAGGTAGATAAAGCCAAAGTTGACCTTATCAAGACTGTAAAGGTCCCAAAAACTGTAAGAGATATTAGGTAATTCTTAGGGCATGCAGGTTTTCATCGTCGATTCATTAAGGATTTTATCTTGATTTCTAGACCTCTTTGCAACTTGCTTGCAAAAGATGTTAAGTTTGTCTTTGATGATTCTTGTTTAGAGGATTTTGAGAAGCTTAAGACTTTACTCACTACCGCCCCCATAGTCCAGGCACCCAACTGGAACTTACCATTTGAGATCATGTGTAATGCTTAAGATTATGCTATTGGTGTTGTGCTAGGTCAGCGAGAAAACAAATTACTTCATGTGATTTACTATGCTAGCAAAACTCTGAATGATTCGCAGTTGAACTATACCACTACCGAGAAGGAACTGTTAGCCATTGTGTTTTCCTTAGACAAGTTTAGACCCTATCTCTTAGGTTCTAAGATCGTCATATATACTGATCATGCTGCTTTGAAATATCTTTTGTCTAAGAGGGATACGAAACCTAGATTGGTTAGGTGGATCCTTTTGTTGCAAGAGTTCTCTCCAGACATTAGAGACAAAAAGGGTGTCGAAAATGTAGTAGCAAACCACTTGTCTAGGCTAGTTGTTGATTCCCCTGATGATTCCCCCCCTATAAGGGATAGTTTTCATGATGAACAACTTTTCTTTGTAACCCAAGCACCTTGGTATGCGAATATAGTGAATTATCTTGTTACTGGTCGAATGCCCCAACATTGGGGTAAACAAGATCGTTCTTTAGCCGAGGTTAAGCACTTCTTTTGGGATGATACTTATTTGTTTAAGTATTGTCCAGACCAGATTATTAGGAGATGTATACCTGAGAGTGACCAGTCCAGTATTATTTCCTTTTGTCATTATCATGCTTGTGGGGGTCACTTTAGTACTAAGAAGACTGCTGCTAAGATATTGCAGTGTGGATTCTATTGTCCTTCGTTGTTTAAAGACTCCCATATTTATTATGTTACTTGTGAGCGTTGCCAGAAATTAGAAACCATTTCCCGTAGGAACATGATGCCCTTGAAACCTATTTTAGTTGTTGAGGTCTTTGATGTGTGGGGTATTGACTTTATGGGTTCGTTTCCTAATTCTTTTGGTAACCTGTACATCCTTGTCGCCGTAGACTATGTCTCTAAGTGGATTGAGGCGGTTGCGTGTAAAACCAATGACCATAGGGTTGTGATTGAGTTCTTGAAAAATAATATACTTACACGTTTTGGTACACCGCGAGCTATAATTAGTGATGGAGGGTCACACTTTTGTAATGGACCTTTTAGGCTTCTGATGAAGAAATATGGTATTACACATAAGGTAGCTACCTCGTATCATCCGCAGACTAGTGGTCAGGTAGAGGTTTCCAATAGGGAAATAAAACGTATATTAGAGGAAACAGTTAATCCTAATCGGAAAGACTGGTCGTCTAGGCTTACTGATGCCTTATGGGCTTACCGTACTGCGTTTAAGACCCCTATTGGAATGTCTCCTTATCGGCTTGTGTATGGCAAGGCATGTCAGTTACCTGTTGAGTTAGAACATAGAGCTTATTGGGCTGTTAAGCAACTAAATGTTTCACTTGACAAGGAAGGAGCCCAAAGGAAACTCCATCTCAATTAGTTGGACGAGATTCGTATAGATGCTTACGATAGTGCGAAGGAGTATAAGAACAAAAAGAAACTTGTGCACGATAAAAATATTTTACGGAAGTCATTTTCTCCAGGTCAAAAAGTTCTTCTGTATGATACCTGGCAGGCCCCGGAAGGGTATAAAAATGATGCAATGGAAACGGGCCTACAGTAATACCGCAAGTGCACGGTCGTCAGTTGTAGCTCGTGCAAGTACGGGTCGATCCACAGAGATTGGGTGTGTTTCGGAAGTGTTTTAGCTAATTGGGTTTCTAGTTTGCTTTGGGCTTAGAAGCCTTTTGGCTTAAATTGGGCTTTGAGTACTAATGGGTTTGAATGCCCTTTGAATGAATTGGGCTTAGTGGGTTTGTCAAAAATAAAATGAACTGAGCTTGGGCTCAGTTATCTTTGAAGTGTAAATGGGCTTTGGCCTTAAACTTAAGCTTTTGATTAAGCCCACAGTTAATTGGATTGGGTTTTTTAACCTTAACCTAAACTGGGCTTTGAGCCTTAATGCAATGGGCCTCAGTGAACTAAACCTTGGGCTTTTGTTTCAGTCAAGAACCTGGGCCTTTGGTTAAGCCTGGATTGGATTGGGCTCAACTTTTGAAGTGAGCTTTGGGCAGGAACTGAGCTTGAGCTTTGAAAGGTGGGCTTTGTTTCAGTGAACTGATTTGAGCTTTGGGCTCAACAGTTCAACTGTGAATTGGGCTTAGGACCTTGGACTCAGTTGGCCTTGGAAGGCAGCAGGAGAAGAAGGGGCAGCAGCAGCAACTTGGCAGAGCAGCAGGCACCAGCAGCAGCACAACAGCACAAGGCCAAGAAGAAGGAAAAACAGTGCAGCAGTGCAGTACTGCAGGTGAAGCAACAGCAGCAGTGCTGGAGAAAGAGATGGCAGCAGCACAAGAAGTGGCAGCAGCAACAGAAGAAGTGGCTTGGATGCAGGAGGCAGCAGCAGGGGAAAGCAAAGCAGACAAGTGCTGCAGCAGAAGAGAAAGGCAGCAATGCAGCAAGGGGAAGCAAATAACAAGGCAAAAACAATGCAAAACAAGAAAACAAAGCTAATGAAAACTAAACAGTGAACAAACACAAAGGAGCAAAGTGAAAATGACACAAAGGCAGGGGAAATGGTTAAGCTAACATGGAGCTAAACTAAGGCACTCTTTTAGAGTGGGAAGAGAGCTAGCTTGCTCATTGTCACTAGTGAGCACTAGTCTCTCCCCACTACTCAAATAACACAATGCAATAGTTAAGCAATTACATGGAGTGGGAAGAAAATTAGCTTGCTATGAGCACTAATTTCTCCCCACTGCTCAATCAAAACAGTGCTTTAAAGGCTTCTAGCCTAGCATTCCATCAAACTAACATCACAAGACAGTGAATTAAACATTAACAGTGAGCATTTAAACTAACATGACAAATTAACAGTGAACTAACATGACAACAACAGTGAACAACATGGTGAACTAACAGTGAGCATTCATATAAACAGAGAATTAAAATTTGCCAAACAAGAACCCTAACAGTTAACAGTGCATAAATTGAAATTGAACATTAAAATTAAACATACACTAACCCAAATTGGGTGGAAACTTGGCTAGTCCAAGAACAAGTTTTTCATTCTCTACAGATTCCCTTTTATAGCTTACACAAAAAATCCTAATTTCACAAAACCCTAAATTTGCAGACCCTAACTTTTGGGGAAAATCGAATTCGACATACCCATGTGTAAATTGGCTTCGACCCATGCTTTGGGTATGTCCCCTCTGCTCTTCTGAAGCTTTTCCAGCCCTCAATTGTGTCTTCTCCTCGCTGTTGGTGAAACCCTAGCTTCTCACTGTTCTAGCTTGTAGCACCTAGTTAGATGCTAGAAACGAGACAAGGGAGAGACTTGGGATGGAGTGGTGATGTACGGTGTGGTGTGGTGGTGGTGTAAGCGACAGCGGCAGAGAGTGGAGGTGGTGGAGTTGCAGGCTCTGCAACTGTCGGGTGTTTGTGGTGAACTGGTTTTGGGAAGATGAGAAGGAAGAGCTCGATGGGATTAGGATTAGGGGTTGTTTGGTTGGGAATAGGGTATGTGTTGCTATGGTGTGAGGCAGAGACTTCAAGTTCGATATTTGCGAAGCTTAGATGTTGGATCATTGGATCTGAGTGGAATCGAACGGATAGATGGAAGGATGTGTGAAGCGACCGTCGGATTCTGAGGTGCAACGAAGTTAACGGCACCAGATGGAGTTAGGTGCTGTAGTGTAAGGCGGAGATATCAAACTTTGATGAACAGCAAGGGAGCGACCGTTGGATTCAACTACCATCTAATCTGAAGGCTTGGAATTTCAGCGCTGTGGTGCTTGGCAGAGACTTCCGATTTTGATGCTCTATGAAGGAGCGACCGTCGGATGCTCCCGAGAACTGATCTGATGGCTGAGAACGGAGGCGCTTTTGTGTGTAGAAAATGAGGTTGTGCGCACCATTCTTCGCGGCTTCCTTGCGTAATTTCTCCCGGCTTTTCACTACTTTTCTGCTCTTTTCGCTCCGCGACTCATCCGAACTTTATTTATTACCTAAAAATGCAAAATTAAGTAAGAAAAATATTTATTCTTGAAAACAATGAAAATACAGAATATGGGATAAAATGTAGAATTAATGCGCAAAAGATGAGTTAAAATGCCAACAAAAAGGATAAATATATACAATATTTGGCACTCATCAAATACCCCCAAACCTGAATTTTACTTGTCCTCAAGTAAAACAAAACTAAGGAAATCCTAACTATACCACTGTCGCTGGTCTCTCGAATGCATTTAGCGTATGCACTAAGCCTTTTAAACCACTAAGTGTCCTAGTGGACGAGTTGAAGTCTCGTGAAGGTTTACCAGAGGTGTGCCTACAAAACCTAAGGACAAAATATAAGCTCATATTCCATCAAATGTGACATGTGCAAAACAGTTTAAGCTCACAGCAAAATGGAGATGTCAATCTAGCTATCGAAGGCACAATCCTAGCACTGATAACAAATAAGGACATGTGATAAGAGTGTAAAGTGTATCTACACATGTGTAAAGAAAGATCTGAAGTCATGACTACTAATCACCAAGAGATAGTTTCTCAGGCTAAGAACTGAGGTCGAAATCTAGCTAGCTGTCCGGACTTTACGAGAATTGTGAATGAGTTGGAGGTATTTCACAATTACTCGCGTTGTACATCAATGGCATACACCCTCCTTGCTTATTACAAAAAACAACAAAAGACTATTTACATGACTCTTATTTACATTGACTATTCTCTTTTATTTTTGGAACAAGAGATGATGGAATTGATAAATACTTGATTTTTTTTTTTTTTTTATTTTTTTTGATTTTTTTTTTTTTTTTTTTTTTTTGAATATATACATCGTTTTTTTTTTTTTTTTTTTTTTTTTTTTGAACAAGGAAACACTTTTGATACATACAAAAGGAAACAAAAGATTACATGACACTTTGCAAGAGGTAGCCCTTTTTGATGCACCCAGTTAAATTCGATGGTTGTCTTTCTTAATGTAACCTCCACCTTCTATCCCAACCAACCAAAGAACAAGCTAGTCAAGTTTCGTTCAGTATTCTAAAGTGATTGGCAATCGTAACTTCCTATCCAACACCTTGAAGATCGAGGCCATACATGTATTGGTAGATCGTGCGCGTGCAAATTTCTTATCACTATGTGAATTGTGCTAGAATCAGGGTGCCTAAATATCTAGACTAAGACTCCTAATAAAAATACATATTTGCACAAGAGTCAACATTTCAAGGTAAATGAGCTCCATTTTTATGATTTTTTCATTTTTTTAATTTTTTTTTTTTGAATTTTGATTTTTCAATTTTTTTGGAATTTTTCAATTTTTTCAAAAAGAAGGAGTTTTGTTTTCAATTATGCATATTATCATTTATCGTGGTATCTACTCTATACCCCCAAACCTAAACTAAACATTGTCCTCAATGTTTCAAAATATGGAAAGAATTAAAATGCAACATATGGAAAGGGACATGCTGAGTAGAGTAAAAGGAGAGAGAATACCCGATTTCGGCGAAAGCAGAATTAAAACTCCGTTATTCAAGGCAAAAATCCAACATATTTCAGCCGAGATCATATTGGATTAGCAAAATATATACAAAAGGAACAAAAGGGTTTTTAAAATTTTATCTACTGGATTATATACAAAAAATTCACCATACACTAACAATCTAAAGAGTTGAGGATCAACCCAAAAGACAAAGTGTAGACATTTCAACAGCTTCACACAATAATAATATGGATAGAAACGCAAGTGAAACTGTGAAACAAATGAGCTACCCCCAAACCTGGATTTTACAGAAGATATAATTTTGAAAACAAAATCTCGCAGTTTTGGGGGTTCATCATGTACAAGGTCTAGCTCAAATGAACTTTGCTAGGGACGGGCAAACATGCTAATTCCAACTGTGGTTCCTCAAAGTATTATATTAGAAGCAAAATAGTCCAAGAGGACTTGGGAAGCACACAGTTCCAAACCTAGATTAGGAATTCAGAAAAGTTGGTTTTATATGGCACAAACCAAATCTAGGTTGGGTGGAAGGCCATCAGATTGTGACTTAGGTAGAAGAATAGGCATATCATTATCAATCAAATCAAAATCTTCTAACTCATCTACACATGTCACATCATGCTCACAATCATCAATCAAATTGGCAAGATTACAATCAGAATTATCAACATCATCAACAGATTTATTTCGTGTATCGGCACATCAGGGGAAACATCACATGGAATACTAGAAGAAATATCATGCATTAAGGTCGGGGCAGAGAAGCCTAATGTATTTGAACCCAAAGGTTCCATAACATTTTCAGTATAGACATGTCTTCTAACATAACATCATAATCATCATCATCATCATGATAGGAATTTTGCAATCTAGGATAATTTTCAATCCTAAGGTCGGAGCTATTACAAGAATAAAACTCTAATTCATGGGGGTGACTCATATCATGTGGTGTTGTTCCTGGTTCCCTAACGGATTCCCATTGATGGGTTTTCTCTGCAATCTCGGCTAAGAAATTCCATGCATCATCCACAGATTTATCAATAAACTCACCATTACACATAGACTCAACCATGGTTCGAGATTTAAAGTCTAGTCCCTCATAGAGGATGACGACAAGTCTCCACTTCTCAATTCCATGGTGCGGGCATTCACTCAACAAATCATTAAAACGTTCAAAATAGTGAAAAACAGTTTCCTCATCCAATTGGACAAAACAATTGATATTTTGACGAATAGCGATGGTCCTATGGTGTGGGAAAAATTTTTGGAAAAATTGATTAGTGAGTTGCCCAAGTGGTGATTGATTGTGGTCTCAAACCGTAAAACCATGTTTTGGCCCTTTCTTTTAAAGAAAATGTAAACAAACGCAATTTCAGAGAGTCCTCGGACAAATGATCAGGTTGCATAGTCCGACAAATTTGTTCAAACTCCCTTACATGAGTATAGGGGTTCTCAGAATCGAACCCTCGAAATATAGGAAGTATTTGTATCATGCTTGCATTTATTTTAAAAGGGTTATTGGTTTGAGGTAAGACAATACATGATAATGGAATTTGTATTGATGGATACATGTATTCATGGAGAGCACGAGGTTGGTCCATTTTGAAATGACACAAAGCCCACTATTTGGTTTTTAAAGGGTTTTCAAAAATTTGGTTTTTGATGGGTTTGGATTTTTGGGAAAAATTTGGTTTTGGTGGGATATAAAAGAAATTTGGTTTAAAATTGGGAGCAAAAGATTTTTTTTTTTTTTTTTTTTTTTTTTTTTTAAAAAAAGTAAAAGTAAAATTTTGTTTTTGAATGGGAGCAAGCCCACTGTGCAAGCCTCTAAGGAAATGGAAGGAAGGCTGCGGCCCACAATCGGTTATCAGCTCAGCTGGGTTTAAACCCAGAGTCCAAAATACAAGTCCAATGGAAAAATTTAAACAAGCCCACACAAAATAAATACAAGCCCACAAATTAAACAACAAGCCCACAAATAAATTATTACAAACCCAAAATAGAAAAATAAAAAGCCCAAAAAAATTGGGTTAATTATTACAAGCCCACAATTAAAAAATTTGGAAGCCCACAGGTTGGGTTCTCTCAATTGAATGGGTTTAGGCTTACCTTTGTAGCACAGCCCAGCTGCTCTGATATTGTTGCAAAAACCCAGTTGGGTTTTGGTTCTTTTCCTTAGTGGCGTCCCAGCAGAGGAAAAACAGGTTCAGAATCAGCAGGTCCAATAGCAAATGAAATGAAGCAGATGCAGATGCAAATGCTATGAAATGAAATGCAAAATAGCTAAGAAAAACACAGATAAAACACAGCACCAATCCCCGGCAGCGGCGCCAAAAACTTGGCAGGCCCCGGAAGGGTATAAAAATGATGCAATGGAAACGGGCCTACAGTAATACCGCAAGTGCACGGTCGTCAGTTGTAGCTCGTGCAAGTACGGGTCGATCCACAGAGATTGGGTGTGTTTCGGAAGTGTTTTAGCTAATTGGGTTTCTAGTTTGCTTTGGGCTTAGAAGCCTTTTGGCTTAAATTGGGCTTTGAGTACTAATGGGTTTGAATGCCCTTTGAATGAATTGGGCTTAGTGGGTTTGTCAAAAATAAAATGAACTGAGCTTGGGCTCAGTTATCTTTGAAGTGTAAATGGGCTTTGGCCTTAAACTTAAGCTTTTGATTAAGCCCACAGTTAATTGGATTGGGTTTTTTAACCTTAACCTAAACTGGGCTTTGAGCCTTAATGCAATGGGCCTCAGTGAACTAAACCTTGGGCTTTTGTTTCAGTCAAGAACCTGGGCCTTTGGTTAAGCCTGGATTGGATTGGGCTCAACTTTTGAAGTGAGCTTTGGGCTGCAGGAACTGAGCTTGAGCTTTGAAAGGTGGGCTTTGTTTCAGTGAACTGATTTGAGCTTTGGGCTCAACAGTTCAACTGTGAATTGGACTTAGGACCTTGGACTCAGTTGGCCTTGGAAGGCAGCAGGAGAAGAAGGGGCAGCAGCAGCAACTTGGCAGAGCAGCAGGCACCAGCAGCAGCACAACAGCACAAGGCCAAGAAGAAGGAAAAACAGTGCAGCAGTGCAGTACTGCAGGTGAAGCAACAGCAGCAGTGCTGGAGAAAGAGATGGCAGCAGCACAAGAAGTGGCAGCAGCAACAGAAGAAGTGGCTTGGATGCAGGAGGCAGCAGCAGGGGAAAGCAAAGCAGCACAAGTGCTGCAGCAGAAGAGAAAGGCAGCAATGCAGCAAGGGGAAGCAAATAACAAGGCAAAAACAATGCAAAACAAGAAAACAAAGCTAATGAAAACTAAACAGTGAACAAAACACAAAGGAGCAAAGTGAAAATGACACAAAGGCAGGGGAAATGGTTAAGCTAACATGGAGCTAAACTAAGGCACTCTTTTAGAGTGGGAAGAGAGCTAGCTTGCTCATTGTCACTAGTGAGCACTAGTCTCTCCCCACTACTCAAATAACACAATGCAATAGAGTTAAGCAATTACATGGAGTGGGAAGAAAATTAGCTTGCTATGAGCACTAATTTCTCCCCACTGCTCAATCAAAACAGTGCTTTAAAGGCTTCTAGCCTAGCATTCCATCAAACTAACATCACAAGACAGTGAATTAAACATTAACAGTGAGCATTTAAACTAACATGACAAATTAACAGTGAACTAACATGACAACAACAGTGAACAACATGGTGAACTAACAGTGAGCATTCATATAAACAGAGAATTAAAATTTGCCAAACAAGAACCCTAACAGTTAACAGTGCATAAATTGAAATTGAACATTAAAATTAAACATACACTAACCCAAATTGGGTGGAAACTTGGCTAGTCCAAGAACAAGTTTTTCATTCTCTACAGATTCCCTTTTATAGCTTACACAAAAAATCCTAATTTCACAAAACCCTAAATTTGCAGACCCTAACTTTTGGGGAAAATCGAATTCGACATACCCATGTGTAAATTGGCTTCGACCCATGCTTTGGGTATGTCCCCTCTGCTCTTCTGAAGCTTTTCCAGCCCTCAATTGTGTCTTCTCCTCGCTGTTGGTGAAACCCTAGCTTCTCACTGTTCTAGCTTGTAGCACCTAGTTAGATGCTAGAAACGAGACAAGGGAGAGACTTGGGATGGATGGGAGTGGTGATGTACGGTGTGGTGTGGTGGTGGTGTAAGCGACAGCGGCAGAGAGTGGAGGTGGTGGAGTTGCAGGCTCTGCAACTGTCGGGTGTTTGTGGTGAACTGGTTTTGGGAAGATGAGAAGGAAGAGCTCGATGGGATTAGGATTAGGGGTTGTTTGGTTGGGAATAGGGTATGTGTTGCTATGGTGTGAGGCAGAGACTTCAAGTTCGATATTTGCGAAGCTTAGATGTTGGATCATTGGATCTGAGTGGAATCGAACGGATAGATGGAAGGATGTGTGAAGCGACCGTCGGATTCTGAGGTGCAACGAAGTTAACGGCACCAGATGGAGTTAGGTGCTGTAGTGTAAGGCGGAGATATCAAACTTTGATGAACAGCAAGGGAGCGACCGTTGGATTCAACTACCATCTAATCTGAAGGCTTGGAATTTCAGCGCTGTGGTGCTTGGCAGAGACTTCCGATTTTGATGATCTATGAAGAAGCGACCGTCGGATGCTCCCGAGAACTGATCTGATGGCTGAGAACGGAGGCGCTTTTGTGTGTAGAAAATGAGGTTGTGCGCACCATTCTTCGCGGCTTCCTTGCGTAATTTCTCCCGGCTTTTCACTACTTTTCTGCTCTTTTCGCTCCGCGACTCATCCGAACTTTATTTATTACCTAAAAATGCAAAATTAAGTAAGAAAAATATTTATTCTTGAAAACAATGAAAATACAGAATATGGGATAAAATGTAGAATTAATGCGCAAAAGATGAGTTAAAATGCCAACAAAAAAGGATAAATATATACAATATTTGGCACTCATCAATACCCGTTTACATCTTTTCCATGAGAAGTTACGTTCTCGGTGAACGGGTCCTTTTTATTGTTCGCACTGTCTTTCCTCATGGAGATGTTGAAATTGAGACACCGGATGGTAGTAGTTCTTTGAAGGTTACGGTCAGAGATTGAAACCCTTTTTAGAGCCCTTTCCTACAGGTGATGTTGAGGAGGTCCCTCTGGAGGACCCTGTTTACCCTTGATTGACCATCGAGGAAGTTGTATGTTGTATATTAGTTTTTGATTTTCTTCACCCAGGTACTATCTTTCCAACTTCTCCTCGTGTTATTTTACTTTTGGTATTGCTCTTTCATTAGAAACATTGAGGACAATGGTAGATTTAAGTTTGGGGGTGGGGAAGAACTTTTTAGTTGCACTTTTGAAACTTCTAGCGTCACATGGTATCCGGTTAGCTAAGTTTACATATTGTTTCTCACTGAAAAGATAGAAATTGGAATGCTAGGGATAACAACCTTTTGAGACATTAGAGAAAAAGTCATTGAGATCCTTGAAATTCAGGAGAGAACTTGTTCCTTTTAGAGGGTAACCGTGATGGACCTAACCATACATGATGGAAAGGCAAGTAGGTCAGGAAATGCCAGAAAGACAAAGCAACCTCACAATGTAGTCTTAGTTACTAGATTGCGACTCTCTCTCAGTAAAAACTTATCATCATCAACAAGCGGAGCGACATCAAAATCTATGAAGAAAGATGAAGACATTTTAGGTTTAGAAGCAACAATAGAAAAAAATAATTCAAAAATCAAAGTTGAAGTTATAAGAGCAAATGATATAAGTTGTTAGAATTCATGATACCAAGACATCACAAGTTGCGAAGATCCAAGTTTTGAAAGTCCTTCTCTCATGGCCATGTAAATTGTTGTCTTGTAATTTTTGTTTCCAAAAAAAAAAAAATAATAATTGTCAAATATGCCAGAAAGTAAGTAGATTTGGGACTCCTTTCGGATGATGGGTCGGCTTTACTCCCAGCGGATATCCTTGTGTATGGTTGGGATAATGGCCATGATATGTGCTTGGATGTCACGGTGGTTTCCCCCTTCACTGGCGCTTGGGAACGTAATTTTGATCTTGGTCGGGATATGGATAATGCGGTGGTGAATAAGAGGGCCAAGTATTTGGATAAATGCAAGGGTCAGAAGCTGGGGTTTGGAGTTCTTTCATTCACAACCTTAGGTGGGTTTGGGAGTGATACCGAGGAGTTCCTGAATAGGTTGCGAAACTATATGGCTAGTCATGATGAGAATGTCTTTATCGGGGATTTTCTCTTTCATATTATAGGTGTGGTTCTAAATAAAGGGATTGGAGCATAGCTTGTTGCCAGGCTTCCATCCAATAATTGTAAACTCCTTGTTGTTGATGATGATTAATAAAATTGTTTTATTTAAAAAAAATTAAAAAAAAAAATCATCATCATTTCGTTCGTTTTGTTCTATAATTAGTTCTTTGTTCAATAAGGCCATAGGGAAGTAGAAATTTTTAAGTCAAGCAAGAAATCGAAGAGAAGAATTAATTATCAAGGTTCTATGAGGTTCGAGAGTTTATCAGCAACAGTTGAAGACCGAAGAAGACGTTTTTTTCTACTGAGCACTATGAGAGAGTCGAAGAAAGATGCATTTTGGTTGCCTTGTTAGTCCGCTTTCAATCTGGCACAAGATCTTTCTAGCACTGGTTTAACTCATCACACGTAATTAGTCCAGCTGTGTAGAAGATGTCTCTCTCATCTTTATCTCTCTCCTAATCTTATCCAGCTGTAAATCAGCGGATGCATCTTACAATGTTTATCTAGATGTGTAGCGGATATCTCTTTATCTAGCAGTGTGGCGGATGTGTCTCCCCTTTTCCTTAGTCAGCTTTAGAGTTGGCACCTTTAATTTCTCTAACATTCTAGTTACTTGGAGATAGGTTGAGAATATATATGTCCTCATAGCTCTTTGGATACTTGTGACCAAGTAGAAGTCATCGTTTTGTGGGTACACCTCTGGTAAACCCTCCCGAGATTAACTTGGTTTTATTTTTATTAGTTTTGCTCGAGGACTAGCAAATAATAAGTTTGGGGGTATTTGATAGACGCATTTTTGTGTCTAATTTATCCTCAATGTTTCGTATTGTTAGTACTCGTTTTCTTCCTTATTATGGTGTTTTGTATGTTTGTAGGTATTATTTGGAAATAAATATTGTTGGAAAATTCGGCTCGAAAAGTTGCTCGGAGCATCCCAGAGGACAATCGCTATACGGACACCCACTTTTGCTAAGGGGAACCCACGGCTATGTGTAGCCCATTTGTCTATAGCACCCACTGTTTAATCCGGCACCCTGGATGTTGGATAAGGGCACCCATCTCCTTCCTCGTTTGAATATTGTTTTGGCGGGAAATGATGCAGTTCACTGCGTTATTTTATGTTGGATTTGTTTTAGGAGTTTCAACGAGACTCAACATCTGAAATCATGTGGGGAGGTTGTGTTTGGCTTAACAGGTGTGGTATAGGTGTTCGTTTCAGTCCAACGTGGCTAGATTTTCCGTGAAAAGAAAACATAGCAAGTACGGTTCAAAGGAAATATTCACGGGATTACAGCGTGGATACATGTGTTTGGATAGAGAATGGCCGCTGCAGAAGCGTGAAGTAGTAAAAAAAGAAAGATTCAGAACTATTCAGCAGTCGTTAACAGCGTGGGAAGTTAATTCAGGGAAGAATCTCGTGGCCAGCAAGAAAAATATTTCTGAGTAAATGAAGAATTTTTGAGAGTTATGACGCGTGATTCTGGTGCCTGGAGTAGTATTTATAGGCTGCTGGGATTACGTGGAGGGGGAAGGATAGTTTGGGAGAGTTTTAGAGCACCAGAAAGTCGAAAAAAATCAAGTTACAGAGCTGCCATTTTTCTGCTGCTGCTGAAGAACACGAAGAACATAAGACGCACACCCTTGTGTCGTTTATGCTACAGTGATTGCGACTATTACAGAATAGTCTTAAAAGCTACAGTTTCAGCGACTGTCGCAAGACAGTCTTATTTGTTACAGTGACAGCGACATCAACATATATCGTTCTCTGTAACTTTAATTATTTTCACACTTTTATCATTTGTAAACCCATCTTTGAGCATAATGAAATCAACTTTTGAGCGTGTTTCCAACATGATGAGAGGCTAAATTCTCCCACAAACAAGGCAATGAGGAAGCTATTTACGCATGAATAATTGGTAATCATTTATTTCCTCTAATTTATAATTTATAATTCACTCAATCACTGCTTTTGCATTTTTTTTAATTGTTTGCCAAAAATTTCTTCATTAGTTGTGATTCAATTAGATAGGTTATGCTTTGTTTAGATAATCTATGCTTAGGGATACAATTAATTTTTGAGAATTTTCCAGATTATTTGTGAATTAAGAAATAAGAGTCTTAAAAGATAATTAGAGTTTTGGATTGTTTACCATAATTTATTCATGTGTAATAGTGAAATCAGTGTCTTGGTTGTTTTCTAATATCTTGAAGTCAATTTTGTAATAAGTTTTCTTTACTTTTACGTTTTATAAGTCTAAAAATCCATTGCTTTCACAAGCCTCAACGAACCTTTTTACTACAACATTATTGAGTCCCATCACCTTTAAGGATCCAACTTTTTTTTATTCATTAATGCATTAAGTGAGGTTATTCATTTATCACCTTTTATTCATTAATGCATTAAGCGAGGTTATTCATTTATCACCTTGGCCCAAGTCGGGAGCGGAGAAAATTATTCATTTAGCGAGGTTATTCATTTATCGAACATTTGTTTATCGAGGTTCGACTGTTCCAAACTCTCTCTGTTATAACTGTAGCTGGAATCCTAGACGTCCCGTAGTAACTACCAAAAATATAGTAATCATCCCCGGCATAATCCATTTAGCGATCCACAAGCTTGAATATAATGATGGTATCAACTATCAAGCACACATTATTAATCCAAATTCTAAATCAATAATGAGCACAAAAAATTATGTGGTTTGATTTTGAGGGAATTTTAAGAAAATGCCACACCCTTTATATCCGATATAAGAAAGTGCTCCTGTTATATAATGCACCTCACTTTATTAATTCTGTAAACACCTACATGATTGGTAATTCATCATTGACTTGGTTAACTTTTGACGATTCAATTACTTAACTGTCTTGATAATCTCTTGTAGTTTATCATCTCTCTTCTTCTCCGATTGATTCGATATCGCACAAACAGGGAGGAGCTATCAGCGCATCTACAACTTCTTATTATATGTTCTTCTCGTGCATCACCATCACCAAACATCTTTATTTTCTTTTGTTCTTCATGTCTATAAATTACTTTTTGTTATTTTGAATTCACGATTTCTAGAATTATTGGAAAATTTTGCGGTTTGTAAAATTATGTTTAAAAATATATTGAGGCCGTTTTAAGAATAAGGTCTCGATTTTCAATTTGTTCAATTATATATGTTTAATTTTTGTACTTTAGTTAATTAGGGTTTCTAATTGTTTTGACTCTGAATCTTTTTTTTTTGTATGTAAATTTGACAAAGCTCGTTAGGAGAATTTATTGAAAAAGATAAAATAAAATAAAAAATATATATAGAATAAGAGGGGTTAGGCCTGACCTCAAAAAGAAAAAAGAAGAGAGAACAAGAAAATAAAACAAGACATATTTATATGAAGGTGAAGGATCCGTTGACATGGTTATAATGACATACTCCGTTGATATGGTTATCATTTTTTCTACCAAACCCAACCGGCAATGAGTTTAAAACTAATATTTTGGCGACATGTTCCTTGTATCTACATTCCTACTAAAAATGGGAGTATTCCGAAATACGAAACTTCACCATCCACAAATTTTAAATTTAACCATTAATCTTCAGCGGTTGATATTCAATATGGTAGATGGTGGTCTTATACATCTCGGAATGCTCTCATTTTTGGTGGGAGTGTAGAGACCTATAAGAAGAACATGTCATCAAAACGTTAGCCTCAAATTCATTTCCCGTTGGGTTTGGTAGAAAAATGGCGCTAAAATGTCAAGATTATGTCATTATAACCATGTCAATGGATCCTACCCCCTATATGAATCCGTAAACAGATAGCTGGGATACTGTGAATCGTAAACAAGACGCTGTAAATTAGGGACGATATGATTCTAATGCCTTTCCAACTAATGTGTTTGATGATTGATTCAAGAATATTTTAGCTGAAGAATTGGCAGAATGAGCAAGATCTGATACGATTTTAGGTCATAAAAGAAAGGATGTTTGATGCGCTAATGAACCTAAGATGGAAAAGGAGATACCGAGTCTGTTGAACAATTAGTGAAGATGTAGAAGGAGATATCTAGTCCTTTAAACACTGAAGATGGAGATGGAGATATCAAGTTTGTTGAACAATTCGATTTTGAGTTTGCCGTGAGATTATGGAACTGTGGAAGTTTTTTAGTACAGTCAAGATGAAGAATGAAGAGATGGTAACATTTCATGGAATTGAGTCATGGAATTGGATTGGAATTGAATTGAGTCATGGAATTGGATTTATGATGAAGATGAACAATTAATCTTGATTGGTGACGAGGATCTTGTTTCATGGAATTGATGAAGAAACAATCTCCAATCATGTCCCAGTTAACTCGTTACTGAGTGTCGATTTAATTAGGTTCGAGTCAGATAATTCGAGGGATTAACTCTCTTTTACCAAGGTTGAATTAATGCCACGTATGCTTTCACTTATGGTAGCCGTTTTGTTTTTAATAATATGAAAAATGAAACCAAAAAGGTCAACAATGTAGCATTTTATGTATTCTGGGAACAAAAAAGAGGGCACGTTCTTAAACATGAAATTGAAAGTGTGGCACTTTATTAAAATTCCCTTTCAACCACATCTACGGAGTTTGAAAGATGAAGACCAAGTCAACTAATGGTCAGGTACCTAAAACCAAACCCTGACAAACCCATTACCTCGTTCCAAGATCACCGGACCACCCATGGTATGGTATTTTAAGGATAAAAATGATAACATTGATAAGTTCACACCGAAAAATTAGACCATATAGTTTCAAATTACTACGTAAAATAAGTGTTTGGCTCTCTAACCCTATCCTTTTACCATTGTTCAAATCCATTCGTATTAAACAAAAATGCTAAACGAGCATCAAGTAGAACTCACCATTCTAATGTGGGGTTTATCATTTCCTTAATAGTTATAGGGGATCAACGACCTTTAGGAATTAGTTTTGATATTTGTGTGGAATTGTTGTCTCGTATTTTAATCATAAATCACATAATATAATAACTAAATAATTTACTTTTGTCCATTTTGGCAAAAATTATGAATAGTGACAAATTCAAAAAGGAGTTGCTAAAGTAACCAAGAAAATTTTCAAAATAACCTCATTAAAGATCTAACTTTTTTTTTAAAAAAAAAATTTATTTATCATTTAGATAAGTAATAGATAAAGGAGAGATGAGTCACTCTCACTAAAAATTGATCTTGTGTTTCCCCTCGCTCAATCTAACATTTTGGAGTGTCTAAATTGGTAAAAAAATAAAAACAGAAGAGTGTGCACAAAATCGGGTTGCCCAAATTTTACAAATGCCTTGCACAATTCCAATGTGTCGAAACTCCAACGACATGTGGTTCCTATACAAAATATTCCCCATCATATAGCTTCGATTATTACAGGCAACTGAAGCAAGTTGCCTTTCTTAAAAGATTGTGCGCTGCACGTGCGTCGGGATTCTCGTGTAAGAAGCTATACTTTCTTCCTTAAAAAAAACAGATAACATAAACGGTAACCATCTATCCTCCGCAAGGAGTACAGAACGGGAATTTAGGGACCGTTTGGGGGTGGTGGGAAGGACTAGTATATAAACTAGGGTTTCATTCCTTAGATTGTTAAGTTGCATACAGTGAGATTCTATCTACAGAGATGGCTTCAATTGGAGCTGTAACTAAGGTTTTTGCACAATCTGCTACAAAGGGTTCTTCAATCCGTCCTTCAATTCATCTTCCTTCTTCTTCAATTTCATTTCTAAGTAAGTTTTTGTTACTCATTATTTTGCTCAGATTGGTATGTTTCAGTTTCATGTGATTTTAAAAGCTCCAAAAGCATAAGCTGTGATCCTACCCTAATTTGAGATTTTATTTTCCTTTCCTATATATTTTATAAATGGTAAAAATACCCTTAAATTTCATGCGGCCGTGATGGTTTGCGGGATCAACATTTAGTCGATGCGATTAGTGGGGCAGCAGCTGCTATTGCAGACGATTTACTCGTTTCGATCACTGCAGTTATCAATCTATGGTTGGATGGGAGATGTCCTGCGGTTTTGGGAGAGTGTATCGCCAGTGCACCTTTAACTCTGTTACTTAAACCTGGAGGTGGTATTCGGCCCATTGCAATTGGTACAGTGTGGCATAAATTGGTCTCGAAAGTGGCGGTTGTCTCGGTTGGAAAGGACATGTCAACTTATTTTGGTGATTACCAATTCGGGGTTGGTATTCCTGCTGGTGGGGAAAATATTTTACATGCTGTAAATCTCTTACTGGAGATGAATGGTCACTCAGATAAAATGTCAATGCTGCTCATTGACTTTTCCAATGCCTTCAACATGGTGAGCAGGTCGCAGCTCATCAAGGAGGTTCGCCTTCGTTGTCCAGGTATTTCTCGCTAGTAGAATTTTGTTACTTGAGGCCTGCCAAACTCTATTATGACCATTATATTTTGTATTCTGCACTTGGAGTTCAGCAAGGTGACCCTCTCGGTCCCTTGTTTTTTTTGTTGACACTTCACCCACTGGTGAAGACTATTGCTTCTCGGCGCAAACTGGACTTGCACGCTTGGTTCCTTGATGATGGTACAATTATTGGTGACACATTAGACATAGCTAAGGCTCTGAGCATAATCTAAACTGAAGGACCATGCAGGGGTTTACATCTTGATATTAAAAAAACTGAAGTCTTTTGGCCTTCTAATGACCCCAGAAGCACAGATGACGGTGTTTTCCCTGCTGATATTGGTAGACCTTCTAATGGTGTTAAATTGTTGGGTGGACCGGTGAGTTTCGATTTGAAATTTATCAATGATATGATGTTGAGCAGGGTGAATAAGACTGTTCAATTGATGTCTGCTATCAAAAAACTCAGAGACCCTCAAAGTGAGATGATTTTACTTTGCAATGCGTACTACCAATCCTGCATCCCTGCAATCAGCCACTGCTCTTTTTGATGATCACTTACTTAAATCACTGGTGATGGTGCGGGGTTTGGTCCTCTACAACAACGATTAGCTACCTTGCCTATCAAAGATAGTGGACTTGGCATTTACACCATGGTTGACACCATCGCTCATTGTTATTGCTTCTCAGAGTCAGACTATTCCGGTACAAAAGGTGATTCTTGGTAATTCATTCTCGACTGACAAGGGATCTGCTTATTAGTTTCCACTTCAGAACTTTGTTCAGCTTCCATGCACTCCCTGGAAGTCACTTATTTTGATGCAGTTAACAAGCAAATCCCAGACCAATTTTCTATGTCTGCAAGAGATTCCATGACGTGGCAGTGCAACCGGGTCAAGCATGCACAAGATTATTTATTGGTTATACCCATCAATGGTCTTAATCAGTTCCTTGGACCCAGACATTTTAAAGATGTGCTTTGCTATCGTCTTGGTATTCCTTTGTTTGTTGAGAATGGCTTATGCTCAAGTTGTAACAAATCCATGGACATCTTCGGGGATCACGCGCTTCATTGTGCGAAGGATATAGGCCCAAGTTTCGACATGATTTTGTTCGTGATGTAATCACTGACATTTGTTACAAAGATGGTGTGCCTGCACGTAAGGAAGTTTCTTTGGGTTTTCTGAAGAATGATGATAAGGAGTTGAAACCTGCTGATAAGGAGTCTAAGTAAAGCCAAGATAGGGTTCGTGGGTCTAAAAATTCTTGTGCTCAACTGGGAAAATGGAAAGGATATTTGTATGGATGTCACAGGTGTCTCGCCCTTCACAGGTGAAGGAATTCGCTCTTTCGTCCCCGGAAAAGCTATAGTTAATACGGTCTCACGTAAACACTCTAAGTAAGTGTGTTTCACATGGCCACGGTTTGGGTGTCCTAGCTTTCACTTCTCTAGAAGAATTTGGTGAGGATACTTTGTGTTTTTTCAAGCTTCTGAAAAATTGTTTAGTTAGAAATGACGCTAGTAGTGGTATTGGTAGTTTTATTTTTCATAGATTAGGCATTGTTATCCAAAAAGGCGTTGGAGCCCAGCTTGTTGCTGGATTACCAACCAAAAGTTTTGTATAGTTCTTTTATAATAATAATTAAATATCTTATATTCCTTATATTTTATTTTATTCTATTTTAAATCATTATTTTTCATTTTCCAGCTATTTTTAACTTATCAATAATAAAATAAGAGAAAATAATAAATACTTATTTAATTTTAGTTTTACTTTTTTTCCGGAAAATTATATCTATCGTAAAAATTGGTTAAATAAAATAATATTTAAAAAAGTAATTGGGTGGGTTCATGTGTAAAACACAAGAAACCATCATATTATTTTGAAATGGAGGTAGTAATAATTAGTAAATTAAATATATATATATATATTTAATAGTAAAAAAGTAATCATTATTGTAGCCAATAAAATTAAATTAAAATATTTTCCCAAACATGTTTGTTTTGTCATTTGGTACAACAATAGTTGAACCTGATATATTACGAAACACAATTTGATCGTTTTTTTTAATCAGCTTTAACTTTTAATTTATATTTTCCAAACATTCAACTGATTTTTTTACACAACACAACACAACAAAAAAACGCTTTAACAAAACCCACATCAATACCAATCTAAGCCTTAAGCCATATCAAATTTACTCGTCTTTTACACCCAGGAAAAAGTTTTTGAGGGTTAATGAATCAATTTGTGTGAACTGATCCATTCACTAATGATAATAAGTTAGTCAATCACCATAACCAACACTAATTAAATCAAGGGTAAATTAGCCGTTGCATAAAGAAGTTAAATAGAAACATTATTTCGTCATTTTATTAGCCCGAAACCCGGATGAATGCAACCCAGAACATAAATTCCGAGCAAGTGAAACTCAATCGCTCTCTCTTGTGTATTCCCTCAGTCGATCTAGCATTTCCGAGTTTCAAAATCGGCAAAACATATAAAAGAGTGTGCACAAAATCAGACAACGCAAATTCTACCAATGCCTTCCACGAATCTATTGTGTTGAAAGACATTGTTGCTCTTGTAATAGAATATTATTAGAAGTTTCCTTTCTCAAAAGATTGTGCAGAGCACGTGCACCGCGATTCTTGTGTAAGAAGACATGTACTTACCCATCTCATCCTCTCAAGGAGTACAAAAAAAGGAATTTACAGACCGTTTCGGGGTTGGTGGTAAAGACCAGTATATAAACTAAGGTTTAATTTTGTTTCTATTTTAGGACTGTTAAGTTCCATACAACGAGATTTTATCGTCAAAGATATGACTTCAATTGGAGCTATAACTGTTTGAATTTCTATAATTGTCGTTGATACCGAGAAGTGTAGACCATATAATTTAAATTACTACATAGGCAACTGTTTGGCTCTCTAAGGTATATTACCATTTATGCACATGTCAAACACCAAAACATGATGAGTGGTGAAACCATGATGGACATTGAAGCAAAATGTAAGGAGGAGTGGCGTACGTCAACGGAAAATACTTCCAATTTGGAAGTTGTTTTGATGTTTTAAAAGTATTTCCTAGATATAATCAAGACAATGACTAAATGCAACCTAGTCACTAAATGCAACTTTTTAAATATATTTTAAGCCCCTGTTCACGTGACTGAAAAAAACTTTCTTTCCGTCCAGATAATGATGATCATTAATGAATATCAAAAACAATCATGTGACACAAATCTTTTTTTTTTTTTAATCAATGTTGTGACATGAAAGTTATTCATTATATAAAAAAACAGAGATTGCGTTGTGTTTTCACTAATATTGAATGAAGAATTACTGCAATTTCATTATGAATCAAGTAAAACCAAAACTTGCTAGAAAAAAATTTCCTAAATCAAGTTAAAATATTTAAATTATCATGTAAAATCCCTGACGGGTTTGAAGCATAAGAATCTGTGACAAATTTTTTTTTGAACTTGAATCATATTTCTCAATATAGATAAAATTGAAGATTTAGGGTTTTGAAATCCAACTTTTCTTTGTTACAAATAAAACTCCGTATAAAGATAAAAATTGGAGATTTTATCATCTATTGCTTTTAAAAGCAATTGATTTCCTCTTCCACCAATGATACTTTGTTGGACTAAATCGTTGGAGTAAACTATTCAAAAACATTTCCCCTTTAATATGATTTGTAGAACTTTTTGCATCCCTATTTCTTTTTTTTTTGGAAAGATATTTTTAGATTTTTGTTATAGGAAAAGCTGAAGTGTTTAGGGGGAAAGCTGACTTTCCAGTCAAACAATTTTGATTAGGGATAACTGGGGCAGAAATAAAAAAACTTAAAGAAAGAACTCAATAATCTTCCAACTTCCATCTTGATTGAATACAAATTTATATAATCTTCCAAGTTCCATCTTGATTGAATAAAAATTTATATATCGTCCCCCATGCTTTCTTACTCCAAAAATTCTTACCACACTGGAATTCTTTAAGCAGAGTAGGCCGCTGCACTATAATCCCTGATGATTGTGATGACGACAACCCTGCTTTGAAATTCAAAGGTTGCAGTTGTCCTTTGTCGATGGATGGTGCTATGTTCGCTGATGAGTAGTTGAACCCATTCATGTCATAGTGAACTCCTCTCACTAGAATCAGGGGTTCCATTTTTGCTGATGAGTAGTCGAATGCATATAAATATGTTTATCATTATTTTGACGTTTCCACTATAACATGATGATTAAAATAAAAATTTATACTTTAACTAAGTGATCAGTTAATATGCCGTTATAAATTAAGTTTGTCGGGAATTAAACCCATGTTTTAGCCGGGAACCGGGATTGATTTTGACAAAATCCTAAACTTATTTATTCCAGCATTCCTATGAATTAATTGTAACTGGATCTAAATAGGTATTGATAAAATTAGCCTATGTTTCAATATGTTCGAGAGAAGTCGGATCATAAGAGAAGAAGTGAACAATCGATTGATGGAGGAAATATATACGGGATTGCATCAAGAGAAAGAAATAATATATGCAAGAGGAAGACGAACACTACACATGGAGTTGAGTTCAAGATCGAACATTGTGGAGTTTTTTTTTTTTTTCCCAAATTATTCTTAATCAATTTGGTTTGACCAGAAGTCAGCTTTCTCCATAAACAATTTAGCTTTCCCTATAACAAAAATCTATTTTTATCCCTCTTTTACTCTAACAAATGAGTGAGTGTCGTTAACCCATGTCACTAAGGTTTACAACATTATAGAAGGGTTGTATTTAACTTTTGTCGAGTTGTATTTAGTCAATACCTAATCCAAAGTTCATGTTTTAATTTCTTAAATGTCAACTTATGCCTAATTAGAAGTTTAATATTTTGCTTAGTTTATTAAAATGTAAGTCTAAGTCTAATTTTAATGTAAGAATGAATTAAGAATAGAGTACATGCTTAATTATCAACAATATGAGTTAAATTTTCGAATTTATAAACAAGTGACTTCAAATTAATCATTAATAATCATTTTACAAGACATAAAACTAGACAATAATAATTTAAAATATACACTTTAAAAATAAAAATATGGGACAATGTTCTTCATCTTGGTTATCTTATTTATTTCACATAACTTCCAATCAACACGCTCATGAACGGAGTTTCTTTGTTTATCTTCTTCTTTTCCTTCAAATTGACTTTGCATTGGTTTTCGTTGTCTTGAACACTTCTTTGCCTTTTCTTAGCTGCATGTTTGAGTTGGTTAATATCAGAATCTTCAAGACTTCTTTGTTTTTTACTTATTTCTTTGTAATTATCACATATCCTCTTAAAAACACCTTCAAGTACTACTCCAGAAAAAGTCAAGCCGTGTTGCCATTAAATCGAGACATACTATTAGTTATACCCGACGATATTGTCTTTATCGCTTGCACTATTGACAACATCGCTCGCTAGGAATTACATCGCTTCACTCATTTACCATTGTGGCACAACTCATATTCCATGTCATCTAGTATGTAAAATACAAAATTTTTCTATGGTGCATAGGAATAAGCCTAACCTTACCTCTTTTTTTTTTGAAGCATAAACCCTAGCCTTTCACCATTACTCAGACGCGTTGGTTTTGAACAAAAATTCTAAAGGAACATAAAAAAAGAACATTAAAAAAAGTTACCCTAACATGGGAATGTTGGTTATTCAGGCAGAACCTTCTATTCTTACCTGGGGTTCGTCATTCCCCTACAAGCGGAGTAGGGGATTTTTATGTATTTGTTTTTTTTTGCTTTTTTGGCATTTGAATCACAAAATATACGGACTAGTTTGTATTATTTTTCTTTTCACTTTGATAAATATTAATCCAGAAAATTCCCTAGAAAAATTTGATGAAGAGATCCCACACTATTCTTGATGGAATACATTACTGAGATAAGTATTCTTTTTATTTTAACATATATAATCTAGCATTTTTAGGGGCCACCCAAAAGGAATTAGGGGCCAACGACAAGACAAAATAGGGTCACCCAAACCTAAATTGAAGCCAGCCCTTATCTCGCGTATTTCGTAATGGCAAAATTGCCCTTCAACAATCGGTAGTTAATACTACAATTGGTAGTAAGTGTATTACCTTAACCTCCGAATATATTCAATTATCGAATTTTGGTACTACCATAATCGGTAGTAAGTTTGACTTCCGAATGTATATTGGTCCCAAAATGTGATTTTTCCAAAATTCTAAAATTTTCGAACTTTGGTACAACCATAATCGGTAGTAAATTTAACTTCCGAATGTATATTGGTCCCAAAATGTGATTTTGCCAAAATTCTAAAATTTTCGAACTTTGGTACAACCATAATCGGTAGTAAAGTATGTTACTTTAACCTCCGAATATACTCAATTTTAAATTTGGTACGACCATAATCGGTAATAAATTTAACTTCCGAATGTATATTGGCCCCAAAATGTGATTTTGACAAAATCCTAAAATTTTTGAACTTTGGTACAACCATAATCGGTAGTAAAATGTGTTACTTTAACTTCCGAATATACTCAATTTTCGAATTTTAGTACTACCATAATCGGTAGTAAATTTAACTTCCGAATGTATATTGGCCCCAGAATGTGATTTTGCCAAAATCCTAAAATTTTTGAACTTTGGTACAACCATAATCGGTAGTAAACTGTGTTACTTTAACCTCCGAATATACTCAATTTTCGAATTTTGGTACGAAACATAATCGGTAATAAATTGAGTTAATAAGTGATGCTTAATATCTACCGATTGTGTTCACGGTCCCAAATTCAAAATTTCAAAACTTAATAAAATTTCGAAATTTTTTACTTTCACAATCGGTAGTTAATGGTGTTCATTATCTACCGATTGTACGTAACTTTTAGTACAGAGAAATTGAATTTTTGAATCACGAATAATCGATAGATACGATCAATTTACCTACCGATTATGGTTGATGTTCTAAAGAAATGAAGAACATAAAGCATAATTGGTAGGTAAAGTATACTATTATCTACCGATTATGTTTCTGCTACTGTAAATTCAAGAACATCAACCATAATCGGTAGGTAAAATAGATTTTTATCTACCGATTATGTTTCTGCTATTGTAAATCCAAGAAAATTTTCTGATCAAAATTTTGATTTCAAGTAATCAAATCCTGATTTTGAATCACAACTACTATCATCTATTCGTTTTGTTTGTTTAACTCATTTTTTTCTTTTGATGTTCTAAATTTCAACTTTAAGGTTAATGGATTTTGGGTTTTAATTTTAAACAATTAATCATAACATTTGTTTGATCGACGATCTTTGTTTTCGATCAAAATTATAATGATGAAAAAAAAATTGATGAGTAGAAAAGAGAAGAAGAGGAGGATATACAATTAAAGGATGTATGTTTAGATTTGGTATAAAGGTGAGGGACAATATAGACAATTCCCTATTTTTTAAGACACCCCTTAACCTCCTTCAATGGTTGGGAATAAAAAATAATCCCTAATTTCTTTTGAGTGACCCCTAAAAATGCTAGGATATATAATAGGTTGGTTTACATATTATTTTGATACCGAGGGAATGATGACTAAGTGAGGCTCAGTCGCTCTCATATGGAATTGACCTCGATTTTTCCCTGTCACCCTAGCATTTTTGGATTTTTTCTTTTTTTTTTTTGGAATTTCAAAATCGGTAGAATATGTAAAAGAGTGTGCATAAAATGGGACAACCCAAATTCCACAACTTCCGATTAGTACCCTAGTTAGTAAGTTCGCGAATGATTCGCGAATCATTCACGAATTTTTCTGTATCACGAATTTTATCGTCTTATTCGCGTACGTTTGCAACTCCGAATTCAAGTCGCGTATTATGTGGCATTCCCGGATTATTCGCGAACCGTTCACGAATTTTACGTATTCCGAATGATACGTCCGCTTAATTCGTCATAAATTCTTTAGCTTTTACTTTTCAAAGACTCCACTTTTTGGGATTTACTGCCTTCCGAGCATACACGACCGAATATTAGACGTGTTGTAATTTTTATGAAACAAAAACGACTGAAGAGATTTGAAGGTGAAGGTGAGAGAGATCTCAAACTCACTAACCAAGCATCTAAACCACCATACGACGTCCTCTTGGATAACTAATGTTGTGTATATTATTAATATCATCATATTAAGTTTATTTTTTCTTTAAATAACTCAAACATATGCATAAAAATTGGTCTATGACCTTATAAATACAAATTATTTGTTATATATAGATACCGAATTTTCAGAGCCGAACTCACATTTATAAATCGAATTATACACGTACGTATGCCGTTCCGACTTACTGACGAATCACGTCCCGTTGACCGAATTTTGGACCGAATCTGGATTTTACAAAACCGTATAATACTCGTACGTTTACCGTTCCGTACGTTTGCCAAATCCCGAATTGCTAACTAGGATTAGTACAAGCAAGTTGCCTGTCTTTGAAAGATTGTGCGCTACACGTGCGCGTGATTCTCGTGTAAATAAGATATCCTCTCTGTTCTAAGCCAAATTGATAACGTCAACCTGGGCTGTACATTAACCATCCAGCCTCCACAGGGGTACAGAACGGGAATTTAGGGACCGTTTGGGGGTGGGAAGGACTAGTATATAAACTAGGGTTTCATTCCTAAGACTGTTAAGTTGCATACAGTGAGATTCTATCTACAGAGATGACTTCAATTGGAGCTGTAACTAAGGCTTTTACACAATCTGTTACAAAGGGTTCTTCAATCCGTCCTTCAATTCATCTTCCTTCTTCTTCAATTTCATTTCCAAGTAAGTTCGTTTTGCTTATCAATTTGCTCAGATTGGTATACTTCAGTTTCATTTGATTTTCGGTGGTTTTGATGTATCAATGTGTCGATTGATGAAATTGAGGTTAATATGAAAGTGGGTTTTTGAATTTTTGTTTCAGATTCAAACAAAGTGAGTACGAATTTATCGATTTCTGAGGGGAAAAGTCGTTCGGCATTTGTACAAACAGCTGCTGGGCGTCATTTAGTTGGGTCTCTTACTAAATGTGAAGGACTTCGTTTTGCTGTGGTAACAAAATTGACTTCTTTGTTTCTTTTGTAGCTTATTTATTGTCCTGGATTGGCTTATCTTTTTGGGATTTGTATAAATTTGTGAGATCTTGTGGATGTTGGTTTGGTCAATTGGATTAGGATTTGGATTTCTTTGTCTAATTTATTAGAAGTACTTTAAATTGATGTTGTTGTTTTTCTGGCTTTTGTCCTGTATTGATATGTAGCTGATTGGTGTATCAGGTTGTAGCAAGATTTAATGAAGTTGTGACAAGGTTGTTGTTAGATGGAGCTTTGGACACTTTCAAGAGATATGGTGTTAAAGAGGACGATGTTGACGTATGTAATCTCTTTTAAAGATAACATTTGCTTACTGTAACGTTTGTTTTTGTGTATTTCGAAGCATTTGAATCATGGAAATCTTGTATTTGCTGACTGTTTATGTGGTCAGTCATGGCCAAAAACTACTTTCACAGCTTAGTTTACTGTTGGATTTATTAATAGGAAGATAGGCTCAACGTTTACCAGCTTAGATAGCTTGAGGTCTACCAATTCACTGAGGTGATGACTAATTTGTTAACATGGATCAATCCATCAAGCGTAACATATGTTTGCACATTACATGTCTTGCACATTTCTTGGGATTTCATCATATAAGAATTTCAATTTCGTAATCTGCCTAACTTATCATATAAGAACCTCAATTTCGTAATTTGCCTAACTTATGTTTCATAATCTTAACTTATCTTTTTGTCTATGTACCTTTCAGGTTGTATGGGTTCCTGGCAGCTTTGAAATTCCTTTGGTTGCTGAAAGACTTGGGAAACTGAAAAAATACGATGCAGTTTTATGTATTGGAGCTGTGGTATGTTTCTTCATCACAAGCTTACTTCTTTTTTTTAGCATATTAGGTCCTATTGATAGACTGTTATTAGACAAGTAGAAAAACTCTGTTTACCAATATGACACTCGTGACTCAACTAGTGATGACTCTTTATTAGAGCTTGTATTTTTTATTGTGGAACACTGGGTAATGCATGTTGTACTTGTTGAGTGTTCCCTAACCTATGCACTTAATCTCATATGTACTGTCGGTAGGTAAGGGGTGATACTACCCACTACGACGCGGTTGCTAATTCTGCTGCTGGGGGAGTACTTTCTGCTGGATTGAACTCAGGTGGGTTTCATAGTTCCCACCTTTTCCTGAATTTCTTTTGAGTTTTTCTTGATTCTAGAGAAACAGGTTGGCTCCAGCCTGTTATGTTCAAGTTTTGTGGTTCATTACAAAAAATATCTGGCATATAGTAGCTTATTTCATCGTAAACATTGTATATTAGCTAGACCTTTATGCCATTATCATGGATGCGCAAAAACTTCATATGCTGTAGAGCTGTATCCGGCCAATGTACTTCAAAAACAATGTATGAATGAAGAGTATCAATTAGGTGTCTTGATAAACATCTGCAAGTGTCCTTCAAAAACAATGTTTGAATAACATCTGCAGTTACTTGATTAAGGCTGAATTTATCGACTGTCTATGGAAACCACCATCAAGCTTCAAATATTAATTTCTGTCGGAGTAATTCTTAATATCCCCTCCCCAGCTATAGTTTGTTATTTCTGATGAAGCAATCATTTTCTTTTAATTGACACTTAGCATCTTTCTTGTTTAAATTACAGGGGTTCCATGTATCTTTGGTGTTCTGACAACTGAGAACATGGATCAGGTAAACTCGCAAAATATTCTTATTTTTGTCGTGGTGTTAGATACCTACTTATCAATCTGGACTCGTCTGAATCCCTTGATCAAAGTTCAAACTGATGGTTATCAGTGTCTTCAACAGAATGGGTTTCCAGTTATTCTGCCTAAGTATCTAGAATTAAATAGTTTGCTGGCTATCGCAGTTCTGAGAGGCTATTGGCCCCACATTATGATATTTTGCTGTTTGAATTTCATGGGAGCTAAAGTATGCCTTCATTCTCGTATTACCTAATCGTCTGAGGCAGTCTAAGAATTTGTTGATTTTTACAGGCATTAAATCGAGCTGGTGGTAAGTCTGGAAATAAAGGATCTGAGACTGCACTGACCGCTGTAAGTTGATATTCTAATTCAGGCTGTTTTTATTCATGGAGTGACATTTCGTGACGTCTGTTTAATTATAGTTTGTTTAGGAGCTACATATTCGTCGATCTCTTAGTTCATGTCTTGCTTTCTTTTCCTACAGATTGAGATGGCATCATTGTTCAAGCACGACTTAAAGCTAAAGCACTAGGGGGTCTATCTTAGCTAAGGTATCAAGCACCAAGACTGCATCTCTGCTAAACTCACATCAGCAGGAATCATATCCAAGAACCATGTGACCTTTTCCTTTCCATTGGTGACAACTTTTTCTTTTTCTTTTTCTTTTATTGATGGCAACACACTCATGTCATGTTCAATGTCCTTATGAAGTGAGAGAAGTTTTGCTGGTGCCTGCACTACCTTTACCGTTCACTTTATCCAGTTCGAATGTAGAATAACTTCAAATAAAGTTTTATATGACTGATTCTTATTTTTGCTGTGTTATATGGTAGTAATTTTAATATTAGCTGCATTTTCGTGCTTTGTTCATAAAAGCAAAAAGTTGGACCTCTGAAAGTTGGAATCAACTCCCCAGAGGAGTCCTTAAGATTATGTGCTTCCTTGGGCTTAAGGTAAAGGCCCTTCCTTGAGCATAAGGCAAAGTCTTTATTCTTTCAAAAACTGAAAAAGATAAAGAAAACTTAAAGTATCCTGGCTCTCTTTTTCTATCAAATTGGTTCACACTTCTTTTTAATGTATCAGCCACTTTAAAAACCCTCAGTCACTACATAAAGTAAGTTAAGATACATTGATTTTTGTCTCTTCTGCACAGAGCTCCGGCAGTCAATATTTCATACTGTGCTCATAAAAACTAACAGTGATATAAACATGGGTTCTGAATCAAATGGTGACAGAGATGATGGTTCTCAACAGAGCGACTTTGATGATTGGCGAGGCAATGCCAGGGAAGAACTTAATAAGTACCTGCCGCTATACAAAGCAGCTCTTGAAGGTAATTGGGAAATGGCTAAAGATTTCTTTGATAATGTTGATGAGAAAGCTGTTGCAGCGAGGATCACTTTCTCCTCGGAGACAGCATTACATGTAGCTGCAGGTGCAGGACACTTGATGTTTATGAAGAATCTTATGAAACTCCTGAAACCAAAGCAGCTTGAAATAAAGAACAAAGAGGGTGAAACAGCACTTCAAAATGCTGTGATTGCTGGAAACTTCGAAGCTGTAAAAGCAATGGTGGAGAAGAACCCAAAATTGACCCTGATACCTGATAATTATGGATGGATTCCTTTGGTAAATGCATCAAAGTACGCATCAGTGAAGGAAGAAAAAAAGGAGATGATCGATTATCTTTATTCAGTTACTAGAGAAAATGATGTGGACAACCGGCCGAGTGCCTTCTCCGGAAATTTGGGTGCTCAAGTAATATGCAGTATAATTGGAACTGGATTCTATGGTAAGTGGTCGTACACATCCATCATGATAAATTTCAGTCAGATTTTTTAATGTTTATATATGTAGTTGAAAACCAGCAGAATTTCTATTGACACTTTCATGTCTTGTAACCATTGTAGATATTGCCCATGATATGGTCCAAAGGTATCCAGATCTGGCTACAGTAACAGACAACAATGGTGTCAGTGCATTAGAAATGATGGCAGGAAGTCCACATGCATTCCTAAGTGGAACTCAACTGGCATTCTGGGAGCGTAGCATCTATCCATGTCTGTGTGTAACTCTAGTTTGAATCATTCGTTTCTTTTACCATTGTCTTTGTTTTCTAATTAAACTTTCTTTGGTTTTGCCTGTCCGTGTGCGCGTTGCAATGCCTACAAAGCAGACATGGGAAATTATTGGGTTGGAAAACCAGCAGACATAGAGAAAGCTGGGGAAAGTTTGAAAGCAGGAATTCCATCAAGAGGTATATTTAAGAATGCCTTCTCAATATTCTATAGCGCCAATGCAGTTAAGAAACATTTGTGACAGAATGATGCATATATAAACAGCCGCATATTTATTGTTTTCCCTTGTTCAGTCCCTTTTATCAAACAGTTGCACAATAAAAAATTGATGAACGAAGAAGCTGTAGCATTGGTTAAATGTATTTGTGAAAAGATCATCTCCTCAATGAGTAGCTCAGAAGTCGAAGAATTTTTCCAACGTACAAACATCTTGGGTACTGCAACGAAATCTGGAACAGTTGAACTTGTAACTGAGTGTTTAGAGAATTTTCCTGATCTAGTTTGGGTTCGAATGGGAGAAGAGGGACACAATGTATTTATGAGTGCAGTTCAAGAACGGCAAGAAAAGATATTCAATCTCGTGTATAAAATTAGCGGGTATAGGAAGAAGCTGGAAGCCTCAATAGACTTTAGTAACAACACTATCTTGCATTTGGCTGCGAAATTAGAATCTCGTTCCAAACTCAGTTCAGTGACTTGTATTGCTCTGAAGGTGCAAAGAGAGATCCAGTGGTTCAAGGTAACTTCCAGAGATAATTTCATGATAAACTGCACTGGCTTTTGATGATTTTTGCTGACAGACAACCTTTTGTGCAGGAGGTGGAGAGTATTGTGCCACCATCACATGGATTACTGAGAAACCGTGAGGGAGATACTGCTCAAGATATATTTGAAGATAAGGAGCACAAGAAATTATTTTTTGATGGAAAAAGATGGATGACAGACACTTCTCAAGCATTAGCCTTTGTATCCGCACTTATTCTTACCGTTGTTTTTGCTGCTACGTTTACGGTACCCGGTGGGACTTACAGTGACAACAATGATATTAACAGAGGAATCCCAATTTTCTTACACAAAAACTCATTCTTATTGTTTGCAGTATCTAATGCCGTGGCACTATTCTCTTCAACTTCATCACTTCTTATGTTCTTAGCTCTCTTAACTTCGCAGTATGAGCATGGCGATTTTCTCCGGTCTTTACCTAAAAGATTGATTATAGGTCTGGTAACCCTCTTTATCTCCATAATTACGATGATGGTAGCTTTCTGTGCTACACTTGCTACTTACCTCGGACCTAGATTCACGTGGATTCCAATTCCCTTGTCTATGGTTGCTTCAGTTCCTGTGTGTATGTTCTTATGCACCCATCTTCCAATGTTTGTCAAAATGGTTCGTTGCACATATGGTCGCGGCATCTTCCGAAGATGATGAAGCAGGAAAATGTTCGTTTTTACATTTGCTTACAGAGTTTCAGTTCTTGTATGCTCCATCTTTACAATAAGGTCAAGCAAAATCTTTTGCGTTTTGTAAATTTCTTTCCTTTTTTTGTTGGTTTTATTAAGAATTCGGGAAGGTTCTCGATATAAATTCAGCTGGGGCAGTTTAATGCACAATGTTTGAAACGTTTCAGATTCTGAAATCTTAATGCCAAGCTCCGGTATGAACAGTTATTGTGATTCTGTAACTAATCCATGGGAAAATGGCTACATTATAACAAGGCTAGGGCACATACGATCTCATTTATTAGTAAGTTGTTGCTGACCATGACAAAAAATAATTATATTCGTGCTTTTATTATCATCTTAGTCTGTAAGGTTGAGAAGATTACTAATTGGAGCATCCATAGATAGACTCATAGACATTCTTTGTTTTGCACATCTTTTTTTCTATGATTCTTTTTCTTGTTTTGAGTACCTACCGAATTCAAAGATGAGATGATAAGGAAAATCCCAGGAATTCAGTTAAATTTTTCCTTTGTATGGAAACCAACTTCTTTTGAAACAATTGATCTATATAGTCGTGCTACACGGTTAATAATATAGTCCCACACAGCCATGGGCGGAGCCGAGGGTTGACTAACCCTGGCTCTAACCCCCTAAAATCTCCAAAATCATAAAAATATCCATGATTTTATAATATATTTTATATTTAGTCCTTTTATGTGTGTAGAATTTTTTTTAGTCCCCTCATTCTCAAAGTCTGGCTCCGCCACAGGTGGGTACAGTTTGAGGAATCCTGTATTTGATAAGTTAAAATCACACTGCATATCGCCAATTGTTGGCTATGAATTGTATGCCCAACCTAATAGCCCTATATGAGCTATCAGCCATGCTCAAAAACTTTAAACTTTAAAATTGCACTGCACTGCACTTGCATTCTGCCATCTGCCATGTGTGCCTTGAAGTCTCTCTGGGCCCTTTTTTTTTTTTTTTTTTTTTGTATATAAGAATCAATATTTTTTTGGTCGATATATGAGAATCAATATTATTGAGATAGATTCTGCCATGTGTGCCTTGAAGTGTCTATGGGGCCTCTATATTCATATCCGATTGTTTTTTTTTTTTTTGCATATGAGAATCAACATTATTGAGATAGAGCAGTAAATCATTGGAGATGCTCCTATCGTGCCAGTATTTTTTACGCTTTCACTATTTATACATGCGGGAATGTTATTTATGCCCCTACTATTCATGGGTCATGCACAAATACCCTTATCCATTATATTAATACCCCTGACCAAAAACAAGGCTACTAATTTTTATCGTAATCCCATAAACACCCTCATCATCTTATTAACTTATCGAGCATTTTTCCTTTCCTTCTGAACTTCAGATCTGAAACGATATGGTCTTCTCTTAACTCCTCTTTCAGCATCACCACCACCACCTACGCGCCACCACCATCTGTGTCCCCACCATTTTCATCACTACCACCATCATCATGTGTTTAAATGGAGATATGATGAAACTGTGGAGAAGATGAATCTATAGTGTGAGATTGACGATAATGGTTCTGAGTTTAAATGGAGATATGATGCTCGAGCTTTGATTCCAATAGGCAGAGAAGATATTAGTCGAAGCAAATGATGGTGTTTGTCACTGTAATTGATGAATTAGAAATAGGGTTAGGGTTATCAGATGAAGAAGATCCGATATGGAATTGAAGGGTGATGTTTCTAGGGTTCGATTCGAAATGGGTTTTAGTAATATTGATGTGATTTCGAATTTGGTATCATGAATTGATTGGATTTGATGATGGATTCGAGTATGATGAATTATAAGATGGGAGGTGCTGTCAAGAATGAAATTGGTGGTCTGAATAAAAAAATTGTAGTTGCCAGTGATGACAGAGTTGGTTGCTGGCTGTTATGAGTACTGTTGTTACTGATTTAGGTGGAAGTTGCAGCTACAGTTACAGAGAAGGTGGAGTTGTTATGGGTATGGTGGTGGAGTTCGAGATGGTGCTGGTTGTGTTGATGGTTTGAATGGAAGAGGAGTTGCTGGAGAAGTTTTGATTTTGAAGCACCAGAAAAGAGGAGAAAGAATTAATGCTTATAACTTGTAGATGGAATTGAAGAATGGTGTTGTGTTTATTAATAATGATGCTCTAATGGTGTTGTAGAACTCAGTAATGAATTGGGTTTGTCTTGGCAGATAAATGGCTTTGATGTGGTGAATTAAAGGGTTAAATCTGATGCTGTTATCTATTTCGTGTGGTTATATATGGAGTTTAAATTGGCAGGTGTAATCCGTGAAGGTTCTGGGATGAAGAATGCATGTAAAACTGAGTGTACTGCTTTGGTTTGCAGATGGGATGGTACAGCAGGTGTTTGATTTGAAGTTGGTTTGCAGTGGAATTGATATTGAGCCTGAAGCAGAACAACGGATTATGGAGCTTCTGAAGTGCAGTTAGTAGCAGATGTTGGTTGCTGTTGGGGTAGATGAATGCCAGCTGAAGTGTAGAAATGAAGCACATTTAAGGATCCGTTGTGTAAGTAGTACATTTATGAGTTCTTATATAACCGCTTTTGTTATGAGTGAAAATGCAGGGTAGATATTAATTTGAGAAGGTGGAGTTGATTATTTGAAACTGTGGAGAATATGAATCTACAATGTGATAGTGGATGAGAAATTGGTGGAGATTTTATAATTGTGTTACTACAGAAGAGTTGATAGTGAATGAACTGGTGGTGGTAATGAGAATTGTGAGGGTTTGAATCTGTTACTAGTGATGATTTGAGGTAGTTGTGGATTGTATTGGTGTTGTGTAAAAGGGAAGATGCTTGAAATTTTGGTAGCAGGTAATGCTGGCCGAATAGTACCGCAATTGCAGCTGCTGCAGAAGCTACAGAAAATGCTGATGTTCATGGATGTTGTTGGTTGGTCGTGACTCAAGAAGTTGCAGAATGTATGAAGTGATTTGAATGCAGTTGGTTGGTGCTGATGTGGTGAGTTGTGGTGTAGATGGTGAGCTGATTATGGAGAACAAAACCTAGATGTATGTTAGGTTTTACGGGTTATGGACTGACGGGAGTGGTATTATAGTAGCAACAACTTTAGCTATGTGTTGTTGTTTTCAGTTGCTGTTGCAGAATGGGTATGAAGGAATTGAAGATGTTGACTATCATGGGTTTGTGCAACTTTGGTTATTGTTATGGAAGAGCATTGGATGGTTTTGTTAGAATGAGTTATGAAGTTGGAATTACAAGAGAATGAGCACGTCAGGGAAGAACAAAGAACTGAAGAATTAAATTGTTGGACTGTGTACTTGAGGGGTAATTAATAAGAAGATTTTTCTTAAGACAACTTCTGCAAGTTTCCTTCATATATATATATATATGGAGGCAACTTGTTCAAGTTGCCTCCGTATATGGAGACAACTTTGGCTAGTTACCTCTATATACAGAAACAACTATGGAGCTGAGAGTGCTGGCTAGTACAATTACAGATGAGCTGATGGATAGAGCATAACAAGGAGTTGGTGTTGCTTGTGTGTTGATGATGATGTTTGAGTAAGGGCATGGATGTGACTACAACTGTTGGCTCATGTTGGTTGTGGTCATGAAGCTGTTGCAGGTGGAAGTGACTGAGTTATTGTTATACGAATCTGTGGTGCAATGGTAGCACAACTGACTATATGTTGATATGTTGTTTTTGTATATACGAATTTGTGGTGCAATGGTAGCACAACTGACTATATGTCAGAAGATGTGTGTTCGACTCACACTAGGTTCACTTGTTTGTGTACAATTTTTATTTTTTGGAGACAACTTGTGCTAGTTGCCTCCATATTTGGAGACACCTAGGGTTAGTTGTTTTCACTTTTAAAGACAACTCTGTGCTAGTTGCCTTCACTTTCGAAGACAACTTGAGCTAGTTGCATCAGATTCGGAGACAACTTGAGTTAGTTGGCTCCATTTTGTTTTGCAACTTGTTCTTATACACTATTTATTGGAAACAACTTGAGCTAGTTGCCTCCACTTTTGGAGACAACTTAAGCTAGCTGCCTCCGGTATGGACACTATTTATTGGAGCCAACTTGAGCTAGTTGCCTCCGATACGGACACAACTTCTGCTAGTTAACTCCACATGGTAGTGGTGGTCGTCGGCGACGGTGGTGGTGGTTGACGGCGGTGGTGGATAGCGGCGATGGTGGGTGGCGGTTATTTAGGGAGGCGGTGTGATTGGTGGCGGTGGTGGTGGTGTTGGTTAACGGCGGCGGTGGTTGTTGTTGGTGGTGGTTGGTGGTTAGCGGTGGTGGACAGTGGTGGTTTGTGGTGGTGGTCGGCGGCGGCGGTGGGTGGTGGTGGTGGGCGGCGGTGGACAGTGGTGGTGGTGGTTGGAGGTGGACAGTGGTGGCGGGAAGTAGAGGTTGTTTTTTTGTTTTTTTGAATAATGGTTAGCCTTTTTTGTATATACACTATATAAAAGAGAGTATTTTAATAATGTATTAAGTTTAGGAGTATTTGTAAAGTTTAAAAGAGTATATTTACAAGGAGCCTCATAGTAGGGGTATATAGATAATATTCCCTTTATACATTACCGGCCGGTACTGGGTTGAAGTCATGAATCATATTCAGTCTTTTCCAGGGTCAGAACTAAGGAGAAGCAAAGTCTTGCTAGGGCCAGGGGTCCAGAAAGTAAAAATGGGCTTCGAAGCCAAAATTCTTAAAAACTTAAGATTCCAAGTCAGCTGGGCTTGGTGTACAATTACCACCATGCTTTCAACTGGCTCCCCGAGTCCCCGTTGAGTATTTTTCTCTTGCATTTGGTTTTGGGTAGTGCTATCCCGCACGGCTGTGCGGGAAGGCTTTATGAGCTAGCAACTTCTAAACCCTTAGATACAAATATATACTTCCTTTTAGCCGTCCGTCATGAATCTACACCTGTCATAGATTTTAATTTAAAACACATCCTTATATTATTTAAACAAAACTGTTACAACCCTTATAGATGACTTTGTCTTGGTTAAAAGGACCTTTCCCTTGAGTAAATAAAAACACGGTTACATCCATCAATTGGATCAATTCTAGGGCTTTCACTGTATGGTGCGAAGAAATGAATTCTTGCCGAAATCTGTCAAGCGAGTTCGATTGCAGCCAAAATGTTGCTGATTACAATTGAAACTACTCAAATTTATTAAGTATTATGTCGGTCTATCTCTTATTATTATGACAAGTAATTTGGTTTAAATTATGAAATCTCATTTCATTCAGCAAATTTGCACACTGGTTCATAATGTGTTGGGATTACGATAGTGCGTTATTAGTGCTTTTCTTAAGGAGAACGAGCAGAGATAGGATGAGATGTTTGCTTAAACGATGTGATCAGACCACCTTTACGGCTATACCTCTTGGCCTCGAAACTGAACACTTTAAGCTTGGCAGTCAGTTGTATGAAACAGAAATTAGATACCTTCTATACAAGCTGTCACCAGCTGTAACTTCATGGAAATCAACAAAAAATAAAGATCTCCTATATCCAACGGCTTTGAGCGTGCTAGCTTATAAAACGCTGCCGCGCGACCGTGCGGGATAGCACGACCGGTTGGTTTTAGCTCTTCGTGCATCTCTTTCAGAACTATCAATCTTGTTGACATATTTCTTTCTGCAGCTACTTTAATTTAGTATAACCGGTGGGACTTTCAGTGACAGTGATATCCACAACAAATTAAGGAATCAACTTTCTTACACAATATACTCATTATGAACATGGAAATTCTCTCCTGTCTTTACCTGAAAGATTGATCATAGGTCACGTAACCCATCTCCATAATTTCAATGATGGTAGCTTTCTGTGCTAAGCAGCTGGGACCTAAATTCCATCTCTGGTTGCTTCAATTCCCGTGGGTATGTTTTTATGCTCGCATCTTCCTTTGTTTGCCAAAGTGGTTCTTGTATGTTGGCTACATGTTTACAATAAGGGACTCAAGCAAAACCTTTAAATTTTGTAAAATCCTATCCTATGTTCTGTTGTTTCTTCTTAGAACTTAGGAAGGATGCGTAATTTTTATCCAGTGGTTTTCGTTCATCCACTAATGCACAATGTTACTTTCAAAATCTCAATACCATGTCACTCATATCATATGAACAGTTATTGTCATTCAATAAAAAATGTATGAACATTATCAACCATCTGAAAATATAAAACAGAAACACAATAAATTAACATTCCATGGAAATTGTTACACTACTAACAAGAACACAAAAACAAATTTGATCTCAAATCTCAATGGCATGAACAACCAATAACTGAAGCTAATTGTTTAAGAGGGTGTTGTTCCTTTTTTTGGTGGTAAGGCAGGTGGAGGTCCAAGTTGGCTTCAATATAACTTATTGATTTTCTGCTCAGATCTTCCTTTTCAGTATACTTGCAGGTCGTGTTGATTGTCCCTCCTTCGCACCTATTCAGCTGCAGAACTTTCACATCAGAAACAACAGCAGCTTCACTAACCAAAATAGAGCAGGAGTACAAGTTAGTTTTCAGAGGTAAAGTCATTATGACAATTAATTGATCCATTGTGTTAGTAATGATTTTGTCTCTCCATAGTATGCCCATAGACCTGATTCGTGAACCAGATTTGTGGTAAGGAAAATCACGAAGCAGAGAAAGAGAGATGAGAGGCGGCACATAACCAGATTTGTTGGGTGTGAGTGAAACAGAAACATAACCCTAGTGGGAGCTTTTATCAAGAGCTGAGAACTCAATATAACACTCGGTGGAAATGGTATCATCATAAAAGGGGGGTTATCACACCTGGTTTACACTTACTCCAGGGGAGCAAAGTAAAATCATATTTACTTTGCTAAATTTTTTCTGGAATAAAAATTTCTTTTGAAGTTACGGATTCTCTTGTGGGAGATTACACTCTTTCAGTCTCTTGCATTAACAAGATGGATGGCTTCGAATGGGTGCTCACTATTGTTTATGGGCCAAAGAAACCTCATGAAAGAACTGATTTTTGGAATGAGTTAGACAACATATGCAGATATTGGAATCTCCCATGGACCATGGTGCTTGGGAGGTGACTTCAATGTAATCACTAAATGTGATGAAAAGAAGGGTTGCAAAAGAATCACATTGTATTCCGGCTTGGCAGCCGAGTCATAAAATTACCGGGCGGGTGAAATGAGATTGTCTAAATGATTGAGGAGGTAAATTGCATGATTTGTAATTGGGCTTACGGTACTACTATTTCATTAGAATTTCTGTCTTATTACTGAACCGTGTAGTTGGGTTGTAGTCATGAACGATGAATCATATGAAGTTCTTGCACAATAAGAAAGCACGTGGCTTCCAATTCCTCTGTCTATGGTGGCTGCGATTCGTGTTGTCATGTTGTTGTACTCAAATCTTCCAATGTTTGTCAAAAAGGACCTATATTCACATGGCTTCAAATTCCGTTGTTTCTGGTTGTTGTGTTCTTGTGCTCACATCTTCGGATGTTTGCCAAAATTTCTTCCAATTTTTGTCAAAATGGTTCGTCGTACCTATGACCAAGTCATGTTCGTTTTTGGGTTTTATCACATTGGCTACATATTTCCAATAAAAATAAAAGACCAAGCAGAACCTTGGCATTTTTTGTAAAATTCCTTGCCTCTTTTCTGCCGGTGTACTTGGAATTTAGGAGTTGGTGGCATCAATTTAACATGTGATTGCATCTAATGAAGGAATATGTTATTAGCTGGGGGGTTTTCATTCAGCCATTAATGCCCAGTGTTTGTTTCAAAATATAAATACCAGTCTGTGATATCAACATTTGGGTGTCATTCTGTATCCAATATAAAATACATAAACACAAAAAAGAAAACAACAGTTCAATAGATATTTATTTAATCAATTCATGGTTACAGGACACAGTTAAAATGATCTCAAAATCTCAATGGCATGAACAAACAAAAACATGAGCTAACTTACAGACCTTCTCAACATGGATCATCGTCTCAAGCTCATGATCTGGAAATGAATAAGAAGACTTTTGGATGGTTATAATCTTGGCGAACCTAAAGATTGTAATGCTTTTGTTGATTCGAATATTTGTCTTGGTGATACGCTGGCGATGAAAAGTTCGAATAGGAACAATGACGAAATGGATTGGGAATCATTTCTTGGTTTTCCGTTTTCATACACCTTTGGCCTGGATTGATATTTTCTCTTAGTAGGTGTACTACTTTTTTGCATCCAGCTAGATTGTTGATATTTTCCATCAAACTAATGATAGCAGATTGTTTTGTAAGTGGCCTTAATTTTTTGCACTAGACATTGCGATATCTCATTTGGTTTTAACCTCCAATTTTGTACACATATGAAATGGTAAACTGGTTAACACACCTATGATGTGTATATATTTTTTTTTTTTAAATTTTTGGTCGGTAAATTGACGTACATTGGCTGTGTATTCACTCTGCAATGTAGTAAGTCATATTATGGTAGCTGCACTTCCAATGTTTAACCACTCCCTGGGTTGAATTTTCAGCCTCATGAATCATACTATTATGGATCCAATATTAGGTGTCTCAAGTTCTAGTTTCAGAGATTCAGTTGATTCCCAGATGAGATTCAGAGTATCTTGAAGAGACGGACTAGTTAGCCGGGATATACACCGTATGGAATAGTTGGATTCTTGTAGATGATTATCAGATGAAGAGGAGGATACTGCTCTTTGTGGGAATAAACAGTTCAGTTTTGGAAAAAATTTCATGTTGTTTAATTGAGTTCGGTTACTCTTACATTTTACTGTGTTTGTCCTCTGCGTTTCCCTAAGCTCCTGTATGGCAGTATTTGGGTCTGATTGAATAGTGCTTCAAACAGGTTTGAATCCTTAGAAGACAATTCAGTATAAAAGTAGAATCTCCTAAGATGGGTTCTTGGTTCTTACCCAAAAACTCTCAAACACATCCAGAGAATTCCATAGAATTCTCGGGAAAAATGAAGTAAGATATTATGATTCTGTAAACAATATACGAACACCAGAACATCTGAGAATGAGAATATAATACAGAAACAAAAACTGGTTTACACTGTACAACAACAAGAACACAGTGTGATAAACATTATCTCATGATGAGTAGCATGAAGGAAAAACAAACTTGAGCGGACTCACAGCAGCTAAAACTAAATGTTGTGTAATCTTTCTTTTTCATCTGAAAATGTCAAGGAAATTTGTTCACAAAATACAAACCACACGCTAAAAAGCTTCTACCAGTTTAAAATCATACTTGATTATTCAGCCACCAGCTTAATCAGCCATTCGTGATCTTTTGAAATCTTGAAATCAAATCTTTGGCAAATCAATTTCACACCAAAATTAAACTCGACAAGTGATTATTTTGAAGAGATACAGCGAACAAGAAGAAACAAAAAGATGAGATCTTTACATTACAACCATCTGAAAATATAAATGCATAAATTGCACAGTAAAATAAACAACATCCGGACAGATTCATGGTTACACTATAACAAGGACAAACTTACACATATGAATATGATGAACAAACTCAAACTTAAGATAAATCACAACAGCTAAAACTGAATTAATGGTTTGTAATCTTTTCTTTTCATCTTAAAAAATCAGGAATTGTCTATGAGAGGTTGTCGTCATAGACCTGCTGGTTCTGGTGATGAGTCAGGTGGAGATCCAAGTTGTTGGCATCAATTTACATCTTGATTTTCTGTAGATCTACCTTTTCCCAACATACTTCCAGTCTTCCAGACTCCTTACAAATTTGATGCGGTACCCCATTCCTAGCACTTTATTTGGTATTTGCACTCTTTTGATTTAGAAGCCAGCAGAAAGACCACCATGAGCTAGAAGCAACAAGTTAGTTTTGAGAGGAAGCATATAGCCCTTCATTCATCCATCCATGGTAACAGCACGAAAATGACGAAGCATATAGGTTGAGAGAAATGAGAGGTGGCACAGAGTTCAGTTTAGTTGGAAGTGAAATCTATACTTTAGGCTTAACCCTAATGGGAGCCCTTATCAAAAGCTAAGAATCCAATATAGCACCTGGGGTGGAAATGGTATAATCGAAGGTATTATCACACCTTGTTTACACTTGACTATTGCATTTTGCAAGTAAAATTTCATTGTAATTTGATCAGTTTTTAGTTAATTTAGAGAGAATTTATGTTTTCTCCTAGCATTGCAAATGTTTGATCGGGCGCATAGTTTGCTGAATTTACATTTCCCTTATTAGGTAATTAAAATACAGAATTGCTGGTTGTATCGTCCAGATATAAAAAGAGGTCCTAGCAGGGCCGTCTTACAGTTTCAGAATGCTCTAGACGAACTTAAATTTTGAGGTCTTTTTATACGTTATTAAGTCAAGAACGTAAGAAATTTTTTAATTTTGGAGATAAGTTTGCATACTACTAAAAACAATAATTTGGATTTAGCTTAGCGGCCGAAGGCCGTTGATTTCTTTTTCCAGTTTTTGAGGTTAGATTTCGGGTTGTATACTTCTAATTTGGCATCAAACATCCCAAAATATAACTAACGGATAGTTAGAGTTGTTTTTAGCTGTTACAAAACATTTTGTAACAATTATAATTGTAATAACTGCCTGTTATATTTGTAAATGTGCAAACTCATTTAGTGACACTTATCACCTGTTAGTAATTTACTTGTAAACAAAATTTTTTTGGGTCCCCAAAATTTGGGGCCCTAGGCGATCGCCTAGCTCGCCTGCACCCTAAGAGTGCCCTGGGTCCTAGATGGGTAGCTAAAAACAAGTAAATTTTCAATCCAATCTGATTATATAATTTCTAATCAATCTTGATAATTAATGTTCTCCGATTCTATCAAGTCCAATGTAAATTTATCAATTTCTTAGGGGGGAAATAGTTCGTTCGCACATAATGCTTCATTATTTTAATGGATTTCTTTCTGACTTAAAGGAAATTTGTTTTGCCGTGGTATTGGGCGCATCTACGAAATTGGAGACAACATCTTTCGTAGATGAACCTAGTCATGTGATAGTTTTCTGGACTATGGGCTTCAGATTTCTTTGTAATTCTTATGGTTATAGGTTTCCTTCGTCCATATACAATTAAGTAATTCTAAATGTATCAAGCAAACATGGTTACACTATAACAAGAGCACAGTTAGAAATATGACGAATCATAAGAATAACCACAAACTTGAGAAAACTTACAACAGCCAAAATTAAATGGTCTGTAGACTTTAAAATAATGGTTAAAATTGTTGGGTTTCACTACCTTATGGCCCGACATGAGGTAACCCCTTAACTGTTTAAGGGATGAGCTTAACAAGTGCTCTTTTTAGTGTTAGGTGAAAAGAAGAAATCGGACAGGAGATTTCTCATCTGCTCAACCTGTGAAAGTGACAAAGAGGGAGAGGTAGAGAGAGAGTGAGAAGAGAAGAAGGGTGAAGCCACCATTAAAGTTGATTCCTTGGTGAGAGTTTGGTTAATCTTGAAGAGGAAGAAGAAGGGTTCTTAGATAAGGATCTATTGGTTAGTGTGGTGAAGATTGATTGATCAATTTCCACAACTCTTCAAAAGGGGAAAAATCTAGGGTTTGTTCAAAACCTAATAGTAAGTATCTCTTACTCTTGCTATTCTCAATTGATAGTGAATCTTACCTATTTAGGTGAATGAATTGTTGATCCACCCTTGTGGTGAGTGTAATTAGGCAAATTGGTTATCCAAGTCACCTTGAACTTGTTGTTATCCCCAAATTGGGAGAATTGTGTGTAACCCATTATTGATTATAGTGGAAGATTTACCCGTGGTGTTTTACCCTTCACTTTGGAGGGGTTTTTCCACGTAATTGCCGGTGTTGTGTGATTGCTTCTTATATCGTCATAGTTGTATTATTTCCGCATTGTGTTTCATTACTTGTGTGGTTTTCGTATTGCACATAGCGGCTCGAATTTTGCAAGTCTCCCCAAACAAGTGGTATCAGAGCTTTTGGGTTGAGCTAATCATGTAAAATGACGGAAGCTAGCACTAGTAATAGAATGGTCGTTTTGACCGGTGAGAACTATGTGATATGGAATGTGAAGATGGAAGATTAGTATATTGTGAAGATCCCTATGGTACAATAGAGAGCAAGGGAGTAAAGCCTAAGAAGATAGAAGATGAAGTGTGGAGTGTTGCTAATCGTAAAGTTGTTAGTTTCATTCTACAATGGGTTGATGATTATATTATTCGTCGTGTGTTTAGTGAGAAGCTAGCATATTATTTGTGGATAAAGTTAGAAGAGTTATATGATTAGAAATATTCTTGCGAGAAATCTCTTGACCGTGGCAAGTCAAATAGAAAATCAAAGTCTAGAAAAGACGTTGAATGTTGGAAGTGTCGTATGAGAGGTCATTATTCAAATGAATGCAGGAAAACTGACACAAGATCCAAGGGAAGTGAATGTAAATGACAGACAAGTCAATGATGTTACAGTTGTGGTAACAAGTAGTGATATTACTTCATTATCTGATTGTAATGATGTATGTGTGAGTTCTGCAGTTTCCGATTCAGAATGGTTAGTAGATTCAGGTGCATCCTATCATGTTACTCCTCGTGAAGATGTGTTTATCTCCTACAAGGCTGGTGATTTTGATTCAGTCAGAATGGAAAACAGTGGTGTTTCGAAGATTGTAGGAATGGGCGATGTGAAGATCGAGACCAATGTTGGATGCATATTGGTTCTCAGAAATGTGCGACACGTACTGGATCTTCGTTTGAATCTAATGTCACCAGGAGTGTTAGATGATGAAGGGTACAACAATCACTTAGGAGATGGAAATTGGAAGCTAACCAAGGGCTCCATGGTTATTGCAAGAGGCAAGAAATGTGACACATTGTGTAAGACACAAGTGAAGGTGTTAAAAAGTGAGTTGAATATTGCTGACAAAGATTCAACCTCCGAGCTATGGCATAGAAGACTTGGTCATCTTAGTGAGGAGGGAATTCAAATCCTCACCAAAAGACAAGTATGGCCAAATGCCAAAGGTACACAATTGGGTAAGTGCACTCATTGTTTAGTTGGTAAACAAACTAGAGTTTCTTTTCATAAAGCTTTACCCAAGCGCAGTTAGAGTATTATTGATCTTGTTCATTCTGACATATGTGGACCTTTAAGGGTCAAAACACTTGGTGGTGCCTTTTACTTTGTAACTTTCATAGATGAAGCTTCAAGGAAGGTTTGGTCATATGCAATCATGACCAAAGATGATGTTGTTCCTGTGTTCAAGATGTTTCACAACATGGTGGAAAGAGAAACATATATAACCGTGTTAGCGTCCATTGCTCATCCCGTGTCCGACCCGCGTCGGATGCCGACACGGCTCAGAAAATGTAGCACCCGTGCAACCCAGACTGAAAGTAAGAAACTCACGAAAATAAGGGATCCATACGACAAATTTTGGGTCTCAAAGAGAATTTTCCGTTTGGAAAATTAAGCTAAGGACCAAAAAAATATTTTTCTTATTGTCAGGCCCACAATACTTTTCAGGGATATAATTGGAAACCAAAGTAAAATATATTTATAAAAAATCGTGCTTTCAAATTATACAAATTTTATATCGTTGAAAATCTTTGAAAGATATCTATTAACGAGTGCAAACAACAATATCAAATTTAGGTTTTTTACTAAAATGTCGGAGGTGATTGTTCTGTTAGGTAAAAATTTCGGAATTTCATTATGCACAAAAAAATGCATAACACATTATGCAGACACCACAAAGGATGCAAAACAAATCATGCAACCATATTTTTGTTCATGCGTCGACCAAATTGGTTACACAACTACTAAACCAATGTACAACTGCAATAAAAAAGGATACATAACGACTAATGCATTGATTTTTTTTTAGTTGCATAATGTGTTATGCCGTTTTATCCGATGCTTCATAGACTATGCAGCCATTTTTCTATTTTAAATTTGACTAAAAGTGGTTTCATAATGTTATGCAGTCATTTTCTTGATTGCGTAACATGTTATGCAGTCATATTTTAGTTGATGCTGACAATAAAGTTTATATTATATTAGGCAAAACTCAAAAATCAATTTGAAATTCACGAGGACACTGTGCACAAAAAAAAAAGATGCATAATGCATTATGCAATCATTTTCTCAACTGCATAACAAGTTATGTAATAAAAAATGGCTGCATAATGTATTATGCTACCATTTTCTCGGATGCATAACATGTTATATAGCCATCACAAGAAAATACATATCCAATAGATATAACACCATGTACACAGAAAATCCAAATCAACATACGAAACCTTACCTGGTTGCTGCAATTTCAATTCTCAATCGAGATGTCACTTGAATCCAATTCAATAACATGAAACACAATCCAGAATAACCAAGATCCATTGTCGTTGCAGTAATCAGTATATTCATTAATACCAGACCCATCCAAGCCCCCATTTCATATGTTGTTTGGACAGAATTCAAGTGTCATCTGAAGCCGATTGTATATACAAGAAAACACCACCGGTAGTACAAGACCCCTAAGTATCATCAGTTTGCAAATCGAATCCATTATGTATTTTTAGAACTCAAACATCTCAGCCATTAATAACTTTTAATTCCTTGTGTACCCCATGAATCAACAACACAGTTACATAATTTCTACAATTCACAACCCATCTCTCAATACTCTGCCTTCTAAATCTCACAAACAACTCCCACTTCGATTTAATCATGGATGACATAACCCCTAACTATGTTGTTGTAACCACCACTGCCACCAGTTCCATCTTCATTTACACCTCAAGAACTGCTCCAACATCTACCATCATTTAAACCCCCATTGTGGTAATAGAGAAAACCCCAACTGCCTGCATATATCTATGTCTCCAATAACCGAGCCATTCACCTTCTCAATTGTTATGAGAGTTGGCAGTTATAGAAAATAATGTGTGGACGAAGAATTCAGATCAAAGGTTTAAGTTATGGTCATATAATAATGAATCAAAACAAATAAATAGATGGATTTCATTATATATAATGACTGATTTCTAAGACAATCAAACCAATTCGTCGAATCATTCGCTTTGAAATAATACGCTTAAATCAAGATACACCACAAAGACTTGAAATCACTTCGAATCTTCATCGAAAGATATTCTCAATTGACTCACCAACATGATCATTCTACTGATTTCGCCTCTTTCTCTCGACAAACAAATGTAGTCACAGAAAAGAAAAGGAAAAAAGGAAATCACAAGAAAGAAAGAAAAAATGAAGAAAGAAGAATTTGAGAAATGTGTGTGAGAAAAAAAAAATCTCACAAAATAGGCGTGGGCACGAAATTTTCCGCCCGTAGGTCTGTAATTAAGTGAAAAAAAAATATGAAAAATGAATTTGTCTGTAATTTTCACATTGCAAAAATAAGAAGTTGCACAACCGGCCTTAGAAACCCATCCTAAAGTAGAACAAGACAAAAATAAGGTCCGACCCTCGATGATTACACCACCTTTTAAGTATGGTAACTGCAATATTTAAGTTAATACTCAAGAAATTGATTAGATGGGGTTAAAGCACTTGTTGATACTCAAGAAATTGATTAGATGGGGTTAAAGGAAAGCCCGTTGCGTTCCATCTTAATTAAGTAAGAAGATTCAAAAATAAAAATCAAGAAGACTTAAAAATCAATGCCAAGTAGTAAACCAACGCCTTGCTGGTTAGTTTTCTTTTGCATCAACTTGGTTTTTTTGATGTTTTGTACAATACAAGTTAACGCGTCAACAGATCCAAGAGAGAAAATTGCAGTTAGCAACTAGTGTTAGTACATGCGTACTCTAGTACTGAATTGAATCTAGTAGGAATTTATTTGATTGGCAACTTGGTAAAAGCAGATGGAATTAAAAATAATATCCTTTAGCGTCATCAAAATTCACATACCACTCGCCAAAGAAACTTCCTCACGGGTTGGGTAGCAGAGAAGAGTTTTATCGGAAAACTTGGATGAACAGTTTTCACGGGTTGAACCATCTGATATTGGACAGCAAACGTCTTCCCCTCACAGTCATTTCGTCGAATTCACAGGAAAGCCTAATCCAGAAGATGATATTGAGTAAAATAATACAACTGGAGCAGCAAACCGCTTATAATAAAATAAATTTTCTTTTACCTCTGAAGTCTGAACCTCATTCGTTAAAATAAAATAAAATTTCTTTTAGCCTGTTCGGCAACCAAGCAGAATAGTTTTTAAAAGTAGTTAAAAATAAATAAAAATTGCTTCCCGAAAGGTTACTTTTTTTGCTTGAAGAAGTGAAATTTGGTTCCCAACTTAATTTCTAGCTTTTAGACTTGATTAGGTCAAAAAAATAGTTACTTCTAAGATTTATTCAAACACCTTATGTGGGTTTAAGATTTAAGATAACGTCGAACTGCCCTTGTATCTAGGTTTTCATATAAATTGAGGCTTAAATTTCTTGCTAGGAGAAGAAGCTAATAAAAGCTAAAAACCTAAATCAAAATGGACCTTTGGAACATATTAGGAATGCTGCTAAAAGCCATATTTCAGCAGAAGACCACCACTAAAAAGCAAGTAGTCGCATCATCTCAGATTAAGGAGGTTGATTCGTCTTTTGAATTCATATTGATCGAAGATTGAAAACTTCTACAAGATGAACCCTTAAGTACATTGCTCCTATGTTTTTACTGTGGTTGTAAATGGTACATATAGTTTGACATTTTGTTAGAATACGGGCATCCAACTCAAAATCAATTGGCAATGAATGGAGAGGCCCATAGAGTTATAAATTGCAGGATCTTAGATTGCCCATACTATGTGGGACTAATAATCTCAACACGCCCCCTCACGTGTAGCCTCGTTGGGTCTAACACGTGGACAATAAATCGGGTGACGCGGAGTAAAGGCGCGGTCAAACGACTCGTCGCAAATAGCCTGCTCTGATACCATGTTAGAATACGGGCATCCAACTCAAAACCAATTGGCAATGAATGGAGAGGCCCATAGAGTTATAAATTGCAGGATCTTAGATTGCCCATACTATGTGGGACTAATAATCTCAACACATTTTCTAGTGTATTCTTATTTGTGTTTGTATGGAATTTCAGGTAGTGCATCTATGTTTTTCTTCATCTATCTAGGAAGGTAGAGTTATACATGGAAAAACAGCGACCTAATTATATAGGTGATTCATATTAATGTTACCGTGGACACCATGGACAACAAATAAATACTCCTACACAAATTCATAACAGATCTTGATAAACTTAATATGAGAAACCCCGACCTAATTATACAGGTGATTTATCAATATTATATTATATAATCTCTTATGACATGTATAATTAATTAGTTTAGCTATAATACTCCTTTCGTCCCCTTTATATGGGAAGAAAAGTGCATTTCTCTTACAATAAGAATTTTTTTTTGATTTTACAAATATCCATTCACTTTCTTGTTTTATCCTTTTTCCAATTTCCAATACCAGAGATATAAGTTTGATTATGATAATACCCATGCTATTTAATTACTATTCATGTAGATATGATGTGAATTCCTTTGGGTATATTTAAACCGGAACTTAGATAGAATGAATCAGTCACCAATTAACCAACATTTTTAGATGCGTATTGTCTTTCCACTACGATGGCAACAAAAATTTATGTGGATTTGGCAATACCCGAAGTTGAAGAAATGCAAGATAAGTAATTATTTGAAAATAATTACATTTTCACTTGACATTGCAGGGAAGTCAGATGCAGCTAAAAGTGAACAAAGATAACTTGAATTTATTCCGAGGGAAATTATTTAATGGATATGTGTACTCCATTCGACGTTGTACTCTCCAAGCTCCTACCGGTGGATACAAAATAGTATTTTTCTTGTACATAACGTGGCCGAATAAACGTGCAGAAATATAAGAACCACCTTTCCAGTCGAAAGATTCATTGTAATCACTGTGATGTAAAAGTATAAAACCCAATTATTTTAAGGCTATAGCAACAGTAAACGACAACCTATTAAGTTCTTAAGTTAAGGACCAATTTTTGATGGGTAAGAATTGGGTTATGCTTTACTTATATAGGATTGGTTGTCATTTTCCCTTCTAGCAGGTAAATTTGCTAAGAGGCAAGAAAGTAAGTCTTTCGACTCGGAAAGGAGACGGATCCATTCCTAGCTAGTTCTTGTATATTTGTAAATTTATTATGTACGGGAAAGATTCTATATGTATCCACTAAATGGAATCAGGACAATACAGCGTTGAATGGAGTACACATATCCATCTAATTTTTTTTTCTCGGCAAAGAAAGGATTGAAAGAATGAAAGAATTACAAAACCCACCAGCCAAATAGGCTAGAAAGAGTCGGGCAAAAAAGCCGAGGGGAAAAACAACCAGAAAAAAACCCGGAGCACACAGGCTCAACAACAGACGGGGAATTAATGGAGAAATTTTTTGATGGGAGCGAACCGAAGGAGCCATGAGGGACAAATGATATGTTGACACATGTCTTTGATTCCCATAAATTCTGTTTCCAATAATATAAAAGAAATGTATTTTTGGACAGAAAACTTGTTTTCTTAATTGTTGTTGGTATTATTGGAAACAGAATTCATGGGAATCAAAGACATGTGTCAACATATCATTTGTCCCCCATGGTCCCTTCGGATTTCGCCCCCATCAAAAATTTTCTCCAATTAATGGGGGTTTACTTTTAGCTAATAATCTTCTTCGGGAAAAATTCAAGTTATCTTTATTTACGTCTAAGAATCTTCTTCAGAAAAAAATTAAGTTATCTTTATTTACTTTTAGCTGCATCTGAGTTAATGTATTTATTTTGAAATAGTCACCTATCTCGCATGCTTTAACTTCTAGTATAGCTAGATCCGCATATATTTTTGTTGTCATCCTATGGGAAGCATCCGTAAATTTTGATTAATTGGTGACGGATCCAATCTATTAAAAATATACGTCCTATTTTTCGGAATAAGTTATCATGATTTATTGTTAAACTATCGGTTTTTAGAAAATTTTATTTATTAGTATCATGCAAGGTTTTTTGAACTCAGGTCACTAGTATCATTACCCAATGTCTTTACCACTATACTACAATGACACCAGCATCATCTACAATGTCACTAATATCATTAGTCAATGTCTTTCCCATGGCACAGCTCTAGTGGAAGGTATGTTCTCAATATATATTAAAATCTCCTTTATAATTACCGAGTGTCAATCTACAAGCATCTAAACTATGTTAAGATATACCCAACAATACTCCCATCACATGCACGAATAGTATTATAGCTAGATTAAATAATTATTGATGACATAAGAAATTATTTAAATGTAACTATTGATAGACGACCTGTATTCCTCCTATTAAGTTCCTCAAGATCTGCTACAATGAATCTATGTATTGTTACATTAGATCTCCTGCGGTAGTTCCCCAGAACAGCTTGTTTCTCAATATGTAGAAATCAAAAACGTCTGGGTTTTGAATATCCATCGATACATACTGTTTTTCAAAAAAACTCAATGAACTAAATTAATTTAGATAAAGAAGATCAAAAATCGTGCTAATTTGTAACCCTCGACAGGACACCCTCTCTCCTCTCTGTGGATCCGGCGACAATGTTTCCTCAACTCAGTTAGTTTTGCTTTTTTCATTCTTAATCTTTAGACTTTCCCATAAGTTGGTTTTGAATCAAGCATTCTCCATGATTTAATTGTGTTAATTTTCTAATTCTTTCTGTACCTTCTTCACGGATTAATTTTCTTTTTTGTTTCATTTTTATCATGTTTTACTGATCCTTGTTGTTCTCTCCTAATATGTGTTTACAGTTTGTTGTTTCTCTAATGGCGTTTGCCACTATTATAGTTGTGTTCATGGCGTTTGCCGAGCTTGTTTTAAAGAATCGTTTGATCAAATGGAATATTTGTGAAGGCTTCAATGGTGTTTGGTGGAAGAAGAGGCATAACAGTACTGAGTCGACACCTAGTCAAATATCCCGCTTCAATCCCTTGTTTAAGAAATTCAAAAATCTCGTTTATCATGTCAACCGTAATTTCAGGATTTTACTAGTTGTCAGTCTAACCATTTACAGCTGTAGTTACCTAAGTTATACTATTTCCATATTCCATATCCAAAAAGAGTATTACCTAGTCAAAGTAAACAATATTATTCGTATTGATTGCCATAAACCTAAAATTTTAGTTGTCTTAACCTATAAAGTTTTTCATCAACATCAGAGGCTTGAGATCTCAAAAAGCACTAGTAATATCAGAATGGATGCAGAGGGGTCTACACAGGTTGGAGATTTGGTTAACAAGTTCAAGCAAGCTACTCTTGATCTGGGTGATACCAAAGATGTTGTCTTTCAACAAGACGGCACCAATGAAAATTTTGAAGAAGCTAACTCATGGGAAGCTAGCGCTATCGGAAAAGTGATCATAGAAGGAAGGATGAGTCATGATATTGTGCAAAAATATATCCAATATACGTGGCCGTTCATGTCAGAAGAAGAAGTCAAAATAATAGAGATTGATCATAATACCTTCATCTTCAAATTCAACAACTGGACTTTGCTTAACAAAGTCATTACTGAACGTCCCTGGAGCATCAATAAAAAGCTACTGGTTGTTCATGACTACATACCGGAGATGATCTACACAGAGAAACACTGGGATTTTCAGCATTTCTGGATCCAACTCAAATTTCTTCTACCAGAACACATGAATGTAGTTGTGGTGACAAAGATTGGAGAAATCATGGGAGAGGTTGTTGCTATTGAATCCAAAGATGCCATTCCAGTTGGTAGCGTACCATTTAAGGTCTGTGTTAATATCAACCTCAGCAATCCTTTAAGAAGAGGCGTCAAAGCTATTACCAATGCTGGTTTATCTAAATGGATCAAATTTTATTATGAGCGTCAACCAAGTGGAATTTGCACTGAGTGTTATATGATCAAGCACTGTAAAGTTGCTTTCAAAGAAGCAGCCAAGTTTCTATCCAAGGCTCATGAGAAACCCTATTTTTTTGGAAAAGTCTGCAATCTGAGGAAGACGGTGAGCACCAATGCTTCTCCCAATGTACCATCTTTTAGAAACAGTCAGAAGAAATTTACCAGAAGCACTGTCTTCATCCCACCTAAAGATGGTGTACCAATTAATATGGATTTCTTGCTTCAGGATAAAAGTGATGACAAGGATGATGGTACTAGACTAGGAAAACGCCTTAGGTTAACCAGTGATCCTAATAATACGACTAATGATGCTGAATCCTCTTCTACCAACACCATCATTGATACCAGCTCAGATACTCAGCAAGCTCAAAGGTGCACAATTCGAGAAGAACTAACTGAAAATGCATCATTGGAGAGTCAGGTAATAATTACTTTTAGATCTCCCTATCACTGCATTTATAGCTTCTTTTATTTCTCATTAATTTCTTTCTTTGGTCACTGTTTTTTTAGAACTTGAATGATAAGTAACATTGTTAGCATTTATTATCATCTTAGGGTTAATTTTTTCTCTACAATCAAAAATCATACTGTTTCCAATAGCTTAATTATTTCTCTCCTGATATTTTCTAATCCTCTTATATCAATGAGGATTCTCTTCTAGAACGTACAAGGTTTGAAAACTACAGAAACTCGTAACCATCTCAATGATTTAGTTAGAGGCCAAAATCCTAATATTATATTTCTTTGTGAGACTAAAATTAAACAGGAAAAGAGTAAACCTTTACTTAGTCATTATCAATACCCAAATCAAGCATTCATAGTACCAGTTGGATTATCTGGTGGTTTAGTTATTCTTTCGAAGAATGGTTTCATCTGTGAATTGTTAGATTCTAGCTATAATACTTTTAATTTGGTTGTTCAGCATGATCCTAGCAAAACAGAGTTTCTTCTCACATGCATGTATGGTCATACCAATTATCATAAGAAAGTAGAACAATGGGAATTCATACAAAGCAGTGAGAGTCATTCTGGTCCTTGGATTATTATTAGTGATCTTAACTTTCATCTTCCAGATATTAATGAGAGAAGATCCTATTCTGCTGATAGTCTAGTTAGCAACATTATTGATACCAGTGGCCTTGTGATATTGGGTTCGTTGGAAAAGACTATACCTTTTCTAGTAACAATCTAGGTATAGGCACTAGAAGGTCTAGGATAGACATGGCTCTGGGTAAGGCAGACTGGAGCAATAATTATCCTCATTCTAAACTTTTTCATCTTAGACAAGTTGATAGTAACCACAGTCCCATAATGCTTGTCACTAATCCCCAGGATTCTCACTGTTGGAAACCTTTTAAGTTTTTTCTCACTTGGCTGGAGGATGAAACTTGTCACTCAGTCATTAAAAATGCCTGGAATATCAAAGTTACGGGTTCTCCTGGTCATCAATTAGTTAAAAGGTTTCAATCTGCCAGGAAAAGTTTCTCTATATGGAACAAAACTCACTTTGGCAATATTTATCAGAAAGTCAGTGAACTTCAAGCTTGATGTTTTACAGTCTCTTCCACCATCTGATGTCAACCACAACAAAATTCTCTACATCAATAAAGATCTCAACAAATGGCACAAACACAATAACTGAGTTCTATCAGCAAAAATCTAGAGATTACGTCATCAAGGAAATGGACAATAACAGCAAGTACTTTCATACAAAAACAAATAAAAGAAGAGCTATAAACAATATTGATTCTATACAGGATCACAATAATAATTGGCTGCATACAAGAGAAGAAATATCTCAACATCTTACTTCTCATCTCAAGAATATAAGTACTTTTGTTCCTGTTATTCAAGATGAAGGTCTTTTCTTGCTCCTACCAACTATTATTTCTGGGGATGACAACACATTGCTGACTAGAGTGCCTACTTATCAAAAAATTCAAGATACACTCAAAAGCATGGAGAATTGGAGTGCTCCAGGTCCTGAGGGTCTTCAAGATGGTTTTTATAAAAGTCAGTGGTCTATTATAGAGGATGATGTCTGTCACATGGTTACAAGATTCTTTGAAAGCATATGGTGAAGGAGATCAACAAAACTTATATCTCTCTCATTCCTAAGAAGAAAAAGTCTATCTCTGCAGCTGATTATAGACCAATTGGTCTATGTAATACTTCATACAAATCATATCAAAAATTATTGTAACTAGACTAAAGCCTCTCATGGATAAGATTCTCTCACCATATCAAGAAGCTTATGTCTCTAGCAGACTTATAACTGACAATACTGTCATTTACCAAGAAATTATTCACTCCATGAAAAAGAAAAAAGGTCAAATTGGATGGCTTGCATTAAAACTGGATATGTCAAAGGCTTTTGACAGGGTTGAATGGAATTTTTTGATAAAAGTTCTTGAATATTTTAGTTTCAACAAGGATTTCTGTGATCTTATTTATCAATTCATAAGTACTACTTCTTTATCTGTTATGATCAATGGCTCTCCATGTGAGGAATTTCATCCAACAAGAGGCATCAGGCAAGGTGATCCATTATCACCATATCTCTTCATTCTTTTTATGGAATTTCTCTCAAGGCACCTTGTTTCATCTCAACAAGATAAATCAATTCAAGGTATTAAAGTGGCTTCTTCTTCTCCAGCCATCAATCATTTGCTTTTTACAGACGACTGCTTGATTTTCACTCAAGCAAAATCTTTCATCAGTTAACAATTTATTGGAATTTCTTCATAATTTCAGTGCACAGTCTGGTCAAATGATCAACTTTGATAAGTCTTCAGTGTATTTCAGCAAGAAAACAAAACCTGAAGTTGCTGAGGCTCTTATACAGATTTTGGATGTTAAAGCTATGAGTTCTAAGAAGAGATATCTTGGATATCCATTTCTTCTAGGTCATTCAAAGCAGGAAGCTTTTAAAGCTATTGAAGAGAACTTTCTAAACAGATACTCTACATGGTCTATTACTTCACTCACTCAAGCTGCAAGATCCACTATGATTAAACATGTTCTAAATTCAGTCCCAGTTTATCAAATGGGTACTTTCAAGCTTCCAACTCAACTTCTCAACAGACTCACCACCATTGAAAGAAAATTCTTTTGGGGTTATAATGCTAACAAAGGAAATAATCCAATAGCATGGCATAAAGTTTGTAAATCCAAAGATTTTGGTGGACTGTCATTCAGAGATTTGGAAAAGCTTAACTTGGCTTTACTCACTAAGCTGGCCTGGAGATTGTGCACTGAATCAGATGCTCTTTGGACTAAGATAATGACTAGTAAATACTTCAGAGATGGTGACATTCTTCATAAAGATCTAAAAGCTGAAAACTGTTCTTATGTTTGGAATGGACTTGTAAAAGGGCTACAAGTAGTACAGCAAAACTACTTCATTGAGGTGAATAATGGAAAAAAAAAAACAAAATCTGGTTAGACAGATGGATTCCATGTGATAACTCTCCACCACAGCCACTTAATGATCTTCACAGTTTCTATCAGGATGTTGAAGAATTAATTCTCCAAAACACAAGCAGTTGGAATGTTGATCTTTTAAATCAGCTCTTTGATACTACTACTTCTCAGAAGATTCAAAACATATTCTTGGACCTTACTAAAGAATACATCATGGTTTGGATGCTGGTAGCTCAAGGAATAAGTCCTAAAACTATGTTTTAACCTAAACCTGCAAGTATACAGGGTCTAAAGTAGTGAGTGAGCAAATAAGGGGAAGTCCACAGGGACAAGGAGGGAGCTGGTGTTGTATTCTAAATCTTTCTAGTGACTAAAAGCACTAGGGCATTTGAATTCACCCAATAATCCTAAACTAAGGCAATACCTATTCAAATTGTGTTCTTGTTCCTTTCCAGATAAAACTACAATGAATGATCTATCAGTTAATCTCGCTAACTCACCCCTAGTATAAGCTGTCTTCTTACAGCACAACCTATCACAGGCTCATTTGGTTTAATTAGCTACCTGTCATTCCTTTATCAATTAAGCACATTTCTTCTTCCAGAGAGGTCTCAAATGGAAGACTTATCAACCAACTTCACTAACTCACCCCTAGTATAAGCTGTCTTCTTACAGCACAACCTATCACAGGCTCATTTGGTTTAATTAGATACCTGTCATTCCTAAAGCAATGAAGCACAATCAAGAGCAACAACATGAACATGAATTATCTTGACATATGATTATGGGTTTCATCAAAACCCTAGTTATTAAATTATAACATGATGAACACTACTGAAAATAAACTACTACAACTTGGTGCACCGGCTACTCCGGGCATGCCCAAAATCAACACCCATGTCTTCAATTTATACATGCAAGCTTTTTCCCCCAAAAAAAATCCCAAACAGTAAAATTAGGGTTCACCAAATCTTACCTAATTCGATGAAATAACTGCTCCATCACGTCGACCCATCCTTCTATTTCTCTTCCCGCTCCATATCCTGCTCCAATTACTTCTAGCTCATCAACCTATTTCACCAACTTCACACCTAGGGTTCAGTGGCGTGGAAATAGATGAAATTAGTTGTTGAGGAAGATGTAGGACGTGGTAGTGATGATGGTTTGTGGTTGTTAGAAGCCATGATGGCTTTTGGTGGGAGTTATGGTGGTTGAGAAGGGGCAGTGGAGGTGATGGTGGTGGCAGAGTGTTCTCTGCAGACGGAATGGAGAAGATGGAGTCGATGGTTTTGGGAAGAAGGGTGCGTTTGTTTTGCGGGTATAGGTGTTAGGCGCTCGGGTGTTGAGCGGGTTCAGCGAGGTTTGATGATCTGCGACAAGGAGCGATGGATGGGAAGATGGTAGGTGGATCCAACGGCGATATGGAGGTAAGCGTGGAGCGACCGTCGGATGAAGGGATGTAGCAAAACGGACGACCCAAGATGGAGATGGGCGTTGCGATGTAAAGCGGGGGCTTCGGAGTTTGATGTGCGATGATGGAGCGACCGTAGGATGCTGAAATGCTTCGATCTGACGGCTGAAATCCGAGACGGGCTTGGATAGTGGAAATGTGTTTGAGTAAGGGTTTTGGGCCTTGGGTATGCCAAGCCCATATCTTCTTTAAGGACAATTCTTCTTCTTCAAGCCCACTTCTAGCCTTTTGGTCTTGTGCACAACATTCTTCGCGGCTTCCTTGTGTAATTCTTCCCGGCTTTTCACTACTTTTCTGCTCTTTTCGTTCCGCAATTCATCCAAACCTTATTTATTACCTAAAAATGCAAAATTAATTAATAAAAATATTTATTCTTGAAAACAAAGAAAATACAGAATATGGGATAAACTGTAGAATTAATGCACAAAAGATGAGTTAAATGCCAAGAAAAATATATAGAAATATGCACTTTTTAGCACTCATCAGATGTCTTCTAAAGAAGGTAAATTCTCTGTGAAGAGCACTTATAAACATCTCACATTGAATAATACAGAAGTTATGGTTAATGGCAGAATTATTCAAAATAAGATCTGGAAAACGCTTTAGAAAACCAATACAGCTCATAGAATCAAGCTCTTTGCCTGGAGATGTATTCACGACTCTCATTCCATAAGTTTTAAGCTAGGTCGACACAACTCCAGCATTGAAACTAACTTTGAAATTTGTGGTCACAGTGAAGAGACAATGGAACATCTAATGTTTCATTGCATGCATGCCAGAACTGTATGGAGACTGATGAATGTTAACATTTATGAGGTTCAAAGAAGAAATGTTAGTGTCTCAGAATAAGTATAAAGTTGGTTTATAGATCATAGGAGTAATGGTGATGATACTTGGCTTCTCACTCTAATGGTTACTGCATGGATTCTCTGAAAAGATAGATGCGAAAAAGTTTTTAAGGGAGTAAATCTTAATCCCTTTAACACTATGCACAGAATTAAATACCATTTGCATTCTCATCTGCATAACACAACCTTGCATTTTGACGCTTCTACATCATTCATTCCCTCTAACTGGAAGCCACCTGAGAAAGATGTGTTAAAATTTAATATTGATGCTTCATTTGATGCAATATCTAATACTCTTGGTACTAGTGTTGTTTTACGCTCTCATACAGGTGACTGCGAAGGGATCAAAGGATTCTACTCAAATGGAGTTTTAAGTCCCGAGGCTGGAGAATGCACTGCCATACTTGAAGCTCTACAGTGGGCCAAAGAAAAGAAGCTCACAAGGATTCAGATTGAAGCAGATGCAAATCTAGTAGTACAATCTATCACTGATAATGTTCTTCTCATACAATGGGAGAACAAGAATATCTGAAAACAGATCAAGAATCTTAGTTCAAGTTTTATTCATTGCAGTTTTTCTTTCGTCAGTAGGAATGATAATAGAGTAGCTGATCTAGTTGCAAAAACTGTCCGAAAATCAACTACTAGCTTATTTCTTCTTAGTAACTTTTCTGGGGAAATTTGTAATCTCTTGGCAAGAGATATTAACAATGTTTCATCAACATAAGCAATAAATTTCTTTTTATCAAAAAATAAATAAATAATAATTTACTAATTCTTACCTTGATTCGTAGATGATAGATGAGTGGATTTTCTATTACTGTACCGCGATAGATTTTACCCTACCACCGCTATACACCATCTTTGACAGAGTCCGAAGAAGAGATCAGGAAAGAAGACTATAATATTAGGGTTTGTATATCCCATTCTATTTCGTCTGAGAAATATAATATTTTATCTTATTTTGCACGTAATTGGTGTGTCGATCACCTACCATTTCCATATGCGGTAAAAATCATCCAAAAGATCTCAAAACCCACATACCCTTCTCTCAAGTGGGCCAGAAATTCTAAAATTCGAGCTTTGTTAAGCTTTCAACCATAAGCCTTGAAATATATGCTTTGAAAATGTGATGTTACTGACTAAGAGCATCCACAATGGACGATCAAACCTATATATTTGGTCAAGAAACGAGACACATCGGGACAGATTATCGAGTAAAAGCTGGACCAAAACCAAATCCCAGACTATATTTGGTCTGGGACCAAGACCAAACCCAAATATAGTCGAGCGAACTTATAAAGTGATCCTCGTGATGGGGCGGACATCATATGTGATCCTTGTGATGGGGCGGACATTATATGTGATCCTGACCAAAAAGGGCGGACATTATATGTGATCCTTGTGATGGGGCGAACATTATATGTGATCCTGACCAAATTTACTCTTCCATCCTAGTGTAACACCACGGATTAAACTCAAATTTGGTCGTTTTTTTTTGGTCTTTAGTCTTTGGTTTTGATCGCACCACTGCAGTTGCTCTAAAGGAGGAAACAGAAATATGCGCCATGCAGAATGAACCGGCCACCTCATGTGTGTTAGTGAACCATACAATTCGGGTCTCTTGTAGCATGACGTAAAGGAATGATTCATACATGATGCCCGGAAAGAACACGCTACAGATGGTGCTTCTAAGTTGGAATCCAAGCGAAGGAGAATGCAAGCATAGCGTGCATCTCTGGAACTTCAGGTGTTGAGCAAATGGATTGTCTAGCTACCATAGAAGTAATCAAGTGAGCGAATCAGCTAAAACTCTCAAAGGTCATCTCTGACGCTTATATTGTCGTGGACTCCATCAATGAATCAACTCTTCTTCGCCACCTTGAAGAATTTGAACTGAACATGGTTCATGTATTCTTTAATCTAAATTTCTTTCTGCTCACAGTTTGCATTAGTTCAGTGCGCAAAAACACTGGCCACTTCCTATTGCGATCACCAGTCCAGTTGCGTCTTTTACTTTTTCTGACAGACGGTTCACTGGTGAAGTTGATCCTGGCAAAATCCATTATGAAGTATTGGGATACAAACAAAAATTAATCTTGCATTACAAGGCCAAACATTAAAGACTGAGTGACATTACAATAGAAAAAACAGAATGACATTACAATTTTACAAGGTCTTTAACAAACCCAAAACTGGGAAGTTCATGTAAATGAATTGCTTATATGGGGGACGAAACTGCTAGGATAGACAGAAATTACATTCCTCAATATTTCCTTTTCTCGGTGCAGAGATAAGTTTAAACTGTGGAAAAACATTATCACTAAAATGGTGGCTACAACGCTTTTCTGGCTAAATCTTTTCCGATGAATTCAAGACTAATCTTCACGAAATGGTGTAAGATCTATTTTGAACTGCTGTTTTCCTTTGCTAACCCTCTGAATGACAAAAAGAGACGAAGCGAGTAAGAAACAAATAAACAATGCACATTTTAAAATCCTGAGTGATGACCAGTGATTACTCAAAAGAAGGGTGCCAATTTTGCCCAATTCAAGGATTAGGTATCATTTAAAAGATGGAAAAAGACTTACAGCAATCGCCACCAGCTCCTGTAATAGCTCCTCCAAGTTACGCAATGGCTATCAAGAAAGTGTAACCATCATTGGTAAGAATATTTTAACTAAAAGATGTGTACCGAGAACTAGGTTTTTCATGTAAAAGAGTTTGACCAAACGCAAGGAAAATGAAACTCACCCACTGCGTTGGACCATCAACAGGTGCACTTAGGGGATCGTCATGTACCTAATCAAACAAAGAAAGAGCATATCAGCTGCAATGTCACAAAGAGGAAAGACGGAACAAGAAACCCTCAAAAGTCTACAGGAACATGTAGTAAATCAAGGAAGAACAGTGAGATGCGTGTTTTAAGGAAACAAAGAAAATCATGCTTTCTGCGTGTCAATGCAATCTATATTTGAAGTTATAACTGATCCAACATTAACAGGCAAGGGAAATAAACAGAGAGATATCAAAATAAACCAAATTTGAAAACACAAATATGGTCCCAAGTATGTACCTCCATAAAGATGCCATCCACCCCGACAGCAACTGACGTCCTTGCTATACATGGTATTAATTCTCGAAGACCTCCACTTGCAACTCCTCCACCCTCCAGCTAATTAAAATATTCAGTCATATCATTTCTACTAAAGACCCAAACGATATAAAACAACAAATGCAACACCTTCCAGGAAGATAGTGAAAAAATTGCATGTATCCCTAAAATCAAAAGAATACAGGACTGACCTTTTTCCCTGCAGGTTGTTGCAATGAATGTGTAATATCGGCCACCTGCAATGAGACAAATAACGATGATTTATACCACCACTGAAACCGATGAGAATAAAAAGCAGCAAATAGTACTGTACTTACGATGGGACAATTTGCTTCTCGCATCCACTCCAAGTTGCGGGGATCAACAATTAAATCATCTGGAAACCAATTACGAATTCAGATATTGTTATAATCAAGTAAACAAACATGACTATACTCTCAGAGCAGCTAAAACTGGTCCATGCAGTTTTGTGCCTAAACAAAGATAGTGATGAAACTTTTGCACAAAAATATAGAAATGCTAATAAACTTACTATAACCAAACATGGTGCCTCGCTCACAAACCATCACATTCGGATTACCAGCCAACCTAACCTTCTCTGCAGAATTTGCCATAACCTGCCAAAGATCCAACATACGTTATATAAATTCACCGAATCTGTAAAAATTCTACTGGAGCATGCACAAAATGAAAGATAATAACCCCTAAATATATTATCACTTTGAAACCACGACGAATTTATATGCTGAGCATGTGAGGGAAACACACAATTAAATCTTTGAACGGAAAAGGAACGGAAATTGATGAGACACTTACAGAAGAAGAACACATTTGTCCCTTCTTAATGTTGACAATTTTTCCAGTCTTTGCAGCTGCGACTAGAAGGTCTGTCTGTCACAAGAAAAAGATGTCGCCATGAATCGGAAGTCAGGTAGCACATTAATCCATCTTAAGAACATAAGGTTTCTTATTCAAAGCAAGCCTTCGCAGAGTGACTGAAACAATAATCAGTGAGAAACAAGACAAAAGATGCAAACCTGACGGCATAGAAAAGCAGGAATTTGGATAATATCAGCAACCTTTCCAACAGCTTCACACTGCGAGACACTAGCTTCATTAAAACTTGGTGAAGAATAACTGGCAAAGTGACATGAAATCCGGGCTATTATCTATAGGCATAAATCGAAGAACTCAAGTTACTCAGAGAAAACCACAAATTTACCTGCCAACTCTCATGCACATCAGTAACAATTGGTAAGTCATATGCAAGTTTAACTTTTTCAAGGATCTGCATTTGCAAAACAATAGTATAGAAAGTTGAGTCCATAGAAAAGAAAATAGAGACCACTGGTACTAATTTATGAGTACTTTAAAGCATGATATATTCAAAGTCATACATGAAAAACATTAAGTAATTGGATACAAGAAGAAGCTCAGGTTATCACATTTTCAAGTTCAACATGACGAGGTTTTCAGGAAATAGCTAAATACATAACGTCTATGGCTTACACTTTCGGAAAAGCTTTAATTTAATCATCCATGATAGAAATTAGGTGTCACATCATACATTTCAACGACTATGCTTAGTGGCACTAAGCATAAGACCTTTCTGGCATTAATGTCCTATTTAAGGGATTGACTTACTAGGAAGTCGTAATTTAGACAGCCATTATAATTATTGAGTGCATATCATCAACTCTACTGCTTAAAGATGAGAAATTCCATTCTAGTATACAAAGGAAAACTCAATTTTCTTCTAGGCAAGGCTACAATTGCACGGGTTAATCGAATGCCAACAAAACAAACATGAAACATGGCATCGCTATGCTACATGAAACGGAGTGTTCAATGCTGCTTACCTTCAAGCCTTCCTCTAAACCAGGACCACGGAATGATTTAGACGATGTTCGATTAGCTTTATCGAAACTCGATTTAAACACAAGCGGCACACCAACTCTAATTAAGCAAAGCCAATGCCCAAATACTCACAGATCAGCAAAAAAAATTGAACATTTTGAAGAACAAACAATACAATACAAATTAAACCCAATTTTCAAAACATAAAATTCAACCATATTATACCAAGAAAAAAGCAAATAAGAGTAGAAAAAATACTTACTTGTCGGTGATGTGTTTGATATGTTTAGCCATTCTGAAAATATGTTCTTCAGATTCAATCACATTTGGTCCAGCTAATACAAAAAAGGGTTCTGCGGACTGAAAAATCAAAAAACAGAGAATACCCATCTTTAGTTAAATCACATTATATTCAATTACGACATAGAAATCGAAATTGAAATAGAAGCCAAGAAAAGAAGTAAAATTCATGGATCTAAGAGAAAGAAATTCAGATTGAGATGATTGATTAGATATAGTGTGAATTAAACCTTTAGTTGGTTGTATAGATCTGCTGAGGAAACCATGTTTTCGTTAGTTTTTTCTGAAGTTTGAGTGAAGAATGTTAGGAATTTTTCTGAACTTTAAGTACAGAGAGAAAAAGGAGAGCGGAGACTGGAAGTTGGAGATGAGAGACTGTCCGTTGTTGAATGGCCATCTCTTTTGGATTCGGGCTACCACCTAAGATTTATAGAGAGAGAAAACTGTCTACAGAAGCCTCGGTTACAATGTGGTCCGGTCATATACATTTTGTACGTGGTCCGTTTTTATTTTCTAACACCTATTTAACTAAAAGACTTGTCCCTCTAAATCTCGGTAACTGTTCCACTTTTTGAGAAAAACTAGGAAGTTGGAAAAAGAAAAAAGATAAACAATTAGATCATAAAACAGTTTATCAAATTTTTTCCTAGTTATCAGATGTGTCATCATTTAAAGAAGGGCCACGTACTTGAAGTATGTGGCCCGACCACATCGTAACCGCACCGATCTACAGAGTACACGACAGTGGACTGCGGAACCTCAGCTCTGAATCTGACCTCCTTAACCATGAGAGACAACAAGTCTAAAGTCAAGTATCCGTGCAACTGGATTATTCCCTCGCATGGGGATGGGCTTCCCTCAAATGGGATCAGTCGGGGCCAAATTGATGGGCCCATGTAGTGTTTTTGTTAGGGTTGGCGCTATTGCTAGGGCCGTCTTAGGTCTAGGGCATGATAATCGTTCTCCCTCGATCCAAATTTTAGGGGGCCCAGGAAAAACATAAAACAACCTGATAATTTTCTTTTTTCCTAAATATAAATTAAAAAAGTCTGACAATGAGAAAATTCATTTGGAGTCTAGTTAGTGTCAATTTTTACAATTGTTTGCCTTATCCACATTGAACTATTTTATTTTGTTAGCCCTGCTAAATTATCCTCGTAGCATCCCCTAAATTTCAAAATTACTATAAATCAACAACATCATTATAGTATAGTGGTAAAGTCATCTAATGTTAATATGAGTCATCTGTATTCGAAACTCGTTAACACAAATTCCAGAGATAAATCAAAAGAAAGAATTATCGAGCAATATTATAAATAAAATTTCAATTATTTTGGAGCTCTTTTTTTTATTTTTATATGTATTGTTCATTAATCCATATCTATATTGCTCGTGTATGTACTTTAGAAAAATGGCGACTTTTGAAAATTTCTCCCAAGCCTCTAGATTGGTAGAGACGGTCCTAGGTACCATGATCTAAGTTCGGTTTTGAAACTTGTCAACACCAAATTCTTGGTTGGTCAAAAGAAAAAAAGGAGAGCGGAGACTGGAAGTTAGAGATGAGAGACTGTCTGTTATTGAATGGCCATCTCTTTTGGATTCGGGCTACCACCTAAGATTTACAGAGAGAGAGAAAACTGTCTACAGAATACATGGCAGTGGACTGCGGAATCTCAGGTCTGAGTCTGACCTCCTTAACCATGAGAGACAACAAGTCTAAAGTCAAGTCCCCGGGCAACTGGATTATTCCCTCGCATGGGGATGGGATTCCCTCAAATGGGATCTGTCGGGGCCAAATTGATGGGGCCGAATTTGTGGGGTATGATTTTTTTGCCTAGTCTCACTAGGCGGTTCATATTTAATTTTTTGTTAGTGTTGACACCTAGAATAAGAAATTTATTGGTGAAAAATATCTTGTACAGTGTACCCATAAATTGATTTTTCTTGAATTCACAAGTCCCAAGTTTTCTTCTGCCTATTAAGTTCTCTAAAGAAATTCTATACAATGAATCAATTCAAAATATAGAGTCACCAAACCCCGATACGTCTCTTAGTTTCCCTCCAACAAGATTGAAGCTTATATGTAAAGGCAGGCATACTGGATGTTTTCTTTTCAGAAGAATAACCTCACAGTGAAAATGGTAGGTCAACTAGTGCAAGTATCTTCCAAATTCGTCTGGACGATTGAAAATTTCTCAGAGCTGACTGACAAAGTGGTGCAATACTCTGATGTATTTACAGCCGATGGTTATGAATGGTATATAGTTGTCTATATGCATCACTTTCGTGTTATTGCTACTCTAGCTTTCTAAAGTTCTTGATAAAAAAAATTCTCTCTTTATTTTTTGTTGCTTGTTTTTACCATTACGTTTTGGTTATAAAGGAAGCTGGCAATTCATCCATTGGGAGTCGGAAAAGTGTATGATTACTTGTCAATTTTCCTGTGCCCTGTCAACGACTCTACTTCGGATCTGTATGTAAAGTTCAGTTTATCCATTACTAGTCAAAGCAATGGCAGTAACAGAGTCATAAGAGGTACACATGAAAAAATAAGAATATGTTCTATATATGTAGTAGATACTGTGTTACTGAATCACATGGTACTAACCTTATTACCTTGTAACTAATTTTGGTTTCATTTTGCAGAAACAGACACCAATTCCCTACCAAGAAAATGTGGGTTGGACTGGGGCTGGATAAAATTCTTGCATCTAAGTGAACTATACGACCCTGATGAAGGATACATCGTCAATGATACTTGTATTATTGAAGTTGAAGTTTCTTGTGGGATGGAGGACTAAATGAATAATGATATCAAGGAAAAATCAAGACCTACTGCTGTGTGTCATCCGAATGCGCTGATCTGAAGTTGTTTAAGTGTTTAATTTAGTTTTCAAGTTGTTGTGTTTTGTTCTGCAAAATGTTTACAAGGAAAAGAAAACATAACCAATGTTCTTTTTAAAGTTTTTACATCATAGTCTCAGAGTTCTTTGTTTAGAAACAATTAAAATTGAGAATTAATGATCAAAAAGGTTATAAAAACTTCTACTAGAGATTAATTCAAGTAGCACCAGTTTTGAAGTTGGTCTAACCAGAAACTACAAACGTTACAAGGGTGATATAGTAAATATGAACCTTATATAAGTAAACCTACTAGCTTCATAGTTGGGGGAAAAGAAAAGAAGAGAAAATCGGCACATCCCGTCCCATGGATGTTATCCCAGCAGAGATAGCGATTGAAATATTTTCCCGAGTACCAGCGGAAACAATCTTAGAATGCAAAAGTGTTTGTAAAACTTGGCAAAATCTCTTATCACTTGATAAGAAGTTCACTGACATGCACTTCCGCCGTCGACAGGATCTGCTAGATCATCATGAACAAAAGGTAAATCTAGGTCTTATTTTCTTACGTAAGTCAGAAAACTCAAGTGGTCATGAACTTTACTATGGAGAATATGATGAGACGATTAGTAATAATAATACTAGTACCGATGATGACGGCAAAGAGGAGTGCAGCATTCCAAACACACTTAGATTAATTAATCATCCTCTCGTTCGTTCACAAAAGAAGTACGACACATGTTTGCTAGTTGGTTCTTGCAATGGTTTGATTTGTTTAGCCGAACCTAGAATGTATGGCCTCAACGATCCAATCCATATCTGTAATCCCATTACTAGTATAATGACTACCATCATGTTACTAGTATACATAGTGGTTTTGGTTACAGTCCAGAAACCAACGAGTACAAGGTTGTTAGAATCTTATATAGCTATGATGCTGGTACAGCAGATATACAAAGTATACACTCTTGGTGGTGGTAGTGGGTGGAGAAATAAAGGGCTAGTCACCTACACGTTATATGAACAACATGGTTTCTTTGCTAATGGAGCTATACATTGGTTAGATATGAATGCAGAAGAGACAATAATAATGGCCTTCAATTTATTAGATGAAAGGTTCCATGTGCTCCCTTCTGCACCTTTTTCCTGTGTCAACACTTTTATTATTGGCTCATATGGAGAGTGGTTGTGTGTTGTTAACCATGATAGTGGTGAATGTTTAGATATATGGACTTTTAAGAAAACATCGTCAGGTACTACTACGTCTATTACAGTCGGCAATAACGAATATGAGTCTTGGAGCTGGTGTAAAGAGTTCAGTATTGACCTTGAAGGTTCATCCCCTTGGGATTACGTACCTGTTGCGTTTACAAAGACTGGTTTGCTAGTACTCTGGTATGCAGACTTGTCGATTGTCTCGGAGAAAGGGACATTCTATAGTTACAACCCGAAAACTGCAACGTGGAAAACACTTGGGACTATGGATTTTCTTGAAGTAATCCCTCATATGAACAGCTTTGTTTCCTTGAAAGCTTTAGGAGAAACAACATGCAAGAAAAGAAAGAAAAGATCAGTTCCATCAAGTAGTGTGAAGGTTAGCTAGCCAGGATATAATATTTGAAATATATTAGCTACCAAGTTCATTATTAATCTGCTGCATCAAGTTTGATCTTTATGACTTTATATTATCATGTTGGTGTCATTTTTCTCTTTTTGGATAACTGAAAGTTTCTGGCATACGTTTGCCAATATATCTGCTGGCTTATTGCATTCCCCGACTACATGCTTACATATCCAGTTACTAATAATACGATTTTGGCAATTAAGTTTTTATAAATGTCATGACAAAGAAAAACAAGCATAGAACTGGTGATTTATTTCTGACACTGACCATGATATATACTAAATGGGGTTTTCCATTTCCTCTCGTTGTGAAAGCAAGAAATTTACACATTCATAAATAATGACAGAGTTATGGGTCTTTGCATTTTCCTGACGCTAGAAGCCTCTCCCTTCGGCACTTTAACAATTTGTCCCTCCAGCTGTAATACACAAGTACCTGTATGGTTATACGTACAAAACTGCAGTTTGACTCTTAAGTATCTGTAGTGATATACCAAACAAGAGGTGTCGGCAGATAATACAGATAACCTACTAGCAATTTTCATTGATTGACATGGGATTTGTTGACTTCAAAGATGTCCACATTATTCTTATCTCAAGTATGATTCAATAAAGATGTCCCAAATGATCTAGAAGCAACGAAAAAGAGCCACAGTAAGTAATTTCGGAACAATTTCCATGTGAAGTCAAATCAATGAACAAAAAGTGCATATAAATTTCAAATAATAGAACAAGTTGTGGTTCTTAAAGTTATTATGCCATAAAATTTCAACTATAAATAGTAATCTATATGTAAGCCATTCCGTATATTTCATTGAGAAACAAAATGTTTATATGATTGATAGAGCAAATTTAGTTCAGTAGAATAAAAGTTGGGACGCATTAGTCGATACAATTCACTGGCAAATTCAGTACGTTTTCTTGTCCATAAAACCTACAATTATTGCAATAAGAGAAGTGAAACATTTGTTCTATTTAGTGGACTGGAGCACTAGAAACCGTGTAACTATCATCGATTGACCGAGTAAGTTGTTTCTTCAAATGTGTCCACATGATACGAATATAATTCTGGTAACATGATCAGTACTTTTCTTAATGGTGGAAAAAGCATTGCTAGCAAAGGAAAATGCTAAATTATTTGATTTCCAAGTCTAGTTTGCACTCCAATACTTGTCGGTGAATGAAACCTAAGTCGATCGAACATAAGTGAATATAGATCATAAAGGAGCTCAGGGAGATGGTGAGTGGAGTTCACTGCTGAAGCTCTCCCAGCAAAAGAACCCAAGTTATTCTGCTTCCGTAAAGACTTTTATGACACATAGATGTGCAACTGAACTTAAGGCTATAAACCTGACTGCATCTAGAGTCTGCTATTAAAGTGCCACAAAGCTGTGGTGATCGATTCAGTTTGCTTGGTGAGCATCTTATTTTGCTCCGCATGGGTACAATAAAGCTGTGGGACCAGATGTGCTAGCTAGACAAAGTGCCAAACTGTACAGAAAACACCCACTTCTGACTTTTCAACTATCCAAACTTGTGATGGACAGTAATGAAATTAATGTATCTTGGTGCATACACACGGCAAGGAACCTTAGTCAAATCATGCTTATTAAAGTCTTGCGTGCGTCAATGAACGAAATTCCAAATATTGAACTATAAATGCAGCACCCTGATAATATGAAAACTATAACTAGTAATCAGAATCTAATTAAACAATTCTGCATATTCATTGATCAAACCAAAACTTGAAATAAGCATATAGGGCTAATTTAGTTTTTGTTAGCCATGTATTCATTCAATAAGACTACCCAGACAACATCATTTGATCTTTTTCTTATCCATCTTCATTTATTGTTCTTCTTATTGATCAACATCACTATATGCCCACTAGCCTCTCATGGATGCTATGAAGAGGAAAGCAGGGCACTATTAAATTTCAAATCCTCTTTGGAAGACCCTTCAAATCGCTTGACTTCATGGCAAGAAGGCATCCTACATGAAAACTGTTGTAATTGGCATGGAATTAGGTGTTCAGATGAGTCATCTCGTGTTGTCTCTATCGACCTTCGGAACACAAACCTTGAAAATTATATCGAAGAAACTAGGTACGGCAAAGGCACCTACAACTTACCAAGCACTTCGCTAACAGGTAAACTATCTCCTTCTCTATTCAGCATAACTTATCTAGAGTACCTTGATCTCGGCTTCAATAATTTTCAGGAACCAGATATCCCATTTCAGTTTTCAGATCTAAATAAACTCACCCATCTTGATCTCTCAAACACAAACTTTTCAACATCAATTTCGACACATTTCAGCAACTTATCATCTTTACAGTAGCTTGATTTATCTTGCAAAACAATCTCCAATTTTTCTAACTCTTGCTCAGAATCGTCATCCATAAAATGGATGAGAGGTTTAGTAAATCTCCGGGTATTAAAGCTGAGTGGTATTAATCTAGCTGGGGCCACATCTTCAGAAGAGAATTTTGCTGAGCATATGTCGTACCTTTATAATATTAGATATCTTGATCTCTCTCACTGCAGTATTCGTACTTCCGTTTTCCCAATCCATGAGTTTCACAATCTTTCCCATCTATCCACTCTCAAAATGAATGACAACTATATCGGTTCTTTAATACCAGAACAGCTAGCCAATTTTACTTCAATCTCAGTTCTCAACTTGTCTTACTGTCAACTACAAGGCTCAGTTCCATATCTTCCTCAACTCAGAGAGCTTGATGTGAGTTTCAATTATCTACAGCCTAATCTTACTAGGATGTTTGAAAATCTTTGGGCGAAACTAAAAGCCCTTCAGATAACATCAAATCAAATAAATGGACCAATTCCAAGTTCAATTTCAAATGCGCCATTATTAGTCAGTCTTTCTGCCGCATGGGGTACAATTCAAGGATCATTACCTTCTTCAATCTACAATCTTTCTCGGTTGCATCATCTGGACCTCTCTCAGAATGACATAACAGGTTCTATCCATTCTTCAATCTCCAATCTAAAAAAACTAAACTCTATTGACTTGTCTTACAATAAATTCCAAGGAACCATACCAAGTGCAATCTCCAAGCTAAAAGGGCTAAGCTTTCTAGACCTGTCCAGGAATAATTTCCACGGACCGATCCCAAATTCAATCTCCAATCTAAAAGACCTACACTTCCTAGACTTGTCAAGGAATAATTTCCAAGGACCTATACCAAATTCAATCTGCAAGGTTGTTTCTCTTCGACAACTTGTATTAGAAAGTAATAAATTTACAGGTACCGTACCAAGTTGCATTACCATGCTCAAGAACCTTGTTGACTTGCGTATATCTAAAACCTCTATCGAAGGCAATGTTTCATTTATCTCTTTGGTTGAGGAATTATCAAACCTAACTACCCTAGATCTGAGCTCAAATAGGCTAAGGGTCACAATAGATCAACACTTGCATCTGTCCTCTAAACCTTAACTGGAAACTTTAGCGCTGGGATCCTGCAATCTGAAAGTTTTTCCAACTTTCATCTGTAATATGACTCACCTAAAAGCACTGAATATATCTCATAATAACCTCAGAGGAGCTATCCCATCTTGCATCTCCAAGCTTGAAAATCTCGTTTACTTAGATTTGTCTAACAACAATCTTTGTGGTCGTCTTCCTGCTCCACCTGAAGGTGTCCAGATTTTTGATTTATCACATAATAAACTTAATGGTGAAATCTCAATAGAAGCTGGAGAAAGATTATCTAGTGTTAACACTATACTTTTGAATGCCAATGAACTTTCAGGTTCAATTCCCTTTTCTATATGTTCACAAACACAATACCTTGACCTCTCTAACAACAAACTATCCGGGATTATACCTACCGGTATAGGGTACTGCAATTCTCTTATTTATCTGAATCTTGGCAACAACTTTCTCACCGGAAATGTTCCGAAAGAGCTAGAAAATGCAGAAAGTCTGTTATTTCTTCAATTGAACGACAACAATCTCAGTGGTAGTTTTCCTAAGTCTACGGAGAAACTTCTGAATTTAGAAATTCTTGACTTCGGAAATAACAACATGGAAGGTATTATACCCACTGCTCTTGGTTTATTAGTTGGCTTAAAGATTCTTTCTTTAAGGTCAAATAACTTCAGTGGGCCAATCCCTGAAGAGATCTACAATTTTCCTAACCTTCAAATATTAGACTTGTCGATAAACAATCTCTCAGGTTCGATTCTTAAGATAGGGAACTTAAGGTGGCTACTGAGTAGACCTACTGAAAAGTATCATTTTCGTGATCCGGGATTGGACTTCAGTGAAAAGCTAATGAACTTTCAATTTCAATTCAAGATGGTGATTAAAGGGGTCATGAGAAAGTTTGAGCAGTTGTATGTCAGTTCTGGAATCGATCTATCATGCAATGCTCTTGAGTGGAACATACCAGAAGAGATAGGTCAACTGAATGGGCTTTCTATGCTTAACCTATCACATAATCAGTTCTCTGGTTCAATCCCAGTGAGTGTTGGAAGCATGAAGGGTTTAGAGTCCTTGGATTTGAGAGACAACAAACTGTCTGGACTTATCCCACAATCCCTAGCGTCATTGGATTTTCTCAGCTATTTGAATCTATCTTCGAACAATTTCAGTGGCAGAATCCCAAGAGGGGAACACTTTGATACATTGAGTGGCGATGGTTCAGTGTATGCCAACAGATTGTTATGTGGGTTCCTTACAAACAGAACTTGTGACACTGACCAGAACAGTATTACTACTGACAAACATGTGGATTGGTTGTTTTACAGTTTTATGGCTTTGGGATTTGGATTTTGGTTTTGGGGTCCGTTCTTTGTTTTGCTTATAAGGAAAGAGAAATGGTGGTTCGGGTATTGGAGATTGGTGGATATTGTTGCAGTTAGAGTGACTAGACTTGTCTACTGAAAATTGAATTATGTTTGGTCTGCAACTGTGTTTGTAAATGATGCTCAAATGTAACGTTTCATATTATAAGAATGACACTACATACACTAGCTGACTGTAGATGCGCCATACACCTAATGTATGAAGATGTGATAAAACCCACACACAGACATGTACCAACTACCAACAGGCAACATCAAAAGTATCACTCTTAGCGTACCCTAAGCGGAGAAACATCATACAGAACAATGTGTCCAATTTCAAGTTCATTGCCACTCTTGGCTAGTTGTCTAATTTTGCATAAGAAATTCAGTCTAACAAATTCATTTATAACCCAATGCAGTAAAATATTAATTGACAAGAACCCTCATGAGAGAGGTTTGCTAATAAAAGATGAAATTTTACCTCTTGAAGGTTTATTTGAAGAAGATGATTCGACCGCAGTAACAGCACTTTTTCGAGTGAAGTTTTCTCCGGTGGTCACAATGTCATTACATCTGTCAGGCCTTATCAAGCAGTTATTTCTGCCAGGCATTTTATCAAACAGTTATTATTTGAAGTCTAATGGTGCTAATGAAAACATAATTGAGCAGAATTTAACAAATACAATGAGAATTAAAGAGATCTTAACCTTGAGTTGATTCATTGACTAAGGGACTGTCTTTCGAATTCTTCAGAAAACAAGCTAATCAGTAGATTTCATTCAGTACTCTTACTAATGGTAGAAAATGCTAAAGTATTTGATTTCCAGGTCTAGTTTTTCTAGTCCACTGCCACATTTTCTTGTGGGCGTGCTTGGTGGAGCAAGTATATGATCGGTCTTGCCTAGATACGCTAACTTGTAATGAGGACCACAATTATATAAATGGGCGGCAACTCACACTTCACTTCCTCAATTAATGGATTTCGTTATCTAGGTCCTACTGGCAAAGGAAAATAGCTAGTGGTGCAGAAATTCCAAGTCAAGTCAAGTCAATTGAATAAAAAAAAATGTAATCGTTTTCGAATACAAGTTTATAAAGCAATTAGTGAAATATTAAAGTTAGAGGTAAAAATAGCAATCTATACCAAATCCTCTTTGGATGACCCTTCCAATCGCTTGTCTTCGTGGCAAGAAGGCATCCAACGTGGAAATTATTGTGACTGGCATGGAATGCGGATGCTCAAGTGAGTCTTTTCATGTCATGTCCATCGACCTTCAAAACAAAGACCTTGAAATGTACCGATTTGATTCCTTTCCTTCATACCGCACTACGAGGTAAGTTATCTCCTTGGCTTTTCAACTTCAACTCATCTCGAGTACCTTGATCTTGCTTTCAATGATTTTTCAGGATCAGATATCACACTTCAGGTTTCTTGATCTCTCCCATTCAAACTTTCCTGCGTCTTTATCAGCTGGTACTTGATCAGATATCACACTTCAGGTTTCAATGATTAATACTAGAATCAGATAAACACCAAGATGGTTACACGTGTATCGAGGGAAAATGGGTAATTGCGCGTCAGTAACTCATCTCATCTGATGAGAAATTGACCGTGTTGACCGATAAATTAACAAAAGTAACGGATTTGGATGGAAACATGGATGGAGGCCTAGATTTGCAAATTTGAAAAAAACAGGCTTATGGTTGTCTATCGGGTTGAAAATGAGGCCTATATCTGTTTATAATCCATGAAACAAATACATTCAGAGGTGAACCAAAGAGATGAGTTTGCTAATAAAGATGAAAGTTTTACCTTCTGAAGCTTCCTTTGCAGAAGAACAAGAAGAAATGGCCAGCAACAAATATCATCTTCCAGTTCCACCTTCAGAAGCAACAAATAACAACCTCTAATAAAAAAAAATATCGAATAATGTGTCCAAATTCAAGTTCATTATCTGATTTCACACATAAGAATTCTTTCTAACAAATTCATTTATACTAACCCAATGCAGCAAAATCTTAATCGATGAGCTTCATAAATGAAAGATGAAAGTTTACCTCTTGAAACCTTAGCCTTATTTGAAAAAGAAGAAGAACTGACCGCGGTAGCAGCAGAAGCATTTGGAGAGGCGTTTTCCCAGGTGGTCATAATATCATTAATTCTGTCAGGCATTTTACCAAACATTCGTTGCTAACGAGAACATACTTGAGCAGTATTTAACAAATACAACGAGAATTAAAGAGATGGGTTCTCTAATAAAGATTGAAAGTTCACCTTTTAGAAGCTTTTTTCAGAAGGAGAGGAAGAAGAAGAAATGATTGAATATCTGTGTTGAGGAATTCATGTTTTACTAGTTTTTTTTTGTACGGTGGTTAAGGGACGCGTGTTTTGGATTCTGGCTACCACCAAAAAGGAAAATACACACTTAATTGTGATATAGGACCGACCACCGAGATTAGTTTGCATTGTGCATCCGGCATCTGCTTAATCAGTGTAGATAATTCCAGGTAGAAATTGACGTTTAGTCCCAAAATTTGTGGGCTTTGGACGCTTTAGTCCTGTCAAGCCTGGTACATGAAGGTCCAAACTTATCAAATCTGAGACGGGTTAGTCCTGATATGAACGATTTAGTCCAAAGCATAATTTTTTCATGACAAAAATGCCCTATAAACCAAGTTATTACTCTCATAATCCAGTTCCCATTTTCATTCAACGGAAAAAACTTTCTAAGTAATCTCGACGTCTCAACGAAAATTCAATCACCAAATATGATATGGTAATCGAAGAAACACTCGATTCAGCTTGATAAACCTAAACCTTCCATCGTCGATTCATTCTGTTCGAAGATTAACTCGAAATTTATATGAAAAGTTAAGGAGATTCAAGTACAACAAATTACTTTGACGATTTCATCATCGATAGCGATTTGAAGATAAGTTGAATCTGTTCTTATAATTTGATTTGATTTCCATTGTTAAAAATGTCAATTTAAAATTTGATTTTAGGATTTTTAACGGTTTTTGAAACCTAAGTTCTTTGATTTCCTTTCGATTTTTTTATTTGACTAATGATTAAATAAGAGTTTAGATCTACAATCACGTCATCTAAATCTTCTTACTTTAAAAATTTCTCTGCTGCTGAACCTGTTTCCCAAAAATGGAAACCATTTGAATGTCATTTTCCGTCTTAGATCTAAACATGTGGTCACAAATCATACCTAATCTTATTGGTTGTATTTTAGTTTTGCATTTGAGTTATTGGTCATTTTAAGATTCATTTATCATCTTATTAGTCTATTTCTTCTATTTTTTTTGGTGTTCTGCATTCAGTAATTATTGATGGGAAATCGTAATTTTGTTTGTATATTATTCCCCATTTAAGGTTTATGCGTTTGTTGCTTGAAAGCCTTGTTGCTTTTGGTGGGAAAAATTCGCATGTCTCTGAGTGTTACTTATTTTTTGAATACTTGTCACTTAATGCATAATGTTATGGTGTGCTTAACATTGTTGATATTTCTTAGGACTTAAATTGCTCGGGCGGACCTTCTTATGATGCTTTTACTAGTGATGATGTTTGTCTAGTGATCATTTAAATTGCACTTTGATCTCTGAATTTTCTTTTTCTGCTTCAGGATATTTATGGCAGACAATCTTTAGTAGAAATGATACATTGGTAAGGGTATTTACATTGGTTCTCTTTATTTTGGTTTAATAAGAATGTTTAAGAAGTCCAATAATATACAGAACCGACGCAACCTTTCTACCTGAATTATGGGACGCCAAATCAATTTTTGTATCTAGATCCGAGCAGAAATAAGTATATCTTCCTTACTAGTGACTGAGAGTTAATAAATCATCTGAAACTGATGAAATACTTCACCCTGACGACATTTGTATAGCCAATACCCTTATGTTATTAATACTTCGATAAATAACAAAACTGACTGTGTATGTTGGTTGACTAAACAAGATGGATTTTCATTTTCTTTCTTCTTTTATAAAAGAAGTGTAGCTTGTCGTAATCTCAAGGATAGCTTTTCTCACTATTATCATTTCTCACAATTGCTAACTGAACGACACCTTTGTCCATTAGTTTCATTTGATATCTGGATTTTTATTTGCTAATTTTTCTTACTCCTGGCATTGTCCTTAGAAACTATATATGAGTAACCGAATGACAGTGTGTTCTGTTTTTATGAACAACTAAAAATCGGGAGGAAAATTACAAAAATCAGAGAACTATTATATTCCGTAATATACAATAATATGTGGGGTTTTCTCAAACTTGGTTTAAGTTTAGGGGTAATTCAAGTAAGGTGTATGCCCTCCTAATGGCTGAGTGAAACTGGATACTGCAGTGGGGGTATTGGATGTTGTATGTTATACTCTTTTCTTTTGCTTAGGACAAGTAGACAGATAGGCAAGGCATACCTAATCGTAGGTCCCTAGCTGATTCATGCGCTCCCTTCATATCGTATGATTTTCGTTCCTCAGGGAGCTATACGGTAAGGAAGATAATCTTCACTCTCTTAATTTGGTGTGATCTGTAGCAGTAGGGAGTCTTAATGTGTACATAAACGTACACATGTAGATTCTTAATGTGTACATAATTGTACACATATTGACTATGTTTCTGTTAGTATTGTGTATAGGAAAGTTGGTTGGAGCCACGTCAAGGTGAGAGCCACTTGGATGCTATGCTAAGATGAAAGAATTTTATTGCTCTCCATTTTTTGACATGATTTTCTGATAAAAAAACAGTTCAATGTTTTCATGCATTTTAAGACAATAGAAACACAACTCTTCTCCTTCTCGATCTAAGAAGGGTTAGTGAATCAAAAGATTCGCGTTACTTTTTCTATTTGTATTCCTCTTGTCAAGCACGTAACTAATTTGTTTTTACCAAATATTTTTTAGGCTGCATAAGTTGCAGTTGGACAGACCGTTACTGCAGTTGGAGGGACCGTTACTGCATCAGTTGTACACCTGTTATTGTTAACGTGTACATAAATGTACACTTGTTGATTTTAATGTGTACATAGTTGAACCACATGCTGAATTTTTGAAACTTCTAGGTTTGAAAGATATAAATCGATCTGCTTCTTGATTTTAATGTACACTTGTTGATTTTAATGTGTATATAGTTGCCAATCGCTGAAGATGAAGACTCTATGATCGTCTTTAGTATGGCAGAGGCATGGTAGCGGAGCTGAGCTAGCAAATACAGTGGATGTTGTTGCCACTAATATAATGCATGGAAAAAGACCGAGGTATATATATATCCTTTTTTTCATCTTACTTTATTTATACAATTGGTGTTCATGTAAATTACCTAGTTGTTAGCGAAACTATAGCATTCCTGGTTGACTAGGCCATGCAAGTTAAAAAATGACATATGTTTTTGAATTTTAAGTGTGTTTGAGCACAATTACTAAGTGCATGAGGTTGACATCAATGAAAACCCCAATTTTTTTTATTACGAATATTGGATTTAACTAGCTCTCAATGAAGTTGCCATGGTTGCGGTGTCTGTGAACCTTTCCATTTTTACAATGTCTCCATGTAGTCGCAAGTTTCGGTTAAATCATATTATTGTTCATTTAGCACCTCGGGCGGCAGATGAGATTTTATATAGGTCACTATTTGTGGACTTGTTAAATTTTTCCTTCTGGCTATGGATATTTTCTTTGTTAGTTGTTACAGAGTATAGGCTCCCATGAAACTAGGGTGTACAAACTAGTGCACATGTAAATAACAAAGGTGTACATAATTGTACACATGTTGGTTTTTAATGTGTACATAATTATACACATGTTGTATGTGTTTCTCTCTGTCTATATGTGCTTGTTCAGTTTTACATGTACTAAGTTTTTGTCCTATTGTAGCTGTATGACATGATATTCAAAAATGAGGATATTATATCCTTACTGTGAATGTGAATTACATGATATTCAAAAATGAGAATATTATATCCTTGAGGTCCACATCTTCGTGAACTACCATGTCTTGTTAGAGTAGCTTAGAGTTTAGTTTCTTCAAAATTTTAGGAGACACCACGAATTCTTTCAATTGTGTTAAATTTCGAGGTAATTTTCGCTCTGCACCCTTTTAATCTCCATATGCTTATGTACTAGTACTTTATTAGTTTCGTAAAGTCTTTCTTGCAGTGCATCTTGTTATATCTGGTACTGATTTAACTGCATTTTCTCCATGCACTCTCTAGCATCCACTGTTTATATTCATATCGTTTTAGACAATCTTTTTGATGTAGAACATACAAGTTCCTCTAGGTTAGTTTTGTTCCTTGGAAATGTGCACAACTGTTGCCCGCATATTTTTTGCTAAATTCACTATGACAGTATGTTGATATGTATCTAACATTTTTTTTTTCTGAATATGGTAACAGGATGACGACACTGCACTGCTAGAGCAAGCACTCGCAATGTCACTAAACGACCATCAGTCTATTCCATCTGGTGGATTATTATTGGAAGACACTGATGAATTTTGGTACACCAATGTAAACTAAGTTTTTTAAAAAATGAGAATTATATAGTCATATGGGTACTCTCTTTGTAGATCTCGGAAAGATCTTTCCAAATATATAAAGTTTGCGAATTTTGGACAAACGGTTCGAAAGATAAAAAAAATTTAAATTTTTTTTATATTATTTAAGATTGTTGACATCACCGTGAGTCATTTTGGACTAAACTGTAAATAAAGAAGGTTATTTGTGTACTTTCCTTAAAAAAGGACTAACTTGTACCTAGTTGAATGGGTCAGGACTAACTAGTATATTTGGATGGGATTTTGGACTAAACTGTATTTTTTCCTAATTTCAGATCTTGGTCTAGTCTTGGACGGATTGGAACATCTTCCCAACAAAATTTTCGGTGGAATAACTGAGCTCGTGTTTTCCAATCATTATATACGGACCACACTGACGGATGACGCAAAAACCGCCTCCCTCACATGGTGTGGATCCCACCCCTTGGGGGTTTAGCAGGGGGCCACTTTTAGGCCTCACCATTAGAAGAATATGATGGGATGGTTTTTTCTTAGTCCATCTAGATTCTCTGCAATTTTGATTACCGATTAATTATCACAAACAACTTCATAGGTTTTTCAGAAGGGAAACCAAGCTCTCCCATAAGCTTTTTCAACCATAAAAATTCACAAATGCCTTTTACTATTGCCTTATATTTCGTTTCAGCACTTGACAAGGAAACAACCGATTGTTTCTTAGACTTCCAAGTTACTAAGTTACCCCCGACAAAGGTAACATACCGATATGTTGATCTTCTCCTATCACCTTTTCCTCCCCGGTCCAAGTCAGTGTATCCGAATACATAGAGATGTCCATATTTTGAAAACATCAACCCTCTTCCTGAAGCAGATTACAAATATCTTAGTATCCTTATGAATGCATCCATGTGTTGTTGACCCGGATTATGAATAAATCTGCGTACAACACTTGAATCTTAGGAAATATCAGGTCTTGTATGAGAAAGATAAATCAAGCGGCCAACTAACCTTTGGTATATCCCATTGTCAGCTGGTACTTGATCAGAACACTCTTCAAGACCATGATTTTGTTCCATGGGAGACCCTATCGGCACACTTAAAAAGAGGGGGTCTAACAACCACACCCAATATTTCGATTAGCAATTTGTATGGACTAACTCCAATATACTTTCTAGAGAATCAACTAGACAGTCAGACTCAATCTAGAGAAAATTATATCGAGGAGTTAATATCTCTCTCTCGATTTGATTCTACTCAAGCAAATAGAAATCTGCGAGTCTTATTAGATACAAGGATAATAAACTTGGACGATACCAGAGAACAATATCCAAGGATCAATCAATTTCCAATCAACAACCAAAGGTTGGATTTCACAATTGATCGATACAAACGCACAACCTGTGATATTTCAATTATATAACAAAATATAATGCGGAATAGAAATAAACACAGACACCAGAAATTTTGTTAACGAGGACGTCCTTGCACTTTCATGCAAAAACCCATTGATCTTGCCTTAACTTTTTATTTTGTATTATGGCCTCTTATGGAATGTTGCGACAATATGACATGCCTAAATATTCTTGCGAAAATAAATCCCCATGACATTGTCGTCTTGCGACGAAATCGCAGGATGTCTTCGCACTTTCATGCGAAAACCCATTGATCTCGTCTTATCGTTTTCTTTTGTATTATTGCCTCTTCAGGATTGTTGCACAAATATGACAAGCCTTAATACTCTTGCGAATAGAAAGCCTCATGACATTTGCGTATTAAGACACTTATCAGCTCCCTAATGGAGGGCGCCGCCCTTATCTTCCCCCTGGTTGCCCCTTCAAGGAGGCGTACTTCTACCATACAAGGTTAGCTCCTACCATCCAGTCTTAACAACAACCAGTTGTTTTCGCAGCCTCTTATCCCTTTTACCTATAGGGCTTATGGTTATGAGACTGCACCCTGAGTGGGGTTTTCTTTGGGCCGAGTGCAGTATAAGCCAAGGCTTGTCAAGAATGGAAAGGTACGTGTCAAACGTCCCTGGCACTCTTGACTCAACCGTGTACCTCGGCGCCATGATTAGATCGGCACTCCTTGGGAGAGTCTTTATTACCTTAGTCTCCCAACCCAAGTCATATGCTTAAGCTGAGAATCCAAGGTGCCTCTCCCGGATGAGCTTTATTGAACCCAAATCTCCATGACTCAGGTTCCGGTGGAGGTGTAGCCTTTCCCTGAGCCATGCAACAGGTACCCCCTAATATGACGTACTTTAGGTCTCACATTTGCCTCTTGCGAAATTTTATTTGTGAACTAGGGTGTACGCCATAAAGGTTCGCCCCTTTCTTTTATGTCATTGTTCTGTGATTATCTCTGTGAAAAGTTCGCATATCATGATCTTGTTTTGATATGAATATTCTTGCAATTATTCTTTCAGAATCCATAAATTTTCAAAGCTTCTTACGGATAATATCTTTTTAAGTACAACTTGTTCCATGGTCTGTCTAGTCTATGACCAACATCTCTACCTTCTGGATCCATTAATCTATAAGCTCATGTTCCAACTATCTCCTTAATGATGTAAGGTCCATCCCATTTTTTCGCTAATTTTCCACCATTTTCTCGCTGATATATTGGTGTCTCTCGCAGAACTAAATCTCCTGGCTGAAATTCGCGTATTTTGACACGTTTATTATATTCTCGGGCTAATCTTCGCTGATAATTCTCCATATGTTGTAAAGATTTTTCTCTTCTTTCTTCTAATTCATCAAGTTTATTTAAGATCAATCCCGCACTAAGATTTTTCTCCCAAGCTTCTCTTTTTGTTGTCGGAATAACAACTTCTGTTGGTAACACCGCTTCAACTCCGTATGTTAAACAAAAAGGTGACATTCCAGTAGCTTCTCTTCTAGTTGTATTATAAGCCCATACTGCATTATGTACTTGTTCGCACCATGCTCTGTGATGTCCTTCCAATTTCTTCTTTAATATATCTGCAATTGTTTTGTTTGTTGCTTCTACCTACCCATTAGCTTGTGGATACAAAGGAGTAGACTTTCCACATTTTATCTTGAATGCATTAAGTAGCATTTCTATATTTTGTCTTTCAAATTGTTTCCCATTATCAGATACCAACTGCGCAGGAATTCTGAATCTGCAAATGATATTTTCAAATATGAATGTAAAGATATCTTTGTCGCGAATATGCTGTACTGCCTTCACTTCTGTCCATTCTGTGAAATAATCTGTTGCGACTATTAAATATCTTCTTTGTCCAGAATCTGGTAAAAATGGTCCCACAATATCTAAGCGCCACTTTCCAAAAGGCCACACACTGGTTGAAGATGATAGTGGTGCTCCAGGTGCATGTATTTTCTTTCCATGCCGCTGACAATCTTCGCAACGTCTTGATATTTGTTTTGCATCTTCGTGCATGTATGGCCAGTAATAACCTTGCATTTTTGCTCTATGTGCCAAATATCTTCCCTCGCTATGATGGCCAACATCCCCACTATGTAACATTTTTAGTACTTTTTCTTCTTCCTCTCGTGTCAAACATCTGAGTGATGGTCCATTAAAGGATTTTCGGTATAGCAACCCATCTCTTAATTCATAATTCATTGCACGGCTTTTTAACTTGTGTGTTTCCAATCTATTTCTTGGTGTTTCTCCTTTCCCCAAATATGCATGAAGTTCCATTCTCTAATATGCGATATTGTTCGTTTGTTCTTCTTCTTCATTGTCTATTATCATCACATCCACTTCTTCTTCTTCTTCTTCTTTATTGATTGATGGTGACATAAGTGTTTGTATTTTTATGCATCTCGCAGTTGGATCTGTCATCATGCTTGAGATGAAAGCAAAAGCGTCTTCGAGTCTGTTATCCTTTCTTGAAATGTGCCTCCACTTTATTTTTGGGATTTTCGCTAACAATTCTTCAACCAGCTTCTTGTATTTCTTCAAGGATGGTTCATTTGTAGTATACTCTCCATTTATTTGGCGAATAACTAGCTTCGAATCACTAGTGATCCTGGCATTTTCTAGTTTCATTTCTATTGTGAATTTTAAGGCATGTATCACAGCTTCATATTATGTTTCATTATTAGTGGATGCAAATTCCAATCTGAATGAAAAAGCCATCTTTATTCCTTCTGGCGAAATTAAAACAATTCCAACTCCATTTCCTTCTTCATTTGATGATCCATCTACCAATATCTCCCATCTATTTGGTTCTGTTAATAAATCTTTTGGATCTCCGTGTTCTTCTTTTATATCCATCATTTCTTCTACTGCTTCATCTTCTTCTAAAGGAAATTCTGCCAAGAAATTTGCAAAAACTTGTGATTTTGGTGAAGAAAAAATTTCATATTTAATATCAAAGTGGCCTACTTGTGCATTCCATCTCTCCACTCTTCCCGATCTTTTAGAATTCTTCATTACTGATTCAATTGGTACTTTTGTTAATACCTTTATCTTGTGCGCTTGAAAGTATATGCGGAGCTTAAATGATGCATAAACTAATGCTAAGATTAACTTCTCAATCTTTGAGTAATTCTTCTCGGCAGTATTAAAAGTTTTGCTAATGTAATAAATGGGTTTCTCCACTCCTGCGTCTACTCGCAATAACACGGCACTTAATGCATGCGACGTTGTCGCAAGATGGATCAATAATTCTTCTCCTGATTATGCTTTTTGTAAAATAGTTGTATTCATAAGATGTTCTTTGATCCCTTGAAAAGATTTTTCACATTCATCAGTCTATTTAAATTTCGCACCATTCTTGAGTATATCGAAAAAATATTTGCATTTGTCTGATGATCGCGAGATGAATCTCCTCAGCGAAGCTAGAAGCCCATTCAACTTTTGTACATCTTTTATTGTTGCTGGTGTTGGAATGTCACGAACTGCTTGCACTTTTTCTGGATCAACCTGTATTCCTTCCTTTGATACAATGTAGCCTAAAAATTTTCCCGATGCAACTCCAATAGTACACTTCTCAGGATTCAATTTAATGTTACACTGCCGCATTTGTTCAAAAATTTCCCTCAGGTCTTGTATATGGTCTTTAGCTTCTTTACTCTTTACTAACATGTCATCCACGTATACTTATAATGTTTTGTGTATCCATTTTGCGAACACCTTCTCTACCATTCTTTGGTATGTCGCTCCCGCATTTCGCAAACCAAATGGCATTTTCGTGTAACAATATAAACCTCTAGGGGCAAAGAAAGCAATATGTTCTTGATCTTCTTCAGCGAAAGGGATTTGGTTATACCCTTTGTACCCATCTAAAGACGATACTCTATCGTTTATCGCTGCGGATTCCACCATTTGAGGAATATCTGGTAACGAAAAACTATCTTTGGGGCAAGCTTTGTTTAAATCAGTGAAATCTATGCAAATCCTGATTCCTTTGTTTTTCTTTGGGACAATGACCATATTCGCTATCCATTCTGGGTATTTAGCTTCTCTTATGATTCCCGCATCAAGCATTTTCTGTAGTTCTTCTTCTATTTGGGAATGGTAAGTTGTTGCAATTTTTCTTATTCTCTGTTTAAATGGTCTCACATTTTGTTAATCTCCAACTTGTGGCATGCAATTGATGGATCTATTCCCGGTATCTCATCTATGCTTCCTGCGAAAACATCTTTATATTCTCGCAACAAGTTAACAATTCTTTCTTCTTCTTCCACATCCATTTTGGTTCCAATTCTCAATATTAGAGGTTCTTCTATAGTCCCAACGTTTATTTCTTTTGTTGGTTCTGCGGCAGTGTAACTGGGTTTAGGTTCTCCCATTAGTGTTGGTTCTTTTATTGTTTTCCTATGTCCTTCTCCTTCTTCCGAAATTTCGTTGGGTACTCCTTGCCTTCTTTTTCCCTTATCATATATACTCTAAATTCTTCTTCTTTCTTTGCTTCCTTTGCCAACTTTCTGCGAAATTGTTTCTTTTTTGCTTGTCCTTCATAATGCTTTACTTCAATTTGATGACATAATTTCGCATTATCGACATCTCCTCTGATTTCACCTATTCCATTTGGTGTGGGGAATTTAATACATTGATGCAACATTGATACTACAGCTTTTATCGCATGTATCCATGGTCTTCCTAATAACATATTATATGGCGATTCCATATCCACCACGCACAACGTTACATGTGTTTCGATTTCTCCAAGTGGAATTCGTACCACTATCTCTCCTTTAGGTTTTGTTGTGGATTTTCTAAAGCCGTGAACAAAATATGTTGAACTGGACATTTCTTCATCTTTAAATCCCATTCCCCAGAATGCGTGATAAAATATTATATCCACTGAACTTCTTGTATCGATTAAAGTTCTGTTCAATATCCATTCTCCCGTGGATTTTGTTGTTGTCTCCTTCTCTTTTCGCGTAATAGGCACTGTGATAACCAATGGAGATGTGTGGTTCAAATTTTCTTTTGGTATTTCTGCCGCGATGAATGTAATTTTTTGCTTTTCCCAATCTTTCAAGGGTGATGTCTTTTCTACCGCCATAACCTTCCTTCCTTCAAAATTTTGTTTATGTATTCTTCCTTTGATGTTTTCATGAAATTCATTAACCATCGTTTTTGTTATCATATTACACTCCAATCTTTTGTCATCTTCATTAATTCTAATCATCTTTCTTTTAACTGGTTCACTGATTTATTTAATCACTTTCTTGATTTGAATATTCTCAACAACAATCTTCAACTTTCGATCTTCAAGGTCCCTGTTTCTAGCGCCATTATGTAGTTGCAGGAAATCCTACACTGCACCCCTCATATGATTTCATTATTAATCAACTCATTTTTAGGTTTACACTCTTAATTTTATTGATCAATCTTTGAATGTTCTTACAAGAAAAGATAAAGAAATCAAGAATGACTTCTGCTCTAGACTTTTTCTCTCCTATTTACTTGTTTCTTATTCAAAAAAGATCTCTCTCTTTTCTTTACAACTTGAACGACTATTTATAGGGAAATACATAGTGGATGACAGCTAATCTGTCCTTTATTTTCGGGTATGGTCTGCGACATTCTCGCAACCTTACAAATATTAATTTCTCAAGCTCTCTAATTTTCGCAGGACTATCACATCTTTTTCGTGATCTTAGTTGACGTCATTTATTATATCCTTCCTGAAATTGTTCTGCGACGCTGTTGTGTTGTGTTGTTGATAATTTCGCTGAAATATTGTCGTTGCGAGATTCTGATCCTACAAGAGAAAAAGAAATGAACTTCCTAGTGGTTTGCAAAGACTAAATATGTTCACTTCTTGAAAATTTCATTTTAACACATTTGAAATGTTCATCAGTTTTTTTTTTTAATTTCTTAGTAGTGGATGCAACTCTCATTATCTATACAATATCGGGTGCCGAGGGAAAAATTGTTAGTCAATGTAATGTTTAAAGTGTAATAGAAGTGTAAGACTAATTAGTAGTAAGTTAGTGGGTGGACATGAGTGTTGCACATAGGGCTGTTCATGGTCGGTTTTGGTTCGGTTTCTACCCAAACCAAAACCGAAACCAATACTATTGGTTTCTAAAAATCTAAACCAAACCAATCCATTAACCATTGGTTCGGTTTCCAAATGGTTCCAGTTGGTTTCGGTTTGTCCCAGTGGTTTTTGGTTAACCAATAATTATGTCAAACCAAAAAAAAAATACACAAATTTACAGATAAAAAAATCGTAGTTGCCGATAGTATTGGTTTACACAAATATACAGACAAAAAAAAATGAAGAATAGTTAAAGCTTACTCTAATTCTAGAGATCAAAAGAAGATATATAATATATCTTAATTTAGTTATTGACAAATAAAAAAGAAGGAAGACGGGAAGAAAAAAGTCGAGTAGCAGCAGCTGTAGTTGGGGGTGGAGAAGGGAGGCGGCTGAGAGAAAGAGAAAGAGGGAGAGTATCATAATGAAATATTAGATTTAGGGTTTCTATTTATCCTCTAAATCAATGGGTATAATCTAATACTTTTAAACCGACGATAGAAACTAAGTTTAAAAATTAATCGGTTCCCCAATGGTTTTTGGTTCGGTTTTCAGGTCAAACCAAAACCAAACCAGTAATGTCGGTTTTTCAACTTTTTTTTACCAAACCAATCCAAATCTAAATGGTTTGGTTCGGTTTCTTTCTTATTGTTTTGGTTCGGTCGGTTTCCAACGATTAACCGACACCATGTTCAGCCTTAGTTGCACATGTTTTTGTATTAGGTTTTATATATGCCTAACATATAAAGAAAGAGAGGAACAAAGAGAAAGTAATCTAATAAAATATAATTAAGGAGAAGAGCTAGAGAGTATCCAAGAGCCCTCAGCTACATTCAACAAAATTACTTCAAATATGTTTACTAATTCAATTATAAAACCAACAAAACTCGACAAATGATTAAACATTGGGTGTTGGGCATTTTAATTAATAAAGAATTGTGGGTATTCCCTAGAGGACACAAAGATGACTCAGTTACTGATTTGGGCTTGCAAATTGCTTCACGTTGTCTCTTCCCTTGCATGTCCTCCATCGTTAAAATAATATGTGGGATAAACCGGCTTCTTAATCAACTAGTGCTAGTGTTTTAAAATATCATGTGAAGTGTTGCGTACCCTTAACTAGCTTTCCAATAACAATCTATTTATATATGAATGTTCATTCAATCCCGAATCAAAAAGTATATATAACAAGCACATTTGGATATCATGTACAAATTCTGGGAAAACCATTAGGAACATCCCAGGTTATTAATTAAGACAAGTCTTATGTTAGAAGAATTCAATCTTCAATATTCCATGACATCTAAACACTTGGAATATATTATGGAATTTCAAGCTTAACAATGGAAGTTAAAATAAAATCCAATACGCGATTCCGAATTACATTCAACACTAATCCAAATATCGTTCAATCCTGGCTCACAAAATCTACGGCCAACTGGAAATAATTAGATTTAGATATAAAACCAACAAGGAGATAGAGAACAATTTGGAATTGCATATAACACAATTGACAATTTATCTTGGATTCCAAGGTATCTTTCATGAAACCTTAGAACATTGCTTGGAAAAAGCATAAATGACTAATGACCCCAACTTGGAAACTATTGAATTTGACATTCCACACTTTTTCCAAGCTTGGAATAGCTTGAATTCCACCATATGACTTTCCGTAACGTCAATACTTCAACCAAAAGATAAAATCAGATTTCGACTTTGAAAAAAAATCAAACACACCCCTTTCTGAGTCAAAAAACTCAAAAAAGACCCCCCTGTTTAAAATTTGGGATTGATGTATCACCACCCGATCTAACTGAAAAACCCCAAAAAACCCAAGAAATGTCTCATTTACCTTTTTTCTCTTCCCATACACAAACAAGCCACCTCCATTATCATAACAATTCCTTGTGTACCTCCCAGGGTTTAACTTACAGTTTCGAACTCTTAATACATCATCAAATAACACAGTATGAAGTTAGATGTAGACGTATGACATAACTCACTAAAGATGATTACAGTTTTGCCCATTCTCTATTTGTTTTTCTCTTTCAAATATGCAAATTTATTCATTTTCCTCGGTTTTCATTATTAGTGTCTCTGCAAATGATCAATTGTCAATCGTCACTATTCTAAAGGTGTGAGAATTCTCGAAAGGAGGCCATTAAATACAAACATTGCATCGAATTTATATTAAAATCAAAATTATTTTCTTTAATTTTCAAAAATAAAATATAATCCGATCATAATATCATATATATATGGATTAAGTACGATATCGTTGATCAAAATTAACTAATTTATGAAGTTAAACAGAACACATTAAAAACCGAACCACTGAATATATTTTCATCACATATATGCTACAATTTTTCTTTTCCACTCTATTCAAATCAGGAATTCAACTTAGCACAACAAGGGGAATACATAAATCCATAACAAAATATTAATCTGCCTAAAACAAGTTTGGCAGAAACAATACTTTGCCATACTATACATACTTAAACTTGTTAGCTTAAGAGTTAGCCACCTATTAATTCATTTGCATCTCAAAAGTACTTTGAGAAGTCCAGAAGCAGAAATGTTTCCGCTTATATTATCCAAACACCTTTTTGCTCTGATATAAATAAGTCGAGCCAAAAACAACATTTTTAACATATGATTCATGGCACGTAATCAGAAGCTTGGCTTATTTTGGTATTGTTGTGCTTTTTCTAAAAGCACTTTTCTGTTGTGCGTTTTTGTGTTGTGTAAAACAAGCAGTAGAACGTTTGGTAAAATAGAAATTAAAGCTAAAGCTCAATAAAAAAGCGATCAATTTGTGTTTGGTAAAATTTCTGATTCAACTATTTTTTTGTAACAAATGACAAAAACAGACATATTTCTATAAAATAGCTTCTCCCAATATTATTGGGTGCAAAACCAATTGATTTTTTATTTTATCTTTTTTTTATTACTATATATATATATATATATATATATATATATATATGTACATATCTATATTATAAAAAGAAGTGGTGTGTGTAGCCTTACAAATCCGACCATCGATTTCGTCATCCAACGACTCGGATCGATTCGTTATGTGTTCTATATAGACGTCCGTCCGATCCCGTTTTTAACATATAATTTTGGACGGTGCGGATTATGCCCGGCCCAACCAAAATTCCCTAATTTTACTTTGACCAATTTTTAGGTTTCATGAACCGCACCCTAACCATGTGGATATTTTATTGGATATTATATGGCAATAACACCTTCCGGTGTTGTTGGTCATGCTCCCCGGATCGAGAGTTGGGGGAGGGATATTTTCGTGCATTGGATGCCGAGGGTTTCCTGATCTAACCGTGTTTCCCTACTGATACGCGTTTCCTAATATATAGCAAACCCTATAGTATAAATCTCACACGACTACATGTAATCGTTTATATGAAAAGATTTTGGAGACCTTTTGTCAACTGTATCTCTTTATGGCAAGGGTGATGGACTGATGGCAACACCAAATCTCGAGTTCTATGTCAAATCAATTTGGAATCTTGAACGGTCTGGCAAACCGTCAGCAGTTTCTCTCAAGTCTCAATTCATGATTTTACTCATCTATCTATATATTAATTAAATAATGACTAGGAAAGGGATGTTGTGTTCAGTACAGATAGCATGCGTCAACAAAAATAACGATTGTAAATGCCAAGTAAACATGGCTAACCGTGACTAAGTTTCCTTATATAATCTAACTAAAAAGCTTAATGTAGCCTATAATTTCTCTCCCTCTCTAGGAAACCTAAATATTAGGTTTTTAATAAACATTATATATAAATAGAATCCTATTTTAATAAGCATCTCAAATGGTAGATGTATCTATATATATTTTAATACAAGTGTCATTTAGTTATACGTTACTTAATTTTAAATGTGGGCCTATATAATTTTGAACAGAAAAATATATGACGTGTGTATGGATTGGAGTATCTAAATTTAGATACTCTCATCCAAACTCAAACTGCCACCTCATGCTAATTTTTTACTATCCAACCACCATTGGAGAGAGTTTTTATGCTAAAATATCTAAAATCCTATGTGGTAGCAATTTTTTTTAGAGACCCAAACTCTATTGGAGATGCTCTAACTTCGGCCCATGCTCTAAATTACAGGAAAGATAACTTCCGCCCATGCTCTAAATTATAGGAAAGATGACATAGCCAACCAATAGCGTACTTACACGTATTAAAATAATATACAAATAACGCAAGACGTGATCCGCAACATCACCGGAGTTTATATAATTAGGTTATAAGGATATCAACGCATTGAAAGGAGCTATCTAGGAGTTTATATACAGGAGTTTGTAAGAGTATTAGCAACTTCACGTCATAGTATTTGGGAAGGTTAGATTACCTGTAATAGAAAATTTCTCTCCCTCTCAGGCGCTCTCTCTAGGCTTCATCTCTCTCCTTTCATTAACATATTTTTGTTATAAATTCCAACGCCCCATATTTTAGTTGCCATTAACACAACTTCTAACACCTACGTTAGGAACGTCCAAAGTGTTTAGTTAAATGGGTTAACGTAGGCCGGTACCAGGACGACTGGAAAATGTGCCACGGTGTAGTTATTCCTTCTCAAAATGAATTTAAGGTACCATAACTGGGACTGTAGGCCCGGCTAATTTGATCTTGCCAACAAAACATTGAGTCTGCTTTATAGGTTCAACCCTCTAGATTTCACCTAATTACGGGTAATTTTAATGCGGCGACTGCAATTGATTCTAGATTTTCTAATCCATGATCGAGACCGGAATCTACCTTATATGCTCAATCCCCTGGATTTCACACTAATCAAGGCTAATTTTAGTGCGAAAACTACATTTGACTCTTGATTTTCCAATCCACGGTCGGGACCTCAGGCCCCGGCTGCTATGACCTGACTAACTAAACACGACCCGATCATGGTGCCTTATATGCTCAATCCCCTAGATTTCAAACTAATCAAGACTTATTTTAACGCGGAGACTACATTTGACTCTTAATTTTCCAATCCACGGTCGGGCCTTTAGGCCCCGACTACTGTGACTTGACTAAACGAACAATATCCGATCATTACAAGCTGGCTAAAATTTTGTGTGAGGATACTGATTGGCTGACCAAACAATAAACAAAAGTCAAAAAAAGGTTGGGCCCGGCCGTATGCCGGGATGATACCTAGTATATGTATATATATATGCATGTAGTATTAAAGTTACTAATTATTAGTATTATTATTATGATTGAGAAAAAAAGTTTATAGCCACTTTTTATTTTAACAAAAAACCAAACTAAATTATTTAATATTTTCTCTTATTTTTAGTGTTGATTGATAAATTAGAACAAAAACTTCAATAAAATGGTATATAAAATAGTTTGAAAAGGAAAGTAATAATCTTTAAATAATAAAATATAAAGAACAAAAACTTCAATGAAGACATTGTTTGCTTTTTCAAGCGTTTGAAGAACTGTTTAGTCAGTCATGATGCTGGTAGTGGTCTAGGCATTTTTATTTTTCATAGATTGGGTGTTGCTATTCAAAAAGGGGTTGGCGCCCAGCTTGTTGCTCGGATGCCAACTAAGTACGATGTTACAAAGGTTTAATAAAAAATACGAATGATATTAAAGAAAAAAAAATAAAATTGATTGTATATAAATTGAAGGGTAATTTTTGTCATTCATAAAATAAAATAGAGATAAAAAAGATAAATCAAGTATTAAAATTACACAAAATTGATTAAATAACCCATAAAATCTTTTTCCTGGGTCAAATAGACATGTAAAAAAGTAGAAACTAAAAGATATTGTTTTAATATCTTATTTGGTTATTTTACCTAAATACATTTATAACAATAGACTAAAGAGCCCTCTCCATGTATTGTTAGCGTTTAACTATCGTATTCTGTATTTCTATTACATTTACCGGTCTACTAGTTGGTACCGTAGAGTGTGGTCGAGACTTATACGATCCGTTTGATATATATAATTCATGAAAGCGTTAAGAAATGTGGTAAGTAGTAAGTACTACCAGCTATAGAAAAAAGGAGAAGGGTGAATAAATTACGTGAACCAACCCAAGTCAGAGTACTACCAACTATACAACAGTAATGATTGTACTTGGCAAGAACAAAATAGTTTGTAATATTATTTAAACAAAGTAAAAGAAGAGTCGGTAGTTGTTGGGGATTTTCTTTTGAGGTGAAAAATTAAAATAGAGATCCATTAAATGTGTAATTCACAACATCCAATTATGTACGGTATATCCGAAAATTTCATACCCAATTAGCAAGTTAACTAAGAAGGTTAATGAGGTGCAAAGTATATGCAATGGGATTGACACAATATAAAAGAATTGAAAGATGTCCATACTCGAATATAGTTTTTTTCAAACTCATCAATAGGTTTTTGCCGAAATCATGTACACCATATACAAAACCTTGAAATTTATTCAAGTTTAAACCTTGATGAAACCAATTTCATACCGGTAACATGGATGAAATCACGTACATCACAAATTAAACCTGGACGAAACCAGTTTCATCTTAGACTTAACATAAATGAATATAAATTTCAACTGAATTTAAAACAGGATGAAATTAGTTTCATAACAATTAAATATGAATAAAAACAAATTTATGGAACTCTAAAACAGGATGATACCAGTTTTATCCCAACAATTTCTTGAATAATTTATTTTTCTCAATTTAATTCAGAATGCATCTAGTTTCATCCTATCATTTTTTTAGATTAAGTCACTATGCAACCGGTTTCATCGTAGTAATTTTTTTTCGAAAACAAAAATTCCGAACTTAGTATCAATAATGGGTCTTGTTTTACATATCTACTCAAAACCTTTCCAAAAATATAAGTTTCATTGATTAATTTTAAATTGAAAAGAAAAAGAAAAAAAAAATGTACAGTAGTAGAGAGAGAAATGAACAAAAAGAGGAAAAAAATAAAAGGTGAAGGGTGTAGGTGTGTATGAAATGTGGTGTCCATTTCGGCCAACAATAGTTTTTACTTGTCTTTTACAACCACACTGTATAATTAGGTGGGGTCAAAGCTTATGTTTTTTTAGCTTTTAAAATCTTATTCTACCTAGCTTTTAAAAGTTGAGGAATTTTAACCTGGTTAAATTGGGGTCTACTACACTTAATTGGGGCCTATCAAATTTCCCTTCCCACTCCACCAAATTGTTATGGGCTACCAAACTTCTCAAAAATCCTAATTTACCCCTAAGTTAGTTTCTAAAACTAACCCATATAAATACTAATCCTTACCATTTCAGCAAAATCCAAAAACATAAAAACCTAAATAAGAAAAACTTTCTATTTTCATCATAAACTTTCCAAATTCTCAAAACCCTAATCAATTTTTTTTTCATCCTCTTCTCCGACGATCTTCGATCCAACTAAGAAAAAGGTAAATCTCCATCAACCCATTCTATGATTTGCATTTCTTCATTGATTTACATGTTTAAATCTTTGGTTTTCGAAAATCAAAATCTCTGATTACACCCAGAATCGGTTTATGTTGACATATCGAATAAACCGATTCTGAGTTTAGGTTTCTTCCATGAAGAGCATGCATAGTAATCAGTTTATATGATGATTAACATCAACCGATTTTAGGGTTTGAAACAAAAGATGAAAATCCATCACCAGAATCGGTGTATAAGTACTTTAGAATAATCCGATTCTGGGTAAATTTTTTTCTTTTAATTATGCGATCTCATAATCGAGTTTTATGTTCTTGTTAATTTACCGATTATGACTGTCTCTTCAGATTCCTTTTCATAATCGGGTTTTATATATGTATCACATAATGTGTGACACTCTTGTATGTTTTAGTCAGAATCGGATTACATATGTTTAATTATGTACCGATTATTAACTAGTTTTTTTTTTGGTTTTATGTAGATACCTACCATTTTACTCCTGAGAGCTCACCTTGGAGGACATTCTTAGGAAACCACAACGAGTGCCAGAAAGAAGCCTCTATAAGTTTGCCTATGGGCGTGAGACCCATCTTGAACAAGCCCTCGCATTGACTGACAAGCTGGCACTGGAGGAGCTTCGTGAGGTCATGAGGTTCACTAGGATGAGAAGAAATATGATTTCATCTGAGAGGGCTTTCCATGGAGAAATGGAAGGTATGTGGGAAGAAATGGCTCAATTTCAAGCCATGGCTGAAGCAGAAGATGCTGCTGCTGATGGTGGGCCTGCTGGTGCTGATGCTGATGATCCTGATGTTGCGGGGGGTGCTGCTGCTGCTGATGCTCATGCTCTTTAAGTTTTTAAGTTTAAGTTTTAGATATTAAAAGGTTAAGTTTAAAAGACTTGTGGATGTTTTAAGTTTTTAACACTCTTCTGGGATGTTTAAGGTTGTTATTTTGGATGATCTTTTTGTTGAACTTAATCCACTTAAAGTTTTAATTATAATTATGTGTTGTTTCTCTAGGCTGACATGCCAACAATCGGGCTACTCGATATGTTAACATAAACCGATTGTCTGGGTTCCATAGAGGAATCGGTTTATGTGTGGGGTACGTATAATCTAATTATTCATGTCTTAGAAGTGCATTTTTTCCTGGATGTTTTTCAAGCTATAATCGGATCACATATGCACCTCTATAAACCGATTTATGTTGGTGAAAATTCAAATTTTTTTACGTGTCTTTAATCGGTTTATATTGGTCACACGATTCCTGCTAGAATAATAACACAATCGGATTTTACACACCTTCTAGAAGACCGATTATTGCACATTTTACAAAAATAATAGTCATTAGGGACTTTCTCTATATATAGAGACCTCATCCTTGGACCCCATTTGCCCCGAAATTGCTCAATCTATCCCCTCTCACTTCATATACTCTACAACTACTCATTTCATACCTTCACAATGGCATCATTTGATTCAAATGAAGATTTGGCAATCACCAAATCTTGGTACGCGGAAACTCGAGTTAGAAGGCAGTCCTCCGTAAGGGTGGATCTGTAACCTTTTGGGATAGGTTATACAAAACATACATGCAAGAGTTTGGGAATCCTAATGGAAGAAGTGTTCAACAAATTCATGATAGGCACCTAGTCATCGAAAATGCAATACTCGCTTATTTAGCTATCCAGAAACCGATTTTCAACGCTACCAACTTTAACCTGTCCATTGAACAATTTGTAAGTATTTTTGTGGTTTATTTTACGTGATCCATGTTGTTTGATTTTCCTACTAAACACCACTAACAAATTAAGTTTGTGTTTTATTTTTGTAGCATGAAGTCGTCAAAGCGCGCTACTTGGAGGAAAAGGGGGAAGCATTAGCATTCGATGCAAGCTATCAACTCATGGTATCCAAAATCCCGGAGTATGCCCTGGAGATGATGGAGGGTGTATCGTCGTTGGATTCCTCGGACGAAGATTGATGGATTTAGAAGTTTTAGTGTAGGTTTTGTGGGTAGATCTCTATGTAACCCCTCACGAGACTATAACTCGTCCACTAGGGTCGCCTAGGGGTTTAAAGGCTTGATGCATGTGCTAAATGCATCCTACAATAATGAAATGAATGAAAAAATATTTCTTATGAAAGACAATATTCGGTTTATATATGTCACATAAAACCCCGATTTTCGCAATCGGATTTTAGATATGCCAAAGTCAACCGATTTTGGAAGTCCTCTGTTAATTCTGAAAACACCAACCTAGAATCGGTTTATGAGTGCATGAACGTAAACCGATTCTGGGTACTGTTCACGAAAAAAAATAAAAAATGCAAGTTGTTTGATGTTTTGAAGAACTCTTTAACATTAGTTGATCTCATATCTAAAACATAATTAACACATAATACGATTAATTAGTGCTAATTAAACAGGGGTAAATTAGGAACTTAAGTAATTGTTGAATAAGGGGTTGTGTGAAAGTTATTTCTAATGACCTTTTCTGTCATCTAGCAGTAGGACCAAATTAAGTGTAGTAGGCCCCAATTTAGCCAGGAATTTTAAGTGCTTTGGATAAAAGTACTTTAAAAATATTCTACCAAACACCAATGTCAAAAATTATTGCCATATATACGTTTTGAAAAAAAAAACATTATCAAACCAAGCCCAAGAGTACCTTAGTTTGCTAGAGAATTTGCATTCATACAAGAAATTACTCTTCGACTATGAGCAAAATATCGAAAAAAACCTATGAACAATATCCCCTGATGATCAACTTTCATGCTTGACGTCAATAGTTAAACTTTCACTGCTGACCGTTTGAAAAAAACCCAAACAACACAAAGATTTGGGTCAAAAAAAAGACCCTAACTGGAAAATAGAAGTTACAGAGTGAGAGTCGTTAGTATCGAAGAAACAATACCCTAACGACTCTTACATTGCATGCTTTTTCTATGAAAAATTGTTAACCTGTTAGTGTAAATATGACGACCCTTGTTCTGATACTTCGACCTTTTGTGCCCTAGAATAGAGTCGTCGCCATATTAGGTTGAAGATGACGACTGTAATTTGACGAACCCAAATTAGTGCATAACGACTCTGGGTTGAACTTGAATTGCCTTCTGTTGGAGAAAACGATAGAGTCGTCAGTAGTATATAATCCCTAGACTAGGGTCGTCAGTAATCTATAATCCCTAGAGTCGTCATCTATTTTATAGGATCGGCAGTTACTTGTTTGACGCCCAAGTTTAATCTTTAACGACCCTTTAAGGACCAAAATCATCCTCACTGTCCAATTTTTGCAAAGAGTCGTTACCTTATAAATTACAGTCGTTACTTTGTAATGAAGAGTCGTTAGTTTGTTAGAGCATATCATTGACGACTCTTTAACTGATATAGATAAAGTTGATGTCTTATAAAATATTTTTTTCGTGTTTGGAATTTAGTGACAAGAAAACGAAAGACAAGGTTGAAATCACGATAACTCCTCCTTCGAAACCTCCCCGCAATGATAAATACTTACTTGCCGGTCCATTGCGCGGAAGAAGTCCGAGTGAGGTATCATTTTCTATCACCGAACCAAGAGACAAAGGTAATGAGTTGTCCGATTCGTCAGAATCAGACACTCCTGTTGTTTCAGCTAACACTAGTGGTGAAGAAGAAGATGAACAAGAAGAAGAGCAAGTAGAGGAGGAACAGGGTGTAGAACATGAGGTACAAGAAGAATAGATTCAAGAAGAAGAAGAGGAACAAGAAGAAGAGCAATAAGAGGAGGAAGAAGATGAAGGTAATGGTAGTGGTGATGATGAGGATGATGGTAATGAGGAGGAACAACATAAAGTTAATAATGGCGGTGATGATAATGATGATAAGGAGGAAGAGAATGAAGGTAATGATGATGAAAAGGATGAAGGTGGTGTGGTGGGCCCTAGAAAGCGTATAAATTAAGCGTAATAAAAACGGGCCTACAGTAATACCGCAAGTGCACGGTCGTCAGTTGTAGCTCGTGCAAGTACGGGTCGATCCACAGAGACTGGGTGTGTTTGGAGTTCTCTAGCTATTTTGGGCTCTAATTTGTTGTTGGTTAACTATGAATCCTTTTGGGATTTGGGCTTAGGGTACCTTTGGATTATAGGCTTGTTTGATAATGAAGTGAACTGAGCTTGGGCTCAGTTGGTCTTGAAGTGCACTAGGCTTGGCCCTTGAAGTGCACTGGTCTTTTAATTGAGTTTGGGTTTTGACCTTATTCCCTAAGAATGAACTGGGCTTTGAGTGTCAATGGGCTTTGAGTACCCTTGACAGAGAACTAGGCCTTTGGTGGACTGAACTTGAGTTTTGATTTAGCTAGGCCTTTGGGCTTAGCTGTGAACTGAACTGGGCTTGTGCTGTGTTTGGAGCAGTAGCAGCAAACAAGGCTGGGCCTGGCAGGAGCACAGCAAGGCTGGAGAAGTGAAGGCAACAGGAGCTGGGAGCAGCAACAGGAGAAGAAGTAGCAGCAGCAGTAGCAAGAGGAAGGAAAGCAGCAGCAGCAGCAGGGTTGCAGGGCAGTGGCCAAGGCAGCTGAGTAGCAAGGCAAGGAGAAAAGAAGAGATGGCAGTGAAGTAATGGTGGAAAAGTGACAGTGAAACAAAGGTAACAAAGATATAAACCAATGCCTAAGCCAAGGGCAGGAGTGTGGAGATAAGCTGACAATGAAGTAAAAAAAGGAAAGAAAAAAAACAAAGCCAAGGAAATGGCTTTAGGCATTCATCTAGAGTGGGAAGAGAACCAGCTTGCTCACAGTCACTAGTGAGCACTAGTTTCTCCCCACTGCTCAATCAACTCAATGCTCCAAAGGCTTTAGCCTAACATTCACACAAAACAGTAAACTAATCCTAACATTTGAGAAACTAACAGTTGACAAAACAAGAGAGCCTAGGCATACAACTAGAGTGGGAAGAGAACCAGTTTGCTCACAGTAACTAGTGAGCACTAGTTTCTCCCCACTGCTCAATCAATCCAATGCTTCAAAGGCTTTAGCCTAACATTCCATCACTTCACAATGAACAAACTTAACATTTGAGGAACTAAACCTTAAACACTACAGTGAACTAACAGTTGACACTAAAAGTGAACTAACATTAAACACAAAACTAAATTGAAATTAGAAACAGACAGAAATCATAAGAACATAAATTAAATGAACATGGAATTAAACATGAAATAAAACAGAAATTGAAAATTAAATAAAATTGAAATTGAAATTAAAATTAACCCTAAATTGAACAGTTGAGAAAATGAAATTAAACCTAATTGGTCACTTGGCTAGTCCAAGAACACCCTCTATTCGACACCCTTGTGTTCAATTTATACAAAAAGGGACCTATGAACCCTAAATTAAAAACCCTAATTTTACAGACCTAGGGTTTGATTTTTTTTTTACCTAATTTGATTGACAGGTCTTCACCACATCGTCGACCCATGCTTTATCTCTCTGCTCTGATTCTTCTCACGCTCCTGCTTTGTGTCTAGCATGAATTACTTCATCAACTCCACACCCTAGGGTTCAGAGGCGTGAGTGTGGGTTTGATGAAACAATAAAGGCTAGGTGGATGGGTTTTTTTTTCGCAGATATGGGGGGTAGTTGGTGGCAGTTGGTGTAGGTGGTGGCGATGGCAGTGGAAGTAGCAGGTGGAGGTGATGGTGGCGGAATGGGTGTTTCTGCAGAGGAATGGGGGAGAAGAAGTCGATGGGAATGATGGAGGGTATGTTTGGTTAAGGTATAGGCATTAGGTACTAGAGTGTTGGTCGGGTGTAGCGGATTTCGATGTTGGCGAATCTGAGTCACTGGATGCGAAGCTGTAGGTGAATCGGATGGCTACCCCTGAAGAGGCTGGTAGCGACCGTCGGATGTATTGATACAACGAAGTTAACGGCGAAGATCGAGGTTAGGTGTTGTAGTGTTAAGAGGAAGTATCGAGATTTGATGCGCAGGCAAAGAAGCGACCGTAGGATCTAAATGTGATCTAATCTGAAGGCTTGGAATTTAGGTACTATGGTGTTTTGCAGGGACTTTAGATTTTGATGAACGATGAAGAAGCGACAATTGGATGATGAGATGGATCCGATCTAACGGCTGAGAATGGAGGCGGGTATGGATATAGAAAATGGGTTTGGGTAAGGGTTTTGGGCCTTGGGTATGCCAAGCCCATATCTTCTTTAAGAACAATTCTTCCTTCTTGAGCCCATTCCTAGCTTTTTGGTCTTGTGCGCACCATTCTTTGCGGCTTCCTTGCGTAATTTCTTCCGGCTTTTCACTACTCTTCAGCTCTTTTCTGCTCCGCAAGTCATCCAGACTTTATTTATTACCTAAAAATGCAAAATTAAGTAAGAAAAATATTTATTCTTGAAAACAATGAAAATACAGAATATGGGATAAAATGTAGAATTACTGCACAAAAGATGAGTTAAATGCCAACAAAAAGGGATAAATATATACAATATTAGGCACTCATCAAATACCCCCAAACCTGAATTTTACTTGTCCTCAAGTAAAACAAAACTAAGGAAATCCTAACTATACCACTGTCGCTGGTCTCTCGAATGCATTTAGCGTATGCACTAAGCCTTTTAAACCACTAAGTGTCCCTAGTGGACGAGTTGAAGTCTCGTGAAGGTTTGCTTAGAACGTACCTACAAAGTTCTAGGTCAAAATATAAGCTCAGATTCCATCAAACGTGACATGTGCAAAACAGTTTAAGCTCACAGCAAAATGGAGATGTCAATCTAGCTATCGAAGGCACAATCCTAGCACTGATAACAAAAAAAAAAAAGACATGTGATAAGAGTGTAAAGTGTATCTACACATGTGTAAAGAAAGATCTGAAGTCATGACTACTAATCACCAAGAGATAGTTTCTCAGGCTAAGAACTGAGGTCGAAATCTAGCTAGCTGTCCGGACTTTACGAGAATTGTGAATGAGTTGGAGGTATTTCACAATTACTCGCGTTGTACATCAATGGCATACACCCTCCTTGCTTATTACAATGAAACAACAAAAGATGACTCTTTACATGACTCTTATTTACATTGACTATTCTCTTTTTATTTTTGGAACAAGAGATGATGGAATTGATAAGTACTTGATTTTTTTGTATTTTTCTGATATTTTTTTTTTTTTTTTTTTGAAGGAGACACTTTTGATACATATACAAAAGGAAACAAAAGATTACATGACACTTTGCAAGAGGTAGCCCTTTTTGATGCACCCAGTTAAATTCGATGGTTGTCTTTCTTAATGTAACCTCCACCTTCTATCCCAACCAACCAAAGAACAAGCTAGTCAAGTTTCGTTCAGTATTCTAAAGTGATTGGCAATCGTAACTTCCTATCAAACACCTTGAAGATCGAGGCCATACATGTATTGGTAGATCGTGCGCGTGCAAATTTCTTATCACTATGTGAATTGTGCTAGAATCAGGGTGCCTAAATATCTAGACTAAGACTCCTAATAATTACATATTTGCACAAGAGTCAACATTTCAAGGTAAATGAGCTCCATTTTTTGTTTTTTTTTTTAATTTTTTTTTTTATTTTTTATTTTGTTTTTAATTTTTTTTTTTTTTTAATTTTTAATTTTTCAAAAGAGAAGGAGTTCGTTTTCAATTATGGCAATTATCAAAGTATCTACTTTTCACCCCCAAACCTAAACTAAACATTGTCCTCAATGTTTCAAAATATGAACAAAATTATAATACAACATATGAAGAGGATCATGTTGAGTAGAGAAAAAGGAAAGAAATACCCGATTTCGGCGAAAGCAATATTAGAACTCCGTTATTCAAGGCAAAATCCAACATATGTCAGCCGAGATCATATTGGATTAGCAAATATACAAAAGGAACAAAAGGGTTTTTAAGAAATTTTATCTACTGGATTATATACAAAAATTCACCATACACTAACAATCTAAAGAGTTGAGGATCAACCCAAAAGACAAAGTGTAGAGGTTTCAACAGCTTCACACATAAGAAAAGCAAGTGAAACTGTGAAACAAAATGAGCTACCCCCAAACCTGGATTTTTCAACGGATAAAATTTTGGAAACAAAATCTCGCAGTTTTGGGGGTTCATCATGCACAAGGTCTAGCTCGAAATGAACTGTGCTAGGGACGGGCAAACATGCTAATTCCAACTGTGGTTCCTCAAATGTATTATACTTAGAAGCAAATAGTCCAAAGGACTTGGGAAGCACACAGTTCCAAACCTAGATTAGGAATTTCAGAAAAATCGGTTTGACAATATGGGTACAAACCAAATCTAGGTTGGGTGGAAGGCCATCAGATTGTGACTTATGTAGGACGATAGGCACATCATTATAATCAACAATCTCCTAAGTCTTCTACACGTGTCACAACATGCTCACAATCATCAAACAAATTGGCAAGATCACAATCAGAGTCATCAACATCATCAACAAATTTATTCTCATGCATCGGCAAATCAGGAGAAATATCACAATGTGACCTAGGTAGAGAATCAGACACATCAAATATATTTTCATGCATATTAGTGTCTACAGAAGATTCAACTATTCCTATGTCATGCTCATCTTCACAGAATAATTGTACGAATCCCATGTCAATATCAAAATCATATGAATTACAATGAGTATTAGAAAGAACAACATGCATGAAGGTCGAGGGCGAGAAGCCATATGTTATTGAACCAACAGGTTCCACAATATTTTCATGTTCTTCTAACATATCATCATAATCATCATCATGGTAGCATGCATATTGGTCCTCATTAACAGTGGTGGTGTCATTAGTCGATTCATGTTCCTCTAAATTAGGTTCATATTCAACATTATTTACATGAATGGGACTAGACACTTCATTAGGGACAACATACATTTCCTCATGAATTTCCTCCTTTTGTAGGTGAAGCAAAATCTGATCTAAATATGCATGAATTCGTGATGTAGATCTATCATAGTCTTGCTTAGAGTCTTAAAGCTTCTGTGGTGGAGTCTAAATTCATGGGAGTACAAAATTCTTCATGTTCAAATTGTGGTGAATGGTACATGTGTGCATGGTCATTAGGGTTTACAAAATATTGATCGCAACCCTCAAAGGATTGATTATGGTCCCAATGACTACCATTCTCACAATTTATGGGCATTTCATACCTTGGATTTTCTCTAGATTGCCTAAAATTATGCAAAATATGACAATTCTCAACAGGGTGGTCTAAACTACCACATGCGGGACATGCATAGATTTCAGGTTGCCTAAGAAAATTAGATGTGACAGATTCCTCATGTGATTGCATTTCTAAAGCTGTGATTCGAGCTTCTATTTGATCCATAAGTGATGATTGTGTGAGTGAGGCACTAGCAAATGTTCATTTTCACGTTGCGATGAATGATGCATGTATGAATAGTCATTAGGGTTCATGTATTGCGGCTCGGGACTTTGAAAATGTCCATAATAATTCCTATGACTATTGACATCATGGTCCGTGGAAGGTTCATAACGTGGCACATGCCCATAAGCAAGTTCTCTAAGAGTTTATTTCCATCCCCAGGAGCAGACCAAAATCCAGACATGATTGGCTCAAAAGCTAAGTAACTATGTTACAAAGCCCAAAATTTGGTTTTTAATGGGTTTGGATTTTTGGGAAAAATTTGGTTTTGGTGGGAGACATTTTTTTGGTTTTTTTAAATTTGGGAGCAAGTTTGGTTTTAATGGGATAAAGAAGAAAAAATTTGGTTGTTAAAATGGGAGCAAGTAAAATTTGGTTTTTGAATGGGAGAGTAAATTTTGGTTTTTTTTTTTTTTTTTTTAAAAAAAAGAAAAAAAATTTGGTTTTTTAATGGGAGCAAGCCCACTGTTTGTTTTGTGTTTGCTTTGGCTCAGCTGGTTTGAAAACGTTTGGTGAAACTGAGTCCAAAATCTCGGCCTAGAATTTGGGTACTCGGGCCACTAACGAGTTAACCCAGCGTGATCGTTACAAGCTCAGCTGGGTTTAAAAACCCAGAATACAAAATACAAGTCCAATTTAAACAAGCCCACAAAAATTAAATACACAAGCCCATAATCAATGTAAACAAACAAGCCCACAAATAAATTATTACAAACCCAACAGAAAATAAGAGAAGCCCAAAAATTGGCTTTAATATTACAAGCCCACAATTAAAAATTGGAAGCCCACAATTCGGGTTCTCTTAAATGGGTTACCTTTTAAGCACAGCCCAGCTGCTCTGATATTGTTGCAAAAACCCAGTTGGGCTTTGGTTCTTTTCCTTGGTGGCGTCCCAGCAGAGGAAAAACAGGTTCAGAACAGCAGGTCCAACAGCAAATGAAGTGAAGGAGATGCAGATGCAAACGCTATGCAGTGAAATGCAAAAATAGCTAATAAAACTACTAGAAAAACACAGCACCAATCCCCGGCAACGGCGCCAAAAACTTGGTGGGCCCGGGAAAGCGTATAAATTAAGCGTAATAAAAACGGGCCTACAGTAATACCGCAAGTGCACGGTCGTCAGTTGTAGCTCGTGCAAGTACGGGTCGATCCACAGAGACTGGGTGTGTTTGGAGTTCTCTAGCTATTTTGGGCTCTAATTTGTTGTTGGTTAACTATGAATCCTTTTGGGATTTGGGCTTAGGGTACCTTTGGATTATAGGCTTGTTTGATAATGAAGTGAACTGAGCTTGGGCTCAGTTGGTCTTGAAGTGCACTAGGCTTGGCCCTTGAAGTGCACTGGTCTTTTAATTGAGTTTGGGTTTTGACCTTATTCCCTAAGAATGAACTGGGCTTTGAGTGTCAATGGGCTTTGAGTACCCTTGACAGAGAACTAGGCCTTTGGTGGACTGAACTTGAGTTTTGATTTAGCTAGGCCTTTGGGCTTAGCTGTGAACTGAACTGGGATTGTGCTGTGTTTGGAGCAGTAGCAGCAAACAAGGCTGGGCCTGGCAGGAGCACAGCAAGGCTGGATAAGTGAAGCCAACAGGAGCTGGGAGCAGCAACAGGAGAAGAAGTAGCAGCAGCAGTAGCAAGAGGAAGGAAAGCAGCAGCAGGGTTGCAGGGCAGTGGCCAAGGCAGCTGAGTAGCAAGGCAAGGAGAAAAGAAGAGATGGCAGTGAAGTAATGGTGGAAAAGTGACAGTGAAACAAAGGTAACAAAGATATAAACCAAGGCCTAAGCCAAGGGCAGGAGTGTGGAGATAAGCTGACAATGAAGTAAAAAAAGGAAAGAAAAAAAAACAAAGCCAAGGCAATGGCTTTAGGCATTCATCTAGAGTGGGAAGAGAACCAGCTTGCTCACAGTCACTAGTGAGCACTAGTTTCTCCCCACTGCTCAATCAACTCAATGCTCCAAAGGCTTTAGCCTAACATTCACACAAAACAGTAAACTAATCCTAACATTTGAGAAGCTAACAGTTGACAAAACAAGAGAGCCTAGGCATACAACTAGAGTGGGAAGAGAACCAGTTTGCTCACAGTCACTAGTGAGCACTAGTTTCTCCCCACTGCTCAATCAATCCAATGCTTCAAAGGCTTTAGCCTAACATTCCATCACTTCACAATGAACAAACTTAACATTTGAGGAACTAAACCTTAAACACTACAGTGAACTAACAGTTGACACTAAAAGTGAACTAACATTAAACACAAAACTAAATTGAAATTAGAAACAGACAGAAATCATAAGAACATAAATTAAATGAACATGGAATTAAACATGAAATAAAACAGAAATTGAAAATTAAATAAAATTGAAATTAAAATTAACCCTAAATTGAACAGTTGAGAAAATGAAATTAAACCTAATTGGTCACTTGGCTAGTCCAAGAACACCCTCTATTCGACACCCTTGTGTTCAATTTATACAAAGAGGGACCTATGAACCCTAAATTAAAAACCCTAATTTTACAGACCTAGGGTTTGATTTTTTTTTACCTAATTTGATTGACAGGTCTTCACCACATCGTCGACCCATGCTTTATCTCTCTGCTCTGATTCTTCTCACGCTCCTGCTTTGTGTCTAGCATGAATTACTTCATCAACTCCACACCCTAGGGTTCAGAGGCGTGAGTGTGGGTTTGATGAAACAATAAAGGCTAGGTGGATGGTTTTTTTTTTCGCAGATATGGGGGGTAGTTGGTGGCAGTTGGTGTAGGTGGTGGCGATGGCAGTGGAAGTAGCAGGTGGAGGTGATGGTGGCGGAATGGGTGTTTCTGCAGAGGAATGGGGGAGAAGAAGTCGATGGGAATGATGGAGGGTATGTTTGGTTAAGGTATAGTCATTAGGTACTAGAGTGTTGGTCGGGTGTAGCGGATTTCGATGTTGGCGAATCTGAGTCACTGGATACGAAGCTGTAGGTGAATCGGATGGCTACCCCTGAAGAGGCTGGTAGCGACCGTCGAATGTATTGATACAACGAAGTTAACGGTGAAGATCGAGGTTAGGTGTTGTAGTGTTAAGCGGAAGTATCGAGATTTGATGCGCAGGCAAAGAAGCGACCGTAGGATCTAAATGTGATCTAATCTGAAGGCTTGGAATTTAGGTACTATGGTGTTTTGCAGGGACTTCAGATTTTGATGAACGATGAAGAAGCGACCATTGGATGATGAGATGGATCCGATCTAACGGCTGAGAATGGAGGCGGGTATGGATATAGAAAATGGGTTTGGGTAAGGGTTTTGGGCCTTGGGTATGCCAAGCCCATATCTTCTTTAAGAACAATTCTTCCTTCTTGAGCCCATTCCTAGCTTTTTGGTCTTGTGCGCACCATTCTTTGCGGCTTCCTTGCGTAATTTCTTCCGGATTTTCACTACTCTTCAGCTCTTTTCTGCTCCGCAAGTCATACAGACTTTATTTATTACCTAAAAATGCAAAATTAAGTAAGAAAAATATTTATTCTTGAAAACAATGAAAATACAGAATATGGGATAAAATGTAGAATTACTGCACAAAAGATGAGTTAAATGCCAACAAAAAGGGATAAATATATACAATATTAGGCACTCATCATGATGATGATGGTAAAACCACTTTTGAGGATGAGGAAGAGAATGCAAAGGCGAAAAAGCCGGTAAAGAGGGTTAAGAAGGATGGAACAGATATTGCACCCAGTGCGAGACACGTTCCCGCTACTCATTTGATGTTGCATCCTCTTCGAGGTGGTAAACTTAGAGGAGAACCTAGAGATGGGGGCAAAGTTCTATTTGGATATCCTGGATCGTGGGCTCATTGCATCAGTGAGACAATCGTAAGAATACCAAATTTGCTTGCTATTTGATTAGTTGGTGTTAACTTGTTTATGTTTTGTTTTTTAAATACGTGTTTGTTTATGTTTTGTAGGATCATAAGGATGCCGCAAGTCTTTTCCGGCACCAATCTTCTTTCAAGAAAATGGAGTTGTGGACGCTAGAAGGTGAATGTGCAAGAGTTAGAGATTTGGTTGAAAACTCAGGTTTGTACAATGCCATTGTGAACTCTGTGATTGCGTATGAGAAGGTCGCGGTATCTAGTTTCTGCGAAAGGTATCACGTTGAAGTCGACACATTCCAACTTCCTTTTGGTGAGATGGCGATAACTTCTGATGATGCAGAACAGATATTAGGTATGCAGGTTGAAGGAAAATCAACCGGTGAGAAGTTCAAGAGAAGGCCTAGTTGGGAAGACATCTATACATGGACCAAGAACTTGTTTGGCTGGGATTCCGAGAAGACTAATGGGCTTTTCGAGAAGGGACCTAAGTACCCGAAGAAAGAGTTCAAACTTGTAGATATTAGGAACATGTTTTCTGGGACAGAAAAGAAGGAAAAATAAGGAGGTCTCTCTGATATGGAATGTAGCTATGCGGCGGCTGGGTATTTGTTGTATGTCCTTGCGTCGGTTATATTTCCTGACAGCAAAGGTAACCGGGTGAGCGCCAACATTCTTCAGCTTTTGGATCCCTTGGAAGATGTGAGCAAGTACTCTTGGGGGACTGCCATAATTGCACACCTGAATGGTTAGCTTTCTCAGGGATCTCGCAAACTAACTTCTCAAATTAATGGGAATTTGGCTCTAATCCAGGTATTTGGATTGATGAAAGTTTTCTTATTTTTGTACATTTTAAAAATTTAATTATTTATGTTTATTTCATTGGTTGCTATAGGTGTGGATTTATGATCATTTCCCATCACTGATCAAAGATAATGAAGATGTGGAACTCAACCCAAAATGGAGAAAAGGTAGTCCAACGGGAACCAAATACTTGTTCACTGGTTCTCAAGATAGGGAACAAACTGATGCGTTGATACAAATGCGTGAAAAACTTGACAACATCACGTCTAAAGAGGTAGTCTTCGATCCGTACAAGAATAATAGAGTTGGTGCAATGGAAGATGTCGTGTATTACCATGGCCCTTTGTTTCACCCTAACGGGTTTTCAATGTATAATTCGATAAGAATCATGCGTCAACTTGGTTTTATTCAAGATTCACCCGATGAGGATTATGTACCTCCGTTCAAGCACAAGTTGGAAAAGTGCGAGGATGACGAAGCGGGTATAAAGGTGGCTTATGAACCTGAAGTTGATGTCAAGCATTGGAATGATAGACACTCTAGGCTTGTAGACATCTCATGGTGGGTGCATGTGGATGAAGGTCATGAGGAAACACCGGATTACGTCGAATGGTATGAAGGCTTCTCCCATGATAGGGTGATATGGGTAGATCCGACTCCGGGTAGGAGGACCAACAGAGCGTCCACCTCTTCTTCTTCTCAAGTCGACAGTAGAGATGCTACTTCCATTCTGACACTAGTGGTGAGTATTTAATTTTGTAATTGTGTTATTCATCTACATATAAGAGAGTTAATGTGAAATTGTTTTTGAATGCATATAGAGGGAGCGAATGAAGCTTCTTGTCAAGGCTTTTTGTTGCTCGGCTGACAAAGGGGAAGTGATGGATCCTGCGAAGCAACGTCGGTATGCTGATTAATGCACGCACATTGAAAATCCCAATGCAAAGAAGATGTTCAAGGAGCTGGCTAAGGAAGGTAAGAGGAGCCGGAAATCACGTAGCCAAAGAGCACAAGAAGTTGCTGAGCATGGCCAAAGTAGCCAACATCATGATGAACATCCCTCAGAGGTACAATAAATTACTAGAGAAGATGCTGGTTCCCCAGAGGGTGATCCTCCTAAGAAAAGCCGGAGAGTTAGCAGGTCAGGAGGCAGTAAGGTGGTGGTCGAGGTCGAGATGGTCGACTTCAACTTATGTTAATTATACTTTATGAATTGAACTTAAGTGTGTGTTGAAACAACTTATGTGTTTGGTTTGGAGTCTTTGTTTCGAGTACTTTTATGTTTGGTAACTCCTGTGTTTGTTGAAAATACTATGTTTTCAAGTATGATCGTTAGAACCATGTAGTACTCCAATGCAGACAACATTTCCCTTCCTCATACCAAGGGTCGTCATCTTCGTTTTATAGTACTTTAACGACCCTAATTGTATTTACCACTTCAACACACAGAGTCGTTAATATCCTCAAATAGAGATCTAACGACCATTTTTCCCAAAACATCCAGGAGATGGAAAGAATATTTCTGGATAGAGTCGTCAGTGTTTATAATGAAATCAATGACGACCCTTGGTTAACAAAATATATCCAGGAGACCTGAATTTATTTGGCTAGAGTCGTTAGCTTTTTCATGTCAATGACGACTGTTTTTTGGATTTAGGAGTCGTTACTCTACTATGGATACATGTGACGACTCTCATTTTGAAACTAGAAAGGATTTTGATTTCATTAGGAAAATAACATTACATCTATCTCGTATTACATAAGAGTTAATATGGGTATTCTTGAAGTTGATGCATCAAATGTTCGTCAATGAACCTTCTCGCTCGACGATACAACGTTGTATATTCTTTATGGTGAATAAACTTATTTTCCCCATTACGTATTGTCCATAACCCATCGAAACGTTCCAATTGAAATTAAACGAGGAATGTTATACGTTTGTAACTTTGAAGCATGACAAAAGTATAAATATTAACGGAATACTCACTTTTTCCTTAAGAGGAGCTCTTGGATGATGGATGTACACCCAATTTCTAACTTTGAAGCATGACAGAAGTAGATCTCAACGGTCTGTTTTTTTGAAATTCAAAATAAGGGTCGTTAGTTTTGTTTTTACACAAGATGACGACTCTGGAGAAAACCAGAGTCGTCACTTTTTTACTAAAACTGATAACGACTCTTTATGAAAACATTACATGTTATTGTTCTTTCCGGTGCGAGATTTAACTACCATTGCGGATGCAATGTGATAAAACTGCTCTCCTCTCCATTTGGTATATTCTTTTTGGGCCGCACGTCTATCGCCTTTGTGCCTCGCGAGAAACTCGTTGTACTTGTTGCACAACCTCATAACGTGAATTGTCCTATCACGAATGTGGGACGGTTCATAATCATAGCGTAGTTTCTTGTGGGAATTAAGGAAAGGACCGCAACCAACGTTTATCCAAAGTATACTTTCATCTTTTTCTTCTTCATCAAGATCTTTGACGATGTAATAGTTTTCAACCCATTCGGTCTCTTCCTCGACTTGCTTGAATACTTCCCGGAGATGCGCTTGTTCTTTTCCCCGTTTTTCAGCCTCGCGCATCTCTAATTCTTCCTTTGTAGGATATGGCGTAAAAGTGTATGGTTTTTTAGAAGGTTGCATGCTTCTTTTGCGTATCTCTTTTTCTATTGCCAATATTGATTTGGTTGGTCGTTTGCATCTTCTAAGTATGCTTTCAATTGATGAAGGAGTTGCCATTAAAAAAAATTCATGAGGTTGTTTTCAATTGATTTTGCACCTTGATATGTTCCTCTACTTATAGAATAATTTGTAACGACTATTTTTTATGGGAAAAAGTGTATAGAAAAAGAGTCGTTGGGTTTTTTTTGCAAACAGTCGTCATTGTATACACTATCAATATGACGAGTGTTGTATAATCCATTACAGTCATTTAGGTATCTGAATATATATTGACGACCCTATGTTGAAAAACCTTCCAGGAGACCACCTAATTTGGACCATTAGAGTCGTTAGGGTATCTAAAAATACCAATGACGACCCTATGTTGGGAAAACATCCAGGAGACAACCTAATTTGGGCCATTAGAGTCGTTAGGGTATCTGAAAATATCACTGACGACCCTACAATTCTTAAAACCTTCCAGGAGACCACCTAATTTGGACCATTAGAGTCGTTAGGGTTTCTGTATATATTAATGACAACTCCAAGTTGGAAAAACATCCATAAGTTTAACTGATTCTTATTCCGCAAGATAAAACGCATTGTATTCATTAGGCATTCTTCAAAATACAAATATTAGGGTTCAGGATACAACCATTATCAAAAAGTATGCTTAAAAATGCAATGCATAGTTTTGAATGTACATCTTGTCTCACGATTCATCGCCCATGTCTACGTAAACCGGGGTCGGGTCCATAGCATTCCAAAGGTTCATTCCATACTCGTACTGATTTGTCCACTCCTTGGTGTAGTCTCCCCAATCACCATAGGCCACCCGTGGTAAAGGACATTCTTCGGAAATCTTCAAACCTATGTAATGGTTATTGTTGACATGTTCCATTACAATTCTTCTTTTCTTTATCGCCGCGTCGCACCTAGTTCTTGAGGGTACGTACATACAAGACGCCCCGGGGAAGCCTTTGCTGAATACAATTACCACACAAGTGAATGTGTCCGCTAAGAGTTGACCACTGGTGTGACAGGCAAAGACACACAGAAACTTGCAAGTATACAAGGCCAAGTTTATAGAATAGAAGGAAAGCAGGGGAAAGTCCACAAGGAGTGGGAGCACTATAAGAGAAACCTAAGCTAACAATGGAGATAGTGAGCAAGACAAAGCAATATTGCATACAAAGTGGCAGAAGTAAAGAACCAAAGCAGCAAGGAAAACAGCTAAGAACCAAGGCTTGGAAGCCAAGGGCAGAGGGAGATTTTGTGCACTGTTTTCAGTGCACAGAGACTACAAATTGCAAGACAATAGCTAAGAAATATAAACTGAATTTGAAGCAAAGCAAGACTGAAAATTTAAGTGACTGAGAAGGAAATTGTGGCTAAGCCAAGGCTTAGATTCCACCTTGTGTCCTAATCAAATAGCATATTCCTAGGTTGAGTTGAGTCCTATGCATACAATAGAAAGGAAAGAAAAACAGCTTGCTAACAGAAATACCCCTAGTATTGACTGTCTTTTGACAGCACAATCAATCACAAGCAATCATAGCACTGCTTTCTTCCCAATGCACAAGAAAAACAAGCATATGGCATCCTATCCTAGCAATTTTACCATTTGACAGTGCACCAAGGCTTCATCAAAGCCTTAGCTTGTTGCTAATTAGCTCATACTACACATGTTAACAGCATCAACATTCATCACATATGCTAATTGAAACAACATTCTCAATATTCAAGATAAAAATCAAAACATCATATAACATCCACTATCCACTGTCATGCAATAACTGAAATTGAAATTGTGACATAAAACAGAACAAGGTGTTTTTCTGGCTAGTCCAGAGATCATCCCCCTCTAATTCACAACCCTTACACCTATTTATACCAATAAACAAAATCCCCAAAAATCAGGACCACATCAGTCCAATTAGGGTTTGGTGAAAATACAAAATAAATCAAAGAAAATCCTACCTAACTATGATAACAACCCTAATAGACTAACCCATGCTTCAATTAGACGTACAATTGATTTCCCCAAAAAGTTCCCAAATCAGAAAAATTAGGGTTCTTATAAAAATTATGAAAATTTACCTAATCACTGATAATTGCTTCTGACTTCGACCCACGCCTCTAATTGTTCTCCTGATGTTATCTCTTGCTTCAATTTCTGCTTTAACATCACTTATATCCCCAATTTCTCACCTAGGGTTTCAGTGAGAAGAAAGATGAGAAATTGGAGAAATTAGTGGTTGATAAAGAGATAGGACGTGATGGTAATGATGGGTTCAGGTTTAGGGTTGGTTTGGTGGCGTATGGAGTGGTGGTGGCGATGTCAGAGCAGGTGGGGAAGGTGGTGGTGGTTCTGCACAGGGTATGGAGGAGGAGATGTCGATGGAAGAAGGGGAAGGGGATGTTTGGCATGGGTATAGGTATCGGGTGCTCGGGTGTTGGGCGGTTGTAGCAAATTGGATGAACAGCGAGGATGAGCCGTGGGATGTGGAGATGATGGATCAATCTAACGGCTAAAAGTGAAGAGGCTGGCAGAGACCGTTGGATGCAGATATACAACGAAACTAACGGTGCCGGATGGAGTTAGGTGTTGTAGTGTTAAGCGGAAGTATCGAGGTTTGATGCGCAGACAAAGAAGCGACCGTAGGATCTAAATGTGATCTAATCTGAAGGCTTGAAATTTAGGCACTATGGTGTTTTGCAGGAGCTTCAGATTTTGATGCGCGATGAAGGAGCGACCATCAGATGATGAGATGGATCCAATCCGACGGCTGAAGATGGAGGCGGTTTTGGTTATAGAAAATGGGTTTGGGTAAGGGTTTTGGGCCTTGGGTATGCCAAGCCCATATCTTCTTTAAGAACAATTCTTCCTTCTTGAGCCCATTCCTAGCTTTTTGGACGTGCGCTCCATTCTTTGCGGCTTCCTTGCGTAATTCCTCCCGGCTTTTCACTACTTTTCTGCTCTATTCCGCTCCGCAATTCATCCAAACTTTATTTATTACCTAAAAATATAAAATTAAGTAAGAAAAATATTTATTCTTGAAAACAATGAAAATACAGAATATGGGATAAAATGTAGAATTAATGCACAAAAGATGAGTTAAAATGCCAACAAAAAGGGATAAATATATACATTATTTGGCACTCATCAAATACCCCCAAACCTGAATTTTACTTGTCCTCAAGTAAAACAAAACTAAGAAAATACTAACTATACCACTGTCGCTGGTCTCTCGAATGCATTTAGCGTATGCACTAAGCCTTTTAAACCACTAAGTGTCCCTAGTGGACGAGTTGAAGTCTCGTGAAGGTTTGCTTAGAACGTACCTACAAAGTTCTAGGTCAAAATATAAGCTCAGATTCCATCAAATGTGACATGTGCAAAACAGTTTAAGCTCACAGCAAAATGGAGATGTCAATCTAGCTATCAAAGGCACAATCCTAGCACTGATAACAAAAAAAAGACATGTGATAAGAGTGTAAAGTGTATCTACACATGTGTAAAGAAAGATCTGAAGTTATGACTACTAATCACCAAGAGATAGTTTCTCAGGCTAAGAACCAAGGTCGAAATCTAGCTAGCTGTCCGGACTTTACGAGAATTGTGAATGAGTTGGAGGTATTTCACAATTACTCGCGTTGTACATCAATGGCATACACCCTCCTTGCTTATTACAATGAAACAACAAAATGACTATTTACATGACTCTTATTTACATTGACTATTCTCTTTTTATTTTTGGAACAAGAGATGATGGAATTGATAAATACTTGATTTTTTTGTATTTTTCTGATATATTTTTTTTTTCTTTTTTTTTTCTTTTTTTTCTGAATATATACATTTTTTTTTTTTTTTGAAGGAAACACTTTTGATACATAACAAAAAGAAACAAAAGATTACATGACACTTTGCAAGAGGTAGCCCTTTTTGATGCACCCAGTTAAATTCGATGGTTGTCTTTCTTAATGTAACCTCCACCTTCTATCCCAACCAACCAAAGAACAAGCTAGTCAAGTTTCGTTCAGTATTCTAAAGTGTTTGGCAATCGTAACTTCCTATCCAACACCTTGAAGATCGAGGCCATACATGTATTGGTAGATCGTGCGCGTGCAAATTTCTTATCACTATGTGAATTGTGCTAGAATCAGGGTGCCTAAATATCTAGACTAAGACTCCTAATAAAAATACATATTTGCACAAGAGTCAACATTTCAAGGTAAATGAGCTCCATTTTTATGTTTTTTTTCAATTTTTCAATTTTTTTTCAATTTTTTAATTTTTTTTTGGAATTTTTCAATTTTTTTTCAAAAAGAAGAAGGAGTTCGATTTCAGTTATAGCATATTATCGTGGTATCTACTCTATACCCCCAAACCTAAACTAAACATTGTCCTCAATGTTTCAAAATATGGAAAGAATTATAAAACAATATATGAAGAGGAACATGCTGAGTAGAGTAAAAGGAGAGAGAATACCCGATTATACGGCGGCATCTCGATTAAAACTCCGTTATTCAAGGAAAAAAAATCCATCATATTAGGAGTCACAATGGATGAGCACAAAATATACACAAAATGAAATTTAACTAACACATTATCTACAAGAAAATTTTGGTTTTTAATGGGATTGGACTTTTTGGAAAAAAAATTTGGTTTTGTTGGGAAAAAGACAAATTTTGGTTTTTAGGGAAAGATTTGGAAAACTTTTTGGTTATTTAGGGAAAGAGTGGACCAGTTTAGTCCACATAGACTGGGTCCTCCAGGTTGGTTGTTTCAATGTCGGGTGGAAATGGCTCAAGGAATGGCTTTAATCTCTGCCCGTTGACTTTGAAAACGTTCTTGTTGGAAACATCCTCCAGCTCTACAGCTCCATGAGGAAAAACTGTGCGTACTAGGTACGGACTCTTCCATCTGGAACGCAGTTTTCCTGGAAAAAGATGTAATCGGGAGTCATACAGCAAGACTTTCTGACCAGGAGTGAAGGATTTGTGTAGAATACGCTTGTCATGAAATATCTTCATCTTTTGCTTGTACAGCTTGGCACTGTCATAAACCTCATTTCTCAATTCTTCCAACTCGTTGAGTTGAAGTTTCCTTTGAATTCCAGCTTCGTCCAGAGAGAAGTTCAGTTGCTTGATTGCCCAATAAGCTCGATGTTCTAATTCCACAGGTAGATGACATGGCTTTCCATACACCAGACGATAAGGGGACATGCCAATTGGTGTCTTATAAGCTGTTCTATAGGCCCACAAAGCATCATTCAATCTCAATGACCAATCTTTCCTGGACGGGTTGACCGTTTTCTCCAGAATGTGCTTAATCTCCCTATTAGACACTTCCACTTGTCCACTAGTCTGAGGGTGGTACGGAGTAGCAACCTTGTGAGTTATGCCATACTTGCGTACTAAAGACTCAAAGTACTTGTTACGAAAATGTGAACCGCCGTCACTGATGATAGCTCTAGGGGTACCAAAACGTGCAAATATGTTTTCCTTTAGAAATGAAAGTACCACCTTGTGGTCATTTGTTCTGGTTGCGATGGCTTCTACCCACTTAGAAACGTAGTCAACGGCGACTAAGATGTACAACTTGCTGTCAGACATGGGAAATGGACCCATGAAGTCTATCCCCCAAACATCAAAAATCTCCACAATCAAAATGGGGTTCAATGGTATCATGTTTCTCCTTGAAATGCTTCCTAGCTTTTGACAGCGTTCACACGCAACACAATAATCATGGCAATCCTTGAACAATGATGGCCAATAGAATCCACACTGCAAGATCTTTGCAGCAGTTTTCTTGGCACTGAAATGGCCTCCACATGCTTGGTCATGACAGAAAGATATCACATCTTTCTGTTCAGTGTTGGGGACACATCTCCTAATGATTTGGTCTGGACAGTACTTGAACAAATATGGGTCATCCCAAAGGAAATGTTTGACTTCAGCCAGGAATTTAGAGCGGTCTTGTCTCGACCAACGTGAGGGCATCCTACCTGTAGCGAGGTAGTTAACAATATCAGCAAACCAAGGAAGGTCTGAGATAGACATCAGCTGTTCATCTGGGAATGATTCTCTAATCAGCCCACAATCATCAATAGACTCTAAAGTTAATCTAGACAAATGATCAGCAACCACATTCTCACAACCTTTCTTATCACGGATTTCGAGATCGAATTCCTGTAATAAGAGTATCCATCGAATAAGGCGAGCTTTAGCATCCTTCTTGGAAAGAAGATACTTCAAAGCCGCATGGTCTGTGTATATGATGATCTTAGACCCTATCAGATAAGATCTAAACTTGTCTAATGCGAAAACGACGGCAAGCAATTCCTTCTCGGTAGTTGAATAATTGAGTTGGGCATCATTAAGGGTTTTGCTAGCATAGTATATCACATATGGTAGTCTATCAACTCGCTGTCCTAAAACAGCACCAACAGCATAATCAGAGGCATCACACATAAGTTCGAACGGAAACTTCCAATCGGGTGGTCGGACTATAGGAGCGGTGGTGAGAAGGGTTTTTAATTCTTCCCATGCCTTCACACAGGCAGCATCGAAATTGAAGGCAACATCTTTGGAGAGAAGACTGCACAGAGGTCTGGAGATTTTGCTGAAATCTTTGATGAATCGCCGGTAAAAACCAGCATGACCTAGAAATGATCTGATCTCCTTCACAGAGCAAGGTTGTGGTAGATGTTGAATGAGGTCAACTTTAGCTTTATCCACTTCAATTCCTTTTTCTGAGATGATGTGTCCTAGAACTATTCCTGAATTCACCATAAAATGGCATTTTTCCCAATTTAGAACAAGGTTCTTTTCTTTACATCTGGATATCATGAGGGCAAGATGCTTCAAACATTCGTCGAACGAGGAACCAAAAACAGAGAAATCATCCATAAAGATCTCGAGAAAACTATCTATCATGTCAGAAAAAATGCTCATCATGCAACGCTGAAAAGTAGCAGGTGCATTACACAACCCGAAGGGCATACGTCTATAAGCAAACGTCCCAAATGGACACGTGAATGTAGTTTTTTCCTGATCTTCCGGAGCAATGTGAATTTGGTTATAACCGGAAAAGCCATCTAGAAAACAGTAGTGACTGTGTCCAGACACACGTTCTAGCATTTGGTCAATGAAAGGGAGCGGGAAGTGATCCTTCCTTGTTACTGTGTTCAACTTCCTGTAGTCGATGCATACTCGCCATCCTGTGGTTGTACGAGTAGGGACTAATTCATTCTTGTCGTTCTGAACTACAGTAATGCCTGACTTCTTAGGCACAACTTGAATGGGACTAACCCATTTGCTATCGGGAATTGGGTATATGATACCCGCATCAAGTAGTTTCAGGATCTCTCCTTTGACTACATCTCTCATGTTAGGATTAAGTCTCCTTTGCATTTCCCTCGATGGTTTGGCATTCTCTTCAAGGTTAATGTGGTGCATGCAAATGGTGGGACTAATTCCTTTGAGATCTGAGATGGTCCATCCTAAGGCCTCTTTGTGTTCCTTAAGTACTTCTAAAAGCTTACTTTCCTGTTCCGTGTCTAAACATGATGAAATAATGACAGGTAAAGTATCAGAAGAACCTAGGAATGCGTACTTCAACGTACTAGGCAATGTTTTCAATTCAAGCTTGGGTGGCTCAACAATGGATGGAATAAGCTTGGAATCAGAGAGTAGGGTGGTTCCACTTCATATTTCCTTTCAGTGACGTCCATTTGAGGTACAGATTCGAGCAGAGATAGGACGTCACTACAGTATGCATCATCTGGGTTAAAGTTCTCCATACATGCTTGAAAGGGGTCGACGGATAGAATGTTAGTCAACGAATCTTGCATTAATCCTTCAATCATATTAACTTCATGCACATCATCATCATCAAGATTCACAGGTTGTTGACTAATATCGAACACATTCAATTCTACCGTCATGTTACCAAAAGACAGTTTCAACACTCCATTACGACATTGATGATCGCGTTGGACGTAGCCAAGAAAGGACGTCCTAAGATGACAGGAATGTGACAGTCTGGGTTTTGTACAGGTTGAGTGTCTAAGACAATGAAGTCTACGGGAAAATAGAATTTGTCAACCTTGATCAAAACATCTTCGACCACTCCACGAGGAATCTTGACAGATCGGTCTGCCAGCTGTAGAGTGATAGATGTTGGTTTCAACTCCCCAAGACCTAACTGCTCATAAACAGAATATGGCAGTAGGTTAACACTTGCACCTAGGTATAATAACGCTTTATTGACCGTGTGTTCTCCTATAGTGCAAGAAATTTTTGGACATCCTGGATCCCTAAACTTGGGTGGAGTTTTGTTCAGAATGATGGAACTCACCTGCTCAGCTAAAAAAGCACGTTTTTGCACATTGAGCTTGCGCTTTTGAGTACACAAGTCTTTGAGGAATTTGGCATAAGCAGGGATTTGCTTGATTGCTTCAAGAAAAGGAATGTTGATGTTGACTCTCTTGAACAGATCTAACATCTCATTGTAATGGGTACTTTTCTGTTGATAGATCAATCTTTGAGGAAATGGGGCAACAGGAAGATGAGTTGGCAAAGGGACATTCACAGCAGTAGAATTGTCAGATTTTCCAACTTGCTCAGATTCTTTGGTTTTCTGGGGTTGTGGAGACAGTGTGGAATTTGTATCAGACTCATTAGGTTCGCCCACGTTGTTCTCGATGACTTTACCACTTCGGAGGGTGGTAATGGCATGGATTTGATCAGGTGAGGTTTCAGTGCAGGATGTTGTGCCTGTTTGAAATATCCTATTTGGATTTTGTTGGGGTTGGCTCGGAAGTTTACCCTTTTCTCTCTCACATATTTGATCCATCTTTTGATCTAGATTTTTCTGACTTTGCATCAAACTCTGGAACATTTCCTCTAGGGTGGACAATCTCTTGTCGGTATTGTGTTGAGGATATGATTGTTGTTGAGAGTTTGATTGTTGTTGAGGGTTTCTCGGGTGTTGATAACCTTGATTGTTCTGATATCCCTGATTGTTTTGATAGCTCTGATTGGGTTGAGATGGTCCTCCTTGAGTGGGTCCTTTTGACCATGAAAAGTTAGGGTGGTTTCTCCATCCTGGATTGTAGGTCTGTGAATAAGGGTTATGCTCTGGTTTCTGAAACATGGCATGTGCCTGTTCAAGCCTAGACTCCTGGACTGCAAGCAAATCTGGACAATTTTGGAATTGATGGTTGGGGTCGTCACAAGCAGCACAAACAGATGAAGCGACATGTTCTCGGAGAGTAGTGGTGGAAGGTTTTGAATTTTTATGTAGTTCTAACTCTTCTAATCTCCTAACTATTGATGCCATGTTTGCTCTACCCTCGAAATCCGCTTCAATCCTAAAAGCCTTTGCTTCGGATGTAGTCTTTCTGGTTTCACGGATGGATTCCCACTGTTGCGTCTTTTCAGCTACTTCAATCAAGAAGTCCCAAGACGCGTCAGCAGTTTTATCTACGAATAGACCATTACACATCGACTCAACCGTTGTTCGGGTGGACACATCTAGACCTTCATACAAAATTTGCACAAGTCTCCATTTTTCAAAACCATGATGGGGACATTGGAGCAATAATTCATTGAATCTCTCCAAGTATCTAGCTAAGGTTTCACCCTCTAATTGCACAAAGCTATTCAGACTTTGACGAATTGTCGTAGTCTTGTGGTTCGGGAAAAACTTTTTGAAAAACTCCTTTATGAGGTCATCCCATGTCATGATGGATTGAGGCTGTAAAGCATAGAGCCAGGCCTTTGCCTTATCTTTCAGGGAGAAAGGAAAAAGCCTTAACTTCAGGGTTTCGTCGGACATTTGAGTGAAACGCAGAGTTCCACAAATTTCCTCGAATTCTCTCACGTGGTGGTACGGGTTTTCATTCTCAACACCTCTAAAAATAGGAAGCATCTGTATTGTGCTTGATTTCAGCTCATAATGGCCATTAGCCTCGGGCAGCACAATACAAGAAGGTTGACTGGCTCTAGTTGGGTACATATAATCCTTGAGGGTACGGGGTTCTCCCATTGTTTCTGGTTGATCTGGACTGTCTCCCTCAGAACTTAGAATTTCGATAGGTTCGTCTGGGTTAATTCTAACAAGTCTATTTATCTGGTCTCTGTAGGTCACAATCATGTCCTAGTAGGTACCTTAACTAACATGTTGGTCAGACAGAGCAATCGGAAACAATTTGGCCCACAAGGGTTATGAAGATTTGGTTTTGAATGGGTGTTGGACTAACAAGGGATTTTGGTTTTTGGTTTAAAATTGGGCTTTGGAAAAAAAAAATTTTGAACTAAACCTAGCATAAATTAGCACAACTCATAAAAGAAAATAAAAACAATAATAATAATTAAGACAAGCCCATAAAAGAAAAAGAAAAATAAAAGAAAAAAAAACAACAAAAACAAAAAAAATTAATTACAGTCCCAAATAAAAAAAAAGAAAAAGAAAATAAATAAAAATTATTACAATCCAAGAAATAATTAAATTAATTATTACAAGCCCGAATTTGAATTTAAATGAGGCCCAAGTGGGTTAACTCATGGGTTAGGCTTACTTGTTTTTTGGAGGGAAGCCCAAAAATAGGCTTTTAGTCCCCTTTTAGTTGCACAGCCCAGTTGGGCTTTAGGATCGTCCTAAGCTCACGCTCAAGCCCAGCAACAATTGAAGTGACTCAGCAACACAGGCCCAGCAGAATCTGCAGCGAAGCCCAGCAGCAAAGGCAAGCCCAGGAGCAGAAGTTGCAAGCCCAGCGAAATTGAGGTTACTAAGCCCAGCTCAGTTGGTGCAAGCCCAGCAACCAAGGTTGGAACAGAGCCCAGCAGCAACAGAAATAGGCGAGCCCAGTTGACAGCTTCAGTTGGCAGCCCAGTTGGCTTGGCAGCAGCAACAGCAGCAACAGCAACAGCAGCAGTAGCAGCAGCAACAGCAGCAGCAGCAGCTCAGGTAACAGCAGATGGCAGCACCACTCCCCGGCAGCGGCGCCAAAAACTTGGTGTGACAGGCAAAGACACACAGAAACTTGCAAGTATACAAGGCCAAGTTTATAGAATAGAAGGAAAGCAGGGGAAAGTCCACAGGGAGTGGGAGCACTATAAGAGAAACCTAAGCTAACAATGGAGATAGTGAGCAAGACAAAGCAATATTGCATACAAAGTGGCAGAAGTAAAGAACCAAAGCAGCAAGGAAAACAGCTAAGAACCAAGGCTTGGAAGCCAAGGGCAGAGGGAGATTTTGTGCACTGTTTTCAGTGCACAGAGACTACAAATTGCAAGACAATAGCTAAGAAATATAAACTGAATTTGAAGCAAAGCAAGACTGAAAATTTAAGTGACTGAGAAGGAAATTGTGGCTAAGCCAAGGCTTAGATTCCACCTTGTGTCCTAATCAAATAGCATATTCCTAGGTTGAGTTGAGTCCTATGCATACAATAGAAAGGAAAGAAAAACAGCTTGCTAACAGAAATACCCCTAGTATTGACTGTCTTTTGACAGCACAATCAATCACAAGCAATCATAGCACTGCTTTCTTCCCAATGCATAAGAAAAACAAGCATATGGCATCCTATCCTAGCAATTTTACCATTTGACAGTGCACCAAGGCTTCATCAAAGCCTTAGCTTGTTGCTAATTAGCTCATACTACACATGTTAACAGCATCAACATTCATCACATATGCTAATTGAAACAACATTCTCAATATTCAAGATAAAAATCAAAACATCATATAACATCCACTATCCACTGTCATGCAATAACTGAAATTGAAATTGTGACATAAAACAGAACAAGGTGTTTTTCTGGCTAGTCCAGAGATCACCCCCCTCTAATTCACAACCCTTACACCTATTTATACCAATAAACAAAATCCCCAAAAATCAGGACCACATCAGTCCAATTAGGGTTTGGTGAAAATACAAAATAAATCAAAGAAAATCCTACCTAACTATGATAACAACCCTAATAGACTAACCCATGCTTCAATTAGACATACAATTGATTTCCCCAAAAAGTTCCCAAATCAGAAAAATTAGGGTTCTTATAAAAATTATTAAAATTTACCTAATCACTGATAATTGCTTCTGACTTCGACCCACGCCTCTAATTGTTCTCCTGATGTTATCTCTTGCTTCAATTTCTGCTTTAACATCACTTATATCCCCAATTTCTCACCTAGGGTTTCAGTGAGAAGAAAGATGAGAAATTGGAGAAATTAGTGGTTGATAAAGAGATAGGACGTGATGGTAATGATGGGTTTAGGTTTAGGGTTGGTTTGGTGGCGTATGGAGTGGTGGTGGCGATGTCAGAGCAGGTGGGGAAGGTGGTGGTGGTTCTGCAAAGGGTATGGAGGAGGAGATGTCGATGGAAGAAGGGGAAGGGGATGTTTGGCATGGGTATAGGTATCGGGTGCTCGGGTGTTGGGCGGTTGTAGCAAATTGGATGAACAGCGAGGATGAGCCGTGGGATGTGGAGATGATGGATCAATCTAACGGCTAAAAGTGAAGAGGATGGCAGAGACCGTTGGATGCAGATATACAACGAAACTAACGGTGACGGATGGAGTTAGGTGTTGTAGTGTTAAGCGGAAGTATCGAGGTTTGATGCGCAGACAAAGAAGCGACCGTAGGATCTAAATGTGATCTAATCTGAAGGCTTGGAATTTAGGCACTATGGTGTTTTGCAGGAGCTTCAGATTTTGATGCGCGATGAAGGAGCGACCATCGGATGATGAGATGGATCCAATCCGACGGCTGAAGATGGAGGCGGTTTTGGTTATAGAAAATGGGTTTGGGTAAGGGTTTTGGGCCTTGGGTATGCCAAGCCCATATCTTCTTTAAGAACAATTCTTCCTTCTTGAGCCCATTCCTAGCTTTTTGGACGTGCGCTCCATTCTTTGCGGCTTCCTTGCGTAATTCCTCCCGGCTTTTCACTACTTTTCTGCTCTATTCCGCTCCGCAATTCATCCAAACTTTATTTATTACCTAAAAATATAAAATTAAGTAAGAAAAATATTTATTCTTGAAAACAATGAAAATACAGAATATGGGATAAAATGTAGAATTAATGCACAAAAGATGAGTTAAAATGCCAACAAAAAGGGATAAATATATACATTATTTGGCACTCATCAACCACCAAAAGGAATTTGCATCCAAAACTTATAACCGGCCTTTTTCGACCCCGTCCTCCATTTCACGTTACAAACCAAGTCCCTAAACTTCATTTCCCTCTCTTTTGGATCTCTTTCCATGAGCATTGTCAAATACAGTTGTTTGTCCCGAACAAGCTTTTCTACCATTTTTTTCCTTGCATATTGGATTTGGGTGAGCTTAAGTTCGTCGGCCTCGTTGAAATGACCTAATTGTTCCGTTGCAACATGGTAACCACAATTTCCATCGTCGTCGACGTCGTCGGTGGATATAAGGTGATCCAAGATGACGTGGGGAAGTTGATCGGTGTACTCTTTATACAAAGTATAAGTAACACGATGTGTTCTTCCTTGAGAATCTCTAGGGGTGCGCGGATTTCCCTTAATTCCTCTTATGGTCACCATTCCGCTAGTTTGGCTTTTCTGGGTACCGACCACATGCTCTGCAACATCCATGTCTTCTATTTGTTTCACTTCTGTTTCACTTTGGGTCAAATCATCCTTTTTTGGTCGACCCTTTGCCTTGGGGAGGAAAGAATTCTCATACTTTGTATATTCCGCTTGGACATAATCATGCCGTGACGGGTCACTTTTGCAACTCTTGGCCGCCTTCACGGTTTCTCTAAATGATTTTCTTGTTGTTGGTCTGCCCGGTGGTTTTTGTTTGATTGGCTCTTCTTCTACTCCCAAGCTCTTACGGGAAGCCGACCACAAATTAGAAACCAATATTTGTCTTCCTGCACAATGTGTTTTTTGATATTTCTCACTGATATACTTGCCAATCTCAAGGTCTCCAAATTGTTCATCAGCGGCTCCTGTGGGATTAGGGGTGAATGAAAGTTGCTTCCAAAAAGGATCGATATCTTCAATAGGAATAAGCGACTTGTAACCACCAAGCTTATGTCCACACGGGAGGCCAAGCCACGTCTCAGTTGTACAATTACAGTTCATCACTTTTCCACTTGAAGCTTTCGCTCGAAATCTGTGAAGTTCAACCATCATATGCTTTATTGCCCACCATGACACTTGGTGCGAAACCCCGCGTAGCAATTCTTTGTCTTCCAGGTATTGCTTCAAAAAACGGTCCTTACTATACTCCATCTGAGTCACTATATTGCTAAGATCATCCTGGGCGTGCTCATGAATAGCTTCCTGTACAGTAACTACCCCACCAGTGTTTTCTCGAAGAATTTTCTTCAAACGTCCATGGGAATTCTCTGCGATACTGGTGGACTCATTTTGGTAGTGTTTGTACTTATTGGTACATGCATAAACAAACTTCTCCTTCCAAGGATTCAACCAGGTATCTTGGAAATAGTCGACCACCTTCTTATAATCCGTACTCCAAACATCGATGAACTTTTGCAAATTTGCATAGTACTTTACTTCGGTCTTCGAATGGGCCAAAAGGTCCCAATCTTTGCAGAAATCCTCCCATACATCCCCCTCTTCATCAAATTTTTCCTTGGCTTTCTTTTTCTCTTCCACTATCTCTTTTTTTGAAAGTTTACTAAGACTCTCGTCTTCCTCCTTGGAACGTTGATTACCCTTTGCAGATTTGATCTTTTGGATTTGATTCTTTCAATTATTAAAAAGATTCTTTTGGATGTGCCACGTACAAAGAAAATGTTGAGCAAGGGGAAAAACTTGACGAATGACACTCATGACTGCAAAATCCCTATCCGTAAATATAACCTGCGGTGTCTCTTCGCCACGGTAAATCAACCTAACTTGTTCCAAAGCCCAAACACAATCTTCTATTTCTTCCTTTTCCATAAAGCACCATGCCACGGTGAATGATTGCTTATCCGAAGTATGACTAGCCACGTTCAACAACGGCATGTTATACTTGTTGGTTTTATAGGTGCAATCTATGAACATGACCTGGTAAAAGCACTGTGCCAAATCCATCATCCTAGGATGGGCAAGAAAAATATGAGTCACTTTGTTGCCCGGAACGACCCTTGTTTGCATGGCATAGTTATGTTTTTCTGCCAACCACTCTGATTGTTGCATAATTAATCTACCATCCCATTTAGTTCTCTTGATCTGTGCTTTGGCAGCGTAGATTGTGGAAAGAATAAACAAGTTTGACTTATCTTCCGCATTTATTGCATTTAGAATCTTAAGGGGCCTACATCGCTTCATCTGCCGAACCTTTTCCATTTGATGTGGTTTCAATCCGGCATATGCTGGGTTCCCTAAAAGAGTACTAGGTGGAGGATGGTTGTGACGACCATCTGGAATACTATACATCCACCATAGTAGAGTTTCGGGATACCTTTTGAAAACAATCCTAAAGGGGCATTTTATCTTCTTCGACGAAGTTTTGTAGACCCTCGTTGTATTTTTCACATACTTATAGTTCTTCCCTTTGTGACTTTCTTCCTTATCCCCCGCTCTCTCGCATACCATATCCATTTGCTTACAATCAACGTGTTTGCTTTGAACAATTACGTACATATTCTATTTTGCCTTGAAAATAATCCATTCCTTGACCTCAGCCTTTGTTTTCCACGTCTACATTAAACAAATAACATGTTAATTATAAAACACTAGTTAAACAATTTTCGTATGGATATACATTGACTCAAACAATAAAAACGTACCAAATCGGTCATATATGCTTGGGAGGTATCCGGGCCGATAGTGTCGAGGGGTTCAGGTTGAGAGCTTACCCGTACAACCAACTACAGAAAAAGAACAACAAAATCAGTATAGGGTCGTCACTCTGTAAGATGTTAATATGACGACCCAGACAGTCGTCAGCATAATTTACAGGTGAACGACTCTTTAAGTCGTCACCCAGATTTTCTGTAGACAAACGACCCTTTTCTCGACATATGACGACTCTTTTTATAAAGTGACGACTCTACATTGATAGATATAACCAACTCTGCCCAGTTTTCACCTTGAATCTTCACCTTGTATACATATAAAATAACGAGTCTAAGAGTCGTTCTCTGGTACATATAAAGAGTCGTTTGGTTTTAATCTTTACGGATTAACGATTCATGTTAGTGGTTGCATTTTTTTTTTGAATTTAACTCAACGAAATGTGGTTGAGGCAGTTTGGTCGCTCCATTCTATATATAGAGGCCCATATCTCACCTATTCCATATCAAAAACCTAATTATCAACCTCCTCTTCTCCTTCTCATTTAATTACCATTTAAGAGCAAAAAAAAAGAGAAACATCATGACTCCATTCACTAATGAAGAGAATTGTGCCATTACAAGAGCTTGGAAAACAGTCACCAACCACTTTGAAAGTCTAGACAAAGACATTGATGAAACATCTGATGCTTAGTGGAACCGCGTATTCATCGTTTTTGTGGCTTTGGACGGAAATTGCAACTCAAGGTCTTTGAAACAAGTCAAGGAACGCTTCCAGAAGATACAATTCGAGTGTGATGTTTTGAAAAGAGAACTTAAGGTTGTTAGGGAAGCCTTTCCGGATATGCTGAGTGTTGTAAGAGTAAGTATTTGAACAAGAGGTAAAACTTATAAAAATCTTTGATCGATACTAAGTATATTTGCATTTTCAGTTGGGGAAGGCGTATCGCCATTATGAGGAGCTTCATGGGGAAAGTTTAAGCTCCACGATTGCTACTTTATCTTGGAAGACACTATGTATAACTACGCCATATATGATTAAGTGTATAAGTGCACTGTTATCATCTATTTTATTTCATTTCCTTCAATACAATGCTATGCAAGATGAATTCCTTTTACGAATCAATGAAATGATTCTATGAAATCAAAAAATATGATATTCCAGCCCAAGAGTCGTTAATATATATAACTATCCAACCTAACGACTACAAAAAAAATTCACAGGATCGTCAGTAAATATAACTAAATTTATGACGACCCTTGTTGTTCTATTTACAGAAAGTTTTGGCTTTAGAGTCGGCAACATTAAAAGAAAAAAGACTAACGACTCTGCGTGACCTAGCTGAAAGAGGCGTCAATGTTCATCAAACAGCGCTAACGATTTTTTATAACATGTAAAAGTTGCAGGTGAAAGTCGTCAAAATAGTCTCAAAAAGGATGACGACTACAGAGAGTCGTTAGTTTATCCTACACTCGACTATAACGACCCTAACACTGGATGTTTCAATGGTGGCCATCAATCGACCACTTGGAGCACCATTCAAACAATTTGAAGAGTATAGGAAGTTTACCTGGATTGTTTTGGCCTTGGGGTTCCTCATTTTGAGTGTTGGTTCCTTCATCTTGAGCAATGTGATCTTCATTCCAACCATTGTTCATGCCTTCCTCTATCAACATCTCCTCATCAAACATCCAACCCATATCATTAGTTGAGACAATCTTACCATCAACACAATCATTGTTGTTATTTGAAGCTTCACCAATCTTATTCCCTCCACTTGAATCACTCATTTGTAAAAATCCTAGGTTTTCCTCTCAAAACTCCTCCTCTTCTTCTCAACACATAAAACACATAAAATACATTTTCCACAATTTTTTTTCCTAAAATCATATTTTAATCTAAATACACTTACCACACTAATCAAACTAATTAATTCCTAATACTAATCATATAAGGGCAGTTTTGCCATTTAGAAAATATTTTTTTAAAGAGTGATCCAAATTAGGGTTGGGTGACCTTTTTTGTCCCGTATTGCATGCCCCCAATTAGAAGTTATGGCCCCCAATTAAGCTAGGTTGTTAAAAGTCAACAAGTGCTATACCAAGAGTCGCATGCTCCACAATATTTGCATGCATGTCTTATGTAAACAACTCACTAGCTTTTCAATTTGTTTTCAAACTGCATGACTTATTAGCTATAAAGATCAAGTTTAATTTTGAAACAGGTTTTTTAGCTTGCTAATAACACAAAGAGTAAGCCAATAATCAGAATAGTATTATTGGAGGAAACTATACACCAATTTATTTTTAGCGCGTAAAATATTGGAGGAAACTAGAACTAAATTAAAGAACGACGGTTTATGCTTTCATAGTGGGTCATGTTTTTTGGGTCATGTACTCGTGTTCTTCTACAAATCGTTGGTTTTGTATATCTAAAAAATACTGATTCATTGGCGGATGTGTTGGTTTCTTCAACCTCTTGAGCAAAAAAGTGAGACTTGCTGGATAGTTCTACCAATGAAGGATTTCTTTTATTCTCTAAAGCATTAATTATAACACGTTTTAATCACTTAAAGATTCTTGTATCAATGTTTGATGTAAAATGGGAGAATGCTGAAATAATATATAGTTTCTCAACTAAAATGGTGATGGCCGGAGGTATCAGAAAAAAGACCAAGAACATCCTACACGAGTCAGACGAGTCAGAAACTACCCCCAATCTAAAATGGTGATGGCTATATAACACCACCCGAGCTCACTTGAAAAACCCCAAAAGGCCCAAAACCCTCTTCCTTCACCTCTTTCTCTCTTCGCATTCACAAACAAAATTCTTCTTCTTCCTCCACCTCCATTATTTTCACTCTCCCCTCTCTGTTTCTGCCCAGGGTTTTAACTTACAGTTTCGAACTCTTAATTCATCATCAAATAACACATTATGAAGTTAGATGTAGATGTATTGAGGTACCTCTCTAAAGATGATTTTAGGGTTCTTACTTCTGTCGAGATGGGTATGAGAAACGTAAGTCTCTCTACCTCTCTTTTAACTCCCTAGATTTCCTCTGTTTTTTCTTCTTATTTCTGATGAGAATTCGTTGTTTTATTTGTTTTCAGCATGAAATTGTACCAGTGGAGTTAATTGGTCGTATAGCTTGCCTCAAGTAAGTTACTAATTTTTTACCTAATTAGTTCCCCTGTATCGGAAGTTTTCAAATTGAGGAACCCATTTGGTGTAAATTAGTTGATTATGTGTAATTACCATGATTTTTCAGTCTGGGTTTGTACTAATTTTGACCTAATTTTAGTTGCTGCGTATCTAATTTTCTTAAACTCAGTATCCCATTAGGGTTAGAATATTAATGGTAAGGGATTTTAACATGATTTTTGAGTATGGGTTTGTCAAAAATTTCACAGAATTAGGTTCTTTGCACAAAAAGATTCGGTTTTCATGAAAAATGTGTGGTGTTTTTGATGATTGGATGTTGATGTTGTTGGGGTTTATGTATAGGCATGGAGGAACTTATAAGGTGTTGAAGAATTTGTTGAAACATAAGCTGGTTCATCACGATTCTTCTAAATGTAAGTAGTTCAGAAGCTTTTGCTGTAAAATTTGAGTTTTAATGAGTTTTGTTTGTGATGGTTGACTTGTTTTGTGTGTGCAGATGATGGTTTTCGGCTTACATACCTTGGGTATGATTTCCTTGCTATAAAGACTTTGGTTAACCGGGGAGTGTTTGCATCAATTGGGCGGCAAATAGGTGTCGGGAAGGAGTCAGGTAAGTTCTCTCGTATGAATGTACTTGGTTGCTGGAACTTAGAGTAGTGTCTGATTGATATTTATTTTCCTCTGTGAAGATATATACGAGGTGGCTACAGAAGATGGTACAATATTGGCGATGAAGCTGCATAGGTTAGGTAGAGTTTCTTTCAGAGCTGTCAAAGCTAAGCGTGATTATTTACAGCACCGCAGTAGTTATAACTGGCTTTACTTGTCACGACTTGCTGCACTCAAGGAGTTTGCTTTTATGAAGGTTTACTTGCTTCTCAGTTTGTTTTGCCTTGTATTTCTTGAATTTGGTGTTCAAATGGTGTATATATTAATAAGCCTTTGCTTGCTTGTCTAGGCCTTGGAGGAGAATGGTTTTCCTGTGCCAAATGCTGTGGATTGTAATAGACATTGTGTGATTATGGGACTTGTCCAAGGTTATTCACTGTAAGAGGAGTTGCTTTTAAGTTCTTAAGTTTATCTGTATATTTGACGACCACATAATGTCTTTTTTCGCTTAAATCTTGTATAGAACAAAGTTCAACTGCAGTGTAAGAATATCAGATGTAGTTCCTATCTTCATCAGCTGATCATTGTGCAATTTGAAAACATTGTTTGCTGTCTTGCAAGAAAGTTGCGGGTTGTGATAACCAATCAGTTGTTTTTTCCCCTACCCAGTGTGCAGGTGAAAGAAATTCAAAATCCAGACATTGTGTTTGAAACAATTATTGGTCTTGTTGTTCGTTTGGCTGAAGTTGGTCTTATCCATTGTGATTTTAATGAATTCAACATAATGGTTAGTAGTTCAGACCCTGATTTTAATGAATTAAACATAATGCTAAGTAGTTCAGACCCTGTAGATAATTTATGTATATCTCGGGCATTCTGAACCTGCAGATCGTAACTACTCTTAGTTTGTGCTTTTGGATTCTGTTGGCTTCTGCAGTATTCCTATTGTTTCAAGTGCTTGCTTAGATGCAAAATTTCGCACTGTGGCTTGTTGTGCTATATTTATTTCGTAATTCATTTTATCCCGTGTAAATTGTAGATTGATGATGACGAGAAGGTTACCATGATTGATTTTCCTCAGATGGTATCTGTTAACCATCGCAATGCTGAAATGTATGTCGTCATACTTCAAATTTCTTGTTGACACCTTTGTATAATTTTAATTAACAGTTTTGGTAACGATCGTTCATGTTTACTTGGGTTAATCTCTGTGAGTTACTCACCGCTGTCCTGTTTTTCAGGTACTTCGATCGTGATGTTGAATGCATATACAAGTTTTTCCGCAGGAGGTCAGTGGTCGACCTGCTCAATATTTTTTAAGTATTGTTAGATCAAATACTTAACAAGCCTGGGATATTGATATTTCATGGTTTATGCATTGGTTTGGTCCTAGTAACTTTCTCCCTTCATTGGTTTTTCTGATCTTGTCCGTATGTGGGACTTACTTATTTTCCTGTGCCCTGGAAAAATTGTAACTTAAATCTCATTACAACTCCTTCCTTCCTGATTTTGAAACCTTAATATTTAATCTGCATGTTGATGGTTGCATTCTTTTTCAGATTCAACCTTGATGAAGACGAAAACGAAAGGCCTACCTTTGCTTCTATGATAAAACCTGTTGATTCCCTGGACAAACAACTTGCTGCAAGTGGGTTTACAAAGAAGGACAATGAAGCTATTGAAAAGGTACAGAGTAAAGCAGTTGCAACTCTTACTTTGGCTTGAATTTAAAAATGTACTTGTGATGCTAATCCATCACGGTTCTTTTTAGTATAAAATCTATTGGGTTTTGTCACCAGACGTGTTTTCCTTGTGTTACAATCTGGATTATGCCTCTTTGTGGTTTAGTTGCTGCAGCTCATTCGTTATATATTGTCTTCATTTCCGTAAGATGTGCTGTCATGTTTTTCACTTATATCCTAAGCCTCCTAGTCTCTGACCTGTCTGTCCTCACCATAAACAATTGAGAACAAGAAAGTATCCTGCAATCTCTTTAGGTTGTAAATATCAATTCAGTAGTGGAGATGAGATCTTGGTTGTGATGTTGTTCGATTACATAAATAAGCGTAAGCGAAATATATTGGATCAGTAATTTGGTATCAGAAAATGTGTTGTTCAAGCATTAGTTTAAAAAGTGTGGTTTTACTCGAAATTTCACATTGTTCTTATCTTTGTTTTATTTTTGTGGCTATGTTACTGCTCATCCATCTTTTGTGCTGGGTTACGACCATTTCTCTTTTAATGATGCAGTTTATTGAAGGTGAAATGAATGAAGAAATAGATTCTGATGACGAAGGATGCCTCCCCAATGATGAAAATGATGCTAACGTCAGTAATTTGGATTCTTTGCACTTGGTATGCCTCGTAAGCTCTTTACCAAATTACTAATTAGTATTTTGGGTGCTGTAGCTTCTAGATGATGGCGTTGAATAATTTTGTGTACTGTAGCTTTTTGTATCATCTGTTTAACTACATTTTCATACATATATGTACTGAAGGTAAAATATGCTTTTGCTTGATTTTAGTTTTAAGTATACATATGTGTACTGAAGGTAAAATATGCTTTTGCTTGATTTTAGTTTAAGTTAACATAGAACTATCGCAAAGGAAAAACAAAGAGCTTTTGAAATTTTCGAAAAGGTGAAACGAGGAGTAAGAGGCCTGGTTGTTTCATGTAAAAGTTACAGTTGTATTTTTATGATAACTTAAAGTTGGTTGTACTACAGTAGTTTCCGGGTTCTGTTTCATTTGTTAGAAACTCAAAGCATGTTTAACGTGTTTCAGGAAGATGAAGAGGACAATGAGGATACTCCTATTGAACCGGGTACTGAAGATCCCGAACCCAAGGTATACATGTGCCTTTGCTTTCTATAGTTTCAACTAACATAGAAAACTTATGCGAATGAAAAGTAAAAGAGAACTTTCAAAAATTAGGAAAATAATCAAATATGAAACGAGAAGTAAGAGGCCTGGTTGTTTTATATAAAAGTTAAAGTAACTTGAATTCTATGGCAACTTGAAGTTGGTCATACCAGAATAGTTTCCACATTCGGTTAAATTTATCGTTACACAAACTGTTTCTAATTTGTTTCAGGAGGATGAGGAGGACGATGAGGATAGTCCCACTGAAGCTGATACTGAAGATCCCGAACTGCTTAAGCGCTTAAACAAACAAAGACGCCATGCAATAAAAGCAGCACAGGGAGGATCAAAGAAGGCCGTTTTCTCTAGAAATTCATACAAGGACAAGGGTCATAAAAAATCTCAAAGCTCCAAAGTCCTGAAGAAGCAAATGGCGGATTGGTGATGATGATGAATATCCTACTGCAACATGAACAATTTCTGAAATTATGGACCGAACAATGGACCCAGTCTCAGAGTGGTTGCGGCGTGAATTATGATGTTATGGTCACCAGAACCGCTACATCAGGGACTAATCTCTTGTGTGCGTGCACACAACTGCGTACACCCCGATACACATCTCGTGCTAGAAATCTCAGTGTATCATTATTTTTATTTTATGCAAGTACTAATTAAGCTTGTTTGGTTGAGCTGCATGCATTTTCAATTTTAACACAGAAATGGATTGGAATATAGCCAACGTTGAAAATTTTGTAACTGTAGTCTTGGAGTCATGGATAACATGTTACTGAGAAAGAGCTCAGATATACTTGTAGCAACGCAAACAAAAAGAATTAAGCAAAAGCAATCAAGTAATTAGCTTATTCTTTACCTTGCTAAGCCAGATAAGTTTTCTTACACCCTCTGCGGATGACTTGGATTCGATTATTAAGATAAAGTACAAGCTCTTCATTTTTATAAACCAGAGAAGTACTAGTCATAGCGAGGCTAAGAAAAGAAAAGATAGTCGGCACTTCCCATCGATGAGCTCCCAGCGGAGATAAAACCATAGATATTTTCTGAGTACCAGCAGTAGCGTCTTGCTGTTTTGGAAGCAAAAAGTGTTCCTAAAACATGGCAAGTACGCCGACATATACCTAGGCTTGGTTCTCAGTACAACTTTTGTATGACAAAATATTGTTGGGCTGAAAAAATAGACGGACTAATGGACCTAGCACAGACCCTTGGCTGGCCCGTTTGTAGTCAAATCCATGACAAGAACCAAGAGCATGTCGAATTGGTTTCCCTTTTGGGGAAATTAGGGGGGACCCAAAAAAAATAATATTCTCGTTCTCAGGCTCATAATTAATTTTGGGTACTGTGACATCCATAATTATTTCCGTGACACTCATAATTATATGAAATTATTAAAAATTTCTGCATGACGGATTATGCATCTGCATGACTGAGTTATGTATCAGGGGTATAATTGGCAACTCAACTTGCACATAACATATCTAAAAATCCGCACCTTAGAAATTTACAAATTTTATATGGTTGGAAATCTTTTAAAGAGAGCTACGCAACGAGTACAAATAACAATATCAAATTTTTGTTTTTCATGAAAAAATCGGAGGTGATCATCGTTTTAGGCAAAATTTTCGAAAACTTGATACATAACCATTATGCAGCCACCAAAAAGGATGCATAACGCATTATGCAGACGCATAACGAATTATGCAACCATTTTCTCGACTGCATAACAAAGTTATGCATCTATAACAAGTCATGTACCCATTGTTTTCGCACCCTTCTTGAGTATAAAAAATTGATGCATAATGCAGTATATATCCATATTTACGGATGCATATCATGTTATGCATCTATTTTCTCGATGCATAAAAGATTGTGCGACAATTTTCTCGATGCATTATGCAGTCATATTTTCGGATGCATAACAGGTTATGCATCCATTTCACGACTGCATAACATGTTATGTAGATATTATTGTAGGTGCATGACAAGTCATGCAACCTTATTTTTTGTTGGTTTCAATACTAACAAAAATGTTGTTGTATAACGTGTTATGCAATCATTTTTCGTACTGCATAACACGTTATGCAACAAATTTTGTAGATGCATAACAGGTTATGCAACTGTTTTTAGAGTTGCATAACAGATTATTCAACCATTATGGACAACAACAGGTTATGCAACTGTTTTTGTAGTGCTTTATTGAATGAATTTTTGTTAGAGAATGAAATACAAGCTAGTTCACATACTCTGGGGTACTTCAATGGATGTCAGAAATCTACTATACAGTATTTTGCAACAGATTGTATGTGTTGGACTAAGCCGTATGATTGAACTAAGCCGCCTGTAACACCTGCTTCCCTGAAACACCCGTGTTGAACTCAACTGGCTAAAGACTGGTTAACAAACTCTTGCAAGACTGAACCAGGTTACAGGAAACCCCCAGTGTTGGAATTGCCTCAAATTCTACTCATTTGTCTATGAATCTCCTGTAGAAAAATGGTGGAGCCTCAAATTATAAGATGAACACCAAACACTGACTATGATTGCTTGAGACAATTAAGCTCATGTTTCCCTCGAGACCTGACCTTACGAAATCAATCATACTTTCTGCACTTAACTAGGTCCCGAAACACCACCACCAATGCTGGAATTGCCTAAAGTTTAATGTATGTGTCATACTCCGATTATGCATCTCCAAGTTCCCTGCAGAGAAATGCTGGAGTCTTGGACTTCATGCGCTGCAGACTTCATCACTATGATGCACTTCCTATACATTTTTCGCAGGTAAATGCGGATCCTCAGCCTTTGTCCCTGTCAAGCAATTATACATAATCAGTGTAGGAGTTCACCATCTTGTTGTGGTTTAGGCTTGTGTTTTCAATTTCCTGTAAGCATTCAGTTCTGTTTTCCTGGTTTTTTTAGTCATTTCGTATACAAGATCAAATGGAAAACACATTTTCTATCCACAAGCATTGGTATCTTCCTATACATTTTCCACAAGCATCAACACACAACCAATTTTCGTATAAATTCAACCAAATGAAAACAAAACTAGGACATAAGTTTATCGCATCCGTCAAAATTCCCCCATTCAATTCTTCAGATTTTATTTTTCTTCGATTCCGACCTTAAACTCAATCAGTTTCATCACAAAACACTTCAAATTTCTTAACCCTAATTCTTAAATAAACTGGAATGAACCCAAATCCAAATCTCATAGAAAGTAAGATATTTATGTACATCTCCATCTCAAATCTACTAACAAACCCATCTCTCTAACTCCCAAATTCCTCAAAAAACACATCACCATTAACCAATTCATCCCCTTCAATGTCAACAAAAATTAGACAAATTTCTCATCACCAATGAAAAATCAACCATTCCTATCAAAATCTTCAGCTCCATCCTCCTACCAAGTATACCCAAACATGATGTCTACCCTCCCTTACAAATGAAGAAGAAGAAGAAGAAACAAATCAAACCCTGATATGACGAAGAAAGGAATGGTTTTGTGATGTAACATGTGAGCACAGAGAAAGGGGTTTCGAATTTCCTCCGTCGATTAAGATTATCCTGTATCAAAGAATGAGCACTAAAATTAGGGTTTTAGAATTGAACTTACTGGTTTTAGGGGGGAACTGGTCTTCTCCGAGTTCACTCGGGTGAGAGGATATGAAAATGTAGAGATTCTATTCTATTCTGTTGAAGAAGAAGTGTAATTCGACCATTAAAACAGACGAAAACATAATTTTTGAAATTGTGGGTTTGAGAATAATTTTTTTCCAAAAAATGGGTGCGCGTCTGTAGTTTTCTGAGCGTGGGTTTCTCAGTGGAAAAATCTGGGAGAACGGGTCTCCCTGTAGTTTTCACTTCCCTTTTTGAGTATGTCAAAAAGATGGACTTATTTCTTTTAGTGGAAAGTCAAATATTATAACTCTATTCTTTTGTCCATATTAGGGACCACATGCACAGTCAAACATGAAAAAATAACTTAAATGATTGATTTTGTTTTTTATTTTTTGTGCAAAACCAAACAACCTAATCTTTTTGAAACAGAGGGAATGTCATTTCGCAGTCATTACATCATTGGGCACTTGAACTTTAGAGTTGGTCCCTTACCCACATGCATCCTTGAGAATGATGATGGGATATAATGGAGTGGTAGTCGACTTACCACCAGCTCCTGGGGAGTGGGGACTAATCCCACAAGGTCTGTTTCCGTGCAAGGTAGTTAATTTGTTTGATACTGTATATTGCTTCATCTAAACACACATGAAATCAGCCTAACGGAGGGAGTATAATGGATGATGTAGCTCATAGATGCAAGCTAAGAAAGAGAAAAGCCGACAGACAAACAACCCTACCTCGTTAGCTGTCTGTGAATAATAGACTGACATATTGAAGACAGACAGTGGTGAAAACGACCTGTCTATGGGCGGACCAATTGGTGGACTTGCTCCTCCGCTACAAAATTGGTAGGGGGCGGAGGTTTTAATCTGCTAGCGGGATCCTAACATGTTAATCTATCGGTGGAGAATTTTAGTCCACCGATTTGGTACATCAAATTGGTTCACCCTTAACTTTTTGGGTGCTATTACACAATGGACTCCTACACAGGAAAGGTATCCCGCATATGTGCTGCAAAAGTACTGACGCATGGCAATGAGAACAGCTCCGTGAGTCCTGAGAGATTCATTCTTCCAGATCTAAGGATTATGTAGAAACAGTTTCACGGTATATGGTTAACACCTTAAGACATAGTGGTTCATAATTAAAAAAGCTAAGGGTGAATCAATTTCATGGACTTGCTCCTCGGCCTCAGGATCGACAGCCTCACTCCCTCCACCCGAAATGCTTTGCACACACTAAAATACATCACTGTATGCTATCGTATATAATCTATTATCTACCGTTCCCAAAAGAGTTAATTATATATACAACGTTTACATGGTGTTCGTGCCCACACAGACACAGTGGGGCATGGATTAGGTGCACTCAGCACTCTCCAACTACCAGAAAAAGAAAATGATTATTTCGTTTAGTACTGTCCTTATTATTCCAAGGGTGTAAGGGACCAAGTGTCCCACTAGAGCACCGGCCAGAATATATGAAGAACTAAGCCCAAAGGTCCGATTATATAGAGATAGCAGAGGAAATAGACGGTGGAAAGCATAAATGACAACTCTAGTTGACCATGTAAGTTAACTACTTATTCCTTCTTCATTAGATGCATACCACATATCACTGAATTTTTAAATAGACATTCGATTATTAAAATACTGTCTTTTTGATTATTAAAATGACAGTATAAATATGTTTGTTGATTCACAATAATTCTTTTTCATTTCACAGGTTCAGGTCGAAGAGAATTTGCATGCGAGAACTGTAATTCTAAATCGGGTTCACAAGTTAAATATCATGTCATCACAAATGGTAAATATTTTGTTTAGTTGATCAAAAGAAAAAGATGAAAATCTTAATTTACAGACTATTCCGGGATTACTGGATTGTTAGGTATCTCGACTGCACGAAGTTTACACAGCGTTCGAGAAGGATCCTGAAGCCAAGTTGGTGATTTTGAAGGTATGAAGTTTGGTACCAAAATTTCTCTAGCTTTGAGTTGGGTATCTAACCCAATGTCGACTGTCATTGACCACCTCTGACTGCATTTTCCACCGGGTGTGCTTAATTAAGTTATTTACTATTTGGTATGATTCTCATTTTTGGAAAATAAATTTGCATAGCGGATGTTGCATAAATAGGTTTCAGGGAAAAGGAAAAGCTTTTTGTGCTGGTGGGGATCTTGCAGAATATTTCCATGAAAGTACTGAGGGTAATGGTTTTGGAATTCTCATTTTTGATTGTAGTCGCTCATTCTCCGATAATTTATGGGATTTATTAGCTGCTAGCATATATATTTTCAGTCCGACTATATACTACGTACTCTGGCTGTTCAAAATAGATACACAGATCAGTGATCATAGAAAAAAAATACATCATGGAGACTCATTTTCGATCACAGTCGCTGAAATTAATTTTTCTATTTCAAAGATATGTTTTTTTTTTCCACATTGAAATTCATTTTTCATCCAACAGGCCATTGGACGTTAGGTGTGAAAATTTTGGAGAACGCAATCACCTTAATGTACCAAGTTGCGACATTGGCCAAACCCCAGGTGACTTATTTGTACAAAGCATTTTGAAAAACTGGAAATTTATCATAACAATGTATTCATTTTATTTTAACTTTTAGGAGTGAGGACCCATGGACACTCTTATTTACCCAATTTGCATCAGTTTTTTCATGAAGCTCAAATGGCAACGAATTGTAAGTTAATTTTTTGAGTATACCAAAAATGAGTATAATCAGTCACGTACAACACCATAAGATATTAACCTCAAATTTATTATAGTTTTATTAGGAAAATGATGCCAATGGTTCGAGATAATGTCGAGTGTCCATGGATGCTCCTCTAATTTTAAAATTTCAATTCATAATATAGAAATGATACTAATTTTGTTAAATTAACGAAGAGAAGGTATCGATCCTTAATGGAGTCGTGATGGGAGTTGGATGCGGACTTTCCACTCATGGTAGATTTCGCGTTGTAACCGAGAGAACGGTAAGCACTGATCATGGAAATAATACATGTTTATATACTTTGATTTCCCGTTCTAAATTATATACTCCCTCCGTTTCTTTTTAATAGGCTAGTTTTGTTCTTTTTAGAGATATTTTAAGGAAATTAAGAGAACTAATCATTGAAAGTGGTCCTCATGACACTTGTCAATAAAAGAAGTGAAGTGAATTGGTCTCCATGACACTTATCAGCAAAAAAAGTAAAGTGAAATGGTCCCATAACACTTGTCATCAAAAGAAGTTAAGAAAAAAGTGGTCCCAAAAAATTAAATTACCATTTGACTTTCCCAATTACGAAAACAGCCTAGTTTTTTGAAACATTTATTTATAGAAACCAGTCTATCAAAAAGGAATGGAAAGAGTATTTAATAATGTTATTTATCTTACGCAGGGTTATTTTTGTTTTTCAGATTTTTGCTATGCCAGAAGTTGTCATGGGAATAATCCCAGCTGTAGGGGCTTCTTTTTTTCTGTCTAGACTCCCCGGCTTCTTTGGTATATACACAATTAAACTTCAATATTCTTCCGTCGCCAATGCGATAAGACTGAAAATTTCCTCTGATTGCTGTTTCACCTAATTAATAAACTCGAAAACAGATGTGTATTTCATATTGATTGTTACTGGATTCCTTTAACATGGTGTTGTAGTGAAACTTTACTTGAATGGTTTAAATTTCCTTTTAGAAGATTAATAGATTGTTTTCGGTTTTGTTAATTGTACTTTCTATATATATATCTTTCACCAGGAGAATACCTCGGTCTTACTGGTGCAAGGTTGGATGGCACTAAAATGCTTGCATGTGGCCTTGCAACTCACTTCGTCCCTTCAATAGTATGATCCTCATCTATTAACTTAATTTTGTCGAGCAGCTAACCGTATCTAACTTTTAAGCATCAAACTTCTAACACTTTTGAAATTTGATCTTGCTTAATTACCTTGTACGCGCGAGAAGAAATTGAGTTTGCTAGATGATGCACTGAATAAAGTAAACACAAGTGATCCAGCTATTATCTCGGCAGTTATTGACGAGTGTTCAGAGCAACCTCCTTTAAAAGAGAGAACTGCTTATTATAGGTAAATCTGATTGGATGTTTTCAATTGGAGATCTTAGTGTACGCACTACCTGTTTAATCCTGCAGTATTATTTATGCGGAAGTACTACTCAAAAAAAAAAAAAAAAATTATGCGGAAGTTCAAGTATATTAAATTTCTTACTGCAGACTACTAGACATCATTGACAGATGCTTTTCACGGAAGACAATCGAAAATGTTATCTCAGCTCTTGTAAGTTAGACGCATATACTGCGTTGCAGAAACAAACCCATTCTCTTACATTTTGTAATCTTTTTGAGATTTATTTTTTAAGTTCTTCAATCATGCACCCACTCCATACTTCTACCGCCTCTATGACTCTAAACACAAGGGAAGATTTACTTGTTTAGGAGATGGAGTCTATGAAAGGAGCGGATGCTTGGATTGATGAAGCGCTTCACTTAATGAAAAAAGCATCACCTCTTATTCTTAAAGTTTTTCTCAAATCGGTAAAGAATGGTGTCTTTTCTTTCTCTCTCTCTCTCTCTCTCTCTCTCTCTCTTTTGTCCTTGCTTTCAAGGATATATCCTCTTAACTTGTCAGCTCATGCACTACGATAATATTTCTGATATACATATATAAACAGATTAGAGAAGGGAGACTGCAAGGTCTCCGTCAGTGCCTTGCCCAAGAATATAGAATTTCATGCCATGGTTTGCAAGTTGGACAGGATACATTTGAGGTCACTACACATTTTTTTTTCATTAGTTAGTTAGTATCACATTCTTGCCCAAAGTTATCTAAGCATATAACTTTCAATGCAGGGTTACCGAGCTATCTTTTTGCGTAAAGACCATACTCCAAATGTTAGTGTTCTTAACTCTCTCTGTAACTGTTAAATTTCAATAAGTTCTTGACAAAGTTGTATCATAATTAGAAATTTAGAAATTATATATGCATTTTTCAGTGGAAGCCTTCTAGGTTAGAGCTTGTTAATGATGAAATGGTGGACCGGTACTTCTCGAAGATGGATGATGACGAATGGGTAGATCTAGACCTACCAGTAAGGTCTGACTTGTCGACCTCTATTATAGCAAAGCTCTAAGGATTTCTTGGGATTGCATCTGGTATGTTGGTAGCTGTTCTGTGCAGAACCCTGAAGACCTTTGTAGTAAAAGATTTAATTCCATGACTATTGTAAACTTGTAATAAAGCTCTATTACTGTTAACTAATAATACTCTAAAGAAAAGCTCTGCTTTACTTTAGGTAAGATCAAGAAAGTATGTCTAGCCCTAATATGACAAATACAAACATCTTGATTATACCTCTGTGGGTTTTCCTTGTGTGAGCATTTGTAGTACCAAGTGTTTTGGGGTTTTAGGACAAGCCAGCCGTAAGACGTACTGCCATGTACACTCCTTAAATCCTAAGCCTCCTAGTCCCTGACCTGTCGACGACTCTCCTCACCAGTAACATTATTTGAGTTAAGGTATTTTATAGGGGATTTGTTTGTTTCTGTTTTTTTGATCGATATTTTTGAACTTTAATGTGGACGAACTTTATCTTGAACTAATACTTGGTTTGAAAAGACGAAACTGTCCTGCAATCTCTTTGTTTAATTGTTTCATGTGAAAGATACAGTTATTTGTATTTCTATGGCAACATAAAGTTGGTTGTACTAGAGTAGTTTCTGAGCTCTGTTGCATTTTCCGTCACACAACCATAAAGCATTGACGCTGTGTTTAATTTTTCATGAGGATGAGGATGACAATGAGGATGCTCCTATTGAAGCTGGTAATGAAGATCCCTAACTGAAGGTATGCACGCTTTTGCTTGACTATAGTTTTAGTACGTCCAACATATAAAACTTTTGTGGAGGAAAAATAAAAGAGAACTTTTGGAAATTAGGAAGTATGAAACGAAAAGCAAATGGCCGATTAGTGATGATAAACATGAACAATTTCCGAAGTTATGGACTGAACGATGGACCTAATCATTGTGGTTGTGGCATGAACTACGATGTTATGGACACCAGAACCATACCATCAGCGACCTAATCGATCATGGTTCAGAGGTAAATCCAGGTCTTATTATCCTAGGTAATATAGGTCACCAACTTTACTACGTAAAATACGATGAGAGGAATAATACTACTGATGATGATCACAAGGGGCAGTGCATTCCAAAAACACTTGGATTGGGAGATCATTCTCTCAATCGAACTCAGGGAATGTCCAAGAGTTCTCTAGTTGGTTCCTGCAATGGTTTGATTTGTTTAGCTGAACTTAACATAAAGCGTGGCCTCCGTGATCTCATCCATATTTGTAATCCCATTATTAGAGAATGTTTGTATCTCCCACGATGTAACGAAAATATTGAGTACTATGATGTTGGTAGCAGTATACTCGGTGGATTTGGTTATATTTACCAAACCAACGAGTACAAGGTTGTTAGAATCTTATACAACGACTGTTCTGAAAGAGGAAATTTACAAGTATACACTCTTGGTGGTGGTGGTGGAGGACCTGGCGGTGGCAGTGGGTGGAGAAATAGAGGGGTAATCAGACGCAAGTTATCTGCAGAACATGGTGTCTTTGCTAATGGATCTATTCATTGGTTAAGTTTTAAAGGTAAAGACATAATGGCCTTCAATTTGTCAGATGAAAAGTTCCATGTCCTCCCTATGCCACCTGTTTTGGAGTCTAATTGGAAGTACAATTCTGTTCTTGAATCATTTGGAGAATGGTTGTGTGTTAACGCCTGTGGAAGTACTCCAAGTTGTTTAGATATATGGACTTATAAGCAGACATCTTCGGATAAGAATATTGCAGCTTTGGATAACAAGGATGAGACATGGAGCTGGTGTAAGGAATTCAGTATAACTCTAGAAAGTTCGTCATACATTTGGCATTATAGGCCATTCGCTGTTACCAGGAGAGGTTTGGTTCTTCTCAAGTATAAGCATTCTAATCACCCTGCACATGAAAGTTATCCGTATGCGGATACACTCTTTTGTTATCAACCGAAAACTGCAACTATGAAAAGACTTGGGATTTGGGGTTTCTTTAAAGCGACTCCTCATACAAACAGCTTAGTTTCACTGGAAGCTTCAGAAGAAACAACATGTAAGAACAGAAAGTGTGACGAAGGATTGGCTAGCCTTATTCCTTCGAAAAGCTAATGCATCTGCCACTTGAATTTCATTATTAGTCTGCTGCATCAATATATGATCTATACTTTATTTTATGTTATATCAGTGATTCGGTGTTAGCATGATGTTATTGATTAGCTTCGAGAAATTTGAACACTTAAAATTCACATTATAATGGAGTATTTTTTTTTGATGTCGGGGTTATCTAAAATTTTATTCTTTTGTTTAGAGTCTGTATATATTGCTTCATTGTGGTTGAGTTGTCAACAGATAGCCGTTAATCCTTGAATCGAACCCGAAATCTATTACACCGGATTCTGGTCCTGTTTAATAGAACCGATAAAGTCTAGCAAGCTTGTTGTAATCAAAAGTGGTTTTGATTTCTGCTGTCGAGCTCTAACGATTGTGTTAATAATGCTATCCGCCTTCTCAAGAAATTCATATAAGGACAGGGCCACAAGGGTCATAAGAAATCTCAAAGCTCCGAAGTCCTGAAGAAGCAAACGACGTAATGATGAACTAAAGAGTTAATCAAGGCAAAAGCATATTTCACCCTCTGGGGTTTGTCAATGTGGGCGTTAGTGCCGAACCACTTTAGTCTCTTGTCTCTTTTATTTCTCTGATCCTTACTGTTGGAACAATTGCCGAATTATGCATACACATCAAATAAAATCAAATACGAAACAAACAATGTTATGGCTGAGTCGCAGACTAGGTCGCTATCTTTAAGACGTTTCGCGGCTCTGTCCAAGATTGTGCAAGCAGTTCTTCAATGGCGCGTCGTCCCCAGGATAAAACAGCCGAGATTTATCTCTTACACAATCGCTCTTGCACGGTGAGAGGATGTGAAACTTCTACACTTCAATATTGCTCAGAAACTCATTTAGAAAAATAAGAGATGTTCACACACTTATTTTTCTTTCTCTAAAAATCTTTTCTTTTGTAAACCCAAGTCATAAGAGAAAAACTCTCTCACAACAAAAAAGGATTTCAACAACTCTCCAAGTCCTTTTTAACACCAAAACATAAAAGAAAAACTCTCTCACTAAAAATGTTTCAACTACTCTCTCAATTCTTTTCATCAAAATCTGATTTATAATAGTCAAAGAATTAAATAAGATTAAATGAAATGCATTAATAAGTTGGTTATTAGCATCATTAACCAATTCAACAAAAAACAGTTTTTGACATTAAAAACGAAATTAATTTATTCTTTAAAGGAAGAATAAATGTCACAATAAAACCATTTAAATGAGACAATAATTTATAGGAAATTAATAATGTTTTTAAAACATATAATCCCAACAATCCCCCACTTCTATTTTTCAAAACATTGAGCAAGAATGTACAGAGTTGTGCATAAGAAAAGGTGTCTTGCGACTTGAACCTTTACGTAGTGTTAATAGGTTCTCTTAAAATCTGACCATAGAGTGAACGTAAGTCTTGAACTCTAGGAGATAAAAAGATTGCTTAACACACACGACTATACTAGTGTAAAGTCTAAAGCCAGCACATTACGGCCCTGTGCTTGTATCCCAGTTTAATGAATGATCTAAAGAACTGCCCATATTCTCATAGAAAGGGGCCACACTTTCACATTCACATAGGTGAGTTTATCAAGAGTACTCCTGAAAGTACACCACTCTAAATAGAGATATAAACATCATTAAGAGTTTAAAAATTAAAATCTAAAAATTAAACTCAACCTCTACTCCCTTCAGGATATCATGTTGTGGGATGAATTCTTCAAAAGCATGATTCTCGCATCTCCATATCATTTGTGACTTCGTCTAGTCCCTTTGAACCTATTTCTAGGTTGGGTATCCATCATAGATGGCTCAACATCAATGGGAATCAACCTCATCCCTAAGATGTATTCACATCTTCTTTCAATTCTTTCGTCAAAGGACTAATGAAAACTCTTTTCAGACACTAAGTAATCCATATTTTCATAAAATCAACTCTTGTAGTTGTCGTTACGTTCTCAATTCATGCAATAGCCACGGTACTATCACATTGGATTAATATGCCTGTTTCTCTATCTATTAGAGGATCGAATCGTTCCATCCCTTAAAGGATTTCACTGAAAGGATGTCCAATCAGCTTCGCAACATCCTTAAAGGATTGCGGTAACCATTTAGATAGTGTATTTCTAGGCGTATGATGTGTTTGAAACACCTCATAAACTTCTCAATATTTTACCAATTTTCCATACTAGGATTGGTAAATCTGAATATAAAACCCCCACTACGGAAGCAATATATTACACCTCCACTACAAAAAATACTTATATATATATATATAGTCAATCACGTAGCAAAGAAGCATACTGAGCTACCATACTCATGTCTAGTGCAATCACACACAATCACAAAAGCATTAGCACTAAACTAAATTAGTGAAAACTTGTTTATAGTCAGACTATATATATTTCTGTCTCTTTTAAAAATTCTGTTTTCATTGAAATGAAAATTGATCCAAAGAAAAAAAAAATTCATTTCAAAATATACACCATCTTCACTCAAGTCTTTCATGTCAAATAGCAAACTAAGCATGTTCTCAATTTCATTTTCATCCTATAAGTTAGAATAAAAATTCAAAAAATCATTAATGCATACAAAACAAATAGTATTGTGCATTTTACTTTCATTAATTCTGAAATCATTCGAATGAATCAAGTAAACAATTTTTATTTTATAAATTGTTTTTAAATTGTTTTTCTGAATATAAATGATAACTTGTCTAACTTATATAATTTCTTTTATTGTTGAAACTATACAGTTTTCCATGCTTGGTTTACATAGATTCTCATCCTTAACTTACACAGAAATATATATTTCTACTTATGACTATAACAAATCATACATTGTAGAAACAACATCAACAAAACAAGCATGTAAGTTATTTAGCGACATGAACGCAAGAGTCAACAATTTTCTGTTTGCTTGTCTAAAAACAATAGGCTCATAAATACTTTTTTCCAAAAATTTAATAGTTTGAAGAACAAATTTACTCTCTATAAGAAGTTATTTTCCAGCAACAAAATATTCATGACTAACTTTTAGTCTCACTATAGTTATGCATTTCTAGGTTCATTCTTAGTGAATTACTTGTCACCTTCATTTTTCTAGTTCCTCTGATTTAAATCAAAGTTGGTAAATCATAGGGTATGGACCCCCACTATTTTTTTGACTCAAACAAGAATTTCAAAACAATATCCAAAGACTCCAAAAAATGTGAAAAACTAATGAACCAATGATCTAGACCCAAAACGTTTTACACAATATAGAAAATAAAAATTCAACCAATTTTCATGATAATAACATTTTCTAATTCACTACTCAATAGATCATATTTGATATCAAAACAAGTTACTCTAAGCATCTTTATAAAATTCTCTAATATTTTATTTCATCCAAAAGCATTGCAAGTTGCGTAAGATTTTGAAGTGTACATGCTTTTATGAGTTAGGTAATTACATACATGTTACTTACAAATTCACCAAATTTATAAGAAACTATAACATGCTCTCATTCGTTACTAACTCATTCATTTCTTAAAAGCATGACAAAATCTCATATTTCAAATATTCAAAATTCAATTCATGTTATGATAAAATTGTAATATTATACTCAAAAATTTTATCCATAACCTATCATTTGTAGTAGTGCAATGATCAAGTTCAACAAATTTCTAATATGAATCTTGTTAATAACAAGATAGGCGGAAACTAGAATTCTTTCTCATTTCGGAAGTATGAACATTTTTTAATAAAATTGTTCTACCCAAAGTAAACTTTGAGATCGTACCAATACCGTAAATCCTAGTGATGTGAGTATATCTCAACACCACTTTCTTTCAAAATGATTAGGTTTAACTTTTGAACCATAACCTATCAAAACAAACATAGTGTAAAACACCAATATATAAGAACCTATCACCGTATCCACAATTCACATTAACTTGGCTTGAAAAGCGTTGTTAATAACATTTGATATCCTTACATTTTCGTGCAAGAATAGCAAATAAATTCATAATCAATATTATGTTCATTTCTTGGTGAGAGTTGATATTCACATTAATTTTGACTAGGTTTCTAATTATTTCGGTTTTGGGTTCGTATAAAATTCCACCTCATAAGTTCCAAACTTATATGAGTCACATGTTCATTGTCATACACAATAATTCTCAATATCTTGTTTCCCTAGTATTTATTCCAGATTGAACAATCAATTTATTCAATTTAGAATGCAATTATTTGATCACTACAATAACTACAAATAGTTCATCAAACATACCTCCATTGCTTTTAAAGCTCAATTGGTTATAAACCATTGTCCATTCTTTGCACACCAACAAAGAAATCAGCAATTCCATTGCTCCACACATCGATTAATCTCCCTCAATTTTATTTCATTGGAAAATAAAATTTTGCTCAAGTAAATGAATTTTCACCTGTCACAATCATTTACATGTGAGCATTTGGAACCAAAAATAAGTAACGTATGCACTTACATAATTACTTAAAAATCAATCAAAATATAGTACTATTTGTTTCTCTTGAGTGTCAAATAAAGATTCAAAATTATATAGTTATAACATCATATATTTATAACTCTCTATCAAGCATTTTATCAAACATATGTGATGCACTAGTTTGATTGCTAACAATAATCTTCCTTTTCATTACCAAAACAAGAGTACGAAATAATAGAATCAAAACATGATTTTTGAAGTAATTTCTTACATCTCTAATCTCTAATCTCAAGTACCATATACGTCTTATATTTTGGAAAAACATACACAACGATTTTAAAATCACTACTCTCTCAAACTAAAAATCCAAATGGAAAATGTCAAAATGGGTTTTGAAGATAAGTTCCTTATCTACAGGTTTCATATTATACACAAATACAAAATATCAACACAAATATCATAAAAGCGAATTCAACAAGGACTAAATTTCTGCTCGTCAGAAATTTTCAGCAACGTTGTGCAGTTTTCTAAAATACTTTAAAAATAGTTTTAGGACTCCAAAAATTCTGAAATTTCACATGGATGACCCTCATGATGTCTAATATATCAGGTTAAAATTTCAATACCCGATCGTTACCATATAGGAGATAAAAATACATCCCTACAACATGTTAAAAAACATTCGTTTCACATCAACAATATTTTTCTATGTTAGATATTCATGATAAAAATATTATCCATGTTACAAACCTAGTCCATCAAAATCAGAAATAAGAGATGTTCACACACTTATTTCTCTTTCTCTAAAAATCTTTTCTTTTGTAAACCCAAGTCATAAAAGAAAAAACTCTCTCACAACAAAAAAGGATTTCAACAACTCTCCAAGTCCTTTTTAACACCAAAACATAAAAGAAAAACTCTCTCACTAAAAATCTTTCAACTACTCTCTCAATTCTTTTCATCAAAATCTGATTTATAATAGTCAAAGAATTAAATAAGATTAAATGAAATGCATTAATAAGTTGGTAATTAGCATCATTAACCAATTCAACAAAAAACGATTTTTGACATTAAAAACGAAATTAATTTATTCTTTAAAGGAAGAATAAATGTCAAAATAAAACCATTTAAATGAGACACTAATTTATTGGAAATTAATAATGTTTTTAAAACATATAGTCCCAACACTTATTCTTATCATAAATCTAATAAGTTGGTAGGGACAATCCCGTATTGATTAAGCTCTTAAACAAGCAAAGAATCCATGCAATAAAAAATCTCAAAGCTCTAAAGTCCCGAAGAAGCAAATAACCGATTGGTGATGATAAAAAATTCTGAAGAAACATGAACAATTTATGACGTTATGAACTGAACGATGGACGACTAGAACTACGATGTCATGGACACGTAGTAAAGTTGTGGCACAGCCGATTGGATGATAATATTCATTGTGGATAACCGTATTAAACTGAAGGGAATATTAGGGATATGCTCCAAAATCGACTGTCATCTTGGGGATGTGCCTCCGGATTCCAGTTTTCGGGAATATGCTCCAACCATCCAAAATTCCATCCAAAAACGCTAAGTAGTCAACATTCGCACACATTTGGGATCACATAAGCGAATTAAAAGACAGATATACGATATTCTAACATCTTTACAAGGTTCAAGAACATTTTCGGACAGAAAAATATCGAAGAAATTAGAGAGAAAGTTCAAACACATCTACGATAAATTGACTATTTAATGGTTCCTTAACGGAAACCGTTACTTTGGGGAAATATTCCCCAAAACTGGAATTGTGGGGTATATCCCCAAAATGACAGTCGATTCTGGGGCATGGACGACCACATAGCCGATTAGTGATAATATTCATTGTGGTGGTGGCATGAACTACGATGTCATGGACACCAGAACCATAACATCAATTTCTTAGAAATAGCTCAGATATACTTGTAGCCTATGTTGCACGGACACCGAGAAAAATGCCGTAACCGTGTCGGACACACGATCAGCATGACACGTTCATGACACTTTTCCACATGCGATGGACACGTCATATCACGTGTCTAATACATATAGCGTGTCCGCATGTTGTTTTTTCAATATTTGACGTGTCCCCGTAACCTTGTGGTACGGTAACCGTGCTCGTGTCTGTGTCTGTGCAACGTAGCTTGTAGCAAGCCGACCAAAAAGAATCAAGCTAAGTATGTACAAGCTCCAAGCAATCACCTAATTAGCTTTATTTTCTCTTCCTTCTATTTGTAAAAGCCAGAGAAGTTCTATTTGTAAAAGCCAGAGAAGAGTCCTGCCACCATTAGGAAAGGAGAAAATATTTGATGGGGGCGGTTTTTGAAGGGGCATGGGGGACAAATAGTATGTTGAGACATGTTTTTCATATTAAATTATGTTTCTAAAAATATAAAAGAAGTGTATTTTTGGAGAGAAAATTTGTTTTCTTAATTGGTGATGGTATTTATTGGAAACAAAATTCATTAATATGAAAGCCTGTCAAGTTCTCGACAAGTCTTAGTACTTCTCATTCATTGTTCGGATATTTATACATTCATTGTCTTGGTTATCAAGACACAATACATGAACTGCACGTATTGAAACTTCCCCAGAATACACATCACTTAAATATAGACTATTTCCTAATACCCTCCCTCAAGATGGAGCATGCAGATCACAAATGCCCATCTTGGACAAAAGAAACTTAAACTGAGCTTTCCCTAAGGCTTTGGTGAAGATATCAGCCAATTGTACCGTTGTAGGAGTGTAGGAAGGTGATATAATCTTCCTTATGATGACATCTCTAACCAGATGACAATCCACTTCTATATGTTTGGTTCTTTCATGAAATACTGGATTCTGAGCAATATATAATGCTGACTGACTATCACAAAAGAGACTCGATATATAATATTTGAGACGTCTTGTGTTTGTACACCCCAAAAAAATTGGAGAGTTGAAAGAAACCATCAGCATATAATGAATGTTGCAAGAGCTTTGAGATTTCAAGCTAATTTACCAATACAATTCTGGGGGGAGTGTGCATTAACTGCAACATACTTGATTAATCGAACACCAACACCTATACTCAATAACAAGACTCCATATGAAGTTATGTTTGGAAAGTTACCTCCATACAATCAGTTGAAGGTGTTTGTATGTTTGTGTTATGTGCACAATCAGAGTAGTAAAGGAGATATGTTTGCAAGTCGAGGAAGAAGGTGTGTATTTCTTGGTTATCCATTTGGTAAAAAGGCGTGGCAAGTTTATGACTTAGACGCAAAATAATTTTTGGTGTCAAGAGATGTAGATTTTTATGAACACCAATTTCCATATAAGAAAACTAGCGTTGAGCAGTCAAATAATTTTGCTCCATCAAGTATGGAAACATGTTGGAGTGATGATGAAGATAGAGAAGAAGTACAATTACCCAAAGAAGGTATTTAAACTCAGCAGCCTGAGATGCAGCAACAACAAAGAAGTGATGAAACACAGCTTGGTATTGAAGGCACAACAAAAGAATTGCAAATAGGTGTTCAAGAACACCATGAGGAGACTGAACTAGAACATCATGAGGAGATTGAATAGGATGCTTCATCAAATGACACTTCAGCTGAAGTTATGGTAGAGAATAACAGTAGTGAGATGGGTAAAGGAAAACGTTAAAAAATTCCTTATAGCAGACTCAAGGGCTTTGTGACCGCATACAGTATGTGAAAATAGTCCACCTTCCACTCAACCTACACAATCATCGTCCTCAGGTACACCCTATCCTTTGACATATTATGTTAGTTGTGATCGTTTTTCTGTTGTTCATAGAAAATATCTTGCAGCTATAACGGCTGGAAATGATACAAAGAGCTTCAAAGAAGCTATGAAGCATCCAGGATGGCAAAAAGACATAGATGAAGAAATAAGAGCTCTTGAGGAACAATGAACATGGGAATTGGAGGAATTACTAACTGGTAAGAAGGCATTAAAAATCAAATTGATTTATACAGAGAAGCGTGATGAAAATGGGAATTTGATACGTCTAAAAGCAAGATTGGTGATATTTGGGAATCATCAAGTTGAAGGATTGGATTATAATGAAACATTTGCACCAGTGGAAAAGATGACAACAGTTCGTACTTTTCTAGATGTTGCAGCAGTTAAAAATTGGGAAGTGCATCAAATGGATGTCGATATGCATTTCTTGATGGAGATTTGGAGGAAGAAGTGTATATGAAGATACCTCCAGGTTTTGCCAAAGGAAATTTCACTATGGTTTGTAGAATGAAAAAATCATTATATGGTCTAAAACATGTGCCTAGATGTTGGTTTGCGATATTATCAACAACCTTGAAGAATTATGGTTTTAAACAATCCTAATCAGATTACTCTCTTTTTACTATGACGAAGGGAAAAAATGCAGCTTAATGTCTTAGTTTATGTTGATGATCTGATTGTGGCAGGAAATGATCTTATTGGACTTCATAATTTTAAAACTTACTTGGGACAATCTTTCAAGATGAAGGATCTGGGAAAGTTGAAATATTTCTTAGCATTGGAGGTTGCTCGTAGTAAATAAGGTTTCTACATAAGCCATAGGAAATATGCATTGGATATTATAATGGAGACATGATTGTTGGGTGCAAAACCTGCAGAATTTCCAATGGAGACGAATCATCAACTGGCATTGGCAAAAGGAAAAATACTTGAGGATGTGGAGAAGTATAGAAGATTGGTCGGTCGTTTGATTTATCTGTCAGTAACAAGACCGGATCTGGCTTACTCACTTCACATGTTATCACAATTTATGCAACAATCAAGAATAGAGCATTGGGAAGCAGCACTTCGTGTGGTTAGATACTTGAAAAAGAATCCAGGACAAGGAATTTTGCTGCGCTGTGATACCATGTCAAATTCTCGACAAGTCTTAGTATTTCTCATTCATTGTTTGGATATTTATACATTCATTGTCTTGGTTATCAAGACACAATACGTGAACTACACTTATTCAAACTTTCCCAGAATACACATCACTTAAATATAGACTATTTCCTAATAAAGCCACATGTCAACATATTATTTGTCCCATGCTCCCTTCAAAAAACGCCCCATCAAAAATTTTCTCAGAAAAGGCAGGCTACACACGACAGCCACCATGATGCTTTTATTCCGGAGCATCAGAGTAATAGTTTCCGACTGTGTTGGTTGTGAAAGCTGGGCCGAGTTGCACGTGGCTTTTACAGAATTAGGAAATACGAATCTTGTGTGATTTCGGAAACCTATAAATCTAATATATATAGAGGCTGTAGTAATAGTCTGGCTCGGGGAAATGAAAAGAAAAGAAAATCGGCACATCACATGGATGATCTCCCAGTAGAGACAAAACTGGAGATATTTTCTCGAGTACCAGCAGAAACAGTTTTAGAGTGCAAAAAAGTTTGTAAAACGTGGAAAAATCTCTTGTCAATTGAAAAGAAATTTGTTGATTTGCACTTGCATCGTGAACAGCTACTGGAGCTCGATCATGGTTCAGAGGTAAATCTGGGTCTTATTATTCAATATAAGGTGGGAAACTTTAACATTAGAGATCACCAACTTTACTACGTAAAATACGATGAGAGGAATAATAATACTGATGATGATCACAAGGAGCAGTGCATTCAAAAAACACTTAGATTGAGAGATCATTCTCTAGTCAGTTCCTGCAATGGTTTGATTTGTTTAGATGAACTTAACCATCAGAGTGACCTACGCGATCTCATCCATATTTTTAATCCCATTACTAGATAATATTTGCATCTCCCAGGATGTAACGAAAACATTGATCAGTACTATGATGGTGGTATACTCAATGAATTTGGTTATATTCCGCAAACTAACGTGTAACTACTGGAAATCCATTAGTACACCCAAAAGGAAAACAACCAAGATCTAAGACATATTTAAATCATATAAACTAGAAAATCTTTATTGATGAATTCTAAGGAAACAAAATACAAGTTCTTGAACACAAGGAAACCCTAATCTCACTCTCTCTACTAAGCTTTTCTCTCTCTCCAAAATCCGATCCCCATTGCCTTTCCCAAGGACCTCTATTTATAGGCCAATCAACCTAATGGGGTACATCTCATTTTACTTTGCCAAGTTCTTTAGGGAGTTCTTTATACTTCGCCCAAGCTATTTTCCATAAAGTTTTTTCCCTTCTTTCGCTATATTCACATGGGTTTGTCGGGACACCTGTCTCTTTTCTTTCTCCCCAATATATTTACTTCGCAGGTTATCTTTTTTTCCAAGTTATTGTACTTCGCCCTTTCTATTTCGTCGTTGATATCTTGTTGGGTACTCTAACTTGGTCTTTCTTAAATTAGATTCTCCGTGTAAGTCTCTTCGCATCCCTTTTGTACTTCGCGGGATTGATCAGTGACGAGGTAATTCTGACATTTGAATTAACAAGTCCCTGACTGGGATCTTTAAGTGAGATTTTCTAGCCATACTTCTTCCCTTTATGTCCGACACGTGGCGAACCTATTTCGTGTATCCATATTTTGCCTTTTCTTATTCTATTCGAGCCGTTCGAGAATGGAATAAGAACCGCTTTGGATTCCCTTGCCGCCACACTCTCCACTTTCTTGCCACCATGTGACCACGTTCTCTGAGTAACCGTCTATTGCCGGTTAATATACCTCGAACGTGTTGTTAATCCGCTGAGTCAGTCATCTTCTATACGCTATTTATATTCATCTTGACTTAGGTCTGGGGTTTGTTTTCCTCTTCTTCCTCCTTTTGCTTTGTGTTTATCTGGTTTTTGCACTTTGTTCATCTTCTTCCATTGTTGCTGCCCTTCTCGACCTCCTACTCTCTTTTCGTTACCATGGCTCCCAAGAAGGTTTCCACAACTGCCTCACTCAAATCCTTTGAGAAATTCCAAGCGAATTTTCAAAAGATGGGTTTAACCCTAACTCCCACTGTCGATTCTTCTGTGAGTCCATCTGTTACTACTACTCAGGACATGGAACTGAATTACATATGGATTCAGTTGGATATTTGGACGGCTGACAAGATGATCGTTACTTTGGGCCAATTGAGGGATGGATTATCTTTCCCGCTTTACGACCCTTCTAACCCCATCTTTCTTGAGATTCTGAGTAAGCTGCAGTGTGGAGTTTTCAACTCTATGGTAACACAATTCGCATCTCCAACGAGTTCAGGGTTCACTCAGGTAATGGTACTTCGCATGTTTCATCAGCAACAGAAGAATTCGATTCTCGTGACTTCAATGTGGACTCTTTCGTGGACAACTACTCAGCTAAATTCACCAACATGAGAGATTACCAGGAGTGGGGCATTGATCTTGTTCGAAATGCTGTTGTGGCTCCGACCAAAGCTCTTCTGTTAGATGTGGATTCCCAACTTCGCATCTCTTGTGATGATGATTGGGCGATGTTTCCTCTGGTGGTTGGTGGCCCTTTTGTTCGGGGTTTTGACGAAAAGGGGGCTCCTCTCCCAGGCTCTCTTCCTAAACATTGCTATATCGCTGGTTGCGATCCTTGGAAGTTTCGGTGGTCTGTGCCAGCCGAGGTATGATTTTCTTCCTTATGATTTATCTCGTTTCGGGGACCCGACTTGTTCTTATGTTCCCCTTTTCTTTCAGCTCGTGATGCCTGTCGCTGGTCTTCTCAAGACGTCCAAGGGAAAGGTTGTTACTTCCGAGTCTTTAACTCCCAAACAGGTATCTACCTCGCATATTATTTTTCTCTCGTGATATCGTTTAATTCTAACCTTCTACTCTTTACACGATGACACTCTTCTTACGAAGCAGCCTGTTCTTGATTCAACTAAGGGGAGAAAGAGGCATGATCATCTTGTTCCACCTCCTCCTTCTCAGGTATCTTTACTTCGTCATTATTGTCATTTCACGTATTCCATCCTTTTATCCATTTTTCATGACAAACTTGTTATCTCGCAGAATGGTGTCTCTTCTTCCGCCGGGTCCAAAAGGCAACGAAAGGTCTTGGATCTGGCTGCTTTGACCGCAGTCCCAAGTTCTGTCTTACTTACAAGTCTCTCTACCCCTCCTAAGCTTCAACCTTCTCAGCCTAGCAAAACTCTTTCTCCCAAAGTAGCTAATCCTCCTGTTCATCCCAAGGTTGAGCGTCTGAAGAAGTCTACAGAGGATCCTTCTGCCGGCGAGAAGAAGAAGCAGGCGGCTCCGTCGGTGCTGTCTAATCCTCTCTATGATCCGGACATGAAGTTTCTTCAATAGGTCTACGACAAAGCTCGCGAAGATCCAGCCATGAGGTCTCGTTCCTTAGAATCTCTGGTGACCTTTAGTGCTGATGACTTCCTTTCTCAAGAATCGTTCGTAATGCTAAATGCCTTTATGAACTTGTCTCTCCAACAACATTCAGCTTTAATTAACCAGGTGAGCTTTTTATGCTTTTCCCGTTATGTCTTCTTTCTGTCCCGAGGTTCATCTCTTGAATTTCGATTCTTCAATTCGTAGGAGGTTCACCGTCACATGGCCAACCTCGTGGAAATTAGACTTATTCGCGAGAAAGCAAAAAAGGACGAGGCTCAAATCAAAGTTTTGACAAAGGAGCTTCAAGAGGAAAAAGATCATTCCATCAAGCAGAGTCAGAAGATAGAAAATCTTCTAAGTAAGTTCCCTCCCCTCGCAGAATCGTTCTTTTCCTTTGCTTTTACTTCTTGTTTTTCTTATTTTTTATTTCGTTAAACTCGTTGTATGCAACGCCAAATGTATTCCTCCGAAGCATCTTCCTCACTAGAAGATATTCGTGCTGAGAATCTGAGCCTCGTGACCCAAAATCATTGCTATGTGTCAGAGAACCTGATTTTGAATGAGAAGGTCGAGACTCTTTTTTCACAAGTGGACCACCTGTCTATTGATTGTTACCGTAACGAGGAATTAAATTACCATCTTCACGACGAGAATGAGCGCCTTAGGTTTGAACTTCAATGGGTCAGCAACTCCCTCACTACTTCGAGGAACCTTCATTTCTCGTAATTAGCTGTCTATAGGAGACTGGAAGAGTATAACGAGCGCGTGATCAATAGTAAATCTAAAGTCATGGTTGATCTTCGCAAATCTAGTAACAAGGTAGCTGGTTTAAACGAAGAAATCGACTGTCTGAAGAAGAAAGTGGAACTTCTTCAAGCTCAGTTAGATAACTCATCTCGTCCGAGGTCTATCAAACCTTCTGCTTAAGCCAAGTCCGCAGATTCTCGCAAGAACAAGGGTGCTCTTGTCATTCAATCTGACAAAGATACCTCAAAGTCGGGTCACGGTAAAGGTTGGGACAATGTCTACCACGAGTTATGTATTCAACTTCATGAGTCGGATTTAACGATCTCCAGGCTGGATCATCTGCATACTGATATCCAAGAAACCTTGAACACCTATATCTTGCAAATGGAAGGTAGATTTAGGTGTAGTGCGGAATACTATTGATTATGTGAAACTTCTAGTTTCTGATGTAGTTTTGTTTGGTTTTACAGAGTCTGAAGATCGTCATAAGAGCCAAGTCCTTCGCCTTTCCCGTGAAAGGGATAAATTTCACACAGAGGTTTCTCGCCTGAAGAATGAGGTCAGTGATTTGAATGTTGACATGGATGAGATGATCGAAACTTCTGCGAAGGTAGCAAAGTTAGCTCACAAGAACACCCAGAACTATCTGGTTTCTTTTTTTTGGTAATTTTTGCGACGAACATGGCCTTCCTCATCCTGTCTTTCCTCTGGAGGTGTTCTCCGATGATGAGAAACCAAAGGACGATAGGATCATCTTTGGCGAAGAAGAGAGGATCAGCGAAGATGGCAAGGAACAAAAGATCAACGGGGCGAAGGAGGATGAATCCAAGGGTGCCTCTGTCAGTACTGGTGCTGGTGCTGGTGAAGCGGGTGATGTTTTCTCTGATGACATCCCTCTTCAGCAACAATCTTAGTTTTTATTCCTTCATATTTTAGTTTTATGTTTAACTATCTTGGAAACAGTTTATCTTTCTGGGCGCTCCCAAGCTTGGGGGGAAAAACATCTTAATTTTTTTGGGTAATATTTTGATTGAATTTTGTGTCAATATTATGTTTTTCTATTTTGTCAAGTATATACTTACCGAAGAAATACTCAGAAGAATAATGAACTTTCAAGTATATACTTGCCTCTTATTCTTCTGTGTATTTCCGAGGTATGGCGTAAAGTTAATCCATACCTCCCCAACTGTGCCTCTATAAGCTTTGAATCTTGCGAACTCCTTCCCTCCCCTGGGGTTCACTAGGCATCTTCACCGCGTCTTATATTGAATTTCGTCTACGCTTCTCACGTTGTCTCCCTCTTCAACTTCCTTATTTCACTTGCTCTTTCCTTTGCCTCTCTTGACAGGGTCTTATTTTAGCGGAACGCTGAGTCTTGCGAGGATAATGCTAAAGAAGAACATAAAATGTAAAAGTATATACTTGCCCCTTGTTCTTGTTGAGCATTAGCCGATCAAGGCGAGGTCGTACAAGTCAAACTATCACTTTCCCGTGGTTGCTTTGCCTTTATTGCGGCTTTACAAACTTTGAATCTCGCTACATTTGTTATCTTCCTTCTTTTCTTTTTGGAATTCATTAAGTGTCTCGTTGTAGTTAGTCCTTATTTACTTTCTGATTATTACATGTTACTTTATACAAGGTATTACTGCGCCTTCTAATTAAGGTCTTATGCGGCATTAATATTTTCTTTTTTCTTTTGTAGCTGCTGAAAAGGACCATCTTCAACAAATTAATGATTTACTTTTAAGTTACTTACATGTATGAAGTTGAATCTTGATAAGAGCTCAATGATTAGTGTGGATGCAGATGATTTGGTTGAGGATTTGGCTTTGGAGTTAGGTTGTAAAGTGGAAAAATTGCCATTTAAATATATGGGATTGCCAGTTGGGGGTACTGCAAAGAATGCTACTGTGTGGGAGGAGGTGATTCAAAGAATGGAAAGAAAACTGGCTCCATGGAAGAAGAAGTTTCTTAATAAGGAAGGGAGGTTGGTTCTAATTAGGAGTTGTTTGTCAAGTTTACCAATTTATTTTTTATCTCTTATCAAAATGCCTGCAATGGTGGAGTTGAAGTTAACCAGATTGATGAGGAGATTTCTTTGGGGTGCAAATGATAACAAGAGAAAAATGTGTTGGGTCTCTTGGGTGAAGTTATGTAAACCTAAGAATAAGGGTGGTTTGGGAGTTAAGAATTTGAGGTGCACTAGTAAAGCTTTGAAGGAAAAATGGGTATGGAGATACTCAAGAAAGAAGAAGGCTTTGTGGAGGATGATTGTTCAAGAGAAGTTCAAAAATAATGTGGATGTTTTTATGCCTACTGATGATTCAAGTCCACAAGGAAGGAGCATGTGGAAGAGTATTCTTCAATTTTCTGTTTTTTTGCAGTATCATGTGAAATTTAGTGTGAATGATGATAAGTCAATAAGATTCTGGATGGATAAATGGACTTCTAATGGACCTTTGATGAATAGATTTCCAGCTATTTTTAAGATTTTGCAAGAACAAGAAGGCAACTGTTTCAGAAATGGTAGTAGAAGGGAGATTGCAGTGCATGGCAAGAAGGAGAATGCAGTTTCAAGAGCAACTGGAATGGGATTTGTTGTGCAATGAGTTAGGGCCTGTGCATAGTTTCAATGATGAACAGGATGGAATGGACTTTATGGGTGATTTTCCTGTTAAGAAGTGTTATTATTTGCAAATGGAGGGTGAGGGTGAGAATGATGCTTCTTTTGAGAAGTTTGTCTGGAAAAAGAATATCCCACCTAAAGTAAGTTTCATGTTATGGGCTTGTTTTCATGATTCTTTATCAACATTAAGTATGCTGCAACATAGAGGAGTTGAGATTCAAAGTGTAATATGTCCTATTTGTAAAAGGGAGGTTGAAGATTCAGATCATCTGTTGGTTTCATGTTCATATGCTTTTGAGGTTTGGACTCACTTTATTAATTCTTTCAAGGTTTCATGGTTTGCTCCTAATACAGTAAAAGGTTTCTTTGAAGCTTGGAGTTTGAATAATTTGCCAGGGAGGTGCAAGGAAGTGTGGTGGAAGACTATTTATGGTGTTATATGGCACTTATGGAAAGAGAGAAGCAAGAGGGTTCATAATGGTGGAAGACATAAAGAAGCAGCAAAGTTGATTATGATTGTGAAGCAAACTATTGCTCTTTCATTTTTTGATAAGGATGTATTTAGGGGATTTTCTGTAAATCAAATCTTGTTTCAGTGGGATACAATACTGCATACGTAATGTGTGTGATGTTTTGTCTCTGCTTCTGTAAATATTTTTTTTCCTTTAATATAACCATCTTTTTTCAAAAAAAATAAAAAAATTAATGATTTAAAACTGAAGCTTTCTGCTAGAGATTCCAAGTATCGCAGGCTTAAGGAAAAGTTGGTAATTGACGTCTCCAATACTAAGAAGAATGCGCTTCGCCTTCGGAATGAGCATGTCAAGAAGAATGCTGATGAGATTTGTACCGAGTATAATCTCCCTTTCCTAGAGTTCGAATTTCCTGATGTTCCTCCCCATGATAAGGATCAAATTCACTATTTTAGTCATAGTGCTTCCCATCTATCCACCTATGCCCTGAGATTAGTACTAACGTGCGTCTAGTTGATTACTGAACAATAAACTGAAAAAAAGAGAGAACACCCCATATTCATCAAAGAAGAGCCAACTTCAATTGCGGGTTGGTAAGAAACTCGTGAGTTTGTATGGGACCTATGGGTTGATTTTGCATTTGGCAGATTCTCTCACCTAAACTCAGTCCCTGGCCCGCGCGGGTTAGGACTCTAGATGAGAAGCAGTTTCCTAGATGAGAAGCAGTTTCCTAGAATCTCCCGACTCTGCAAAGAAAAGATACCATATGTATAGAGAGTCTCCAGAAATAGGGTTTTGAAGTAAATCGAATCGAATTCGCTTCATCATGGACAATCTCCCAGTAGAGATAGCATATGACATATTTTCTCGACTATCAGTTCATGCAGTCTTGCGATGTCGTCAAGTATGCAAAACATGGCGTGATCTTCCTGCGGTGTACTTGCGACTCACTCACCATCATCATAATCGGCTTAACAATGATGCTGTTTCAAAGGTAAGTAGCGTAGGTCTTATTTTCTTACTCCAGTCAGTAAAACCATGTCACCCATTTCACTATGGAGAGTTTGATGAAGATAATACTAATCAGAATGAGCAGTGCATTCAAAACACAATAAAATCGATCAACCATCCTCACCTTCCAACTTACAGGAGCATAAAATCAGTTCTTGCAATGGTTTAATTTGTTTAGCAAAGACTGGTTTCCCGAATCCAATTCATATCTTTAATCCCATTACTAGAGAATATTTATACCTTCAGGGATATAACGAAAATAATGACTACCAAGATGTTAGTAGAATATATAGTGGTTTTGGTTACAGTTCTCAAACTAGAGAGTACAAGGTCGTTAGAATATTATACAACGATTTTTATGGTAGAAGAGATGTACAAGTATATACTCTTGGTGGTGGTAATGGGTGGAGAAATAATGGGGTTCTCACCAGCTGGTTATATGAACAAGGTGTCTTTGCTAATGGATCTATTTACTGGTTAGGTAGGAATGGAAAAGACATAACGGCCTCCATTCAATTTGTAAAGTTTCGTGCCCTCCCAGCAGCACCTTTTGGGACTGAAGTTAACAGTTCACTTATATGGACTTTTAAGAAAGCATCGTCGACGAAGACTATTGGAAGCTTTAGGTGAAACAACATGTAAGAAAAGAAGGCTAATGTCTTATCTTCTGAGTTAAACGTATATAAACCAAAACTCAAATTTATCAATACTTCAAAAGTTAATGATATAGACTTCATATTACAAGCAACTTGGAACAAAAACACAAACTATAGTTCTCTTTTTAATGGTTCATCTTTAACAAAGGATTTTCATCGACACAACAATTGAAAGGACACAGTAATTAACTAGTTGAAAAGTCGTCGACGTGGTCAAACTCACATCTATGGTTCACCTCGTCCTGTTGACGGCTCGATTAGTGCGGTATCACCACCGTCTTCATTTGCGATTTCCTGGGCAGGTTCTGGTTGTTGTCCCATACGTCCCATTAGAATATGAGCGGTGGTAGAAGAACCTTCTCTTGACCCTCCTTGATGTGTAGTACCACCTTGAGTTGAGCCATTTGCAGCTGCTGCTCTCAAACCTCTCTTCTTTGCTTTCTGTGCCCACCCGACCAATCCTACTTGTACATGCTCATCGAATATAGCCTTGTTGAACGAACTTCCCATCTAACCAAAATCAGAGGAAAATAACTCAATCAAGAGAGAAACATCAGGCAAAAACTAAATGAAAGCAAATAAAATTGGTAAGTTAGGAGATTGAAAACGTTACTATACCTGTGTTACGATAGCATAAAGAGGGAGGGTACTATAACTACATAGTACTTGAATAAAGACCCTAAGAAACAGAAAAACAATCAGATTTGTGCCTGTCTGAATATCTGTTGCTACATTTTAAGAAGGTTAATATGATGAAATGCAAACAATTATAGGAGAGAGATCTAACCCGATGACAAGTCTTGGGATGATATAGCAAACTTGTCCCATAATGCAAGAGTCAAACCCAAATTGGACCTGAAAATATTTAAGCGTAAGAGTTTCAGCTAGTCACAGCTACAACAACTGAACAAAATGAGAGCAAAGGATACATGACATGTTTTACATCCACCCAAATTATTGTAACACCCAGGCAAGAAGCTGAAGGCCTGAACTCTGAAGGGTATTGTCAATGCAGTTGGGATGTGAACATGTAAAACAGAGCATAATGGAATATAATGTAAATGTCTGCCACTTACCCATATCCAGAAGAAAAATGCAATTTCGAAAGCATTCTGGAAGAGTATGAAATGAATCAAAAAGAGGACAATACGAGGACGACTGAACCAGAAATGCTCATTTGAGGGCCTAACTACCAAGTCCCCTTCTATGGCTGTATGTTTCTCAGCGACTTCACGAGCCAGTTGAGATATAACGTGCTCTAGCTTTGCTCCGACTGCAAGTAGCAGCTGAATTTTGTAAAATTAAGCACCATATTAGCTACAGTTCATGATCTTTGATTAGCATGCTTGACAGATATACGAAATAAATGATGAGACAAGCAACGCTATCCCACTACACAGATGCATATATTGACAAAAAGTAGTTTGAATAATATCTACTCATCGACATGTATCAGGTTTAGTCACTACATAAACAAGGGACACTTATCTGAGAACTCATAGAACATGATTGCCAAAAAGAACAAAGTGTTCAATTACTAAAGTAGTTTCTTGTTTTACTATTATTGTGTACTGTAATCTCAGAATCACCAACCCCAGATCTTTATATATAGATATGAAGGACTTCAAAAATTACCTATATTTGTGCACGACTAACACAAATATCATTATTCGAGAGACTGCAGATTGATTCTTCCGTGATGCATAGAAATTTCAGATTGTGAGAAAGTTAACAGAAGCTCTTTAGGACCTACTATTTAATAGGTTGTAAGTATGATCTTTCAGTACGAAAGTGCCGTAAAGAGGTTGACAACAAGGATTGAACTGTAAATAGAATCCGAGGACGGACAAGGAACAAAGAGCTTAACTATCGTATGGTCAAAGGTCAAAATCACAGGGTGTAAATTCTTGGATGTTTTACCTTTTTATCATTTAGCTATGATACATACATATGCATTTTATCATTCTAGACATAAACTACTATATCTTCAAGACTGCAAGGTTTTAGCGACCAAAAGCACATCAACATTATCAAATCTTAGAAGGTACTTATTCGATGTATGCGTTACTGGCATGTACTAGTTGTTTTCTCCCTCACAAGTGTAAAGGTAAATGAAGTACAAAGAGACATATGCATATGAAGTAACAAATATAAAGAGTGCCTCATAGGGAAGAAAGCTTACAAAGAGGGGGATGAAAGCTATCCAGAAATATGTATGCCAACCTGCACAGACACAGAAGCACAAATTTTCACACTCGGGACTAGCATGTCAGTATAATAATAAGCAGGCTATGACATTACCTAAAGACAAAATACAGTTAAGGAGACATCCAAGAACTTCTTATATAATGTTAGCGGGTCTCATAGATTTGAAGATGTTAAGTCTGTTAAATTCTAAAACTTTCAAGCCGACTGATACAAGAACTCAAAATATAATCTTCCTAAGAAAACCAAGGATCAACTTGAACTTATTTAAGAAGCAGCATCTGGAAACACTTGGTTCGACTACAAATTCTCGTTGTTAAGTTGAAAGAAATGACATTTGGACATAATCAAAGAAAATTAAATTGGTCATGAACTACCTTCAACATTTAGCAACAAGAAAATGACCACGAATATCCAAAGATACCAACTGCAAGGGGAAAAAAAAGCATATGAAAAACAGCGAATGATACAAGAAGAACCACAAAAGAGGCTTACTCCACGATACAGGTGGGAAGTTATGCGCTTCCTACAACTTGCTAACTGAAATATACACCTTCCACGATTATCGTGGGAGGCTTACTCCACAATAAAGGTGGGAAGTTATGCGCTTCCAACATTCTTTACTTTTACTTTCATGCAATTGAAATGTAAACCACCTTTACCTTATGCCGACGACCTTCTTAAAATCAGCATCAAGAACTCGAACCATGTATTTATGAAAATCAAACTTGGGGTTTCCCGGGCAATTGGTCTACAGAAATACAAAACCATATGAGCAACAATTATGTTAAGGCAAGCCTACAACTCAAAAGGTATAAACCCATGTTTGATAGGACAATTTATGAATAACACGAACCCCTAGTACTCAAGGAGCTTACCGCAATGAAACCTAAACGCAATGTGATATAGACTGATTTTGTCACAGAACCATAAAATTGCTTGAAGAATGAATGCTGCAAAGACATAAAAATAGATTAGTACACAATTCAATGTCAATAACACTAGAGAGTGACAACACAACTATGACAATGACATACCAACCAGCTTAGTATTGCAGAATCTCTCCCACAAATGGGAAAATGGTCCTTGATAAATTCATGCTGAAGGACATGAGTGACCTTATTCAGGTGCTTTGCTGTATCATACTTATCCTTCGCAATAGAATCCTCCCAGTGCTTCCACATATGAATCTACAACATAAAATTCATCTCAACATCCACAGTTAATCAACCAAAATAAAACGAACGTTAAATATAATAGACGAACAACGAACAAATCAAAAGATAGGAGCATTACCTTTAAACCGCCGAAAACAATTGTGAGAACACAAAATGTGACATGGACAATAGCCAATACAAAGATAAAGATATGCAAATGATGCAATGCCTCAGTAGACAACAACGGGACCTTTCCCTACACAACACAAAAACGCAATTCATTATCAAATTAACTATCAACCGAAACCTCACACATTTCACTAGTCCACGACTTGCTCGCACACGAAAATAACCCAAGCCAAGTAAATATCCTTAAAATAAAATTCTAATATACCTTTTTAGTGCAGTATTCATTATTGCCTTCTGATGAAAGAAGGTTTCTACTAATACCAGAAATGGAACCTACATGAGCAACTTTTTTGAGCTCAAGCTTACTACATGGAAGTAGATGGGTAGTCCAACTCTCATGTATACAGATTTTCGAGATTGTGTTTTGAAACACAGTCAATAGCAATGAAATAAACCCTAAAAGCATCAATTCTGCAAAAAAAAAAATAAATAATAATATTAACTGAAAAGTTACAATCTTAAGAACCAATCACCTCAGTTAAGCCAGTTCAAAAAAAAAAAAAAAAAAAAAACTATTAGGGTTGCATTTAAGTCACTGCCTCAATTAATCAAAACCCATTGTGTAAGGTTTTCCTTAAATATAGCTCTTGCATTTATTAAACATGTTGGAGAAAAGATATTCTTGTTACTTATATTTCCTTAGTCTACTAGGTTTCCCAATTTACTAGGTCTTTCCTAAACTTGGTCTTACGTAAATATAGTTATTTCCTAGAATATCTCTATTGGTTGTAACCTATTTTGTTGTAAACTTCACTATATATATCAATGAGAATAAACAAAATATTAACTGTTGAAAAACCATAAATACTGTTTCCAAACTTTGATTTCTTCATGGTATCTTCGTGCTAGGTTTCTCTTTAGGTCCTCTTCTTCGCCTAAATATCCTTGCAAATCGAGTTTCTTTCATCGTCAACAGCAAACAAAAAAAAAAAAAAAAAAAGCAACAGCAACGATTTCCTCCATCGTCAAGCAATAGGGTCGTTGCTCTCTCAGTCCAGCACCAGCGACGCCTCTTCACCATTCAAGCATCAGTGACGCTTCTCTATTCTCAGGCATCAACGACGTTTCCTACATCAGTTGACAGCATCCATGGGAGACATTCCTGATCACTCTGTTGACACCAGCAACAATAACAAAGGTTCTTCTGATACTAATCCTCACCTTCATCCTTCTAGTCCTTATTATGTTCATCCAGCAGACAATCCTACCACTATTCTTTATCAACCCGTTCTCACAAGTGAAAACTATGCCACTTGGGTTCGTGGTTTTCGTAAGGCCTTAAGTGCCAAGGCCAAACTTGGCTACATCGATGGCACAGTTGTTAAGCCAGAAATTTCAGCCGATATACCGTACTGGCAACGCTGCGATGATCTTGTCGGCAGTTGGGTTTGCAATTCTTGTGAACCCGCAATTGGCCGTAGTGTGATGTCTTTCGAAACTGCTCATGAGATGTGGATGGATTTGAAGAGCCGTTTTGCTCAATCCAATGCAACAAAGTTATATGCAATCAAACAGTCCATTTCAACCTTGAAACAAGAACACCAGACTGTTGCTCAATATTACACACAACTCAAAACTCTTTGGGATCAATTGGATTCTTTTCGGCCTCCCACTGCTTGCATCTGTAATGCTGGTAAGTCCATCCTTGAACACCATAACCAAGATCGAGCTATGGAGTTTTTACAGGGTCTTCAGGAGCGCTTCTCTGCCTTGCGCAGTCAACTTCTGGTCATCGAACCATTGCCGTCAGCAGCGAAACTTTACAATCTCGTCAGGCAAGAGGAAGAGCAACAAGGCCTCAACTCTGCTGCTGTTCCTCTTCTTGACTCTGCGGCTTTGTCTGCTGCTCGCACAGACAATAGAAGCTACCGCAATCCGTCCCAGTTTCGCCCTGTCCACAGCCAATCCAACGGCAACAAACGTCCACGACCTTTTGCGATCATTGTAATCGGCATGGCCATACACGTCCGGTGTGCTGGAAGCTTCATGGTTACCCTACCAACGGCGGAAACGAGCCCTCCAAAGCCGCTGCTGTTGCTGCCAATCACGCCTTAGCTGCTGTCGCTTCTCCTGGACAGCACTGCAACGCGTCTGCCATGCTCCCAGCTGCGCCTGTCACGTTCCCAGCAGCCCCTGCAATCACTGCCGAACAGTACCAGCAACTGCTCAACCTGCTGGCTCCACCACACAGCGCTGATGTCCCTTCTCCAGCAGCCAACTTCGCTGGTAAGTCTCCTATCAAACGTCCCTCATTATTTGCTGCTCACACCTGTTTGTGCACCTCTGGTACCGATTGTTTGTGCCTCTCTGCTCATTTGTGCAACGCTGATTTTTCCCTTATGTACAACTCCAATTTGCAATTCTGTCTCAATATTGTCGTCTTTTCCCTCTTTGCCAAAAATATTGGCTTGTTCTCTATCTACTTGGATTGTCGATAGTGGTGCTACGCACCATATATGTTCTTCTTTATCATATTTCAATACTTATGCGTTGGTTGACAAACCAATTGAAGTCCAATTGCCAGATGGATCGTTTACCTCTGTGACTCATGTTGGTAATATTGATTTATCACCTAAAATCAAATTACTAAACGTCCTTCATGTTCCCAGTTTTAAGTTCAATCTCATATCGGTTAGTCAATTAACGAAAACAACCAATTGTTGTATTAAATTTTCTCATGATTCGTGTGTCTTCCAGGACCTTCAAACGAACCAGGAGATTGGATGGAGTAGGCGCATTGCCGGCCTATATCATTTTAGCTTCCGTCCTTCTGTTTTTTCTTTTATTGCAAATAAGAGGCCAATGGATATGTGGCATTGCCGTTTAGGCCATCCCAGTGAGGATTGTTTTCGTTTCTTATCTCGCACTTTTAATTTCATTGACTCCAAGAATATTCACTCTTGTATTGTGTGTCCCTTGGCTAAACAAACAAGGTTATCCTTTAATAAAAGTACTTCTTCTTCTTCTTATGCTTTCCAGTTAATTCATGCTGATCTTTGGGGACCATTTTCCGTGGCATCCTCTACGGGTGTCAGATATTTTCTCACTTTGGTTGATGATTATACTCGATGCACTTGGGTTTATCTCATGGTTGCCAAATCAGAAACTCTAGTATGTTTACAGAAATTTTTCCAATTTGGGATTCGGCAATATGGTCACAAAATTGCTACCATAACTTCTGGTACTCATACTACATTTATTCCACAACTTCAAACTTTTCGTTCTGATAATGGTTCTGAATTCAAATCTAAAGAACTTCAGTCTTGGTTTCATCAGAATGGTATTTTACATCAAACAAGTTGTGTATACACACCTCAACAAAATGGAATTGTCGAACGTAAACATAGACATCTTCTTAATGTCGCTCGTGCATTACGTTTTCAGTCTAATGTCCCTTTACAATTTTGGGGTGAATGCATATTGACTGCGGCATATTTAATCAACAAAATGCCGACCCCCGTCTTATCACACAAATCCCCTCATGAAATGCTATTGTCCACATTACCGTCTTATTCTCATTTACGGGTTTTTGGTTGCCTTTGTTTTGGTCGCAATCCACGTCCGTCTCACAAATTCGATGCTCGTGCTAAACCGGGCATTTTTGTTGGCTACCCTTACAACCAGAAAGACTACAAAATATATGACCTTGATTCCAAGACAATTTACATATCCAGAGATGTTGTGTTTCATGAAACACTTTTTCCTTTTCATGATATTGGTTCTCTTCCGCATTCAACTATCACCCATCATGCACGCGACTCTGATCTTGCGTTCTATGACTCCATTCTAACTCCCAATGGAGATAACTCTACTCAACCCTCTACTATTTCACAACCATCCCCGGCCCCAGTGGCACAGGACTCCCTTTTAAATTCTCGACATCCCTTATCTACCGCCGAAATGCCATCGCAAGATAATTCTGTGATGCAGACCAATTCCTCTACTTCGCACACTGCGAATCATTCTCCTCCTCCATCCTCATCACCAGCTTCTCCTGAGCCGGATATATCATCCTCACGGCCAAATCGTACAAAGTCCGCACCTTCGTACTTGAAGGATTATCACTGCAATCTTCCGAAATGCAATTCCACTTCGGTTTATCCAATGACTAAATATCTGTCGTTTGATAAATTTTCTCCAGCTCATAAAGCTTTCCTAGCTCAGGTTCTCCTTACGGAGGAACCCAAAACATACTCACAGGCCAAACTATGCCCTAAATGGAGAGCATCTATGGCCAAAGAAATTCTTGCTCTGCAGGCCAACGACACTTGGATTCAGGTTGATCTTCCACCCGGTAAAGTGGCAATAGGCTGTAAATGGGTGTTTAAAATTAAATTTCATGCTGATGGTACAGTGGAACGATATAAAGCTCGCCTAGTGGCAAAAGGATACACTCAACAAGAGGGCATTGATTTTTATGACACTTTTGCTCCAGTTGCTAAACTCGTCACTATGCGTGTGCTATTATCCATTGCTGCCATTCGAGGATGGTCTCTTCATCAACTTGATGTCAACAATGCATTCCTTCAAGGCGATCTTGATGAAGAAATATACATGAAATTACCCCCTGGTTTAGGTTCTGCGGGTCCCTCCAAAGTTCTAAGATTAAAAAAATCTTTATATGGGCTGAAACAAGCTCCTAGGCAATGGTTTGCCAAATTTTCTTCGGTATTACTAGCTGAAGGCTTCCAAAAATCGTTATGCGATAATTCTCTCTTCACTTATCATAAAGGGAATACTTCCATTTTTGTCCTTATTTATGTTGATGATATCATTATCACCGGTACTGATAATATTTTCATCACCTCTCTCAAATCCAGACTCGCGTCTTATTTCTCAATCAAAGATTTGGGAAAATTACAATACTTCTTGGGCATCGAAGTTTCTCGTTCTTCCAAAGGTATTTTTCTTTGTCAAAGGAAGTACATTCTGGATATCCTAAAGGATTCTGGACTCACTGGAACGCGCACTTCTTCTTTTCCTATGGATGCGCATCTAAAACTGACATACGAGGATGGTATGCTTTTACCAGATCCTAGTATTTATCGGCGCTTAATTGGTCGACTTTTATACCTTACAGTCACACGACCAGATATCACTTATGCAGTGAATTATTTAAGCCAATTTATGCAACGTCCTCATTCTTCACATCTGGATGCTGCTAATCATGTTTTGCGTTACCTTAAAGGTACTATTGGTCATGGAATTTTTCTGGCCTCTTCCACTCCTTTGATACTCAAAGGATATACCGACTCTGATTGGGCAGGCTGCCCGATGACCCGCCGATCCACTACTGGATACCTTGTTACTATAGGTTCTAGCCCAGTTTCCTGGAAATCTAAAAAGCAACCCACAGTTGCTCGCTCTTCGGCTGAGGCTGAATATCGTGCTCTTGCACATTTAACTGCAGAACTACAATGGCTTCGTTATTTGTTTCAAGATTTACGAATTCCTTGTATTCTTCCAATAGTTGTTTCCTGTGACAGTCAGGCAGCTATTCACATTGCTCAAAATCCAGTATTTCACGAGAGGACGAAGCATATCGAAATTGATTGTTATTTCGTACGGGAGAAACTACTCAACGGCTTAATCAAACCACAACATCTACCGTCTTCTGAACAGCTTGCAAATTTATTCACAAAACCTTTAGGTGTCAAGCAGTTTCAGCATTTGGTTAGCAAGTTGGGTATTCGTTCTGGATCGACTCCTCCAACTTGAGGGGGGGTGTTGGAGAAAAGATATTCTTGTTACTTATATTTCCTTAGTCTACTAGGTTTCCCAATTTACTAGGTCTTTCCTAAACTTAGTCTTACGTAAATATAGTTATTTCCTAGAATATCTCTATTGGTTGTAACCTATTTTGTTGTAAACTTCACTATATATATCAATGAGAATAAACAAAATATTAACTGTTGAAAAACCATAAATACTGTTTCCAAACTTGGATTTCTTCAAAACATAACCCATTTTTATAATTAAATTCATGTGACGTTTTGAATTATAATCAATACCCTCAAGAAAAAAAATTAAATCCTTAGTTAATTCCATTTTGATTCATATTGTTGGTGAAACTTTGAAGGGAATAATTAAAATATACACCAATCAATTTTAATGTAATCAAGGTTTATAATCGATTAATTTGTGAGGATTGTAAAGAACAATAATTAGGATTTATTTGATTAGAAAAATAGTTAGGGTTTATTTGAGTAAGAAAGCGAATATAAGTCTTAAGTCTGATTGTTAATAAAAATTTATGACTCGTTTGGTTTTTTATTTTGAGTTATGGTTAATAAATGGGTAGTCTGATATATATTTAAGACAAACCTTGTGTAAGATCTAAGTAAAGATAATAAGGGGTAGATTACCTTCTTTGATTTTCTGTAAAGCTTCAAAAAGCGGCTTTTGCTTTTTCCTCTTCAAATACTGCAAATCATCAAAAATCAAAAACAACCCATGTTTAATCCATCAATAATCTGAAGTGGGTTTTGATTAGTTAACAAAATTAAGTTAAAAAAATTACATTTTACGGATTCAAATGAAGAAAAACAGAGGAAATTTTAGGTTGAGAGAGATAAAATTACCTTTCCAAGTGAATGGAGAAGTCTTTCAACAACAAGAGATATGAAAACAATGATTGAACAAACCATTGCAACAATCCATGTTGGGGTAACTTCTAATGGATTTGCATCAAGCTCTCCTCCTCCTGCCATTAATGGCTTCCTCTAAGAAATTAGACCTTTTTTTTTCTCTCGGGAAGTTAGTTGCAAAAGCTGAGCTTTTTGGATTCTTTAGCTGGAATTGAGACTTCAAGAGAAATGAGTCTGAAAATCTGAACAAAATTTGAAATGAAACTGAGAGAGAGAGTGAGGTTTATAGAGAGTGTCTTTAGAGGAGAGAAGAAGAAGACAGAGAGAAAATAGTGAGTGAGAGTGGTGAAGATGATGAAAGAAGACAACATAACACGGACCTGAACCGCGTTTAGAAATTAAACGGACAGATATGGAAGAAATTTGAGGAGTTTTTAAACACCGTACACGAGTTTGAAATTCTATTTAATTATGTGGAATTTTCAAGATTATTTATTTATTCTTCTTTTTCTGATTAAAACACAAGGGTGGGATTTTTTTGGGAATAATTAATCAAGTGCGATGTAGTAAACTGTGGCCTTGTGGGTTTTGTGATTTGATTGAAATTACTGTTACTCCGATTATACGCGTAAATGGATATGTATTCAGAAAAAATTTCACAAGAATCAATAAAGAAGATTAAGAAAGGGCTGTAAAAAGGACGAATAATAGTACCTAAATTTGTAGAGACAAGGCCGTGTTGTGGAGGCAGATCTTGAAGTCCTCCTCCTTTTCCACACTGAAATGCTTTATACACCAAGCTGCCAAATTCATTGTAATTGCACCCTGTGAGAGGAAAGGTGGGGTCCATTTCTGTCCATCCCAATCTCGATGCTAAGCACGCTGCTTTGTGTCCATGCGATCCTCTCCCGGTGCACGCTCGGTGTATAGATCACGGTGTATCTAGCAAAGCCGTTTTCCAAACCAGTGTTTTACACACTGCTTTCCTCACTCCTTTTCTTTTTCCAAACTTTTTCTCCAACAAAGACCTCCTCTAACTGAATTTTTCCCTGCTCAGATCGGCTCTATCGGAGCTGATCTGAGCAGATCAAGCACCATAACTTGCTCTCTTTCGTCCTGATCTACTGACTGCTGTTAAAAACTTAAGTTTTAGTTACAGTGTGGTTTTATCTTCGGAACTATTGTAGTTTGCAATTTTTAGTTTTTGTTCATCGATCTTTGGATGAATATGCAGGTATGGGCTGTGATGTATCGCAGGGAAGAAAGCAATCCATAGAATCATTTTTCCTTTCTATCCCATGAAGAAGACAAAGAAAATCCAACAGATTTTGACCGACTTCATCCCTACCCTTTTTTTCACTGTGTATGCTTATGGTTGGGTTTTATTTTGTCTTTTGTTAGTTTTATGTGATCTTGATGCCACGGGTTGTTCTAGCAATCTAATAGTTTATAGATCTGCTTTTTCTTTGTTTATTAGGATTAGTTTTAAGACTTACCAGTTTTCCTGTGTACTTTATATTGTTGGAATGTGTTAGTCTCACTGATGGTGTTCTAATGTTCGCATCGTTGTGATTTCGACATTTGCTCTAAGCTTGATCTTTTCCGGCAGGTTTTGATGCCTCGACGACTTTTCAGGTGAACTCTTTACTCAACAAGAACATCAACAACTAAGAAATAAAATCAAAAGCAGGAAAATCAAAATCATCAACAAGCTCATCGATTATATAAATTGTTAGAAAATCTCTAACGCCGAGTCTGGCCGATTCATCCTGATCCAGACTTCAAAAGACCAATTCAAGAAATCCTTGTTACTTTAGCTCCTGCTACCGAAGACTCGGTTACTGTTTCTGTTACTCAAGACACTGCTACTTCCCATGTTACTTTGAATTAGTGGTAAAACAATTTTACTATAAAAACCTTATTTCATGTAAGCTTAGGCTACATGTTCTTGAAATCACGGGGTTGGATTTGATCCAACCACTGCTTTATGCAGTCAAAAAAATTAGTTTTGATTCCATACTAATTAGACCCTGTGATACAATTTGGTCTTTTGGGATTTCTAACAAAGTTTTTAATTCTGCAAATTTAGGATGGTTAGTCAAGAATTTGTGGAGATACTATGAATTTGTGGAGATACTATGGATATGACCATTATAATGATCTTAAACATTTATGTAACTTTTTCCGATTTTCATAATCGGCTTTCGTGTTATGTAATGTTACGAGAGTTCCCTCGTTTATGAGAAAGAAAAAAAAGGCAGATCTTGATAGTAAAAGGGATCGTCTTAACCATTTATAGGAACTCATGGATTTTTAGTAGGTGGACTCTCATTGTTTCCCCCTCCACCCCACACGCTAGGCACACAGAAGTTAAATTTTCCTAGTTTGGAGCCTAGGCATATTATTTGAGACCTATCATTACATGACAAATTTTTTTTATTTTGAAATAAAATAGATAACCCCTTGTCCAATTATTTTAGTGAATAGTTAAGTTATCCATAGTTAATTAGTGCTAATTTGAATGACTAATTGATGTTTAATCAAGTTAACCCTAAAATTAACCACCGTTGATTCATTATCAAAACACGAAAATATGTTAGATTTTTTTGAGAAAACTCAACCCGGAATCGGTTGATGTTCTTTCACTCGTAGTCCGATTCTAAGTTTGGTTTTTTTAATTGACGAAGAAAACCCAGAATCGGTTCTTATTAATATCTACAGAAACCGATTTTAATAAACGGAGTTTAAATGTCCACATAGCCATACATTCAAAAACAAAATATTTATTACATATTTTAGGAAATTAGTGTATTACATACGAAAATTTAGTATGTGAATTCTTAAATATCGCACATTAATACACCGTCAATGAGCCACTGAGCACGATGGTACAACACCACGTATTCCTTATGGTGAATGAATTACTTTTCCCATTACGAATTCTCCATAGGCCACTAAATCGTTCCTAAATGAATTAAATGTTAGTATGCAAACATTAAACAATGACATGGTACAAAAATATCGGATAATTTACTTTCTCACTTAGAGGAGCTTGTGGATGATGGTCGTACACCATTCTTCTAACTTTAACATATTCCCGCATTGCATTTTTTATGTATACGAATCGAAAAGCTAAGTTTCTCCATTTACGGTTTTTTAGATTCCTAGTGGGCTCACAATAGAACTCTTTGACTCTCTTCCAAAACATTGAATATATTTCGTTAGGACGTTCATAGAAGGCAGGAAAGAACGATTTCACGAGTTGCATATCTTCTTCCGGATCTCATTCCATTTTCTAGGAACAATGAGTGATGTAGGAGTGGCCCATAGAGGTTATCCTTATATAGATAAAGACTCAGCGGATATTTTTTTCGAAATCAATTCACACAATCGGGTTTTAGGAATGTCCATATAGACTTTTGACCTAAAAAAATCATATAAAATCTACCTCACCACTATAAATTTTTAATACTGCACATGTAATGCGATTCTTGTCAAAAAAGTGATATACAAAAAGTGCCAGTTTTCCTTAAAAGAACCGGATTACATGTTTCACCACATGACATATTCTGAAGGGTGTCAAATTTCTGAGTTTTTTTCTTTTTCAAAATCGGTCTTCAACTATACCTATATAAACCAATTCTGAACACTTACCGAACATGTGAATGAAATTCGCACAACCAATGTATGTAGTGTACTTATAAAATCATATTCTAAAATTGTAATTAATCCTGGTGAACTTTTAGAATCGGTTTTTATGTAGGTAAATGACGCTAACGCTAATCGAGCAACGCCCAACATAAGTTTGGAAAACATAAACCAATCATTCATTTACATCCCCACCACGACCACATCCATGTCTAGTACCATGGGAACCTCGTCCTCATGAAGCGAATTTTTCTTCGCCGGCATCATGTTGGGGGATGCTCGATTAACTTTGAGAGTACCTTTTCGGAAGGACTTTACTCCTCTTTGTTTTTGCCTTTTCCACCACCGCTTTCCCAAACTTTACTCCTCGTCATCTTTGCCTTCAGTAATAGATAGCCATCCTTGGTTTACCAAATGCCTGATTCTCTTCTTTGTTTCCATTTTAAACAACAAACATTCAACAAATCGTGTTATTATAATTAATAAAACCATAATTGAGAAATAATACGCACCAGGTAGTCGAGAGATGTATCTTTGTGCTTGGTTTAATTGGGGCCTATCATCCACTCTTATCACTCGAGTATGAGAAATGTTGAGATACCATGGCATATATCTCGAAATTTCCTCATTATTTGTTTTCGAACGGCCATTCATATCATTTTAGTGGTACCTTCTTTGTTCCCAGTATTCAGATGCTAGTTTAGGCTTTAAACAACCTCGATATCATTATACAGTGACTTTATTTCGGCTTCATCGATTTTAAACTTTTTATGATCTTCTGGGATTTTCTGTACGTATCCGCATTGCCTTGCGACTTTCGTCGGGTTGTACATTACATTTCCTCTTGGGCGAAACAAAGCCCCAAAATTATGTTACTATTTGATGGACCCAACCATCTTTTCTTTAGCCAAATCCTCCTTGTAAGGGTGAAAGACAACATCTTTCGCGTCAACTTGTCCAATTGACGTCTTAGCTCCAGATATTCTTCATCTTGGAACTTCGACTTACGGTTGAAGATGTACTTTTCTCTATAATAGTGAGCATCCCAATGGTTGTTCTAAAAACCCCTTCCGGCAAACATTGGGAAGTGCAAATATATCCACGCCTGCAGAAGAGCCATATTCCCTCCTATTTGGTTCCTTCGATCCATAGAAGCCTTTTTCAACTCATTCAATGAGTGTACAAGGATGGAAAAGCCAAACTCTTTTTGTAACCTCATAACAACCGTTATTCATTACAGGGTAACCCGTAAACGAGATCAGTAGGACTGCGAGGAAACATCTTCAATGGGTCGGGCATGTGGTCCCCATTCCTGTTCTTTGGATCATCTTTCTAACCTTGTTGTTCTTCTTGAACTTCTCTTCTTTCTTCATCAACTTCCTTCCCACTTTTTTCTTCAACAACTTCCTTGCTGCTTTCTTCTTCATAAACTTTTTCGTTACTAGTGTTTTCTTCATTTTCTTCCATGCTACTTTCTTCTTCGTCACCCTTTTCTTCTTCATCAACTTCTCTATCACCACTTTCTTCTTCAGTAGGTGTAGTAGAATGACATTCTTCTTGTGTTGGTTTGTTTGCTTGAGGTGATGGGTTATTGACACGGATCCCATTGGGTTCCCCTTTAGTGGGAAGTAGCCAAATTTTTACCTTCCTTTCGACGAGGTTCCAAACTCTAAGGAGAAGGGTCATGTACATGCTTATGAAAGTGATGGGCCATGTACATGCTTCTTCTTATATTTCTTTTCAGCTTGCCTTTGCTGCTTTCCCTTCTTGTCCCTGGAGAGTATGGAGATAAACTACAAACAACAATGAAATTCAATGTATGTTTATGAATTCAAGGTATAAAATCGGTTTACATGATACACATATAAAAGACCAATTCCTAACATTGCAAAAAAAAAATCGGTTTTTATAAGCACTCATGTAATTTGATTATAACTAAAAACACATACATAAATATTGGTTTACACGATACACATAAATATTGATTCTTATTATTGCACAAAAAGAATCAGTTTTATAAGTGCTCATGTAATCTGATTCAAACAAAAAAATAATACAGAGAAAAAATGGGCGTTTTTTTGCCACCAAGAAACAGTTTATATGGACACCAAAATAAATAGATTATGACCTAAGTAGTTATGAAATTAAAGGCTGCATAATCGGTTTACATGGGCACTTACATCGTAGCGCTCCCAAAGCTAACAACTGACTAATCCGAAAGATTAACTATAAAATGAGGCACTAAGGATCAAAATTCATATATTTAAACAATAAGAAAGAAGCTTTAAACAAAGATTAACTCGAAACTAATCTCTCTCTAAAATAGATACAAGAACTCTTATCAAATGATACATAATCAATAGTGAGTTGATTTACAAATAGAATACTAACACAAAATAAACATGGCAGAAGCTAACTAACTAACGTAACTAACTCCTCGAAGCGTTCATCGCCACGTGCACATCTTGATCTATCTCTGAAACTGAAAGTAGGAATTGAGTGAGCACATCATCCCTAAAAGTGGTGCCCAGTAGAAATAACATTTAACTTTAAAGTAATCACTGGAATGATTTGGAAAACAATACATATTTTTCCTGAACATTAAAAGACAACCAATTCACAGAAATAAAAAATCATGTATATGGAGCTAACTAATTCTTCAAACAATGTATAATATTGTTGTTAACCAGTTCAACACCTAATACGTAATATTGTGGTGTATCACCATAGCCATAGCATAAAAGCTGAAAGTAAGTAGGTATAAATGAAGGAGCATATCCTATTGTTTGAGGGTGAAAACGGTTTCTGCTGATTTTGGTAATTTCGGGTGTGTGGGTGAAAAACGAATTTAAACCCTAAACAATGTACTGCAAGGGAGTACTTTAGATTCGAGAGATCAATCTATACAAATACGGCCAAAACCAAGAAATAGCCGTTCCAGACTTGCTTCGATCACAAAGTGAAGGAGAAGGGTTGGTTTTGGGGAGGGAAGCGAAGAAAGTGTTGAGACCAGCATAGTTGATTCTGGAAGAGTAGTTGTTTTCTACGACTTGTATCAGAAAGTGGGAAGCTAACAGATGGAAAGCTAGCAAATGTTTTCTGAGTGTTGTATGCTCCTGACCTGAACTTTTTGTTCAGTGGAAATAGGTAATGCCTTTTTATACAAGTCAAAGTGAAACATACTCTGGTCTCATTAAGAAATGGAAAAAGGGTGAGTAAATGGGAGGAGGTAGTAACCGGTAACGCCTGGGATTGATGTTCTATAAAAGAAAGCGTTTCACCATTACTCCCTGTATTTACTAACCTCCTCATCCTTATGACACTTTCTTATAACGGGCGTAGTGTACGCCGCACGCTGTAAACCGCCAAAACAATACCCAATGAGCATCCCCCAGTTTGTGACATGCGTTGATGCCTCGATTGTTTTCATGGAAAACATGCAACACGTTGTTGTTGTTGTCTGACAACTTGATCTTGGGAGACTTGCCGGTTCGGTGGTGACCTTCGACAGTCGATATTTTGCATCTTAAGAGGAAAGGTAGCCGTTGATTAATGCAACCCTTCATTTGGTATCCAGTGGAATGAAAGCATGATCAATATGACTTTAATATGGCCTAGTTTAGGCGCGGCAAAAAGTTAGGGTTTTGGCTTTGTTTAGGCGCGACCAAACTAGGGCCAAAGGTTGCCATGCGTTAGCTGGTAACCTTCGACGGCTAAGATCTGCACCTTAGATGAAAAAGTAGTCGTTTATTATTGCAGGCCTTCGTTTTGGTAGCCGCATAGGGAAGGCCGGTATGGCATGGCGTGGCGAGGTGGTTGTAGCTGCATATTTTCTGACTACTACACCCAAGTAAGATTAAAGGCTAAAAACTACTTAAACATACAAGATTCATCATGAAAAAGATGTAAATAACATGAAATTTAAATATTGACACAAGCATATAACGTGGTTCGTCCATGAAGAGCTACGTCCACGGAGAAGAAGATGTTTCTTATTGATTATAAGGTCTTACCCTTGAAAGTGTTACAGATCTCTTCTAGATTTCTCACTTTCTCTCTATCTAAGTATCTCTCAGGAATACTCTGTAGAAAACCATCTAAGATTACATAAGTTGTCTACCTCCTGGTACATGGATTGGTATTTATAGACAGAATAAACTCGTAGTCGCTTGATCGTCCGAGATGGGTGAGATGTCATCCATCGTCCTGTATCCCTCGGACTCGTTCTATATCGTCCCTCGCGATGACATACTTGGTCCTCCCTCCGAGTTGTCTTGCTCTCCCTTGGATCGTGTTGCTCTTCTGTGTAGAACCTCGTGTTCCATCGCCTCTGGGTCGTAGTATAGATCGTCTGAGTCTTCCGTCACGATGCCCAACTACCCAAGTCCTGTTTTTATCCTTCATTAAATGTGGTCTTGCTTTTTAGACTTGTCCGTCTGAGCATATTAGACCTTTACATACACGCGTCATTCATGTGGAGCTTGTACAGTTGCCTCGACTAAGACAAATCCTTCTTTCATCGAATGATTCGGTGCTCCAACCTCATCATCTCATCATATATTCATCCTTTGGGATGTCGACATGTGGCCAAAGGGTATTTTACCCACACATTTTGCTCCTTTTCTTTGCAACTTGCCTATGGCATGATGGGAAGAAAACTGTGTAACTGTTCCACCTTTTTCGACACGTGTACCTGTCAGCCCGTTTTAAGATATCTATTGGTTCTCTCAGATTTTTCGGGAACATGATGTCTTTTCTTTTGTACTTTTCCTCCGGAATTCTTATCGTCTATCTTGACGTGCCTTTGACCTTCTTGGGTTTTGGAAATCTAGTTAGTTTTCCAAAGATTTTCTCTTCTATTTAAGAAGGGTCTTTTTGTGATGAGGGTCTGGTCTCCTTCGTTCTTTTCTCCGATATATGCTAAATTTTTTCCTCCTCGTCCTCCATGGGAACAAGGTAGTTATTCATGTATTTTTACCATGATGGTATGTCCTCTCATTCATGTATTGCTTCGTTTTTTCTTGGTCATGTTCTTGATCATGACCAATGCCTTCTCGGAGAGACCTATTTTTTTGCATGACATCTTTAGTCTCGTCTGTTCTTCAAGTGACTGCACCTCCTGTTATGGGATCTCGTATTTATCACTGATTTTCCTTCTACGGGGAAGCTTCGAAACACTTCGTGTGTTGTGTTTCTTCTTACGATTGGCCTTGAGAACACTGTATGTTGTGCGGAGGTGCTAGGGTATAAAATACTATTTCTGTTTTCAGACGTATATATATATACCTTTCCCCTGTTTTATGGCGTAGCATCGGAGGCTTTTCATATGTTTAAAGCGGTTGGAAATCGATTGGTGGCTTTCTCCAGTCCAGGGTGTGAAGAGAAGGGTTGGTTGTGCTCCTGCTCATCGATGATTCCTCGGACGAGGAACAAGTAGGTGAGTAACCTGTTGCTCCAAGTGAGGCGCGAGCGTGATGCTCTTGTCCGAAGGCATCGTGTAATTTGTAGCTCTGTACTGTTCAGAGTTTGTTTATTTGATTGTTTTGTGCGAGTTGTGTGGCTCGGAGGAGTGGCCATATGTAATATTAATCCGATCATGGATGTCAAAGACAAGGAGTGATCAGTTCATGTGTTTGGATAAGGCACCGCTTATAGTATTGGAAGTTTATACATAGGATCTTTTCCTTCGCGCTGTCTCAATTCTTTTTTTTTTTTTTGGAACTAGATTTCCCCCATATGGTGTTGTAGAGGACATCACCCGATTTCGTGATCGTGATAGCATTACCTTAGGTCTGTGTCTGTGTCGGGTAGCTTAGGTAATGTACCTGCATCATTCTGTGTAGAATGGAAGGTGTGGCTAGCACTGTGCCATAGTGGTGTATGGGATTTTGTAATATGCAAGTATGGGATGTAGTACTTAACAAAAAACAAGAAGGGAAAACAAAACAAAAAATAATAAAAGTAAACCAAATAAACAAAGCAAAAAAAAGCAAAATTAACACAAAAGGAGCAGTTTTATTATTTGTCAAAAGAGAGCTTTCTAAGCTATGAGTACATTCTAGGAAGGTTCTATGACATGTATACAAGTAGGGATCGTGCCCCATTCTAGGACCGTTGGACGGTTTTCCTAAGCGTTGTAAGCTTTTAGGTATTTGATGTTCCATGGGCATTCAAGTTCTTCGCCATTGGATTTGAGCAATCTGTATGCTCCACCCCCTGCCTTAGCGAGGACTGTTAGTGGGCCTTCCCATACGGGTGCAAATTTGCCTGACTCGCATTGGTAGGGCGGAATCTCGCGCCAGACTTTATCACCTGGACTGAATTGTCTCTGGTGAACACGTTTGTTGTATTTCCGAGCCAATTTTATGTGATAATATTATATTTTTTGGAGAGCAATTTCTCTGTTTTCTTCCAAATCGTCCAGTTTAGAGAGTATCATATCCGAGGTCAGATTTTTATCCCATGCCTCGGTCTTCATTGTGGGGATCATGGCTTCTGTTGGCATGATTGCCTCTGTGCCATACGTGAGGGAGAAGGGATACATTCCCGTGGCTTCCCTTTTAGTGGTTCGATAGTCCCATAGGACGTTGTGTAGTTGTTCACACCAACTAGCTCTGAATCCGTCAAGTTTCTTCTTGAGGATGTCGGCGATAGTTTTGTTTGTGGCCTCTGCCTAGCCATTTATCTCAGGATAGATTGGCGTAGATTTGTTTTTCTGATCTTGAAGAAATTGAAGAGAATATCGATGTTTTTCCCTCAGATTTGCGCCCCATTATCAGATACAATGGCGGCCAGAATACCGAAGCGGCATATAATATGCTCGAAGAGAAATTTAAAGACATCATGGTCTCTTATGTGTCTTAAAGCCGAGGCCTTCACCCATTTAGTGAAGTAGTCTGTGGCCATGATTAAATACTTCCTTTGTCCAGTACCGACTCTTAGGGGTCCGACAATATCCACCCCCCATTTGGCGAATGGCCAAGGACTTAGGACGGACTTTAAGTCCATTGAAGGTGCATGTCTTCTTTTTCCAAATTTTTGGCACTCTATGCAAATTTTTGCCATTTGTTTCGAGTCCTCGTTCATGCGAGGCCAAAAATACCCCTGTAGTCTTGCTTTATGAGCGAGGGATCGTCCTCCACTATGGTTTCCTGCGTAACCATATTCTATTTCTTTTAGTATGGTTTGTTCTTCCGCAAATGAGAGACATCTGAGGAGATGCCCAAGGTAAGATTGTTTGTATAACACGCCATCCCGGAGTTGGTAGTTCCCAGACCTTGATATTATCTTGTTTGCGATTAATTGATCGCTGGGGAGGTATCCGTTAGTTAGATACATGATGATGGGCGTCCTCCAGTCATCCTCTGGCAGTCTTTCCTCCTGGGCTACTGAATCGACAGCGAGGATGTTCATGTTTCCTTCCAATGGGATGAGGGGGAGTAGAACCATTTCAGTTCTGACATTGGTAGCTTCAGGGCTAACTGTCATAGAAGCTATGAATGCTACGGCATCAACATATCTGTTGTTGATTCGATTTAAGTGGCGGAACGTGATGTTTGGTATCTGCTCAATATAGTGATTAGCGAGTTGAAGGTATCGCTGCAAACATGGATCCGAGGCTTGGTACGTTCCACCTATCTGCCGGATAATGAGTTGTGAATCGCCTGTGAGACGCACATTTGGATGCCCAACGCGATGATTACTCGGAGGTCATGTATTAATGCCTCGTATTCGATTATATTATTAGTGACAGAGAATTCGATCCTTAAGCTATAGACGATCCTTCGGCCGTTGGGGGTTGTAAAAACCATTCCGATACCTGATCCATCCGAGTTACACGACCCATCAACGAAGACTTCCCATCGGTTGGGGTCTTCGGAGAAAAGTAGTTCGGGAGGATCCTCTAACTCATCTTCCATCCCCGGGATTTCTTCAATCTTATCAGTATCGTCCATCGGGAAATCCGCTAAGAAATCTGCGACCGCCTGGGTCTTAATTGCTTTCTGGGCTTGGTATTTGACACCGAATTGTTTGATTTTGACCCCCCATTTGGAGATTCTACCTGCTTTATCGGCATGGTCTAACACGGACTCTATGGGGGCTTTAGTGATGACTATTACAGTGTGCGCATGAAAATAAGTGCGCAGCTTCTGTGTTGCGTAGACCAGAGATAGCACTATCTTCTCGATATGTGAATAGTTTTTCTCAGCTGACGTCAAAGTTTTGCTGATGAAATAAATTGGTTGTTCCGCATCTGCATCTATGTGAGTGAGCACTGCACTAATCGAAGTATTGGTTGACGATAGGTAGATGTAGAGGTTTTCACTTAGGTTAGGCTTTTGGAGGAATGGCAAGGTTTCCAGATGTTCCTTAATTTTTTGAAAGGCTTCCTCACAAACACTAGTCCAAGAAAACTTTTCACCCTTCGTTAAGGTGTTGAAAAAGTCTTTGCATTTGTCAGAGGATCGGGCGATGAATCTTCCCAAGGCTTCCAACCGGCCATTCAGTCTTTGTACATCCTTGACCGTGGCTGGGGAAGGCATTTCCAATATGTCCCGTACCTTCTCGGGGTCAACCTCGATTCCTCGTTTGGTGACCAGGTAGCCCAAGAATTTTCCTGAGGTTACTCAGAAGGCACATTTTGCGGGATTGATCTTCATGTTATATTTTCTCATTTGTGCGAAGATTTCCCTGAGATCATGTGCATGATCTTGTGGGAGTTTGCTCTTAACAAGCATGTCGTCTAGGTATACGTCTAGGGTTTTGTGTATTCAATCGTCAAACATCTTTTCCACCGTTCTTTAGCAGGTGGCCCCTGCATTTTTTAACCCAAATGGAATCTTGGTATAGCAGTATAGGCCAGTATGTTCTTGATATTCCTCGGCGAGGGGGGTCTGGTTATAACCAGAGTATCCGTCCATCAGAGATAGCAATCCGTATCCTAAGGTTGCTTCTACAAGTTGGTCTATGTTAGGGAGTGGGAATCTGTCCTTGGGGTAAGCTTTATTAAGGTCGTTAAAGTCGATACAGATCCTTACTCCTCCGTTTTTCTTTGGCACGATCACCATGTTAGATATCCATGTTGGGTAATGGACTTCTCTTATCACTCCTGAAGCTTCCATTTTGTTTAGCTCTTTCTGGATGGCTTAATGGTATTCTTGTGCCATTCTTCTCATTTTTTTCCGCATGGGCTTGTGCTTTGGGTCAATTTTCAGGTGATGACAGCACACTTCGGGGTCTATTCCTGACATATCTTTCATATGCCCTTAGAACCTGTATTAGCTTCTCTTCTTCTCCTTTGCTGAGGAGTGTCCCTATTTTTACCATACCCGGGTTTTCGGGTGTTCTGATGTTGACTTCCTTGGTTGGATCCGAGGCCGAGAAATTTGATTTTAATTCCCCTATTTCGGAGAGGTTTTGTATGGGTCCCATGGGTGAGTCCTATGGGAGGCTATTTTCCATTGTGAGTTTGTTGCCTGATTGTCTCGCCTCATTAGTTCTAGCTATGTAAGCATCGATTTCGGCCTGATTTTTATCATTTTTAGCTCGTTTCTTTTTTGTTATGGCAGAGTTTGTTTTGTTCTCTCCGTATTGAACTTCTGTCTTATAGCAGCATTTTCCTTTGCAATATCTCCAATGATTTCTGCCACTCCTTCAGGCATAGTAAACCTTAGCCTTTGATGGTAAGTCGAGGCCACTCCTTTGATTCTGTGGACCCATGATCATCCCACAATGGCTGTGTAAGGTGATAGTACATCTACCACGCAGAAGGTGGTTAGGGTTGATGACCCGTTGAAGTAAAATATGTTGTAAGTGGAGGGGACGAGACATTCGTCTGTAAGACCCATTTGTTTAAATGTTTCATAGAATAAGATCTCCACAGAACTGCCACCATCGATCAAAATTCTGGGCATCGCCCATGGGAGTGCCTTGTTTTTTGTCTCCTCGCCCTCGGGCTCAGGGAGTGTGATGGCCATCGTGACCACTAGTGGGGCTCTGTGGTTTTGTCCTCCTTCTGGTGCTTCTGAGGCTGCAAAGGTAATGGGAAGTTTCATTCATTCCTCCAATTTGGGTTATCTGGATGCACTGAAGACTTCATGGTCGTTGAAGTTTCGTTTGTGAAGTCGTCCAGTGATATTTCCTTCTCGGACGGGGGTGGCTATCGCCGAGTGTGAGATGGTGTTACTGTCTAAGTACCGTGCCTCATGGCGGATCTCCACACGATGTATGGGTGCCCCAGTGGTCGGTGTCATACGATAAGTTCTACGGTGCTCGATTGCATCTCTTATTCTTGTGAACGGGGGTGTGTACGCCGGTAGGGAGAATTTCCCTGGGAATGGCAATCTTAATATATTTTCGGGTAAGGGGGATTGTCCTGCTTCTTGCATGACTATTTCCAACTTCTTATTATATTGCTTCCCTGTACCTCTCTATATATTGCTTCGAGTCGGTTGACTCGGTCTTGGAGTTCGTCCTCATCTCGCCTGGTTTCGGCCTTCTTTCTTCTTCCCAGAGCTCTCTCGGACGAGAAAGATGGTTCATGGGGGCGATGCCTTGATCGCCCTGAGTCATCGTCTGATTGTTCAACATATGACACGATTTTAGAGCGAGTTGACCTAGAGCTCTCCCCTCGCTTTGGGTTTGTGGCTGCGAGATTCTCGGTCTCATAGTCAATATTTACTTCGCCTGTTTGGTTTTTGTTTCGTCTATGTTTGGGATCAACATATGATGACCCCTCGGATATGCTATCCTCGTGGTCGGGCACACCTTTATTTCCCTTAGGAAATCGATCCGCTTTTTCCTCGTTCGAGGTGTCTGGGATGTTAATTCGTTCGTCGTCTTGCAGATACTCGAAAGGGTTTTCCTCCTCGGGGATTTCTTCAATGGTGGTGAGCGGTACCTTTTTGGTTACCTTGTGTTTTATCCTGTGGTTTCTCTGTTTCGGATTTCTATTACGCCTTTCTAATTTAATCGTTCTATTATGCTGCGCCTCTTGGGTGTTCAGGATGGCTGCGATGGCAGCATTAGCATCGACGAGGTCTGAAGGGTTATCCTTCTTGGCCTCACTTTTTGCTGCTTGTCTCGGCAAGCGACTTAACCCCCTTGGATGAGTAAGATGAATATCATCATGCTTATTGAAGGGGTTTCCCTCTCCTTCGAAGCTAGAATTATCAGTTAGTCCTTCCCGGTATTGGTCATCAGGTTGTCCCTCGCCTGGGATCAGAGCCTCGCATGGCTCCATATCGTCGAGTCCTTCTGTTTGGGATCCACCATTTTCTCCTTGGCTCGCACGAGTAGATCGTCGCGTCACCATTACCTTCCCTGCAACATATGCAATAATACTTAATTTGTCTTTTCTTTTAGAAAAGTGGGACCCTAAAGGTGCAGGTCACGTGAAAATACTAAGTCATAGTTCAGAATGGAAAGTTTAGTACAGGAAGACTTTGCAGTAGATTTTGGAGACATGTGAAAATGTCAAAACATCCCTCTTTTCATGAGGTGTTGATGATAGAGAAAAGGTGTTTTTCCAGTCCCCTCTTTTCGAGGAAATATCTTCTTCAACACGTCATACCCCCATAGGGAAAGAATCTAATTATGACGATGGAGTACGCTTTCCCATTTTTGGAAATACATCTCATCATAACTTATGATTTCAAACAAACTTTGAGTTTCATGGCTGATTATATACTCATTAATCCCTCCCTTTTACTTAAAATCAAATTTTTAAGAAGGAGATTCCAAGATTATGGTGAGTTTGATGATGAACATCATGAAAAGTTCGTCTTTTTCAACTCTCATAAGGTGATTGCTTTCTTATGTAGTCTACTGACTAACATCTCTTCCCAGCTCTTTCATGGAGGAGATCGTTTGAGCACCGAAGCATTTAGAACTCCATGTTTACTCCGATCTACAACTCTCCTGAGCTACTTCAGGAAGACTTTGAAAATCTTGAAAATAACAAGAAATCTTAAATAAAATTAACGAAAAAACGTAGATCTGTTGATCTTGAGGTTCTCCTCGACTTCTTAGATCGTGAAGATTATTTTTGAGTCCGATCTCTACTCATTCATCTCAACAGAAATCTACTTTGTAGTGTGAAAACACTTCTGTTACAGAGATTATGAAAGCAATATAGAGTTATTGTTAGAGAGGTATATTAGATCTTCATACCTCCATGTTTCTAGCGCCAAAATGTAGCTGCATATTTTCTGACTACTACACCCAAGTAAGATTAAAGTCTAAAAACTACATAAACATACAAGATTCATCATGAACAAGATGTAAATAGCATGAAATGTAAAGATTGACACAAGCATATAGCGTGGTTCTTCCATGAAGACCTACGTCCACGGAGAAGAATATGTTTTCTTATTGATTATAAGGTCTTACCCTTGAAAGTGTTACAGATCTCTTCTAGATTTCTCACTTTCTCTCTATCTAAGTCTCTCTCAGGAATTCTCTGTAGAAAAACCATCTAAGATTACATAAGTTGTCCACCTCCTGGTACTGGACTGGTATTTATAGACAGAATAAACTCGTAGTCGCTTGATCGTCCGAGCTGGGTGAGCTGTCATCCATGGTCCTGACTTCCTCGGAATCGTTCTATACCGTCCCACGCGATGACATACTTGGTCTTCCCTCCGAGTTGTCTTGCTCTCCCTTGGATCGTGTTACTCTTCTGTGGAGAACCTCGTGCTCCATCGCCTCTGGGTCGTAGTATAGATCGTCCGAGTCTTTCGTCACGATGCCCAACTACCCAAGTCTTGTTCTTATCCTTCATTAAATGAGGTATTTCTTTTTAGACTTGTCCGTCTGAGAAGATTAAACCTTTACATACATGCGTCATTCATGTGGCACTTGTGCAGTTGCCTCGACTGAGACAAATCCTTCTCTTATCGAATAATTCGGTGCTCCAGCCTCATCATCTCATCATATATTCATCCCATGGGATGTCGACACGTGGCCATCGGGTATTTTACCCATACATTGGTTGGCATGCCATTGGCACATGTGGCATGGCATCCCTTGGCGCGATTTGGCGTGGCCAAAAATAGGGTTTGGGGCCAAAGATTACCATGCGTTGTTTGGCGACCTTGGACGGCTAGGATTTGCATCTAGGATTTAAGGGTGGCCGTTGATCGTCACACTCCTTCGTTTTGGTATACGCATAGGGAAGGCCGTCATGATATAGCGCGACAAGGTGGTTGGCATACCATTGGCACATGTAGCGCCAAAACTAGGGTTTTGGGCCAAAGGTTACCATGCATTGTTTGGCGACCTTGGACGGCTAGGATTTGCATCTAGGATTGAAGGGGGTCGTTGATCGTCGCACGCATTCGTTTTGGTAACCGCATAGGGAAGGGCGGCATGGTATCACGCGGCAAGGTGGTTGGCATGCCATTGGCACATGTGGCCTGGCATGCCTTGGCGCGGTTTGGCGTGGCCAAAACTAGGGTTTTTGGCCAAAGGTTACCATGCGTTGTTTGACGACCTTGGACGGCTAGGATTTGCATCTAGGATTGAAGGGTGGTATTTGATCGTCGCACGCCTTCGTTTTGATGGCCGCATAGGGAAGGCCGGCATGATGGGGCCAAGGTAAATGGCGCGGACGGCTTGACATAGTGGCGCCAAGGGGTCGGCACGAAAGGCTTGGCATGGTGGGGCCAACGCAAGGTGCGGTTGGATTGGCATGGTGGGGCCTAGGTAAAATGGCGCAGACGGCTTGGCATAGTGGGGCCAAGGGTTTGGCACGGACGGCTCGGCATGGTGGGGGCAAGGGTTTGGCACGGATGGTTCGGCATGGTGGGGCCAAGGAAAGGTGCGGTTGGCTTGGCATGGTGGGGCCAAGGGTTTGGCATGCCATTGGCGCATGGTGCGGCTAGCATGGTTGAGGCCAAGGCAAGGTGCGGTTGGCTTGGCATGGTGGGCCAAGGATTTGGCATGCCATTAGCGCATGATGCAGCTAGCACGGTTGGGGCCAAGGCAAGGTGCGGTTGTCTTGGCATGATGGGGCCAAGGAAAGGTGTGGTTGGTTTGGCATGGTGGGGCCAAGGGTTTGGCATGCCATTGGCGCATCGGGTGGCTAGCATGGTTGGCGCGGTAGACGTGGCTGGAACGGTATTCCATTGGCACAGTGGTGCAGATGGCATGTTTGGTATGCCTTGGCGCGGAGATGTGGCTGGCATGGTTTTCCATCGGCACAGTGGTGCGGTGGGCATGGTTGGCATGCCTTGGAGCGGAGATGTGGCTGGCATGGTTTGCCATCGGCACAGTGGTGCGGTGGGCATGGTTGGCATGCCTTGGAGCGGAGATGTGGCTTGCATGGTTAGCCATTGGCACAGTGGTGCGGATGGTATGGTTGGCATGCCTTGGCGCAGAGATGTGGTTGGCATGCTTTGCTATTGGCACAGTGGTGCGGCTGGCATGGTCGGCATGCCTTGGCGCGGTAGACGTGGCTGGCACGGTTTGCCATTGGCACAGTGGTGCGGCTGGCATGTTTGGTATGCCTTGGCGCGGAGATGTGGCTGACATGGTTTCCCATCGGCACAATGGTGCGGTGGGCATGGTTGGCATGCCTTGGCGCGGAGTTGTGGCTGGCATGGTTTGCTATTGGCACAGTGGTGCGGCTGGTATGGTTGGCATGCCTTGGCGGGGAGATGTGGCTGGCATGGTTTTCCATTGGCACAGTGGTGCGGCTGGCATGGTCGGCATGCCTTGGCGCGGAGATGTGGCTGGCATGGTTTGCCATTGGCACAGTGGTGCGGCTGGCATGGTCAGCATGCCTTGGCGCGGATATGTGGCTGGCATGGTTTTCCATTGGCACAATGGTGCGGCTGGCATGGTCTGCATGCCTTGGCGCGGAGATGTGGCTGGCATGGTTTTCCATTGGCACAGTGGTGCTTCTGGCATGGTTGGCATGCCTTAGCGCGGAGATGTGGCTGGCATGGTTTTCCATTGGCACAGTGGGGCGTCTCGCATGGTTGGCATGCCTTTGCGCGGAGATGTGGCTGGCATGGTTTTCCATTAGCACAGTGGTGCGTTTTTCATGGTCGTCATGCCTTGGCGCGAAGATGTGGCTGGCATGGTTTTCCATTGGCACAGTGGTGCGGCAGGCATGGTTGACATGCCTTGGCGCGGAGATGTCGCTGACATGGTTTTCCATTGGCACAGTGGTGCGGCTGGCATGGTCAGCATGCCTTGGCGCGGAAATGTGGCTGGCATGGTTTTCCATTGGCACAATGGTGCGGGTGTCATGGTTTGTATGCCTTGACGCGGTAGCATGATAATTAGGGTTTGGCATAAATGATGTATGTCGATGTTAAGTGTTCTGCCGTGGAACATGACCCATTAAAAAAAAGGTACCCCGGTAATTCTTTCGTAGGCATGCTGATTGATTTAATAAATATGCTAATGGTCATAGTGACGTCATGTCAGTTGTACAGTTTTACGAATTTAACCCTAAGCTAAAAACCACCATCAACATTAAATCCCCCTTCTTAGCTCGGAACAGGAGCATTGTTGCGAGGTAAGCATAAGATGGTGACGCGCAAGGACAAAAATCGGAACCAAAAGTCGTGGAAAGATGGGTAGGAGGTACGACTAACCTTTTCCGACTAACCTATTCGAGATGAAGATCGTCGGTTTAGTCTGGCTATGCATCACCTTGGCTGGGTTAGGGAACATCATGACGCTGGCTTGGCGAGTTGTTGGTGTTAGCATGGCAAGTCATGGCGCGACATGATGGTGCAAGTCATGAGATGGTTTTGTGAGGCAAAGAATGCGCAGATGGCGGTGCAAGGCATGACACTGTTTGGTGAGATAAAGCATGTGCGGACGGCTTGGCGTGGTGGGGACAAGGCATGGCGCGGTTTGGTGAGGCAAAGCATGCACGGACGGTTTGGCCCAGTAGTGGCTTGTCTTTGCGGGCATGGTTGTCTCTTTTCCTTACGTGACTCACATAGGAAGTTCTTTCCTTATTCAAAACCTCGCATGGCTAGGCATTCCCTTATGTTCGCTAGTAGAAAACAGTTTCATTAGAATCTGATATCACGCCTCAATCCGCAGCTAGTAGGAGGTTTTCATTTTAGAGACCTCATCGTTATGCTGGTTATAAGAGATGATCTTGAATCCGTCATTTGCACACGTTCTGAAATTGTGTCTATCCTCTATCCTTTCTCTGTTTTTGTAGCGCATAATGGGATCTTCCAATGACAGACATGTCTCGAATTTTTTGGGGATAAACTTTGGAATCGACGAAAACCAGTCTTCTTCTCATGGGGAGGCGTTGAAAAAAATTCAATTTCTGTTTCATGAAGCTGGAGAAATCATTCGGGACATACCTGTGGAGGAAGATCAAGAAGGCGGCGAAGCATCCCAGTGCGTTGGGAGGATTTGGTGCAACAAAACCTCTTCACGGCCCACTTTTAGGGTGGGACGGTTTGCTTCTCAGTTGAAACGGCGGAAGACCGACCTTGTGAAACTTTTAGGGAAAAATCAACGTAGCTCCCCTGTCCAGGACGATGTCATAACCCTTGATTCTGATAAATCAGGAAATTCTCCTCGAAAGGTTGCTGAGAAGACTTCCGAGGAAGATGATGATGTTGCGGTTGATGAAACTGAAATAACTTTTGGAGAAGACGGCGAAATTGTTGTGGGTGGCATTGGAGAAGTCGTGGTGGCATATGCTAGGTTGGTTTCCGAGGCGGATGTCGGTAAAAAGACGGATGATATTGCTGCTGAGACGACTTCCGGTTGGGATGTTGAGGTTGTTATTGCTGATGTGGCTTAACCTTTGCTTCCCGAAAGATTGTTGGGGAAAGTGTTTGAAAAAGATCTGACCGAGGCATTGGCAATTCACACATTGGCTTTTTATGACTAGCTTCTTCTTCTTATTAATTGTTTATATTCGTCGCTTAGTTGTCCTAATGTTTTGCAGACATATTTTTTTTACCTTCCTTGTATTCGCAGCTAAGTTATGGTTTCTTCAATAGCATCCCGCTTGCGGTTTCTGTCTTTGAATAAAACTTCTCATTTTTGAAAGACCCAAGCCTTCCCTTACAATGGGTTGGTGTTTCTGGTTGTGATTTGATGGTTAATGACTTCTCAATGATTTGGGACTTATTTGGTATATTTTTCTGAGATTTGGAAAACTCATTCAGAAACAAATGTATGCCTTTTGAATAAAAATGAAACCCTAAAGAAGAATACAAACAGTGCATTCATCTTGGGGAAATACAAATATCAAGCGGAATGAGAAAGCTGAAGAGAATACTAAAGGGAGAGTGCCGGAAGAGGGTAGTACTGCGTTTTAGGTATTGAAAAGCTTGAGATATCGCGAGTGAACTATCACACCTCCCAGCTTGTCTGTGTTTATGAGATTGCAATAACCTCCCAAAAGGACGTATGCCACCAGATATGGATCGTCTTCTTTTTCCTTGGATGAGTCGGTCCGAACAGCTATCTTTACCGTCATCTTCCCGACTTGAAATGAGTTCACTTTGACCACCATATCTTCAATTTGAAACGAGTTCGTGTGTTGTATAACCGTTTGAATCTTGGTCTCGTCAGTTCCGATGGAAGCTTCCAAATTCTTTTCAAAGCATTTGAATGGCCCAGCGCCCCACTCACATCTCTTGACAGCATCCACGTCAGTAATCGCGCTGAGTCCCCATGACGGAATAGGGGAAGAAATGACTGGTTGTAGAGAAGATCGTTCGCTCAAACTTACTTGCGTTTGGAATCTATGAGTTAGCGCCAACAGGTCATCTCCAGGTATCCGGGTTCCATCGGTAACTCGTCAATGTGGCAGCAAGTGGGACGGTTTTTTGGAGATTCTTTCGGGCGTTGACATCAGTAGAGGGATATTCCCAATTTCTCCTTGTTGTCGAGTACCCACAAGTGTCGTAATATCATGTCATAGCCCAGTTCTTTGTCAATGTGGAATTTTCTATGCGTTATAGCGTCTCTCATTTTGATCTCGAGGTTAATATAGCCGTACGCGTTCAAGGCTTCCCCTACGGGTTCTTAATAACGGATGGGGAATGGGTAGCCTTTTGTTTCGTAAATCCCTTAGCTTTCAGAGTCTTGAAAGTAACAATGTTGAAGTCATAGGCCGTGTCGATTAGCGTGTTTTCGAATTCAATACATCTTAAATAGGACGTGGTCAGCATTCCCCAGTCGTTCTTTTCGATTCCGCTCGCTGACAGAGCGTGGGCTCTTAGCGTGGCTTCCGTGGAGGAAAAAAGCCGTTTGCCCGACATGACACGACACGATTGAGAGCTGTGAAGATATCTTGGCACTGCACCTTGAAAAGGTAGAGAATTTCGCATACATGCTGCATCATGGATCGCACAGTCTCGTGCACGGAGTCCCCATAGACTCCACAATTCCTCACCATAAGTGGGTCTCGATGTACTCCCTCGTTCCCTAGTTGAAGTTCCCCTACTTCTACCTTTTCTTTGAAGATATGCTTCAGTTTATTGCAATCACTGATTGGGTGGTGAACAAATTTGTGGTAGTGGCAGTATTTGGGGTTTGCCATCTCGGCCTCAGTAGGTGGCCGTATGGGATATGGTAGTATGATAACATCGTCTTGAATCCATGCTTCTAAGAGATTGATCATCTCCTCAATGGGAAACGGGAAATCCAGGTTATTTCCTTCAGCTTCGTGATGACACATGGGAGCTTTAGCGGCGGCCTTCCATGGCGGAGTTGCTCGTCGTGCTGGTGCTTCGCGTTTAGGCTACTGGTTTGCAGCAGGGGCCTTCCTTTTTCCTCCTACGCTCACAGAGCAGGGACCAGCGTTGTACTGCTTGTTAATGAGACGTCTATTCCCGCGAGTTTCGCGTACGTCTTTGGCTCTAGTTGGTTTAGCTCTTTCTAATAATGCTGGTGATATCGTTGTTGATCGCCTGGAAGCTTCATGGAGTTCAGAGAATGTCTGGACACGCAGGTTCTCTAGCAAGGCGCAGTAAATGGGAGTCATACCATTGACGCATGAATTCAGCAGCTGTTGGTCGGTCACGTTTTGGTCATGACAGTCTAGTGCTTGAACCCTGAATCTCTTAACAAAATCATTTGGATGTTCGTTGTCCCGTTGGTACATCCTTCCTAGGTACAATAAGGTAACTTGTTCAGACACAAAGAAGTACTTATTGTAAAATGTTGTAACCATACCACCCCAGTTGGGGATGTTGTTTGACGCGATGTTGTTGTACCATGTGTACGCTCTTCCGGTAAGTGATTTCGAAAAATCCCTCAGACGAAGAACATGATTGTATTCACGTTCTCCTAGGGACTCCAAGAAGCGAGAGACATGCTCACGTGCATTTCCGGTGCCATCGTACAACGTGAACTGAAGAGAGGAGTATCCTATTGGAAGAGGAATTCTTTGTATTTCAGGTGGGTAAGGAGGTTGATGCTGATGCATGTTTATTTCATCATTCTTGATTCGATTCCGGAGAAGTTTCTTCAGATCCTCTCGTGTGACATAATTGGACGGATGACTTTTTTCTAATGGGGTTCTGGCACGAATCTCCTCGTCCGCGGAGACGCGTTCCACCGAGGTACTAGCGTCGGAGGTGTTGGAGGCATTTCTAATCGGCTCAGGAAGGAGTGACTCACGCGGAAATCGCTCTGTCAGGGAATTGAGAAAGACGAGTACTTCTTTTTGTGTCGAAACCATATCCGTCTTGGCTCTAGCGAGAACCTCATGTCGTTCCATCAAATCAGCGATGGTGATATAGGGTCGGCTTCCTCTGGTTCCTCCGGTTTCTCGTCTCGTTGGTGGTGTAGTTGGAGTCTTAGTGGAGGTTGGAGGCGACATGCTTGGCGAAGCGTTAGGAGCAGTAGCGGAAGCTCTGTCCCTGGTGACTGGTGGCGTAACGCCTGAAGGAGCACTTTCAGTACTGTCAAGATTAGTAAGTTGCGCAGGGACATTAGAGGCGGCAGCGGCTCTGGCCCTGGTGATCGACGGTGTTACACCTGAAGGAGTGCTTTCGGTGTTACTGGGGTCGGTAGGTGGCGTAGTGATGTTGTTGGAAGTAGCGTTAACACCAGGGAAAGATTCTGCGTTGGTGTTCTCGGCAGCTGATCCAGATCTGAGTTCCACTATGTTGGAGTTGGAAGTGAAAGGTGATATCGAAAATTTGGAAATCGATATTGCAACCAAGAGATTGATCTCCCACTGTGGTCTCCAAATTTTTGAGGGTGAAAACGGTTTCTGCTGATTTTGGTAATTTCGGGTGTGTGGGTGAGAAACGAATTTAAACCCTAAACAATGTACTGCAAGGGAGTACTTTAGATTCAAGAGATCAATCTGTACAAATCCGGCCTAAACCAAGAAATTTCCGTTCCAGAATTGCTCCGGTCACAAAGTGAAGGAGAATGGTAGGTTTTGGTGAGGGAAGCGAAGAAAGTGTTGAGACCAGCATAATTGATTCTGGAAGAGTAGTTGTTTTCTACGACTTATATCAAAAAGTGGGAAGCTAATAGATGGAAAGCTAGCAAATGTTTTCTGAGTGTTGTATGCTCCTGACCTGAACTTGTTGTTCCGTGGAAATAGGTAATGCCTATTTATACAAGTCGAAGTGAAACGTACTCTGGTCTCATTAAGAAATGGAAAACGGGTGAGTAAATGAGAGGAGGTGGTAACCGGTAACACCTGGAATTGATGTTCCATAAAAGAAAGCGTTTCACCATTACTCCCTGTATTTACTAACCGCCTCATCCTTATGACACTTTCTTATAACGGACATAGTGTACGCCGCACGCTGTAAACCGCCAAACCAATACCCAATGAGCATCCCCCAGTTTGTGACATGCGTTGATGTCTCGAGTGTTTTCATGTTAAACATGTAGCATTTTGTTGTTGTTGTCTGGAAAGTTGATCTTGGGAGACTTGCCGGTTCGGTGGTGACCTTCGACAGTCGAGATTTTGCATATTAATAGGAAAGGTATTCGTTGATTATTGCAACCATTCGTTTGGTAGCTAGTGGCATGAAAGCATGATCAGTATGGCTTTAATATAGCCTAGTTTAGGCGCGGCCAAAAGTTAGGGTTTAGGCTTTGTTTAGGCGCGACCAAAATAGGGCCAAAGATTGCCATGCGTTAGCTGGTAACCTTGGACGGCTATGATCTGCACCTTAGATGAAAAGGTGGCCGTTGATTATTGCAGGCCTTCGTTTTGGTAGCCGCACAGGGAAGGCCGGTATGGCGTGGCCCGACGAGGTGGTTGGCATGCCATTGGCACATGTGGCATGGCATGCCTTGGCGCGGTTTGGCGTGGCCAAAACTAGGATTTGGGGCCAAAGGTTACCATCTGTTGTTTGGCAACCTTGGATGGCTAGAATTCGCATCTAGGAAGAAAGGGTGGCCGTTGATCGTCGCACGCCTTCGTTTTTGGTAGCCGCATAGGGAAGGCCGACATGGTATGGCGCGGCAAGGTGGTTGGCACATTGGCACATGTGGCATGGCATGCCTTGGCGCGATTTGGCGTGGCCAAAATTAGGGTTTTGGTCCAAAGTTTACCATGCGTTGTTTGGCGACCTTGGACGGCTAGGATTTGCGTGGTCGTTGATCGTCACACGCCTTCGTTTTGGTAGCCGCATAGGGAAGGCCGGCATGGTATGGAACGGCAAGGTGGTTGGCATGCCATTGGCACATGTGGCCTGGCATTCCTTGGCGCGGTTTGCCGTGGCCAAAACTAGGGTTTTGGGCCAAAGGTTACCATGCGTTATTTGGCGACCTTGGACGGCTAGGATTTGCATCTAGGATTGAAGGGTGACCGTCGATCGTCGTACGCCTTCGTTTTGGTAGCTGCATAGGGAAGGTCGGCATGGTGGGGCCAAGGTAAATGGCGCGGACGGCTTGGCATAGTGGGGCCAAGGGTTCGACACGGACGGCTTGGCATGGTGGGGCCAAGGCAAGGTGCGGTTGGCTTGGCATAATGGGGCCAAGGAAAAATGGCGCAGACGGCTTGGCATAATGCGGCCAAGGGTTTGGAACGGACGGCTCGGCATGGTGGGGGCAAGGGTTTGGCATGGAAGGCACGGCATGGTGGGGCCAAGGCAAGGTGCGGTTGGCTTGGCATGGTGGGGCCATGGGTTTGGCATGCCATTGGCTCATGGTGCGGCTAACATGGTTGGGGCCAAGGCAAGGTGCGGTTGGCTTGGCATGGTGGGGCCAAGGGTTTGGGATGCCATTGGCGCATGGTGCGGATAGCATGGTTGGGGCCAAGGCAAGGTGCGGTTGGCTTGGCATGGTGGGGCCAAGGGTTTGGCATGCCATTGGCGCATGGTACGGCTAGCATGGTTGGGGCCAAGGCAACGTGCGGTTGGCTTGGAATGGTGGGGCCAAGGGTTTGGAATGTCATTAGCGCATGGTGCGGCTAGCATGGTTAGCATGCCTTGGAGCGGTAGACGTGGCTGACATGGTTTTCCATTGACACAGTGGTGCGGCTGGCATATTTGGCATGCCTTGGCGCAGAGATGTGGCACAGTGGTGCAGCTGGCATGGTTGGCATGCCTTGGCGCGGAAATGCGGCTGGCATGGTTTTCCATTGGCACAGTGGTGCGGCTGGCACGGTCGGCATGCCTTGGCGCGGAGATGTGCCTGGCATGGTTTTCAATTGGCACAGTGGTGCGGCTGGCATGGTTGGCATGCCTTGGCGAGGAGATGTGGCTGACATGGTTTGCCATTGGCACAGTGGTGCGGCTGGCATGGTTGGCATGCCTTGGCGAGGAGATGTGGATGACATGGTTTGCCATTGGCACAGTGGTGCGGCTGGCATGGTCGGCATGCCTTGGCGCGGAAATGTGGATTGCATGGTTTGCCATTGGCACAGTGGTGCGGATGGCATGGTCGGCATGCCTTGGCACGAAGATGTGGCTAGCATGGTTTACCATTGGCACAGTGGTGCGGCTGGCATAGTCGACATGCCTTGGCGCGGAGATGTGGCTGGCATGGTTTGCCATTGGCACAGTGGTGAGTCTGGCATGGTCGGCATTCCTTGGCGCGGAGATATGGCTGGCATGGTTTTCCATTGGCACAGTGGTGCGGCTGGCATGGTTGGCATGCCTTGGCGCGGTAGCATGATAATTAGGGTTTGGCATAGATGATGTCAGTCGATGTTAAGTTTTATGTCGTGGAACATGACCCATAAAAGAAAAGTTACCCCGGTAATTCTTGCGTAGGTGTGTGGGTAAAATACCCGATGGCCACGTGTCAACATCTTAAGGGATGAACATCTGATGAGGTGATAAGGTAGGAGCACGGCCTCCAAAAGGTAGTTTTATCTCAGTCGAGGCAACTGCACCAGCGCCACATGAATGACGCGTGTAGATAAAGATCTAATCTGCTCAGACGGTCAAGTCTAAAAAGCAAGACCGCATTTAATGAAGGATAAGAACAAGACGTGGGTAGTTCCGCATCGTGATGAGTGACTCGGCGATCCATACTACGACCCAGAGGTGATAGGGCACCAGGTTCTCCACAGAAGGACAACACAATCCAGGGGAAGGCGAGACAACTCGGAGGGAGAACCCAGCGAGCCATCGCAAGGAGTAGTATGGATGTCATCCCGAGGAAACCAGAGCGAGGGAAGGAGGCCCACCGAGTTCGGACGACCAGACCACCCCGAGTTTAGTTAGCCTATAAATACCAGTCCATGTACCAGGAGATATACAACTTATGTAACATTTTTAGATGGTCTTTCTACAGAGAATTCCTGAGAGAGATCTAGATAGAGAGAAAGTGAGAAATCTAGAAGAGATCTGTAACACTTTCAAGGGTAAGACCTTATAATCAATAGGAAAATATCTTCTTCTCCGTGGACGTAGGTCTTCACGGCCGAACCACGTTATATGCTTCTGTTCATCTTTACTTTTCATGCTATTTACATCTTTTTCATCCTTGTTCTTGTATGTTTAAGTAGCTTTAAGTCTTTATTTTCACTTGCGTGTAGTAGTCCGAAAATCTGCAAATACATTTTGGCGCTAGAAACAGGGAGGTATGAAGATCTAATCTACCTCCCTAGTAACAACACTATAGTTTTCACCTTCTCCATAAGAGATGTTTTTGTTGAGATGAATGAGTAGAACTCGGACTCAAACTCGATCTTCACGATCTCGGTAGTCTAGAAGAACCTCAGGATTAACATATCTGTGAATTTAATGATGTTTTTTCAAAATATTTTTTCGTTATTTTAAAGATTTCTTCATCTTCCTCAAGAAGCTCAGGAGATTTGTAGATCGGAGTAAACATGGAGTTTAAAACACTTCGTTGCTCAAATGATCTCCTCCATGAATGAGTTGGGAAGATTTTCAAGTTAGTAAACTACATAAGGAAGAAATCACCTTATGAGAGTTGAAAAGACAATTTTTTCGTGATGAGCATCATCAAACTCAACAAAGTCCAAGATCTCCTTCTTAAGAAGCTAAATCTAAGTCAAGGGGAAGGATTAATGAGTACATAATCGTTCATCAAACTCTAAGTTTGTTTAGAATCAAAAGTCAAAAGATGATGAGATATGTATCCTAGAATGGGAAAACACACTCAACCATCCCGATAAGATTTTTTTCCTAAAAAAGAGAGGTGTCATGATGGAGTTATTTCCTCGAAAAGAGATGACTGGAAAAAAACTTTCCCTCCGTCATCAATACCTCACGCTTGAAAAGAATGTTTTGACACTTTCATATGTTTCCAAAAATTTACTGCAAAGTCTCCCTGTACTAAACTGTTTAGTCTGAACTATCACTTAGCAATTGCACGTGACCTGCAAACTTAGGGTCCCACTTTTCTGGAGAAACGAAAAATTAAGTATTATTGTATATGTTGCAGGGAAGGTAATGGCTACGAGACTATCCGCTCGCACGAGCCAAGGTGAAAATGGTGGAGCCCAAACAGAAGGACTCGACGATATAGAGCAAGGAGAAGCTCTGGTCCCAGGCGTGGGACAACCCGATGACCAATATCGGGAAGAACTGACTAGCGATTCTAATTCCGAAGGCGAGGGAAACCCCTTCGAGAAGAACGATGATAGCCATCTTGTTCAACCAGGAGGGTTGAACCACTTACCACAGCGAGTATCTAGCTCAAAGGTCAAGGAAAGTAATTTTTCTGACCTCGACGGCGCTAACACTACAGGTGTGATCGTACAGAAAGATTCAGAAGTTCTGAATGAGAGAACGATGAAACTCGAAGGGCGTAGCAGGAGGCTAAAACGAAAAGCCAAGAGGATAATAACGCTTGCCAGTGTACACGAGGCCCCAGAGGAGGAAAACTCCTTTGAGCGACTACAAGGTAACCAATGCGGTACCTCAAAGGCGGTGGTAACGAGGCAGTTCCCTAGGAGGAATCAAGGCATACTTGAACGCGAATCTAGTTCATTCAAATGGCCCCCAGACGTTAATCCCAAACGAAAGCGAGAAGGGAGTCAAACCGGAGGAACTCAGCTCAACTGCGAGACCGAGAATCTCGCATTCCCCAAACAGCTAAAAAGCTCGAGGACAACTCGACCTAGAATTCTATCATATGGTGGGCCACCAAATCGTATCGAATCCCATCATTTCCACGGCGGCACGACATGCTCGTGGGGGGAGTCGGCGAAGGACCCCCAGGGAGAAGTCAACGAGTCTGAGTCCCAAAAACATGGCATCCAATCGGCGATCTCTCCAGCCACAGGAGCATCTCCCCGTTGCATGGAAGTCCCCTGCGAGGAACAAAACTTTAATTACAACACCATCTCGCATTCGGCGAATACCTCACCTGTGAGAGAAGGGAGCGTCACAGGGTGAATACACAAACGTAACTTCCAGGGTGATGAAGTTTTCTGTACGTCAAAGGAACCCCCATTACAGGAATGGATGAAAGTTCCCATAAGCTTTTCAGCCTCGGAGGCACCAGAAGGAGAGCATAACCGCAACGATCCTCTTGTGGTCACGATGGCCATCGCACTCCCCGAACGCGAGGACGAGCGATCAAAAAATAGAGGACTACCATGGGCGATTCCCAAAATCCTAATTGATGGCGGCAGCTCAGTAGAAATATTGTTCAACGAAACATTCAGACAAATGGGACTCAAAGATGAGTACCTCACACCCTCCACTTATAGCGTATTTGGCTTTAACGGGTCAACGACTCGTCCTAAAAGGAGAAATAACTTTAGAAATTAGGGCTGGACAGATTGTCACCCTAACCACCTTCTGCGTGGTAGATGTATTATCACCTTACACGGCAATCCTGGGGCGACCTTGGATCCATGGGAATAGAGGGGTGGCCTCAACATATCATCGGAAGCTGGGGTTCCCTACACCTGACGGGGTGGCAGAAATCACCGGAGATCCTGGAGAAGCAAAGTATTGCTACAAAGTAGAAGTCCAAGATGGAGAGAACAAAGTGAACTCCGCCAGATCCAGAAAGAGGCGAGCCAAGAATGCTAAATACCAGGAAGAAATCAACGGTTACATAGCCAGAACTAATGAAATCAGGCAGTCAGGCGACGAATCTATAACAGATCAATGTCCCTCATCAGACTCACCCATGGGACCCATACAAAACCTCTCCGATGTTGGAAGTCTCAAGTCGAACTTCTCATCCTCGGAACCAACCAAGGAGGTAAATATCAGAATACCCGAAAACCCGGGAATGGTAAAAATAGGGACGCTCCTCAGCGAAGAGGAGGAAGAAAAACTGATACAAATCCTAAGGGAATATTCTGATGTCTTTGTATGGCGTATGGAAGACATGCCAGGAATAGACCCTGAAGTATGTTGTCACAACTTAAAAATTGACCCAAAGCACAAGCCTATGCGACAAAAGATGAGAAAGGTGGCACCAGAATATCATGAAGCTATCCAAAGGGAGTTGAAAAAGATGGAAGCATCAGGAGTAATACGAGAAGTACAATATCCAACATGGATATCCAATATGGTCATCGTGCCAAAGAAGAATGGAGGAGTAAGGATCTGTATCGACTTTAGCGATCTAAACAAGGCTTGTCCGAAAGACATCTTTCCCCTCCCTAGCATAGACCAACTTGTGGAAGCAATATCAGGATATGGATTGATATCTTTAATGGATGGATACTCTGGATACAACCAAATCCTCCTCGCTGAGAAAGATCAAGAGCATACCGCTTTTTTCACCCCCCGCGGCCTATACTGCTATACCAAAATGCCATTTGGATTGAAAAATGCAGGGGCCACGTACCAACGAATGGTAGAAAAGATGTTCGATGTTTGGATACATAAAACGCTTGAGGTATATGTAGATGACATGCTTGTCAAAAGAGGTCGGAAATGAGAAAGTTCATCATGAAGATCAACCCCGCCAAATGTACCTTCGGAGTCACCTCAGGCAAATTCCTGGGCTACCTAGTCACCAAACGAGGTATTGAGGTCGACTCCGAGAAAGTACGCGATATAGCAGAAATTCCCTCTCCAGCGACGGTCAATGACGTGCAAAGAATAAATGGTCGGCTAGCGGCTTTGGGTAGGTTCATCGACCGATCCTCCACAGAAGGCCAACACGATCCAGGGGAAGGCAAGACAAGTCGGAGGGAGAACCCAGCGAACCATCGCAAGGAGTAGTATGGATGTCAGCCCTAGGAAACCAGAGCGAGGGAAGGCGGCCCACCGAGTTCGGACGACCACACCACCCCGAGTTTAGTTAGCCTATAAATACCAGTCCATGTACCAGGAGATGGACAACTTATGTAACATTTTTAGATGGTCTTTCTACAGAGAATTCCTGAGAGAGATCTAGATAGAGAGAAAGTGAGAAATCTAGAAGAGATATGTAACACTTTCAAGGGTAAGACCTTATAATCAATAAGAAAACATCTTCTTCTTGTGGACGTAGGTCTTCATGGCCGAACCACGTTATATGCTTGTGTTCATCTTTACTTTTCATGCTATTTACATCTTGTTCATCTTTGTTCTTGTATGTTTAAGTAGCTTTAAGTCTTTATTTTCACTTGGGTGTAGTAGTCAGAAAATATGCAACTACAGTAGGCATGCTGATTGATTCAATAAATGTGCTAATGGTCATAGTGACGTCATGTCAGTTGTACATTTTTACGATTTTAACCCTAAGCTAAAAACCACCATCAACACCTATATAACGCAGATGAAAATTCTTATTTCCCATAACAATTCACAAAGGAGAACAAAATATTACAAATCCTTTCCAAGTAATGGAAAGATTAAAAGAACCAAAAAAACTTTCGGAACTCAAAACTAAACAACGCATGAAATACACAATCAGATAATGCATGAGTTTAATAAACATAAATCTTTGTAAAAGAAAGCATCAATGGTTACAAAAGAGTTAATGTAAATTCCGACCTCTTTTGATAACAAGCCACACCTACCTCGAGATCCATGATCCACTGGTTCATCGTTTGAATTGATCATTGTTAATAAAGACTAACTGTTAATCACACAAGAACTCTAGGAATCTAGACAAAAGGCTCACACAAGGCTCATAACATAATCTCATACAAGTTCCATTTATAAACTAAGTGAACTATCTAATGGTTCTAAGCCCATTGATGGTTCTACACCTTTTTAATATCTATCTTTATCATACCACAAAGGTCTAATTCTTGTTTAATAAGAAAACTGGGTGTAAGACCGAGTATACACAACCAACCCGTTGACCTAAGGCATGGTCCATCTGAGTCGACTAACGGTCACTGACGGTCAAAGGGTTCACTAACGGACAACGTCAGTCAAGATCAAGTCAAGTCTATGATCAACAGAGTCAATGTCAAGTCAATGGTCCAATGTTAAAGTCTAAATCGTTCATACTAAGTCAGCTACAGTCTGGTCATGTCTAGTCGACTGAGTTAAGGTCTGATCTGACTCAGTCAGATAGTCTAAGTCAGGTAAGTCAGCTGCACTAACAGGGATGACTAACATGCATACTTCTATTGTGGACAAACTTCAACTCTATTTCTTACATTCTCAACTTCTTTTTTAACATTTGAAAATAAATTCATTCATCTTAAGCAAACTTCATCCTACCAATCTTTACCTTGAACTGCACTTGCAGGCATCCACTAAGATCACTGTCATAACAACATTACAACCTATTTCAGCTTATACATCCTACCAATAATTTCATAACCAACACCATTCTAAATCAATATAAATCCATCTTTTATTGTTCTAAAACTTAGTCACACAATGAATCATTTTACCCTCAACTTCAGCTGCAATCGAAGCATTCACATACAACATATATATCATGTCTCGGTTCAATGCTCTACAAACTCAATACATAACTTGTACTCTATATCTTGATATGGAATTGTAACACCTTGCAAACATCCTCAAAAACAGTTCAACTAGTTACAGCCGTAACTCAATCCAACCCTTCAAAAACTCCCTGTAATTCATCACATCCCTAACTAAGACACAACTACAACCTCACTCCATTTCATCACTCTACCAAATTCATCTCTAACAACATCATCTTCTTTAGCTGTATTCGTTATTAGCTCATTACATTAACCATTATTACCAACGATGACAATTACTTACATCAAACAGATTTCCACCAGCACATCCATATCTTCACAGACAATGCCACCATCTCTAGCTATCACTAATAACAATATCACTTTACCTCTTCTTTGTTTTTCAACTCTGTACTTGTTCTAAAAACTCAAACCCAGTACTCAACTCAATTTATAATAAATCCTTTTTAAGTATCTATACAGCTTCCATACATACCCAGACATCTTTCGGAATTCTAAATTCATTAACAAAACTATAAACTCAATAATGAAAAAGAACTAATTTTATAAGAACAATTACCTTAATTCAGTAATACTCAGGCAATTGAATCCAGTTCTACTTCACCTGAATCCATTCATTAACTCATCCCATGACTAATAACAACTCCTCAATATCCATCATCATCTTTGCACGAGAATCAAACCCAAGTTCTTCATTAGCTTCAAATCAACATCTAATTCAGAACTTCAAACCATAACTATCGAATTCAGATTGTCCTACTTTAAATTCTAATTCAAATCAAACCCAACATATCAACATCCAAGAACATCAATTTCATCTTATAATCTTCTCTGAATTCTTCTTATGAAGCCCTAGCTAGTTCTTAATTTGAGGAAGAACATAAACCATAACTCTTTGATTCTCCACCAAGTACTGAAAATCAGATGACAATTCTCATTCCTCACTCTCAATTAACAAAACCCGTCACCAATTACTTAATTTCATACTCAAAATCCCATATATACTCAACCGATTTTATCTCTCAGAAACCCTAACTCTTCTTTCTCTGATTCATCCTTTATCTCGAGTTTGAATCAACTACATATACCACACAATCACTAAAAACTACCCCATGATCTTTTCCACCTTCAATCGATCACAAATCTTTCATTTTTATCTCTCAAATTCGCCAGAAAAAATGGACAGGAGAAGATTAATATTAGAGAAGAAGAAAGAAGAATAAGAATGAAAAAGAAGGGAAAATATGAGAGTTTATCTTCACGGTCCGGGGATAAGGCCGACCACAAATACTAAGGAACCCAACATCTTGGATAAGGGCTGCCATAAAGTCCATCAAGAAATGACTATTTTACCTTTTATCCTAATCCGATGATTTCTTCTTCGTCTAGTATCCGAACGACACTTTCGAGTAGTCCAACTCGCATAACTCTTCGAGTTCTATCCAATTGAAAATGCGGGGGTTTAACAACCTCACCCAATATTTCAATTAGCAATCTGTATGTACTAACTCTAATATACTTTTAAGAGAATCAACTAGACAGTCAGACTCAATCTTAACAAAAATTATATCAAGGAGTTAATATCTCGATCTCTTGATTTAATCTATACTCAAGCAAATAGAAATCTGCGAGTCTTTATTAAATACAAGAGATATAAACTTAGATGGTACGAAAGACCAATATCCAAGGATCAATAAATTTCCAATCAACAACCAAAGGTTGGATTTCACAATTGATCGATACCACACACAACCTGTGATATTTCAATTATATAACATAATATAATGCGGAATAGAAATAACACAGACACTAGATGTTTTGTTGATGAGGAAACCGCAAATGCAGAAAAACCCCGGGACCTAGTCCAGATCTAACACCACACTGTATTAAGACGCTACAGACACTATCCTACTACAAACTAACTTCGGTCTGGACTTTAGTTGAACCCCAATCAATCTCACAATGATTCAAGGTATAGTTGTGCTCCTTAGTCTCTGATCCCAGCAGGATGCTACGCACTTGATTCTCTTATCTCATCTCACCCACAACCAAGAGTTGCTACGACCCAAAGTTGAAGACTTGAATAAACAAATTCGTATCACACAGAAAATCTATAGTAATAGATAAATCTGTCTCCCATAGATAAATCTACGAGTTTTGTTCCATCTTTTGATAAAATCAAGGTGAATAGGAACTAATCGATAACCCGGACTTATATTCCAGAAGAACAACCTAGAATGATCAATCACCTCACAATAATCTTAATCGTATGGTAGTGAAACAAGATATTGCGGAATTACAAACGATGAGACGAAGATGTTTATGATTTCTTTTTATCTTGCCCTATCGGAGATATAATCTCAAGTCAATATTTTAATTGAACTCATACGATAGAAATGGCAAGATCAGATCGCTCAACTACATGAGAAGTAGTTTCGTCTGGCTTCACAATCCCAATGAAGTCTTTAAGTCGTTAACCTACAGGGTCTCGAGAAGAAACCTAAGGTTAAAGGAGAATCGACTCTAGCTAAACCAACTAGTATCACACAGGAGGTGTGTGGATTAGTTTTTCCAGTTGCTAGAGTTCTCTTTTATATAGTTTTCAAATCAGGGTTTGCAATCAATGTTAGCTTAGTAACAAAGCATTCAATATTCACCGTTAGATGAAAACCTGATTAGATACAAGCTAATATCTTTCAACTGATAGATCGGAACATAGCTTGTCATACACAAATGAAATGTATTTCATTTAGGTTTGAGTAATTGTGCCTAGACGTGTACACTTAGATGGTTCACAAATAGTTAACCAATGGTTAGCCTTATGAGCACTACCATATTAAGCGTATCATCCTTTTCATAACTAGTTCAAATGACTTCAAAAGAACTAGTTGAAGAGTTTTTCAATTGCTTAGGTCTTTATACATAGAAACAATTGAAACAAAATCGGTTTGATTCATTTGAATCAATTCATGAACAATATTTCCACGGTTTTCAAAGATTGCATTCCTTATAATTTATTGTTTAAGTTCATGAACTAACGATTTGAGAAAATAACCATCTTGGGTACGCGTACGGGTATGCGTACCTTAGAAACCAGATTGAGTTGGTTTTTCTTTCCAAACTCACCAGAATTTTCGGGTATAAAAGTTCCGCCCGTATACGTACCTAAGGTGATTGGTTTACTAGTTTGCAAACTACAAACTCAGCAGAATTTTCCGGGAGGAAAAGTTCCGCCATTACGCGTACGGGTACGCGTATCCAACCTGTCTCCTTTACCAATTCCGTATGCACACATATGCACACACTTGGTTCCCGGTACATGGATTTATGCACTAATGTGCGAACACACTATATGTGCTTATATCCATATATGGTTACATAATCTCAACTCTACATTTCAATCATTGAAACATTCTTCTATAATGTTATAATAGTCGTTATTCAGAACTATCGTCATCAAAGAAATTTTCAAGAGATTGAAACATCATCATGACTTTCGTCACGGGTGAAGATGAAAATGGTTAAAGCAAAAGATTACCAACACATATTTCGAGAAATAAATAGGCGAGATAAACTCGGCTCGAAATAACAAATGTGTATGTATGAAAACTATCATACTTATACGAATTTTGTCTCAAGAGTAGGAGATAAGTTCAAGTCTCCACATACCTTTTAGTCGGATGAAGTTCCACTGGTTCCTTGAGTAGTTCTTCGTCTCGTAAGATGATCGCCGTGGAGTCTGGAGCTCAACTACACTTAACTATCCTAGTCTGGGACTTAGCTATAAGTAGACTAGAAATCAAGACATACAGTTTTGACAACTAAATTTGACAAACAAGCTTGAGATACCAACGCTTGCGAGTTCAACCGAGCAATGCTCTAGCACTAACGGTACTAGTTTCGTATCTAGATCACTATTCGATTAATTCCTAATAACTAACGTTTGTGATAAAGTAATCGAGTTACTGGCAACTAATTCCTCTTTTGACTGGTATAATAGCGTTGACGAGCTTGACCTCTTTACATATATAATCTGATTCAAACCAAAAAAAGTTACCGATAAACGGTTATCCCTACCATAACAAAATCGGACTGGGCATTAACATGTACAGATTCGGGTTCAGCTTTCTCGAACCAGAAAACACATATGGTACAATCAGTCTTTGCGGGCATGATCAACAACAATTTCTAAATGAAATCGGTTCATAAGTACATTAACGTAAACGGATTCATGTACAACTAAAAAACTTTGATTTTAAATTTTTAAATTTTTGAGCGATTGCATATTATTCAAACCTACTTTAGAGGATTGGGTTGATAAAAAAGTACCTGTTTCGAGCCATTTCCTCCTCTTGTTGTGCGATCAAAGACTGTTAGTCTTCCCCAACTGTTTTCTTTTTCGGTTTGTTTCGAGTCGCTTGACCGATTCTGGGATCTTCCGTACTAAGATAATTCTTGTTACTACTTGCTTCACTCGCGTTGTTTTTGACATTATATACAATAAAATAAAAACGATTAATTGTTTTTTGGGTCGTCGATAATCCACGATGTTTTCGTTTGAAAATGAATTAGAAGAGAAGAAGAACCGGTTCAAGTGTAGATGGAGACGAAAATGAATTAGATTTTAGTTTTTATTATTAGGATTTAACGAGGGTAAATTGGTAGTTTTTATATTTAATAAAGTATAAATTGGTAGTTTCAGCAAATTAAGACTCCTTTAATCTTCGATTAGGTAGATGCAACAATCTGTATGCCTCAAATAATATGCCTAGGCTCCAAACAAGGAAGGAAATCAAAATATTGATAGTAGCAGGGTGATTCTTATCAGAAGCATTTCCAAAAGTAGAAGTCCGTTCTAGAAGGGATCGGAAATGAACTTTTTTACAAAAAGTAAAATTTATTTTGAAATGGTGCTCCCATACGCAGCACTTGTGCCTTCTTGACTTATTAATGATGGAAGGTAGACTCAGTTAGGTTGAAAGGTAACTTTTCAAGATATATCAGGACACTGAGGTAAAAGAAAAAGCAAAAATAACGAGTAATTGCCGTGTTATTTACGTGGGAACATAACTCAACTTCCACTCCCCCTGCACGGCCGTACCAATTAACAAGTCTAATTTGATAACGTCATTTTAACGTTTTCCAGATAGTTATAACGACCCCAGGTGCTACGACCTTAGCAATCATGCAAGATTCTCTGGAGTTATGGCCATAGTTCAGTCCAGTACATGTATTTGTCCCGAGGAATCTGACTTACAGCCTCATCAAACAACATAACTTTGGTGGGTTTTTTTCCTAGCTTAATTGGGGCCATGGTTTTTAATTGGGGGCCATGGAATTTTGTTTGCCTCCAAATTTTTCAGGGGTGTAAAAATCGGAAGATGAATATACTATTTTATTTTTGATTAATATTTGTTTTTTCCAAGTAACGACCCTCATTAACAACCCTTCACCAACATTAACGACAGTTTAGGGTCGTCATATACATCATGATCAAAACATTAACGACTCTAAACTGTCATACACTAACAACTCTTTTTAGAGATTAACGACAGTCTATAACGACTGTTTAAGTCATCAAATGCGTAACCAAAACAGTAACGACCCTTCCAAAGGGTCGTCAGGGAATTGATCATTTTTATGACGACCCAAAACTGTCGTATATTTTCGCCATTAATGAATCTTCGACAGTTTAGAGTCGTCACTTAAACAGTCTAAACATTAACGACTGTCGAGGGTCGTCAATGAAAAATTTTAATACCTTGACGATTTTTTATACTATCTGGGCAAAAAAAAACGTTAGACTAAAAATTGCAGACAAAAAATCTGGAAAAAAAATTAAACTCTAATTAAGTAAAATTATCACTAATTAATTAAGATTATCACTAATTAATTAAATTTTAACACTAATCATTTAGGGGCATTTTAGCCAAAATATTTTTATAAGGGGTGACCCAAATTAGATTTTAGTGATCTTTTTTGTCCTTTAGTGCATGGCTTCCAATTAATTCCGATGACCCCCAATTAAGCTAAACTTTTTTTAATAACCCACAATTGAGGAATACCACCCCAAAAATTTGGGGATATTCAAGATTGTATGAACTTGATTTCAACCGAGGGGTACTTTTCTTAATATCCCCCTTCACCATTTCACCGACGACTCTTCTCTTCCCCTTCTTCTCTTGTTCCATAAAAATTGTAGCGTTATGACAACAACACGGAGTTCGTTTTTATCGAAGATCTTTATTTTAACATTTTTCAGCAGGTCAATATAATATGGAGAGAACAAAAAGCAAACAAGTGTCAATTTGATGTCATGCTGCTGCCTTGAGCTCATAAGGATGGAAAAATAAATTGAAGACAGTATGTAGTAAAATTGGAATGAGTAGAGGGGAGAGATGTTCAAACTGTGTGTGTTTGTTAGACCTTAAAATCTCTCAAAATCCTTCTCCTTCTAATCTAAAATCAAATTCTAAAATTTAATCTTACCGTATTTGGGGTATTGAAGGGTGATTGAAGGAGATTTTTTTTTTTTTTTTTTGAGGAGGGATGTTTCTATTAACCCTTGAGTAACAGGGCCTTAGTCGACATTGCTATGTTGATGAGTTTAATACCGATTGTTGAGTCGGTGTTGCCCTCATGATGAGTTCAATGCTGACAGTTGAGTCGGTATTGCATTGTAGGATGAATGCGATACTGACCTAACTGTTGCCCTTTTTTTATCATGTTAACAGTCCGTATTGCTTTATTATCCTGACTAAATTGGGACTTATACCACTTAATTGGAGCCTATAACTACATGACAAAATAGGATCATTAGGAGAATATTAATAAAAACCTCTTATCCAATATTTATATTAATACCCAATATACCCTTATTAAATTAGTGTTAATTTGGATTATTAAATAATGTTTAATCAAGTTAATCCTGAAATTAACTTTCATTAATCGAGAATCAAAACTTGTAAAAAAAATTAATTTTTACTCGATCCAGAATCGGTTTATGTAAGTGAATTTGTGAACCGATTCTGGGTGGAGTTTTACGCTTAGGAAGATGTAAACCCAGAACCGGATTTTAATCAATAACCACATAAACCGATTCCTAAAATCGGGTTTTTGTGATGCAAATGTAAACCCATTATGCCTTATTTTCAGAAATAAAATATTCATTACATAGTTTAGGAAATTATCCCACTACATATATATATGACTCAGTATGGGAATTCTAGATTTGACACATCAAATGCTCATCAATGAACCTCCGAGCACGTCGGTACAACGTCGTATATTCTTTGTGGTGAATGAACTTTCTTTCCCATAGCCCGTTGAACCGTTTCAACTGAAATTTAATGAATTCTTATATGTTAGTATGTGAAACTAGTGTAGTTGACATGGGTATAAAAATGATAGCATTACTCACTTTTTACCTAAGAGGAGCTCTTGGATGATAGTGGTACACCATATTTCTAACTATTACGTACTCTCGCATTGCCCCTTTAATGTTTTGGAATCGAAATGCCAAGTCTCTCCATTTGCGGTTGTTGGGATTCCCGGTACGCCCATAAAAGAACTGTTTAACTCTCTTCCAAAACATTGAATAGATTTCATTCGGACGTTCACGGAACGTATTAGCAAACGATTTAACGAGACACAAATCTTCATGAGGTTCCCATTCCATTTTCTAGGCTAAATGTGTGATATGGGAGTGGCTGAAAGAGGTTGTTCTTATATAGATAAGGACTTAACGGCTATTTTTTTTCAAATTCAAGTCGAACAATCGGATTTTAGGTATATTCACATAATCCGATTGTGTCCTTACAAAATCATATAAATTGTGCCTCTCAACAATCGGTCTATGTTAGTGCGTTTGTAACCCGATTTCCAAAGTTACAGAACTTTTCTTCATGATAATTGGATTACATATCAAATCATGTAAACCGATTGACAAAGTTACAGAACTTTTTTCATAAAAATCGGATTACATATTTATACATGTAAACCGATTCTAAAAGTTACAAAACTTTCCTTTTTAGAAATCGGATTACATTTGTGCACATAAAAACCGATTCTGACAGAAAAATGCTAGAATCTTCCATTTTTTTCAAACACATTAAGTCATTCATAAACTAGAAACCAGATTAAGTCATTCATAGATTACGAGTGTAACCAAACATAATTCGACGATAAGTTTAAGACAAGACATAAGTTTTGACTCCATAATTATCCAAAGACATAAACATGAATACAACCATTTATTCATGAACATCCCCACCACGTCTACCGTGTCCTCGTTTACTAGATTGAGCGCTGCTCGATGCCCCTTCAGACATGTTTTCGGTAGGGGATCTCTTTTTCTTCTTCTTTGGATCATCCTCCTCCTCATCCTCCTCCTCCTCAGAATCATCCTCATCATGCTCCCCAAACTTTGCACCAACCACGATGGATAACAATCAAAACACTACACGAATAATAATGTTTACATTACATGCCACAAGGTTTAGGTACTTACTATGGTATTGTAGACGACGCCGGCCCAACTGCCTTTGTAACCCCATAACACATTTCCTCCATCACCTGGTATCCCTAAAGGTGGATCATCAGGGCCGCGAGCTAACATCTTCAGCTCGTCGGGCATGTGGTTACCTTTGTTCTTCTTTGGACCTTCTTTCTTCTTACCTTTTAGTTGAGCATCTCCTCCTTGGTCTTGTTGTTGAACTTCTTGTTCTAGAACGACTTCTTCTTCATCAACTTCCTTCTCACCTTCTTCTTCATCACTTTCATTCTCACCTTCTTCTTCATCACATTCACTCTCCTCACTTTCTTCTTCATCACCTTCTTTGCCACCACCTTTCTCCATCACTTTCACTCTCATCACTTTCTTCTTCATCACCTTCTTGTGTCAGTTGGTTAGTTGGTGTTTTGGGATTAGATTCTTCATGGGTTGGTTGCTCGGCTGTCGGTGGTGGGTCGTTGATGTTGATCCCTTTATCTTTACTTCGGTGGGAAGCATTCAAATTTTTACCGCCTCTTCGACGAGGTTCCAAAGGCTTAGGAGTAGCATGGTCATTTCTCTTCTTATATTTCTTTTCGGCTTGATTTTTTTGCCTGTAGAATACGGATTTAAGCAACAAAAAACAATTGAATAGATTGCTTTTTTGAAGTCAGTGTATATAATCGGTTTACTAGATATATATATGAAACCTGATTCTAAACATATAAATTAACAATCGGGTTTCTTCAAGTGCTAATGTAAACCGATTCCTGAAATTGGTTTACTCGATATACAAATAAAGTTCGTTTCTGAACTAAACAATCGGTTTTTGTCAAGACATATGTAATCTGATTCCAACAAAATAAGATCCAAGAAGATTGGCTACAATAATCGGGCTATTTATACACTAACGTTCCCCGATTCCTTTCTACATACAGAACAATCAAACTATAAGTTTATGAACATAATCCGTTTCAAATAAGAATCGGTTTACTTCCTGACTAACGTAAGCCGATTCTGTATACACTAAAATTTCTTGATTTCAAAATTCTCGATTTCTAACCTAAAGCATGTTACTAAAACCTATTTTAGAGGATTGGGTTGATAGAAAAGTACCTGATTCGACCCATTTCTTCCTCATGTACGATACGAGAGGCTTCGGATTGTTCTTGCACTTCCCTCGTTCTATTTCGAATCGCTTCAACAAGCCCGGGATCGTCGTCACTAGAATGATTCATGTTAGTAGCATGCTTAATTCTTAAATTCGTCATTTTATAGAAGAAAGAAACGATTAATCGTTTTTGAATCGTCGATCATCGACGATTTTTGGTTTGAAAAAAATGAAAAAAAAAGGAGTGGAGGAGGAGATGAATCGGTTTTTATGTTAGAAATAAAAACTAATTTTTGTTAGTTAGGTTTATTAAGGATTGATGGGGATAATTTAGTAATATTAACTTTTTTTGAGGGTAATTTTGGTAGTTTACATAAATATTAGACACCCCTTATCATTGTGAATTGGGTAGATGAAGTAATGTATAGACCCCAATTAAGTGGCATAGTCCCCAATTTAGCCACGTTTATTATTAATTCTATGCCGACAGGGTTTCTAAGACTCTATAGTGAAAATCTTCCAAAATTCTTCTTTTTTTTGCTTTAGTTTCTTTGCTAACACTAAAAATTTAAATCGAAATATAATGTTTGTGGATACCCAATGGGTAATTTAGTCATTAAAAAACTATTTGAATAAGGGCACTTCAATTACTCCATAAATTTTTTTTTTTTGAGTATCCCCGAATTTGTGAGAATATTGACTTCTTCTTTTCTTTTTAAAATCAGTTGACCAATCGCCATATTATTATCTATGTTTAATGTTTCTATCCCATTAAGTGTTTCTTGAAATTAAACTATTGGTGGAGGTTAAAACTTTATGTGCACCATGTTTTAAAAAGTGTTATCGGTCCCAAATTAGCAACTCGGTGACGGGGAACAACTCCGGTTCGCAAAAATGCATGAATTATCCAGCAAGGTAAAATAGAAATTCAGCCAACAATTCAGTCAATTACACGCCACTCGATAGAAAATGTAAAAATGCGCGTGTTGGTCGTTTTTTCTATAACAAATGTGGTTGAGACAGTATTATACCTAGCTGGGCTGCTAAAAATCTAGTGCCACAAGTAAATCAGATTTAATGGTGAAAATGATAACAGTAGAATGATCAATGAAATGTAAGAAGAAAGAGGTGAGAGATACTGAAATGTTGACACCGGATTTAACGTGGTTCGGCATACTGAGGCCTACGTCCACGGGTTAGTGATTTTATTAAGTGTGTAAGAAGAGGCTCCATTAAAGAGGGTTCTGCAAGTGAAAGAGGTCAAACTGATCAAAAAGAGCCGATCCCCTCTTCTACCCTAATCTATTCCTTTATATCAGGAGAGAGGTACAAAGACATTTACCATATTACCCTGAGCTTAATAATTAAGCTAACATAGAAAGTTGTAGTGTATGTTGATGTAGAGTTGTAAGTTGATGAAACTTTAATCTACTGCCACGTGTCTATGATATATTTGGTATCTACAATTTGCCCCTTTTTTTGAGGGTTGTTGATGAACGATCCTTAAGAAAATATCTCCATGTCTTGACTGTACTTTTGCTTTGATAGTTGATGTTGTTGATGCTCTGTGCTTCGTCTTGACTAGGTCTGATGCTACTATCGCGTCGCTGATGCTTGGCAATAGCGCAGAGAATTTTGTCCCTGGATCATGTGCTGCCCTGGTGGTTGCTTTTTCCCTTCCTTGTCATGATGAGAGATTTTTCCCTGAAATGTTCACTTAAGTACAGAGTTTTGCCGCCAATACTTACACATAAGCACACATTAGTGTAACGATCTCATCCCAATACGTTATGAACAGAGATGATAACTAGATGAATGGAACTCGCCATCCATTCAATCTTTATGAAAATATGTACTACAACATTTTTATTATTTTATTTTTTTGTGTCAGATTCAAGAGGTAAGAGTACTTAGATCTGTTGCGAGTGTCCATGTGGATCTGTCTTAACTGGTGTGTAGATTTGCTTGTTTCTGGTTGTAAATGGTTGTGGGCTAGACCTGCATGTTGCCAAAAGGGTTGAGATTTAGGTTGGTGCACTTACTTCTTATGGAGATGGCTGCCCATTGGTGCTACTTGTCTTGCTAGGAGCGTGGTAGACTTTGTTGAATTGTATTGTACTGGAGGCTTGGTTATGTTTTTCTGAAACAAGAAAACCAAACGATACTGCTCAGCGACTCAACTATGTATTAACTTAGTTTTAACTTGACCTGCAGGTGGCTTTATTTTTTCTTTGATTGATGGAGTTATCTTTCGGTTTTGAGTTGATTCTGCCCCAGTGAAAGATTCACGCTCTGCTGCTCTAGCTGCACTTCTTCACTTTGACTGCATTAGACAGTGAAGAATGTAACGCTAACGCTGGAGTATACATACTTGCCCCCATTCTTTGCGAGATTCCGAGGTATCCTTGATCAATGTCGACTCAAGGATTAAATCTGCGAAGGTTTGTAGTTGCATCGTCCATAGCACATGCACGTAGTGATGGTGGTACGGAGTATCCTGTCGAAGGCCGTTTGGGGTATACTGGATGTACTACTCTAGGCTTACATACCTGCAAAACCAAAGAACATTGAAACTGATCTGTTAACATTTGCAGGATGCATACACATGTGAGTTGGGTTAAGTTGCCTGCATCATTCTGTTACAGTTGTACGAGCCGAATGAGTTCAGTTCTCCTTCGTATGTACTAGCACCTTGTCCTGACTGGAGCCAATGGCGCCTGCATCTTTTTTTGTTCACGCGTATGCCAAATTAGTCCATATGGAAACAATTAATAATAATAAGCAATGATTTCTGTATAAAGGATATATTCTAGCAAAACTTGCCGACTGATAGCACTTTATGAGTGTAGAGGTAATGAGATAAGTATCATTGAGAAACGTATAAGAAGTATGTGGAGTGGAAGTACACGAAGTAACAATG